>NW_027555847.1:195531743-196733409 GCF_003287225.1 Phascolarctos cinereus | reverse complement strand
CTCTTTTGTTTCTAGTTCTTTGCTACTACAAAGAGTATTTCTGTAAATATTTTGATATAAAATGGACCTTTGTTTCAAGCTTTGACTTTCTGTGGTATGTGGGTCCATATCGGTATCCATGGATCCAAAAATATGTACAGTTTAGTAATTTCCTTATTCCAAACTGGTATCCAGAATAGCTGAGCCATGCTGTAGTTCCCCAACTAGTGAATCAATGTGCCTATCTTCCCACAACCTTTCCAGTAGTGATTTTCATATGTTGCCATCTATACCAATTTGTATGGCATGAGATGAAATCTCTGAACTCTCTGAGCTGTTTTATTTATATTTTTCTTATAGTTAATGATTTGGAGTCCATTTTCCCATGATCATTTTGGTTGGCCATTCTTCTTTTGAAAACTTTTCATATTCTTTGACAACTTATATATTAGGAAATAGCTCTTCACTTTGTATTATATACTTCTGTTATTTTTCTGCATGATTTAGATATCAGACTTTTATTGTTGATATTTGTGCATTTTTTTTACTTTTCTACTGTTTCTATTCTAATTCTATATTCTATTTTATTTGTTGAGGAAGTTTTCTAAATTTTTGTAGTCAGAATTATTTATTTTATATCTTAATATCTCTTATATCCCTTGTTTAGTTCAAGACAGAGTTGTAGGAGTTGCCTGATCTCATTCTCTTCTAAACTCTTTTCACATTCATGTATGTTCCTGAGGATCCTGAAAAGAGAGTTTCAAGGCAGAATTATGTTCCTTCTATTCATTTAACTGGGATTATTGCTCTCCTCTCACATGCTACTGTTGTTTCTATTCACCTAGTATGAGAAGTGAGAAGCAGATTGAGAATCACCACTCTAGTTGAGGAAATACTCACAACCAAATCACAGGGTACATAGAGCAACACTACACAGGAACTCAGTTATGCTGAGCCTAAGGAAGTGACGTCCATATAATAATATAACAACAATAATAATAATATAAACTTGGATCAGATATCCTGATTTTGCCCAAAGTACTAATTTTGCTGAGAAATAGATTTTGACAGTGAGTTCTTGCTTAAGCCTTCACAGAATACAAGTTAAAGTGGTACAGTCAGACTGAGATACAATTTAGTACTCAACAGCATGTATCCTCCCACATGCCCAAATCCTCTAAGAAATGGCTGGAAAACATTGGTATCATAATTACAATTTCCATGAGAAAAGTGGCTTACTATTTGAATATTCAGCAACATAATTATAATTTCCATAAGAAATGTAGAGCAGTTGTCATAAACAACATAATTGTCACTATTTCCATGACAAAGGAAATGATTTTGGATGAAGGAAAAAGAAGAAACTTCAATAAGGAATCTTGTGTTCCATTACCTTTCTTAAATTGAGGCAAAGAACATTAAATGAATTGCAAAGCCTTTAGAACTTATCCCAAAGTAATAAAGCCAGACAGATAAAGATGCCTACTTGTGGTAGTTATTTATATGCTGAAAACGAAAGTGTTTTTTTACATTTTAATCTGGTTGATTTTTAACTTCATTGACTATTTCTCTTTATAGTATCTCAACCTTATGTTATTTATAATTTGTGAACCACAAACTTCACTTCAAAAATACATTTTAATATTTATTACAAAGCATAAATGATATTATATATTAAAATAACTAATTAGCCATGGAAGACCTTATATAATAGCTACTTGGAACATGCTTCTTGAATTAAATCTAAGGTGATTTTTATAATTAAATTCTTCTTAATCTGATCATGAACTGGATCATAAGCTACTCTTTTACTAGAATTATTGCTTAGATTTGGTTTCTACTTAGATTTCCTATTTTCTCCTCTCTTTGTAGGTAAAGTGAGTAAAACTGAAAGCAAGCTTCAAGGTTTGTACATTTCACATTATGAAAATCTATAAACAAATGTAAAATGAGCACATAGTAACTATATAAGTATTTCTTGGATAGACTATGATGCCATAGGATTAAACTGTAAGTTCTATTTTCCTCATTTTGATGATATGAAACTAAAGCATACATAGATTAAATGTTTTGCTCACCCTGATAGTGTCAAAAGCTACAAAACATTTAGGAAGATGAAAACAGAGAAAAATTAGACTCAGTTAATAAAATATCATTGGTGATTTTGGAGACAGCAGTTGAGTAGAATGTTTGGAACAGAAGCTAAGGTTGCAGAAGATTGAAGAGTGAATGGATACTTGTATAACCAGAGCAGAGTTAGTTAGTTAGTTAATTAGTTAGTTAGTTAGTTAGTTAGTTTAGGGCCATCCCTAGGCAAAAGTGGAAGATAATGAAAATATTTCTTTTTGTCATTCATTTACTTATTCAGTAGCTATTTAGTAAGTAACTACAAGTTTTGACTGTTCGCTCACTTAATTGCCTCTTTTAAACCAGATATCTGGTGTTTCTACTCAGGCCTGCCTGTTCTGCCTCAGGACTTTTCATTTCAGCTTTGTTTTCTAAGGAATTGATAAGTGATGCTAATATGAAAATGGACAACAATAGATTAATATTTACCTTTCTACTTAGCATAGCATAACTTTTAACATTACTTTTCTCTGGACAATTCCTTAACTCAAATGGTGGAAATAAGCCAGAAGGAAAAGAGGTTGGACTAAATTACTTCTCACTGTATATAAAAGGGATATGTGAAGTTTTTTTTCCTAAAATTTTATAAGAACATCTTGTTTAATATTGCCCTGAATAATATTGATTTACAATAATGTTATTAATATTATAATGACTAATCTCAGTCTTGGAGAACAGACAAGGAAATCTTCTCTAGATAGAAAGGTAAAGGGCTACAGGAATGGAATGCTGCATATAGTGACACTGTGTTGTTCAGTTTCACTTAACTGATTTTATTTGTTATAATTGATGGGTCAGTGGTAGGACAGAGGCAATATCAAAAAAGGATAATAAGCAATAATACAACTTGAAAAATACTAATAATATCACTATTACATCATTACGAAGCATCACCGTAACTACATGAGTGCAAAGTTTTCAGTTGGATTACCTAAGAGGCAAGTCATATTAATGCTGATGATCCAATTATTCTTGAACCCAATACTCTTAAACTTCAGTTTCTTTCTGTTATTTTCTCATTAACAATAGTGTTCCTATGGACCTAATAATCTCTGCAATATCAGAGCCACATTCTGTTCTATCCTTCATCTACTGTAGGTGCTGTGATTAATAAACCTCTCCCTTGAAGGGTGGTAATACTGCTTTTCTCAATCAGATTTCTCATCCAGTAATTACGAAGCTTTTTTAAAAAATTTCAGCAATTATTTTAGCCAGAACTTAAGAAGTTCTTGCACTCAGTCTTTAGCAGAGAATAACAGCACTCCAACTAATTCCAACTAACTCCAACTAAGATCAAATCTGTTATTTGAATTCATCTTTGAACTATATTTTTTTCACTCTTCTTTTAACTGCTTTGCCCTCTGCTGTTTCCCCTGAGTATTTCAGTTTAACTTATCCAACTTGTGCTCAAAAGCCTCTGCCTTGTCTCTGAGCTTGTCTTTGAACTGGCTGAGGTAAATTTCCCTAGTGCTCTTCATCTAATAATAATATAATAATAATAATAATAATAATAATAGAAGAAGAAGAAGAAGAAGAAGAAGAAGAAGAAGAAGAAAGAATGTATTGTGATAAGGAAACTGGTTTTTACCTTCTTTCATCAAGCCATTCTGTTTCATGCAACTGTGGCACTTCATGATGGCTATCAAAGGCTGAAGAGCTATTGTCATTTATTCTACTCTTCTGTTGCATTGCCACATCACAACCTGGTTTCTTTAAGATCTTCCTACTCTGGAATACTGTGGATTTTTTTTGATATGTTTAGAGAGATTGGGGGAGGGAAAATGTTGTTAATTTTGAAGACAAGCACTTCCTAAGGGGGAAGTATGAGCTAAGAAAGTAGTTAGGGGTTACTGTTAACCTAATCAGAAAGGTGTATACAGTTGAACAAGTAAAGAGAGAATAAAGAAAATGATGGATTTTCTCTTTATTACCAACATATAGTACCTATTCTTTGTGTGTTTGGGCATGGGTATGTGTGTGTTTGTTTTCTCATTTGTGTTCTTGTAAAGTACGGTATGTTTCTTGACTAGATCACATTTATATATATTTTTCATATGAAAGCCCCCCACACACACACACACACACTCTATGGAATATAACTGCCATTAGAGTAAAGTAATAGAAACTAATCAGGACCATTGTTGCTTCAATACTCCAAACTTCAGGGAAGAAAGGAAAAAGCTGAACTTGATTTTAGAAATATAATAGAATCCAAGCCAGGATGCCAAATTGACTGTTTTTTGAAACCTACTGCCATCACTCCAACTGCTATTAAAATAAACATTGACTAAATACTATACTTTGACTAAACTAAGTTAAACATTGACTAAATACTACATGTAAGGCACTGTTATATGTACACAGTATCCAAAGATAAAATTAAAAACAGTCTAGGGACTCTAGAACATTGCATTCTACTCAGCAATAAAATGTAACACAGATAAACAAAGACAAGGTAACATGAGGAGCAAGAGAACACTAATTGCTGGAGTAATCACTCAAATGAATCTTGAAGGATGCAGAGGGAAAGATAGGAAGAGGAAATGAACTCTATATATAGAGGACAGCCAAACCTAAAGCCATGAAAAGGATATTTTTAAAAATTTAATTAAATCTCCATTTAACATCCAGTTCAGTAGGAACAGAAGTGCCTTAGGGAAGATGGAATATGTTTTTCTGGAATCTGAAATTGGAATTTCAAATTCATTTTCACATACAAATCATTACATAGTTAATTCCTATAATAATTAATATTATATTTCAGTTATCTGAAAGGTTAAATATGTTTTTGTAGTCTCATCTGGGACTCCATTCTATATAAAAAATATTCTAGCTCTATTGAGAATTCCAAACAACTAACTTCAAACACATAGAACACAGCCACTTAATTAATTGGTGACTATTTCAATAGAAAGTCTTACTTAGCTAGAAGCAACAAAGGACAATAATAACTTTTTTATAGTGCTTACTATGTGCCAGGCAACATGCTAATACCACTACAATTATTATCTCATTTGATCCTTATAAACCTTGGGAGGTAGATGCTATTATCTGCATTTTACAAATGGGGAAACTGGGGCAAACAGGGGTTAAATAAGTTTCTTGGCTGCCCAGTCATAGCAAATAAGTGTGTGAGGCCATATCTTCCTGACTCCAGGCATGTCACTCTATCCACTAAGTACTGGATTTTGATTCAGGAAAAGCAACACTCAGACCCTGCTTGTGATCCTTACTGTCTTTGTAATCATGAGTAAGAAATTTCATGTTTCTGAGCTTCAGTGACCTCATTTATAAATTGGAGATATATCTGGCCCTTCCCTCACAAGACTCTTATGAGGCTCAAGTGAAATACTATGTATGTGAAGTGCTTCATCAATGTTTAAATGCTATATTCATGTCAGTTATTCTTTTTTTTTCCTTAGTGAGGCAATTGGGGTTAAGTGACTTGCCCAGGGTCACACAGCTAAGTGAGTGTTATGTGTCTGAGGCCAGATTTGAACTCAGGTCCTCCTGACTCCAGGGCTAGTGCTGCATTCACTGCGCCACCTAGCTGCCCCTCACATCAGTTATTTTTAAAGTATGAATATTCTATAATAAAACGTAGTGTGTCTTTCAAGAGTTTAGTTGGACATGTAGGTCCTTGGGTGTGGCCCTTTGACTGAGTCCAAGTTTTACAGAACAAATCCTTTTATTAAGGGAATTTGTTCTGTGAAGTTTGGATTCAGTCAAAGGGCCACACTTGAGGACCTAAAGGACCACATGTGGCCTCGAAGCTGCAGTTTCTCCACCACTGCAAAAGTAGCTAAGTTTATATCTTTAGGGACAGTTTCTGTCTTTTCACATTTTAAGAGTGAACACAGTCTCAAACCAAGCAGTCGGTCAGATGATGTGGTCAGACTGCTAATAAAAAGGATGAGAGAGGTGTAGAAAATGGCAGGTGCCTATGCAGAATCCAGATCTGAGGTATTAAACAAGTAGAAAGGGGTTCTGTTTGCCAAGTACCGCAGCAGTCCTTCTTGATGTCTGCTTTGTAGGATTGCTATCAATTTGACTCCAGCACTCGTTCAATCCAGCAACTCCTTTAAAAAACAACAAAGAAAAAAACAAATGGCAGTAGAGGACAGAAAGAACTCCTAAGAGGCACAATAAGAGATGTCATTTAAGTGTGAAAAATTCTTGTTAGGAAATAATCTCCAATAAATTTGCATTCCTTTAGCATTGATGATTTCATGTAATAGCATAGAGGCCCTAGAAAATAAACTTATTAGGCATATCTACAGTATATAACTCATAGTAGTTTCTGTTGCTGTTTTATTGATGTAACTAAGGTGTC
Organism: Phascolarctos cinereus; assembly: GCF_003287225.1. NCBI lineage: Eukaryota > Metazoa > Chordata > Mammalia > Diprotodontia > Phascolarctidae > Phascolarctos > Phascolarctos cinereus. The sequence goes on along the minus strand of NW_027555847.1, from coordinate 196,726,970 downwards.
AAAATAGATAGAGCCCTGGGCCTGGAGTCAGGAAACCTGAGTCCAAATTTGTCCCAGATACCCCCTAGCTGTATGATCCTGGAAAAGTCACTTAATTTCAGCTTGCCTCAGTTTCCTCAACTGTAAAATGGGGATGATACCACTTATCTCATGAGATTGTTGTATCAAATGAAATATTTGTTTTGTTTAATGTGCTTGGCACATAATAAGCACTATACAAATGCTTATTCTCTTATTTTTCTTTCTCCTTATGTTTTACTCGCATGGTTAGTTTGAGTATCACTGTAGAGTTGAGAAAAATGGAACAGAATGAGATACATACAGGTCAGCTCATAAGGCTCTCTTTTGAATCCATTTTTTACTGGCATTCTCACAATGTCCATCTGGAGACCTTACTATCCATCTTAGAACAATTTCCCTTTCAAAATATTAGACCATTGCATTCCATCTCCTTTCTCTGAATGCTTTGAAATAGGTCTCATAAAATCCATGTTATACATCAGATTCTGTCTGACTTTTCTCTCCCTTATGCAAAATCAACGATGGAGTCATCATTTACTTCCACGGTTCGTGTGTTTTCTACTTCAGCAGTCACCCTTGTTATTCAAAATAAATATAAATGTTACTTCTTCCAAATATTAAAGAATACAGTTATTAATAATGTTAACAGACGTGAATTTATGGTTGTAGTGTTTGCCAAATACTTTACATATTACATCTCATTTCAGTCACACAATAGCAATGTACAACATAGAACCTGTATGTACTACAAATATTATAACCCTTATTTTACAGATGAGGAAAATGAGGCTCAGAGGTGTTAAATGTATTGCCTGTGGTCATAGAGAAAGCATCAAGTAGAATTTGAACCCAGTTCTTTCTGACTCCAAATTCAGCTTTCTATCCACTAAGACACATTGAATATCATAAAGTTATACATTTATCTGTTTCTCTGCTTTTAGCAGAAAGAAGTACCAGTGGATGTATGGATAGGTAAATGCTCCCACTTAAGGCTATTGAGTATGATTTCTGACACTTATGGTAAGCTCTACAGAGCTCAGGTCAGACCTGGGGGAGACCTCAGACATAGGGCTATAATCAGAGCAGTCAGTTAATAAGTTTATTAAGCATTTACTATGTATCAGGAAATAATTAAATGTTAAGGGTATAAAGAAAGGCAACACACACACACACACACACACAGAGGCCCTGTCATCAGGGAGCTTATCCTGTAATGGGAGAGAAAACATGTAAATAGCTAGGTATATACACTACAGATGCCGAGTGGATGGAAGCTCATCTGGAAGAGGAAGGCACTAGAAGTTTGAAGGATGAAGAAAGGCTCCTGCAGAAGGAAGAATCCAAGTTGAGTCTTGAAGTCAAAGAAACTAAGAAGCATATCAGAGATTACAGAAATTCCAGGCATGTAGGGCTAACCTTGCAAAAGTATGGAGGACAGAGATGTAACATAATGTTTGACAATCAGCAAATTGGTTTAGCTGTATTATATAGTGCTTGAAAGGGAGTAAAACTTAAAAATGCTAGAAAAAATAGAAACTGGTTAGTTATGACAGCCTTAAAAAACAAAATTTGTAATTGATCCTGGAGGTAAGAGGGAGCCACTGGAATTCAATGAGCAAGGGACTGACATGGTCAGACTACACTTAGTTAAAATTTGACTTGGCATCTGAGTAAAGGATGCATTGTAGTGTGTTGGGATAAGGCAGGGAAAGTCATTAGAAAACTTCTTGGATCTTCACAACTACCCTGTAAGTTAAGTATAAAAGATTCAAGATTCTTACTGATCTTATAGAGCTTTCAGGAAATTTTAGCTCCTTTTCAAAAATCATCCAGAAGCCTTTTGTCTTTGGCCCTAGGGTTTTCATCCATCATTAATTTTTGTTTGTTAAAGAATAAATCAGTTATATTAATAGCTTTTATTTTAACATTGCAGTAATTCCTGGGTATACTCCTTCAACCGTTGCTCCCAGCTGAATTCATGGTTAACAACATAGGATCACAGAAGTAGAGCTGGATTGGAATTTATAGGTCATTTAATCCAATCTTCCTATTTTAAAGATAGGGGAACTGAAGCCTAGAGAGGTTGTGGTTTACTCAAGATAGATAGGTATGGTTTTCAGAGATAGAATATGGATGGATCACAGCACTTCTGACTCCAAATCAAATGCTCTCTGCACTGTACCATTCTGCCTAACTTGTAACAAGGGGGAGAAAAGTTAAACAGAGTCAATATACCATCACTACTTTTAAAATTCCCTGATAACTTCTAATTTGATACACAACTCAATTGCCTTCCCAGTCAGTAACTCAGAATTTCAGAATATGGTGCCTGATTGGTTAAACCCCACTGAATTAACAGACAATTGTTCTTAAGAAGGGAGGAGAAAATATGCAAGGTCTTGGACATTGAGGAAAATTTCAGTACAAACAGGCAGCTAGGAAAGCAGTGGATACGGTGCTGGGCCAAGAGTTGGAAAGACTCATCTTCATGAGTTCAAATCTGACCTCACACATTTAATAGCTATGTGACCCTGGGAAAATCACTTAACCCTGCTTGTCTCAGTTTCCTCATCTGTAAAATGATCTGGAGAAGAAAATGGTAAACTACTCTTTGCCGAGAAAACTCCAAATGGGCTCACGAAGAGTCAGACATGATTGAAACTACCGAACAACAAACACGCAAATATACCAGAAATGACTACTATTAACCAAGACTACAATTTGTATTTATTATTATCTAGTTTAAATTCCCTAAACCTAGTTTGACCCATGTAACTCTCTTGGCTGGAAAGAAGAAAGGAAACCAGAATTATTAAATTAGTACCATGCTAGGCAACATGCTAAGAACTTTACAAATATCTCATTTGATCCTCACAGCAATCCTAGGATATAGGTTCTAAACTGAGGAAGACACATATTAAGTGACTTGCTCAGGGTTATAAAGCTAGGAAGTGTCTGCCACTGGATTTGAACTCAAATCTTCCTGACTCCAGGCCCGACATTCTATCCACTGCATCAACTAGCTGTCTGTGAGCATTATACCATTATATTTTGCTCCTTTGTGGCTCTGGAAGAGAAACAGATCAAATACACTGAGAATATCTTTCATAAGTTTAGGATTCATCAGATTGTCACTTTGAATGAAATTATTTGGTTTATTATGTTTTTAAAGCAGTTCTATAATCTCAGCACATTGTCAATGAAATTAGTCACATAGCTGATTACACTGCAAGTTTTTGACACTTTGTCCATGTTATTAATAAAAATTTGGCTAAATATTAATTCTTTTCCACCTAACATATGTATGTATGTAGTGGGGGAGGGAGAGGATGGAAAGAAAGAAAAGGCAGGGAATAAAAGGAATAATAACCTCTTATTAAAGAAAGTTTCCCCTGCCACTTCAAAAATATAACAGTCCTCTGAAAGGCTAAATGAATATGTGCCTCACTTAAAAGATGGAAAAGCTAAGCATCATTGAGCTTGCCCAAAGTCACATGGTTTGTAAATAGCACAACTGGGACTAAAACTTAGGTCTATTCTAATTCTAGGACTGTTTGCATGACACTCCAATATCTCATATGCAATCAGTTCATTGAGCAACTCTTGAAAATTAATGGCAAAAAGATTACAAATGGTAATTATAGTTGTTATGTTTTGTTTGGAGAAAGGATTTATATAATTTTTAAAATGTTAATAGATGCCTATTTTCTTGCTGTCTGGTTAGCTAATACTAGAAATTTCCTTTACTAATGCTGATTGGTTATTTTTAGCTTTTCATTAAATAGTATTATTTAACCGCAATTGCTGCACCCCAAAAAAGAAATAATATTATTTTAAATTTCTTTTTTTAATTTTACTTCCCTTTATTTTTGTTTTGAATTAAACAATGTTATGCCTTAAAGTCTCTATATTCCACCCTTTGTAATCAGTGATGTTTTACCTGTTGGTGACCTTACTTGAGTAAAGGTATGTAGCTAAAAATAGTAAGTTAGATTTTATTTAAGTCCATTCTTTTGTTAATTATTAAGGATGCCACTTTAAAGTTCTGGGTTTTGGGGGGGATTTTTTTGTTTGATTTTTATGTCTGTGGCTTTTCCTATCTCCTAGATAGTTTGTTGGTTCAGATTTAGTTTCCCTGTCTCTCTTCCTTGCTACCAGCAGATATGATTTCTGTTATGATTTTCCAACAGCTAAGAGTTGATTAAATCTGTATTTTAATACTTTCAAAGTAATCTGTGTCCTTTCTTTCTGCTCTGCTGATAGTTATCTTCTTTATTCCCCTCAGTGGATCAATATCATATACATTTCCTTTTCTCAACTCTTTTTTTCATGGGTCTAGAACTATAAATCTGGACTACTAAGTGTGATTTCCATAACTCTGACCATCCATACTGAAAGACTATCCATATTTTCTACCAGTTTAGTTCCAGGATCCCTGAAAATGATGATAAAACAAAATGGTTCCATGTGGTGTGTGTGTTCATTTATGAGAGAGAGACAGACAGAAAGGCAGAGAGACAGATAAAGACAGGAAAACTAAATCACCAAAATAAAAAATTGGGAAAAAAGACATTTTCAGAAATTATTATATTTAACACACCTAATACTTAAATTAATGAAAGTTTACCAATAAAAACCACATTAGCAGAATAGAGTCTAAGATGAAAATTATATATCATAAATAAACCACCAAAGGAGGAAAAAAAAAAAGGTCCAGGTACTCTTCCAAGTGAATTCTATCAAACAATCAAAGAGCAATTATTCTCTATTGCCATAAATTACTTACAAAAGGTGCTTTACCAAACTCATTCTACAAGACAAATAATGGAGAGAAAAGCCCAGAAAGAGTTAAAGCAAAGGAAGAAAACTACAGACCAATGTACCTAATGCATATAGATGCAAAAAAATAAGTAAAATATTAGCAAAGAGAATACACCAATATGTTCAAAAGATTCCTCACTATGATCAAGTTGAATTTATACCAAAATGAAAGAATGGCTAAGCATTTAGTCAATCACTCAATAAACATTTATTAAACACCCGCAATAAACCTGGCACTGTGCTAAGTGCTGCGGATAAAAAGAAATAAAAGATGCTTCCTTTACTCATGGAGCTTACAATCTAATAGGGAAAGACAGGATGTAAACAACTTGGCAGAAACAAGCTATATATGAGATAAATTGGAAATAATAAGCAGAGGGAAGTCAATAGAATTAAGATGAGTTGGTACAAGGTGGGATTTTAACTGGGATTTTAAGGAAGCCAGGATGTGGACAAAGAGCATGAGGGACAGCCAGTGAAAATGTGCAGTCAGAAGATGAAGTGTGTTATTTGAAGAACAGTAAGGAGGCTAGTGACACTGATCACAGAGTATGTGGGGCAAGGATGGGAAGTATAATCTGTAACAAGAATGGAAAGATGGGAGGGTAGGTTATGAGGAGCTTTGATTCACAAATGGAGAATTTCATGTTTGATCTTTGAAGTGATAGGGCATCTCTTGAGTTTATTAAAAGAAGACATGATATGGTAAGGTCTGTGTTCCAAGATCACTTTGACATCTGAGTAGATGGAGAGAACTGGAGTGGAGAGAGACTTCAGCAAGCAGAAAAAACCTGCAAGCTATTGCAGTAGACCAGACACAAGATTATTAGAGTCTGAACCAGGGTGGCAGAGGTTTCAGATGAGGAAAATGAACACATACAAGAGCTATTATGAAGGGTAAATCTACAGATTCTGGGAACAGATTAGATGGGGGGAAGGGTGGGACAAAAGTGATGTGAGGACTACAGGATGATGTCTAGGTTATGAGTCTGAGTTACTGGGAGGATGGTAATGCCCCCAGCAGCAAAAAGGAAGTTAGGAAATGAGGAGAGTTTAGGAGGGGATATAATTAGTTCAGTTTTGGAAAATTTAGTTTAAAATGTCTATGAACCTCTAGTTTGAGCTGTTCAATAGGAAGTTAGAAAGCTATATACATACATCATTCATACACACACACACACACACACACACACGTGTGTGTGTATATATATATGTATATATATACATATATATATATATATAACCACATTAATAACAGACAAAAAAAACACAATTATGCCAACACATGTAGAAAAATATTTGACAAAGCAGAGTAGTCATTCACATTACAAACACACACAAACATAAAAAGCAAAGAGATTGATGGACCTCTCCCTAAAACAATAAAAGGATCTATCTAAAAACCAAGAATTGTAGTCATTTGTAATGGAGAAACTCTAAAGTTTTTTCTATTAAACCAGCCAAAAAACAAGGGTATCCATTGTCATCATTAAAATTGTACAAAGAAATAAAGCAATGAGCATGGGCAAATAGCAAGCAAAATTATGATAGGATCATGGATTTAGAATTGGAAAGGACCTTAGTACAATGCACTAATTTTTATATGGGGAAAGTGAAACTTCCAAGAATCAAATATCTTAACCAGAGGCATATGCATAACGAATGACAAAATCAGAATTTGAAATCAGGTCTTCCAACTCCAAATGTAACACTCTCTTACATAATGTTGAAGCATGACCTAATAGACTTTAAAATAATTTATAATAAGTTCTGAAACAAAGTTAGGGCTGTAGCACTTCAATGACCAAGACAGTAATTTATACGGTTAAATTAAATACTCCATATATGCAAAATGAAATTAATTAGTATTTTCAGTTGTTAAAAGAAAATCAGAGCAGTACATTTCTTGAGCATCTGAGATAATCAACATTTACTTGACAGCCATTTTCTCTCTAACATTTGAGTCAATTGATATAAGTTGCTCTCTCCTACACTCAAAATTCACTTTATGGTATATATTCTGCATATTTTTGTCAATTACAAGTATTATAAAAGATATTTCATCACATTTAGATAATCTGAATAATTAAGGCAAAAAAATTTGATAGCTCTGGTTAATATGAATTTCACTAAATACGCTTACATATGATATTTATTTGTTAGTAATGTGTTTTCCAGACTCCTAAAGGCACTTCAGGGGAATGATTCAATGATTTAATTTGGCTTAGAGATTCAATCCTAAAACTGAGTCCTAGAGATTCAATGAAAAATATAATGAAATTTAGTTCCAGGAAAATATTCATCTTTGTAGAAAAATGTTATGTTTTCTTCTATCAACAAACAAAAAGTAGAATAAAGAATGAGACTTCATTTTTGCATTACCCACTATCAAACTTGGTATTGTTATAGTAATTAGTTTACAGAAATAAATGGAAATAAACATTGCTATAGTATCTACTACATGCGAGGCATTGCACTAAGCATTTTTAAATATTTGTAGATACTTTCTCATTCAATGTTCAGAACCTTGTCGTTATCCCCATTTCACAGTTGAGGCAACTGAGGCAGACAGAGTGACTTGATCAGGGTCACACAACTTATAAGGCCAGAGTTGAACTCAGATCTTCCTGACTCCAGTCTCAGTGCTACAATGTAGGTGATTAAAATTGAACTTATTTGTATATGTTTTTCCCCTTTTCCTATAATCAATGACAACTAATCTGTGATTGTTGACATAATGTGAATTGTTGTTTCCTTAAAAGGTAGGATTCATGGCAAATCATCTTCATCTTTTCCATTTGATTTGAATCACATGCTAATTTTTATTCTGTGACAATATCTCAAAGCTCTGATAACTCAAAACTGTATAGAATTAGCATGGCTTGACATTTAATAATTAAAATGAACAGACTATTAGAATTCCCTTTTGTAGAAAAGATCTAATATAACTACTATCAGGCTGAACACCTAACCCAATTAATTTAATTTTTTGATGTTATATGAGAGGGCATCTTAAACATGAACTATACTCAATATGTATGTAATTCATGGGATCTTGTGATTGCAGAAGAATCAAAATTACAAGTAATTCAAAGTACAATGGAAAGATGAATGGCGGGCATCAGTAAACTGTTGACAGCTACCAATAATTTGCTTATGAAAAGAAGGACAAAATACATTATTTAGGATAAGTATGAGGTGGGGGACTGGTCATAAAGCAAGAAGGAGAAACAATAAGAGAAATATATAAGGTCTGCTTTAGGACCTCCAAATATTTAAAGAACCAAAAGAAGTCTCTAGTGACCCTCCTGTGACTGGTGCTCTGGAAAATTAATGGAAACTCTTCTATCAGAATTGTACATGATAAAAAAGCATATAGAAGTTATGAGCCATGCCTATGACATTATGGACCTATTAAAGTACATAGCTTATAGTACATAGCCATTGGAAATATGCAAAGTGGTTGCAATCTATACCAGTGGAGAGAGAAGTATTAAATGAACACAATATTGAGATGGCATCTCAATACTGAGTTAGCATTCTTTGACTCTGGATTTCCAGGATGTAGGTTCAAGTCCTACTTCTCATGCCTATGCTGTGTGTGACATTGGGTAAGTCATCTTATCTATTTGAGTCATCAATTTATTTATTTGTAAAATGAGAGGAAAAGAACTGCGTGTCTTCCAAGGTCTTACCTAGCTCTGAATCTATGATCCTATGACTCTTAGAACATGTTAAATGTCTTCAGTGTGTTAGAACTTTTACTGTCATTGGCCTTAAACAGCAAGACAGATGTAAAATCTGAGAGACAAAATTGGACCTAGAGCCAGGAAAAAATTCCTAACTGTTAGAGCTGTCCAAGCAAAAGTGGAAGAAAGGTGGTGGAATTTCCCTGAACGGAAATCTTCAAGTAGAATCTAGATTACCATTTTAGAATTATGTTAAAATGAAAATTCTTTTTGGTTAGAGGAAGGCCTACCTGGCCACTGATAACCTTTCCAACTCTGAAACTGTGATTCTGTGAAAGAAATTCCACAGCTGCATCTTAAATTTAAAGCTTCTTCTTTGAAATTACACAGAATTCCCAAGGATCATAATAAAGGGTTATGTTAAGTTTCCTTTGCAAATAATGCAAAATAATTGATGGTGGAAATTATTAACCTTGGTGACCTATCCTATTGTTATTCTAAGGAAATATTAAGTGATCTTATTATGATGATAATATTTTAGGTAAACAGAAGGAGGTGTTGCCTTGAACTTACCCCATGACTGTTTTGTATAGAAAATGCTAATGGATTATAAAATAAATTAAGGTTTTAAAAGTCACATAGTTGTACCTGTTTCTCCAAAATTCATGTTTCATGAGATTGTGAATAATGCAAGTGATTGAAGCTTCCTATGCACACTTCTGGAATCTATTTTTGATGAAAGACATTACAGAAGTGTTTCATACCTACCCCTTCTCACCCCAATTGTGTCTGGGGATCCCGGGACACATTTCATACACAGAACATTTTCACATGCCCCACACAGTGGATCTCAGAGTAGGATCTTAATAAATATTTGTCAAAGGAAATAGTATTAGTAACCAGCTATTGTTCATCAGAAAATGAGGAAATAGAAGGATTCTAAGCTCCACGTTCTTAACTGCATCTTGTTTGGATTCTATGGGCCCCAAATTTCACACACAGTCTATAGCTGAGGTAAGTGAATATCACTAAACAGCAAGATAGTATGTCTCTCTGATGTCATGTTCTAATTCACTGAAATTCAACAAATATTTACCAGCAACTCACTCTTGTTCTATATTTGACACCTATTAGCTGGGGAAGTCATTTCCCAGTGCTATAAGCAACACTCTAAGACTGAGTTGCAAAGCATGTCCCCATCTGCATTGGTAGAGAGAGTTTCTTAATCAAGAGATTTCTACACCAGTGAAATTACAGGTCTAAATGTTTATGTGTGTATATTTATACACACATACACGTATGTATACATATACATATATATATATATATATATATATGTACGTGGATTTGCCTATATGTGTGCATATGTATTTTGTATACATATGCAGGTATACATGTGCATACTTTTGTATGGACCTATACCTATGTACACACACAATTACACACACACACACACACGTACTTTTTTTTTCCTAGGCAGTAAGAAATATGAAGAAAATAATGAAACAATCCCTACCCTCAAAAAGATTGCAATTCATTTTACCATGGAGATATAATATGCCCATAGAAAAATGCAGGAGAGCTAAGAACTCTAAAAATGGGAAAATTAAATAATATTTCATGGAGGAGATGCCTTAAGATTATGATATAATAAAGATAAAGATTATGAGCACTAAGGAAGAGAAATAAATACATTCCAAGTACAAGGTATAGGGAGGAGTGATCTGGATCTGGCTCATACTGGTTCACGAGAGCTGGTTGTTAAATTTTCAATCTGAGCATTTACTCTGCAGAAACCAGCAAATGCTACAAATCAGAGCTTGATTTCTTGTTTAGTTGATTGTCTAGACTTAAGAAAATGATGAAAAAATATTAATAATGAAGATTAAACTACAAAGTGTCTTGTGTTCCTTTGTTTTCAGAGAGCTGGATGTTAAACATTTAGCCGCAAATCCCTGATATAGCTTGTAAGAATGCATTGAGATAGGAAACAGAATTCCAATTTTGGACAACAGCTAGTTTGTCCAGTTTGCCAGGAATGTATAATATACAAATGGGCATATTGTGAAATGAGGCTAGAAAAGTTGATTAGAGCCTTAAAAACTGCTCTGAGGAGTTTGTCTTCTTCCCCCCACCCCCCCAATCAAGGTGGGAGACAGGAAAGACTTTTGAATTGGACAGGGGAAGAATAGACCTATGCTTTAGCAAAATTATTTTGATAGGTAGGTGAATGATGTATTAGAGAAGTTAGAAACTGGAAACAGAGAGAAGGTGGCTATTAGGCTATTACAATAAAAATATGTGACTTTTTCAGAGTGCCTGAACTGAAGTGGTAACAATGTGTGTGAAAAGAAGGGAGGGAGATGGGAGATGGGACAAATGTGGAGACATAATCAACAGGACATACCAATGTATTAGATGTGGAGTTTGAGGGAAAGAATAAAGAATGTATTTGGGGTATGAGCCTAGGCGAGTGTGAGGACAGTGGTACTTAAGAGAAATAGGGACGTTGGAAGAAGGAACTGTTTAAGGATTATGATGAATCAAGATAATGAATTATCTTTGAAGGGTATTGAGTTTGAGATGTTAATGGAATATCAAGTTGAGGATGTTTAGATGGCAGTTAGCAAGTGAAGTTTGGGGTTTAGAAAAGAAAATAGGACTGACTAAATGGACTATATAGATTTAGGGATTATTCATGTAAATGTCCTCACTGCAAACCAATGAAGCAGATGGAATCATCAAATGAGAAGGTGTAAGGAGGTCTTTGTTGATTGAAGAGAGCCCAGGACTGGTGGAAGGTGACAGTTTGGGTGGCACCTGGGTGACTTCACATATGAACACGTGGAGCTTCCACTCGCAGGCTACTGGAGGCCTCCTCTCCGAAGGCCTTATCTACCCTGCGTGCCTGCCCCAGTTTACCAGGGCTGGGGTTCCTACAGCACACTGGTCGTTCCTTGGACCTTTATAGAGCTCCTGACTGGATCCAGAGCAGCAGTCAATGCTGGTGCCACAGACACCATCCACTGCTGGGATTCTCAATACAGTGGCAACTGAGTCGGGGGCCAGCACTGGAGACCCGGAGATAGTCAATAGCAACAATGACGGTGCAGCCCAGGCTCTTTCCAGGCGGGGAGGTGGAGCAGCCCGGAAGGCGGAGGAGAGGCCCGAATATGAGCCGGAGCTAGAGGCAGAGGCAGGCCTGAAGTCAGAGCTTCAGCTGGAGTCGGGAGGACCTGGGCTGTACTCGGACCATTAGCAAAGGTCAGCCCTCAGTCAGAGCTTCAGGGGAAGACTGGCAGGTCCCAGCCCAGGCCGAAGCTGCGGGAATCGGACAGTTTTTTTGTTTTTTGTTTTTGTTTGTTTTCAGTCAAGCGAGTCAGCATCTTGGAGAGGACTTTCCGGAAAAATCCCTGCCCCTCGTTCGAGCATGCAGTCCGGAATGCGCAGGAGTTGAGAATCACAGGCCCAGGTTAGTTTAGGAACTGAGCCTCCTAGAGGTTAAATAACCCCCAGGGTCACACAGCTAGGAAATGGTCTGACTGACTCTGAGGCTCTGTCTCTTTAACTGCCCCTTTGAGAAAGCAAGGAGTGTAGAAAAGCGTCCCTCCTTGAAGGCGGCAGGGGGACTGCTTGCGCAAATGGCCACTGTTCCCTCCCACCTCGCGCCCTCCCTCACTGCTTGGGAATGGTGCTTGGTCAGCGAAGAGTGCTGCAAACGTTTTTTCCTCAGTTAACTTGTTCATCTCATTTTAACTACATTGGTTCTGTTTCTCTCCCAAGCATTTTAATTGTATGTAATCAAAATTATCCATTTTATCTTCTGTGATCCACGCTCCTTCGTTTGGCTGTCCGTGTCCCCGGTCTATGGTTTAGAAAAGTCATTTGGTTCTTATTCCCAAATTGTTTATGAAACTATCGACGATTGTGCTTATCTCAGTATGTGCCACGAGACGCGGTGGCACAGCCCCCTTTAGTGGTAGAAATCTACCTGGCACTTCCCCCTTTTCTCGAGCAGTTTTTGTACCAAAGCCCTTAGCCCGGGAAGGAGGCTCGGTGGGTTTCAAAGCGAACTCTTGCTACCATGGTTGTGTGCCAGGCACCCCCTGAGCTCTCCATTTTTTGCAGCCAGGACCAAGTGGTTTCGATGGTCTCTGCTTTGTTCTGTGTAGTGGGAGATCTGGGGCTGATGGACTGCCTTGCTGACTGCCGTTTGGGATCAGTTCACCCAGGTCTAATCACACCTCCCAATAGTCGCCATTTTCTATAGCACAGTGCCATTCTGTCCCATTCATGTGTCACTCATCCACTTTGTAGCTCTCTGTAAGACAACATTTTGTTATCTACCGGGTCCTCTCTATCATTCACCTTCTAGCCGAGGAATCTTTGGGTTTCTGCATATGAATACTTTGGAGCTTTCTTTACATCATTCTAAATGGTTTTCCAGAATGGTTCAACCAATTGAGAGTGTAACAACAATGCATTGGTATACCAAAGCCCCTCTGCCCAAGATCAACTGTTTCCATCTTTTATTTTCTTTGCTAAATATTCTGAGTGCCAGATGAAACTTTAGAATTGTTTTGGTTTTTATTCCTATGGCACAGTAGATAGAGTGCTAAGCCTCAGACATTTAATAGCTGTGACCCTAGACAAGTCACTTAACCTCTGTTTGCCTCAGTTTCCTCATCTGTAAAATGGGGATAATAATAACACATACCTCCCAGAGTTGTTGGAAGGATCAAAATAGATAATAATTTTAAAGTGTTTTGTGCAGTGACTAGCATATAGCAAGTGCTATTTAAATGTTGTTTTTGTTGTTGTTATTGCCCCTCCTCCCAGCAGCTAGGTGGCATAGTGGATAAAATGCCTGGCCTGAAGACTCATCTTCCTGAGTTCAAATCTGGCTTCAGACACTTATTTAGCTGTGTGGCCCTGGGCAAGTCACTTAACCCTGTTTGCTTCAGTTTCCTCATTTGTAAAATGAGCTGGTGAAGGATATGGCAAACCACTCCAGTATCTTTGCCAAGAAAATCCCATGAAGAACTGGAGATAACTTTCAAATGATTCAACCAAAAAAAATATTATTTTTTAACTATTGTTAGTGATTTGGAACACTTACATCTGGTGGTTGTTTGTTTTAATTAATTTTGATTTATCAACAATCACTTCCATGTGCTTTTAAGTTTAAAATTTTTCTCCCCCTTTCTCCCCACCACCCTCCCAAGACTGCACACAATCTGATATAGGCTATACGCATACATTCCTATTAAACATATTTTCACATTAGTGATGTTGTAAGTAAGAATTAGAACCAATAGGAGGAACCATGGTGGTTAATTGTTGACAATTCTTCTGAGAACTGTTAATATCTTTTTGGTTTTATTTCTGGGTCAAAGAGTATAGGCAGTTTAAATAATTCTTTGGCCATAGTTCCAGATTGCTCGCCAGTATGGTTTCATCAGTTCACAGTTCTACCAACAGTGAATTAGTGTCTCAATTTTTCCATATCCCCTCCAACATGTGTCACTTTCCCTTCAATCATTTTAGCCAATATGGTAGGTGTAAAATGGTATCTCAAGGTTGTTTTGATTTGCATTTCTTTAATCAATAATGATCTAGAGCATTTTTATATGACTATAAATTGTTTTGATTTCTTCACTGGAAAATTGCCTGTTCATGCCCTTTGACCATTTATCATTTAGGGAATGAGTCATAGCCTTATAAATTTGACAAAATTCTTTGTATATTTGAGATATGATACCTTTTTTTGAGAAATTGCCTATGTAGATTTCCCCCTAGTTTTCTGCTTTCCTTCTGATCTTGGCAACAGTTGTACAAAACCTTTTTAATTTAATGTGATTGAAATTATCCATTTTACACCTAACTTTGCTCTCTATCTCTTGTTTATTCATAAATTGTTCACCTATCCATAAGTCCAATGAGTAACATGTTACATGTTCTTCTAATTTTCTTTTAGTATCTATCTTTATATCTAGGTTATGTATCCATTTTGACTTTATCTTGGTAAGTGGTGTAAGGTATTGATCTACATAAGTCTATATTGGTCTACCAATACCTGGTCTATTTCCAAAGGTGATTAAAGAGAAAGGGAAAGAACCTATATGTTCTAAAATGTTTATAGTAGCTCTCTTTGTGGTGGCAAAGAACTGGAAATTGCAGGGATGCCCATCAACTGGGGAATGGCTGAAAAAGTTGTGATAATTGATTGTGATGGAATACTACTGTGAAATGATGAGCTCATTGATCTTAGAAAATAGTGGAAAGAATTGCATGAAATAATGGAGAATGAAATGAGCAGAACAAAGAGAACATTGCATACAGTAATAGCAATATTGTCTAAAGAGCAGCTTTGAGGGAATAAGTCATTTTGACTATTATAAATATCCAAATTAACAATAAAGGACATATGAAAAAAGATGCTATCTGCATCCAGAGAAAGAACTGATAAATATAAGTATGTATAGAGTAATTACCTCTCTGTGTCTAATGGTGGCCATCTATAGGGTGGGAGGAAGGGAGAAAGAAAAAAATAAAAAATTATATAATAACTTTTATCTATTTAAAAGGAAAAGCAAGTTGTCCATAACAGATTTGCATTTTTGTGGAAAATCATCTTTTTTATTATATTATATTATGGAAATTCTTGTTTTATTCTACATGTTAAAAATAACATAAATAAATGTTTAAAAATAATTAAAAGGAAAAAAAAGGAGCCCAGGAATGAGCCTTGGTTAAGAATTAAGAGATAGATGATGATCCTGGTAAGGCTGATAGAAGTACTCAGGCAGATGGAAGAACCAGATGATGGTATCATTATAGAAGCCAAGGGAGGAAAAAATATTCCAGAAGATAGTTTGGTCAACAGTGCCAAAAACTCCAGCATCAGGATACCAGGCTAACAAGGTTAGCATTTATTTAGTAGGCAATGAGGATCCAGTGAAAGATATTGAGGAGTGGGTTTATGTGATCAGAGTTAAGAAAATTGGTTTGGCAGCTATATGAAAACTATAGGAAGAAAATAAATCTAGAGCAAGTAAGGCAAGTTACAAGACATTTGAAACAGTCTAAGCAAGAGTTAATGAGAGCAGAGCTAGCAACAATGAGTCTGCAAGTGAGTAATACTACTGTCTGGAGTAATAATGGTACAAATCTGGCCATAGACAAATTCTACATTATTCTGTTCTATTCTATTCTGTTCTGTTCTATTCTATTCTATTCTATTCTATTCTATTCTATTCTATTCTATTCTATTCTTCTATTCTATTCTATTCTATTCTATTCTGTTCTGTTCTATTCTGTTCTGTTCTGTTCTGTTCTGTTCTGTTCTGTTCTATTCTGTTCTATTCTATTCTATTCTATTCTATTCTATTCTATTCTATTCTATTCTATTCTATTCTATTCACTGATCTATTACTGATCAAGAAGCTTTATCATTATAAAAAGTAATGAAACCAAGGGTTTGTGTTTATGGCACCCATAGACATATGCCATGATAAAACTCAGCTGCCATGTCTATTGTATTAAAAATTAAGTCAATGTTTATTCTGTTTTAAACATTTATTACAGCATACACTCAATAATGACTTCATATTTCACTGAAAACCAGGTTGTACTTGACCCTGAAGTGAAATATTGATTTTTTTTCTTAGTTCACTGGATAAAAGGTTTGCTCGAGTACAAGTCCGTATTTACTAATTGCCCCTGTTTTACAGATGGTTAATTTAAAGCCTTTATAATAATTGTCCTTGAATCACTGGTCAAGTTTGAAAACTACATGAATCAGAAATCTTGACATACCTTATGTGTTCCAACAATGAGGCACTTTGAATGTTTGCAAAGGTCTTTGCTTCAAAAAATGACATAAGTATACTTTTTTTTCTGAAATGCATCAGTGCCTGGTTCATCTGTAAAAAACTGATTGCAAAGGAACCTAAACATATATGTTTTAATAATTAAACAAATATTTTACTTTGAAGTATGAGGTATTTTCAGAATCCTTTTTTGAAGACTTTTTAACTATTTTATGTAGAAAGTTAGCATCTCTCAATGGAAGTGGGAATAGATTTTTTTCTTTGCTGCTCCTGAGGTTAGAATTCAGATGAGTGGGTAGGAAATATAGGGAGATATATTTTAATTCAATATAGGGAGAAATGTCCTTAAAAATTACAGTTGTACAATAATGAAATGAGCTATATTGTAAAGTACAGAACTACTTGTCAATGGAAATGTTCAAGCAGAAACTGTAGGACTGTGTGACAATACAATACATAGTAGAGGAGATTGGACCACCCCTCACTTCCTAGGAACATGATAAGGATTAATTTTGATACTAGTACAGAATCTTTGGAATTTCTCAGAAGCAAGGCACTATTTTATACAGTGGAAGAACTCTAGGTGTAGCTGATGTGCTTTGCTATAACCCTGCCTCAGTTTTAAGGTTTGCCCTAGGTAAGTCTGTTTTTCTGAGCTGTGTAGAAATATCAGGACTCTGGGTGTGTGTGTGTGTGTGTGTGTGTGTGTGTGTGTGTGTGTGTGTGCGCACACATGTGTATTCACTGTGTTCCTCTGTGTGTCTGTGTGCTTATCAAGCAGAATGAAGCACATTTAAAATGGTAGCCAGATTTTTGAGATGACACAACTCTAACACAAAATGTCATCTTTACATCCATTCTCTGGAAATTATGATTAATATTGTTCATTCACCCATGAAGCCAATCAACCCAAACATTTATTGAGTTAATACTATATATTCACAAATGCACTATATATTGGGAGCTATGGGCGATACTGAAATATGAAAATATGGCCCCAGTCTCTCCTAAATCAGTGGCAAGGGCATAGTTTCCCTCTTCACAGAAAACTTCTCAAAAAGAAATGGGCATCTCCGAGCAATAGTGGACCAAACTTGTATTAATATGTTTTCATTAGTTATAAGACGTTAGTGGGGAATTCGAATAATTTTATCTAAATGACACCCTACTCAGCACAAAATATTATTATTAATAATTGACACCTTAAATATTAGTTATATGTAATGATAGAGAATCACTGCTGGTTGAAGTGAGAGGCTTGCTCTTTTCCACTATAGACACTTCTGTCTTGGACTCATTCATTCACTCCAGGTTCAGTTGTGGAGGAGACTGGTCCCTAAAGAGAGGAGTCAAACTCTTTTTTTTTTCTTCAAACTCTCTGGTTCTTTATATGCCACCCCAAAGGCCTTTGGGGAAATCATTTAAAACTAGATTTGGCTCATGCATAGGGTCTCTCCAAAAGATGGAGTAGAAAGATATTTAGTATATCTTGTGGATCATGTATAGGGCAGCTATTCATTTCCTTCACACCAAAAACAAAAACAAAACAAAATAAAATAAAAACAAAACCTCACAAGCACATATTTGCAAAGACTTAAACATTAACCATCAACTTAAAATCATTATTATATTCTCTCCAGGGGTTGGTACTAACATTTTTTTTCTTATGCAATTGGGGTTAAGTGACTTGCCTAGACTCACACAGCTAGTAAGTGTCAAGTGTTTGGTCTGAAGACAGCTTTGAACTCAGGTACTCTATCCACTGCGCCACCTAGCTACCCCCTGACATTTTTTTAAAAAAGTTAGTGGGGTTTATGAGCAGGCATTTCATATTTAACTAAACTCTGTACAATCCAAATAATTCTATCTGTTTCTTCTGGCAAGCCAGTTCAAGTCTTAGCCTCATCCAACTGGCAATGATTATCCTCTCACCTTGGAATCATTGTATCAGAGTGGGGAAGGGGAGGCACCGATTGGGGAACATCGAGGTAACCACTACTAAGAAACTCTGTTCAGTAGCCCATAAAAAAAGAGTGACGATGTCAGATGATGAGAATAATCCAAATTGGGGGCTTCACAAGAATGATTGATGATAGGATATTGGGATGATGGAGTTGAGTATAGAGTTGAGCTGACTGGCCAAGGTGTCCAGATGGGGAAGGGAGGAGAATGTGGCTAGTGTAAGGGTGGCCTGGGAAAGAACTGAAGGGTGGAGGCATTATAGGTCAGAGTAAGTATGAAGAATAGGGTTAGGGATTGTGAAGCAGAAGGAAAGATGGAATGATAAAGAACACTGTAATCAGATAAAGGAATTGCAGAATTCAACAACATGGAAGTAGAATACATGTGGCTCTTTTGTCATCTATGAACTTCTAGATTTAACTGCTATTCTTTTAGCTGAAAAATTGACAATGATGATGATGTAATTACTTTCATAGGTAATTCCATAGATGTGTAAGACTGGGAAAATACATTTCAGTTGATAAAAGATCTACAACCAACCAAATGTTCATGTGAAAGAATTCTCATAAAATAGGGGCACTGTTTTGGAGATAAGACTGTACTATGCATATCCACAACTAGAAGGTGTAATACAGTGTTAAACTTGAAGTCAAGAAGACATGATTTCAAATCTACCTCCAGGCACTTACTAGTTATTTGACCTAAGAAAATCATTTAACCTCTCCTACACAATTTCCTTGTCTTTAAAATAGGGATAATAATAGCACCTTCTTCCTAGGGCTGCTGTGAAAATAAAATGAGATAATATTTTTAAAACACTTCATAAACCTTAAAGCACTACACACACACACACACATACACACACGCACACACATACATAATTTTATATACTTTCTGCATATATAATAACTTTAACAGTATTTTAAAATTTGATTTAGAAAAAAATCAAAGGGAAAAGAAGAATCCTTAGAGATCCTCCTGCCCCACTATTTGATTTTATAGATGAGGAAACTGAAGGCCACTTCTGCTAAGCATTTGACCAATCAATCTCACACCACCAATAAATGACACAGCTAGACCAATAATCTGGTTCCCCCGGACTCTCAGTCCAGTTCTCTTCCCATGTACTTTTTAAATAGACACAAAGAAAAGAGTTTGGAAACTATGGCCTTAACTAAACTGGAAAGGAAGTAAGGAATCAGGCTCCCTTTATCTTTTTTTTTTCAAATCATATCAATTTGGTAAGCACCCTGCTCACATTGACAAGCTGTGTATTGATGATAGACATGCTTCTTGTACTTACTAGTAAGAATCTTCATCAATATCATGGCCGATAGGTTTTTGATTGATCTCCTTGCTTTCATAGGTGATTCCATAATCTATCACCAGGTCTATATCTCTTTACAAACACTAGAAGTGATTAAGTACCTAACTAAATGCTATAAAAACTGCTGTAATTTCCTGGGATCCTTCTCACGATTTGTCTGATAATCACCTACCTCGCTCAGGTTTATCACTCACTGTCGGGCCTAATTTACCCCCACAGTAAGGCTCTGTGTGTGCACATTCATTCTGCATAATAGGACTCGTGCTTGATTTAATAAATTAGCACACCCAGACAAAGAATTCTTTTTCTGCACACAGCTGTGCATGCCTTGATGTAATTTCAGCCTCTCAGAGAACATATTGGGGGCACTGTTTGATCTGAGGACTGAGGAACTGTGTGAAACCAATTTTCTTCAGCCTAGGGTTCAGGCCTTTGCAGGGAACATCATCAGAGCCAGTTAAGAGTGCATACAGAGCAAATTTCCAGAGAAATATGCAGAGATCTCTAGGGATTTTTGTTGATTTCAGCAAGAAAGCTTCATATATAATTTTATAAGCCCTACCTACCTCACTTGTTCTTCTCAAGATATACTTTGTTCATTACTTCCCAAGTGAAAGTTGATGTGTACTTCAGCAGTTTAGCATGTGCATATTGAGAATGCAAAATAACAAAGTTATTTAGTCCTTTAACTCACGGTCCAAATAACAGTGGATAATGTCTTACTTTTGGAGAATGAAAATTTTTTGTAAAGGATGTTGAAGAACTTAGAAAACGTGAAAATAAGCTAAGTAAGCAAGGCATAACTTGTCCATAAATTCATATGTTAAGAGGGGGGAAAAGTAGTAGTAGTTTCTTAGGATAGAGATGGAAAATTTCTTTTTATGTCAGATGGAGACTTACCTTCATATTTCCTTGAGCCTCTGCAAGTAAGGGATAGATTGGGATAAAGGGAAGGGGAGCCCATATCAATTGGTAAATCCCCATATTTTGATGGACATTCGCTGCTCCCCCATCTCAAAGATTCAGAATCAACATCTGTTGAGAAAAATATCCTCCCCCCTGTTTTCTCATCTCTGTCCACCTGAGCCCCTACCCCTCCATAATCCACATCCTTCTCAGCCCTCCTATTCTATTTCCCACTCTGGGATACCTAACCTTATTGCTAACAAACTCTTCTTTGTCCTAGAAATCTTTACTTCACACCTTTTCTGCCTTTTGGGGAAAGCTAGCTTTTCCTTAAAGACATTTAAGCCCTATTTACTTTCTCCAATACTGAATGCTTCTTTTCTTATTTCCCTAGAGCATGGGTCAGCAAATAGCTGCCCATTCTACTCTGCCAACTGTTTTTCTATGTTCCACAACTGTTTTTGGAGCCTGTGAGCTAAGATTCTTTTCCCATTTTCAAATAAAGTTTTACTTTAAATGTAAGAACCATTCTTAGGTTGTGGGGCTATAAAAAGGCGGGTCAGATTTGGCCCTCAGGCTATTGTTTGCCTACTGCTGCCCTAAAGCACTGAGCCAGGAAAATAAATATAGTCCTTGTTTCTCACTCTCACTTTTAGGCTCCCCTTTTGCTGCTATCAATCAATAGTCTCTCTTCCTTTAAGGTCCATCTTTAGTACCTGGTCCAACTCCACATCACAGTCTTCTCTTCTCCTCCAAGTCAATCATTGCAGTAGTAAGTATTTGTTAATCTCCTACCTACTATGTGCCAGGTACTGTGTTAGTGCTGTGGATAAAAATATAAAAATGTAATAGTCCTTGCTGTCAACAAACTTGCATTCTACTTGGGCAGTGGTCTTTAATTTTTTTTTTTTTAACATTTTAATACCTGTAGTTTAATATAATTTATTTCCTTTGAAATCCTATGTATTTTATTTTATGAACTTAAAATATTATTCAGAGAAAGGGTCTATGGGATTCACCAGGTGGCCAAAGGACAATTACATATAACAAATTCACCAATAAGTAAATAGGAAGCATATAGCAAAAGCAAAACAAAACAGTGAAGGGGCTGGGGGCAGGGAAGGGTAAGGAGGAGATAGAGGAATTAATAACTGGGAAAGAAGTCTTGAAGGAGTTGGTATTTGAGTTGAGACTTCAGGACAGCTTGTAGTGGGAAGAAGCAAAGTGAAAAAGGAATAAATCCCTGGCATGGTAGGAGATGAAATTTTGTTCGGAAACAACAAGTAAGCAAATTTCACTGGAACAAAGTGTTCATGAGAGGAAGAAATATGAAATCTGCCTAGAAAGATAAGTTAGAACCAGAACATAAAGGACTTTAAATGCCCAAGCAGAGGAAATTTGATTTTAACACAAAAACATTGGTGAATCACTGATCCTTCTTAAGTCAAAGGGACATGTTCAGACCTGAGCTTTAGGGCTATCAATTTGGCAACTATAGAGGAAGGGAAGGGAATAAGTGTTTATATAATGCCTGCTATGTGCTAGACACTATATAAATATTTTTACAAATATTTCATTAGATCCTCACAACAACCCTGTGAAGTAGGTGTTGTTATATGCCCATTTTATAGTTCAGTAAACTAAGGTAAACAGAGGTTAAGACACTTCATGGTCACACAGCCATATGTGACTGAGGCAGGATTTGAACTCAAATCTTCCTGACTCCAGGTCCAGCATTCCAGAGCCACCAGCCTCTAAAAAAATTGAAGCATGAAATTCCACATGAAAATATAGGGAAAAAAATGGAGAAAGGCAAGCTGAATATGTGAGGGCCAGTTTGGAAGTTATTGCAATAGTCCAGAAGGCAGTGTTGAAGGCTTAGACTAGAGTTTCCTTCCTTTTTCAAAGCAGTCAGTATGTGAGGTGCAATCTTCTCCACTCAGGTCCCTGCCTTCATATAATATTCATGTTGATGTCTTAGCTTCATCTCCAAATTTATCAATATTCTAAACTCCAGTGACCCCCAAATCCTTCCACCTCAGTCACACAAGGGGTTGTCCTCGTTTGGCTTCTATGTCACTGCTTTCTCCTTGTTTTTCTTCTACTTGTCCTTTATTTCCCAGATTCATTTGATAGGTCATCATCCTCCTACCCATTAAATTGAGACATTCCCAAATGAAGGCCTGACCTTGGGCCTGTTCATTTCTTTCTCCACTCTGTCCTTTGATGAACACATCCACTCCTATGAGTTTAACTACCATCTGCATGAAGATAACTCCCACTTCTAAACATCCAGCTATAATCTCTCTCCTGATCTGATTCCAGCATTACCAGTTGCCTGTTGTGCATGTCATGTCCCATTGATGACTCAAACTCATCATGTACCAACTTCTTCCAAACTTCTCTATTTCTGTTGAAGACACTACTATCTTTCCAGTCTTCCAGATTCACAGAGTTGGAGTTGTTCATCCATACATCCTGGAAGACCCCCAAGTCTTCCTTCTCTTTTAACTCATAACCTCCAACTTGCTGGAAAGTTAATTGTACTGTATTTTCAAAGCAATTTTCATATCTTTCCTTTTCTCCCCATTTGCACTGCCTCTAATCCTAGTTCAGGTTCTCATCATCAACACCGGGTCGTTTCAATAACTTCCTGATTGGTCTCTTTGCTTTAAGTCCCTCCCTTCTCTAATCTACCCTCGAGACAGCTGCCAAATTGATATTAAGTTAAAGTTTCATCTTTATTATGAGCCTAAAATATTTTTCAAAATGGACATTCTCAATATACAAAGACAGAAAGCTTGCATATGAAACTGTGAACTTCTACTAATTGCAGTTTTTAAGTATATGTTAAATTTCTCAAGAAAGTACAAAAACACTTTCCTCATCTGTTTCCCCTTCTGAACTTCCTTCTGTGTATTTTTAATGATTCATTGGTCTTCTTTTCTTAATTTTTTTGTATTATTATCATTACCTATCAATTACTGCCCCCCATAACCCTTTCTCTGATAAAAGTCTTACCTTATTTTTAAAAAAATGTAGGCAACACGTTGGCCATATTTTTTTAAATGCATGTCTTATTATGCACTTCTAATCTATCAACTTTCTGCCAAAAGATGGGGTGTGTCCTTGATGATCAGTCTTCTGAAGGAAGGATTGTTCATTACTTGATCAGAGTTCTTTAGTATGTCAAAGTTTTTTATAAATTACTTTAGTAATTATACAAATTGCTCTCTTGTTTCTACTAAGTTCATACTATGTCACTTGGAACATCAGTTCCAATTTTTCTACGAATCCATCTCTTTTGTCATTTCTTTTGGTGCAATAATATTCCATGATATTAATATACCTTAATTTGTTCAGCCATTCTCCCAGTTGAAGGGTACAAAATTCTGTATTTGCCTTCCATTTTTTCCCTCAAATGTCATAATTTCATTTCTTAGTTATTTATTTCATCTACTCTAGGAGATTCCCCCCAACTCTCCTTTTCTTGATTATGGAGTTACTTTCTTGTTCTGCATTTACTTCTTGGCCTACTCAGTGCATAGTATTTCTTCATTGAATTACAAATTAACTTCTATTTGCTCATATTTCTGGTTTCATTACCTGGATTGGGATTTTGTGCAAAGGAAAGATTCTGCTACCTCTTTTACGCTTGGATACAGTGCCTGTGTCCTGGTTTTGTTCCCTCTGCTGTCCAGTTGCCACTGCAGCAGCCCTGCTTTAATTCTCAATGAAATTAATGGTTTTCCTATTCTTCTTTCCTGTTCTCTTCCACTTTCTCTCACCCTGTACTGGGGTTGTGCCGTATGTTAGCACCAGGCCCTATCTACTATCTGAAACCCTGGCTTTCATTCACGCATTGAAGGTGCTGACATCTGATATCTTGTTCTCCTTTTACAATCATTCACCAGCTGTGTCTCCTGCTGGGGCACTGACAAGTCACAAGCATATATGAAACATCATACTAGGTTAGCATCACCCCTTCAGTAGGGCCCTAATGAACTTTTTTTCCCATTTCCTTGATTTTTGGGGGGCAGCTACAGAATATGGGAGATTACTATTTTGGGGTCACTTGCAGGAGTCCCAGAGTAAGATATATGGAAATCTTAAGTCTATCTCAGTTTCCTTGTGCAATCACCTATTGGGAACTGGTTTGGTCTTCTGTTGTGGCTCTTATAGGATATAAGGAGGGGGCTGAGTTGCCTGACTGGAACTGGCCAGCTGGGACCCCATTGAGGCAGCTCAGACTACTCACAGGTTGTGGTATCCAATTCAGTTGCAAGTCACGGTATCATCTTCCTGATGTTATGGCCCTCTTCGAGAACGAAGGACAAACCACAACCACAATATAAATGATCCTTTTGAATTCAGGCATCTTAGAAGGCCCCTCCACACGCACACATTGCCTTGGTTCCTCTGCTTCATCTTTTTCCTTTAGTTCAATACCTATGATGAGCAGGATTTGTCACCCATCAATGTTCTGACAGGCCAGGACCAATATCAAGCTGAATTCAGACTCCAATACATCTAACCCTATGTGATCACCCCCAATATGGTTTTTAACCATCTTCTATGCAGTCCTCCACAGAGGACTTTACCGGTGATTCCCTTTGGTTTTATTAATCGTTGCCTCATCTGGTGACTTTTAAACATATTTGCGGAGTAGTTTCATGGGCAAGAGTTCAGGAGAGAGAGAACTAAGCTGTAACTTTTTTGCTTTCCTATTTTTACGAGAATCTCCAAATTGCTGTCCCTAAAACACAGATATGACCATGTACGCTCTCTACCCCATCAAAAATCTTCAATGATACCTATTACTTTTCAGAAAAAATAAAATCCTCATCCCATAATTTAAGGTCCTCTATAATTGCAACCTCAGACATTTCCAATCTTTTTAAAATTACTCACCTTCAACCACTAGATACTTTAGTTATATTGGTCTGCTAGCTATTCCCCTTTCATAACATTCTACCACCGACTTCATTGACTTTCCACAAGTGTTCCCTGTTGTTTGGATTATATTCTCTTCCTCTATGCTATAAAATTCCTAACTTTCTTTGAAGCACAGTTAGCTTCCTCCCCTTACATGAATCCTCTCCTGACCTCCACTCCAAGTCATTAGTGCTCTTTTGAAATTATTTTGTTTTACTTCATATATACTCTATATTTACTCATCTAGGTATAAATTGTACCCCTCTGTAGAATGTATATATAACTGCTATTTGTTTTTGTAGTTTCTGAGGCCTCCTCTTGAATCACAGAGTTTGTAACTCAGAGGTTCAATGAGTGGCTGTGGGTATGTATCTACTATGGCTCATAATTCCTTGTGTATATGTTTAACTTTAATAGAAAGCATAATTAGTTCAAATCAAAGTTACTTAATGAAATTGAATAATAAGAAAAGTAGCAATAAGGCATTTCCCTCATAATCCTCAGGTATACTCTCCTATAAATATAGCATTAGTTATGTATTACATTAAAGGCAGGTAGGTGGCACAGTGGATAGAGCATTGGATCTGGAGTCAGGAAGACCTAATTCAAATCACACCTCAGACATCTGAATATTTGTATGACCATGCACAAATCACTTACCTTCACTCAGCCTCAGTTTCCCCATCTATAAAATGGGGATGATAATAGCAGCTACCTCACAGAGGTATTGTGAATAGACAGTATGAGATAACATCTGTAAAGAATTTTGTAAGCCTTGTGCTATATAAATGCCAGGAAGTAGCTATTATCCTGTAGAAAACACATTTGCAGATAAATAGATAGATATGCATACAAAGAACATACATGGCCTGAGCATATTCATAGAGAGGCAAATCATGCTTCTCATGCTGCAGGACAATCCTTGTCTTCTAGTGCTGTTATCAAGTTGCTCCCCGCTGGTCTTTTGGCCTCCAAACAATGCTGTTCTGCTGTTCACTTCTCAGTCAGACCCTTGCTCCGCTGGACACTGTCCTCCTGGATATTGCTTATTTTAGTCTTTGTTGGATTCTAATCATGGTACACTCCTCCATTGCTTCTAGCTTCTCATTCAGTGGAAATTCTTCTGTCTCTTGGTAAAGGAGAGAGCAGGAAGGGTATGTTTCTTTAAGCTGCATAAGAAAGGTAGAAACTTTTACCTTTAAACTGGAAAAGAAACAAAAATCCTCATCAGTTTTGGTATGCTTTTGAAAAATGAACAGCTATGAGGCCTTTTATCTCTAGAGCCGGAGATTTCTCCAGCTTTAGAACTGAAACTAGAGATCAACAGAGACACACCTAAGTAGCTGGTGTCCTCAGGATCATCTTTCTTCTTTTTTGGTATAAACTTCTGTCTTTGGCTTCTTAGGCTTGGAGACTCCACATATAACCACTCTAACTCATCATGGTCAATGTCCGTCATAGCTCCCAATCTTACTGTGAAAATTTGGCTATAACCCACATAAGGACATTTGCCCAATAATTAACAAGACAGCTTAAGGGCTCAAAATGCCCAATTTATAACTACAATTTCTTTGCATTCTCCCCTGTGGGTAGGTAGCTGGGTAAAGGACAGAAGACAAAGCAAAATCCAGTGGGCAAGGTCATTATCATTTCTACCTGCCTAGCCACATTCCTTATTTAGTATAAATGAGTGTAGTCAGCCAAAACCTTAAGTCTTTATCTTTGTATTCTTAGCATCAGTGTTGTTTCTCATTCTTTTTTAGATATCATAGGTGGAGTCAGGGAGCTAAGTTTTTCTTTGCATTTCACTTCCTGTTGTATCATCATTATTTTTTAAATACAGCTTCCTTTTGTCTTGCCTGATTCTATGCATGTGTTTAAGATTTAATGAAGATGTTATTGCTTAAAGATGCTTGGCTTTAGTGACTCAAGGGATTTGGGGAGGTGTAAAAAGTATTCAAATACCTTAAGTGGTGTTATGCCTAAAGCAGCCATGGGAATGCTGTCTTTCAGACCTGCTACTGTGGGTTAATTTTATTGAAATGTTTATGTGACTACAGCAGGATTTTTTTCCCTTAAATTGGAAACTTTGTCAATGTTGATTTGCATACTGGCCTTGAAACATTTTTAAGGATGTAGATGATGCAGAGACAGATCATGATTTTCATTAACACTTAACACCTTTGGCACACAATGACATAATTCAATCATTATTCATTAAAAACTGCAATCAGAAAATTGACTAAATTGACCTTGCACAAAGATGGAGTGCTTTGAAAATCATCTCATAATGTGAACCAAGATAAAAGAAACTTGATTTCTCAGTATGACAAACTTGTAATTTCTTTACAATCCTTTCAATAGACACTATCCTTATCATTCTGGGAATAAACATTTAATCCACATTGTACCCTGCAAAACACCAAACATACAAGTGAAATGTGTAGTGTAGTATCTAAATTCAGTATAGCTTGCTTCCAAATCCATTCTCCAGGGCAGAAGCACAAAGGTAATAACTAGTTAGATTAAACTGCATTCTCTATGACATTTCCTACATTTTCCTGATGGATAGAATGTGATTTTTCATTATAATTGTTTCTGTAAACTTTGCTTTATTAATAATGCACAACTACAAAGTAAAAGTAAATTCAACATTTGTAAATGCCTACTTTCATATAGGTCTTTGAGACAGAAGTTAATGGGTGGTAAGGACAACTGAGCAAGTAACTCTAATAATGGGAAAGAGAAATAAATAGAAAGGAAAAATTCAGGCAAAATGATCCGAGGATTTCAGAGTAGGGAAGCCAGATTTACAGAGCATTAGATGATCCTTGAAGCAAAGAGGAACTTCAGTGGATAGAGATGGAGTCTTTTATGAGCATGAAGGATGATGCATGCAAAAGCATAAAGACAGGAGAGCACAGAATGAATAGGAGTGACAAAAATGGTGAATTTGGGCTGAATCATACAGTAGAAAAGAAATGTTTTAGTTTGCAAGTTTTCTCTGACACAGAGATTGAGTTTTGGATTAGAAACAACAACATGAGAAACAAGAATAAAAAAGGCTTGTGGGGAGTTGATATCCAAAGCAAGGTAATAATAAGAGAACTACCTGTTCTTGAAGAGTTTAACCAACTTAGGTTAACTTCATTGCTGGGTAACCAAAAAAACAAAACAAAACTAAAAAACCAACTGATTGATGTGATTGCTGGGTCATGGAGAAGAAAATATAGGTATTACAGGACTAAAGAAGGGCGTGATTTTTTAAAAAAGAAAAGAAAATAGAATCTGCAAACTATAGAGCAGTGAGGTTGACTTTGATTCCTGGCAAAAATTCTAGAACATATTATTAAAGAAATGGCAAATGAATATTGAGGTGTTGTACTATTTAAAAGCCTTTTGTAGGGAGTCTTGCATGGGCTACCTGGGAGGGGCTGACCCATCTCTCCAAACTTCTTGAAGTGGTCAGGGTCTGGCTGTGGGAGTTCCTTAAGTGGGAGGCTACCTTGGACTTAAAGACAAAGATCTTGATCATAAATCAGTTAAAACAATATTCTTCTGTTTACATCCATCCCTCTCACATTGATATTTTCGAAGGTGGGTTCCATAGAGATGAAAATGAGAGTGTTCTTCAGGATGGGCACATTTATACATCAATTCCACAAAATCCCCATCTTCAAAGTCCCAGGGAGTAAATCCAAAAGAATCTAAATAGGACATTTTATCACAGTCAAATTTCATCCCCAACACAATTCAGAAATCCTCATTCAAATGGGAAAAATAATTTATGTGAATTAGACCTGAAGTTTAAATGGAATATAAGTATGAATAGCAACATGTCATCAATAGTCCAAATAACTAATATGATTTTTTTTGTTAGACCTATGATTTCATTAGTATGGGGAAGTCCCACTATGGAAACTCCCTCTCTCAATGCCAATCATTAATTCTTTTGTAACACAGTCTTGGATAGTTGTTAGGATAATGAAGAGTAAAGTGAATTGTCCATAGACAAATAACTAGTCTGTGTCAAAGGCAAGACTTGAACATGATTCTTCTTGAATGTGAGGCCAGCTGTCTAGCCACCATGCCATGCTGGAAGATGTGAGATTAAAATAGTTGTGGAAACACAGTATCCAGAATGAGGGAGATGACAATTCTATTATATTCTACTCTGTACAGACTATGTCTTCAGCACTGCATTAATTCACTGATAATTGCCAACCTTGAACATGTCCATATGATAATAAGTAGAATGATAATAGGAAATAAAAGTGTAAAATACCTGGATTTCTTGAAGGAACTAGGAGTCTTTAGGCTGATAAATGAAAGATTTGAAAACTAAGAGGTGATGATCTCAGTCAGATAGTCAACAAGTGTTAATTAAAATGCCTAAGCATTGTACTGAGTGCTAGGAAAGGAAAAACCAGTCCCTGGCACTCAAGAAGTATCTGTTCTAGTGAGTGAGACATCATGTAAATAATTAGGTACATATAAGATGCATGCAAAGTAAACAGAAAATAATATCAGAGGGGAAGGCACTTGCAGCTAGAGGAATTAATAGAAGCCTCCTACCAAAGGTAGCGTTTGGGCTTTTTCTTGAAGGTAGTAAAGGAAGCAAACAGGTAGAAATGAGAAGGGAGAGCTTTTCAGGTGTGGGGGACAGGACTTTCAAGTAGACAAGGGATTGGACTTATTTTGTTTGACCCTGAAGAGTGAAATTAAGAGTAATGGTTAGAAGATGCAGAGGAAAGGATTTCATCTATTTCAAGGGAAAACAAAACAAAACAAAACCTTCCTAGCAATTTGTGTTGTTGTTCAGTCATTTCAGTCATATAGGATTCTTTGTTAGAGCTATCTTAAAATGAAATGGATTACCTTAGCAAATAGTGTGTTTGGAAATCTTAAAACAAAGGCTAGATAACTCTCAGTCAAGTATATTGTAGACAGGACTCTAGCACTGGTGTAAGGAAAGCTTAGATAGCCTGTGAGATCCTTCACAGTTTGTATAACTTATTAAATACATTGTCATCTTTTAAAAACACCTGTGGCAATATTAGTGATAGTTTCTTTTGTAGCAAAGACTGATTTGATAAACATCTGTGAGTAGGAGGGAATGAGGTTTTGTTGGTTCAGCTACCTATGTATTCAATTAAAAAAAGAAAATGTTGGCGATTATGTTTAAGGCCTTGATGGGGAAACAAATATTAGTGTCTGCCCTGAAAAGGCCTGAATTCTGATATATGGGATAAAACAAGTTGAGGTAAATATTGGTACAGGCTTAACATATAAGGGTGATAAGAAAAGCATAACAGCAGCTAGGTGGCCCAGTGGATAGAACACTGAACAGGAAGCCTCATCTTCCTGAGTTCAAATGTGGCCTCAGACACTTCCTAGTGGTGTAACCCTGTTTGCCTCTCCTGTAAAATGAATTGGAGAAGTATCTTTGCCAAGAAAACCTCTCAAAAATGGGATCATGGAGAGTCGGACACAACAGAAACAACTGAACAACAACAGAAGAGAGGTATACAAAATTCTATCTGGGGTCATAAGAAAGAGAAATTGATTGCATGATCTAGGGATATCAAAGAAGGCTTCATGGAAGAGGTGATAACTGACCTGGCCTAGAAGGGAAAACTAGACTTTTGACAGGTGAAGTTGAATAGTTGAGAGGAGGTCCCCTCCAGGTATATGGAAAAGCTTGCATATAGGCTTGGGAAGCAATATTGTTCGAGGAAAAATGAATATCTCAATTTGACTGAAATGTAGGGACTAGGCAGAGGAGTGGTGGAATATAATAAGTCTGGGAGGCTCAGGTTGAGGATATATTGTACTGGGACTTGAGGGCCAAACTGCAATGTTTGTACTTCTCAATTAGGCAATGGAAGGCCATTGAATGTTGTTGAATAAGGAAGTATCAAATTCATTCTATGCCTTAGGAAGGTTAATTTGGCTGGATGTTAGATGGAGAGGATGAAAGAGACTGAAGATATGGAGACCAGCTAGGAGGATATTGCAGTACTCTTGGTAATGAAGGTCAGATCTAGGATGACAGCAGAGAAAATGCCAGTGCTGGGGCAGGTAATTAGCTGTGTATTTTTTTCGTTATTTTGTAATTATCAGATAGCTGTTGGACATGTTTAATGTGCTTAGGCTCATAGGATCACAGGCTTAGACTTAAAATTGGACCAACTCCCTTGTTTTACAGATGAGGAAATTGAATCCAAAGGTGAGCTGACTTGCTCAAGGTCATATAGATAGTGTCATTTGTAGCAAGTGGGTAAGGCAAGGTGTTGTAGGATGTCTTCTGGTAGCCATCAGAAACCCAGGTCTCAAAATGCTATGAGTGACTGACCCGACATAAGGGATATAAAAGAAAATTTACATAGCTCTTTAGGTTACACTTGTTAAACTCAGAGCAAGGATACTGGTTGATAATCCTATTTCAATTATGTTTTTTCTAATCATAGCCTCCTCTGCTCTCCCTATCCCACATAGATATATGTTCAAAATAGTGGCTGATGAGCCCAACAAGAGGGGGAGGACTTGCTAGGCCTGAGAAGGCCAAAAGGCCATCCTCTCCATATTATTTCTTTTGTCACCAAAAATTTGGATACTGCCTTAGCCTCGGAGAAGGCTCTTGTCAAATAGGATCCAGAAGACTTCAAACATGTCTGTCTCTAGACCTCCCCAAACTCCTATTTTACAAACATATTTTTTTTAGACTTTTCTCCATTCATTCTTATTTTCCTGATCTTTCCTAGATAAATTCTTATTCTGTCCACTGCCCTTGATGTTTTATCTATGTACAACATTCATGTCTTGGTAGAGGCTGCTGCAGAGCCTGGCCAAAGCCCACCAAGCCATCACACCCTCCTAAAGGTATTTAATTCTGAATTGTGTAGTCTCTGGTTGCTGAAAATAGATATTTTTCTTCACATACTAACTCAAGGAGGAGGTTATTGGCTTACATAGTATGTCCTATTTTATTAGATTATGTTATGTTATATATTATATTTTATTGTATTATACTGTCCTCTGTTATACTGTGCTATACTATACTATATTACTTTATATCCCTTTACCTATACAGTGAGATAGAGGAGAAAACCTTTGGTGCAGTCCCACCAATTGTGCCAGTTATATTCACTTTACATGTACCAGTTGAGCTTTCACTCATGCCCTCTGGTTGTTCATTTTTAAAAGCAGCTTTCCTATGGAAGGGGCTTTGAGGGACAGGAGTTGTGCTATCCCGCGATGAGAGAAAGTACGCTTTCACTTTTCCATTGTAAAGAGAACCATTTTTTTATAACAGCCTTTGTTGTTAGGGCCAATTACTGGTTAGTCTACATGTAAAAAGCAGTACTTGCTTGTCAGTATCCTGAGAGTTATGGTCCTTGTTTATTATACTGAACCTACAATATAATAGCTTTGTTCTTGTAGCACCAAAGACGTATTGTTAAAGTTAGGCTTGGTGCTTTCTACTTTTCTTAGTCCCTTCCAGGAAATTATCTTGTCCTTCAGTAAAGTGAATTCTGGAAAAACAGTTCTGATTAGAGCAAGATTTTAAATCTCTTGTTATCTTAGCAAGTAGGGTTAGGAGTTCAAAGATTATTCACTACCCAAAGCCTGTTCTAATGACTTATGAGAAAACTTATTCATTTGAAACTAATGAAATAATTTAAATATTAGGTATTCAGTAGGAATATTAAAAACAATTTCACAAGTTTATGAGAGATGATATTCACTAAAAGTCTACAATGTTCCCTTAGCTGCCTCCTCCTTTAAAAAATGGAGGAAAAAAAAATAAGTTCTTTGTTGGAATTTCTTTTGTTTTTTGGGAGGAGTGGAATAGAGATGGATATAGGCTCTGTATCCATGACTGTACAGACATAGGAAGCTCCTGATGTGTAAACTCCTTCTGCCAATGAAAATGGACAACTCATCCACAGCTTCGAGAGTTGATTGAGGCACTTAGAGTTTTAGTTGACTTGATGAAGATCATATAGTCAATACGGGTGAGAGGCAGGATATGGACCTAGATCTTTCTGATTCCAAGGCCAATATTCATCTACTTGTCTGGCTTCATCTAGTCTAAATTACACAGCAAAGTCCCTTAGAAACCAGGAGTAAAGAATGGGAGATGGAATGTAATATGGGAGAAACAACAAGAAGAACAGTTTGGCTAGATTAAAAAGTATGTGAAGGATGATAATGTATAATTATGCATGGAAAGGTCATATGGAACCAGATTATGAAGTGTTCTAAGTGCTAAACAGAGAAACTTTTATTTGATCCTAGAGATAATAGGAAGTCATTGGAATTTAATGAGCAAGGTAGGGACAAAATCAGATCTGTGATTTTTAGAATTATTGGCAGCTATGTGGAGGATGGCTACAATGGGAGGAAACATTGGCTGTCCTGGGCCACTGTGACTAGTCCTTAAAAACATAGCCATACACCTTTGGTGGCATTTGTTTTTAGGATAAAAGCAATTTTTATAATTGACAGCATCAATTATCCCCTCTCCCTAAAATGGAAGAGAATTGAAGCCAAACAAAAAAAAGCAACTAAGATGTACTTCAGTAGTCCAAGTGAAATGAGATGGAAGTGTGAGAGTATTGACCATTTGAATGCACAGAAGGGAACATGTGAGAGAGATATTATAGATTTAGTGTCAGTAAGACTTGATAACTGATTGGATTTGTGAGGGTGAGTGAGAATACCTCCAAGTTTGAGAACTTGGTTGATTAGAAGGATGATAGCATTCTTGAGAATAATAGGAAAGGTCAGAAGAGTGATAGGTTTTGGGGAAAAGATAATGAGTTCTCTTTTGGACACACTGAGTTTGAGATACCTACTGAACATCCATTGGGAAGTGTCTATAATCAGATAGTGATAAAGGATCAGAATTCAGAAGAGACTAGAGCTGGGTGGATAGATATGAGACTCATCTACATAGAGATAATAATTGAACCCATGAGAGCTGATGAGGCCAACAAGTGAGAAAGTGTGGAGCCTTGAAACACACTCACAGGAAAGGATTAGGATATATGTTAGATTGGCAGGAGAACTAAGAAAGAACAATATCATGAAAACTCAGAGAAGCTGGTTTGGAAAGGGTAGTCAATATTTTGAATACTATAGAAAGTTCAAGAAAGATGAGGTTTGAAGAAAGAGCCAATCGACTTGACAATTATGAGACCACTAATAATTTTAGAGAGGACAGTTTTTTATAAAATGAAGAATTATGAAGTTAGATTACAAGAGGGTGAGAAATGAGTAAGAGGAAAAGAGGTTCATATCAAGAGAATAGATTAATTTTCTAAGAGTTTGACTGTGAAAGAGAGGAGAGATATAGTATGAAAGCTTAAGTTTATGTTTGGTAGGTACATTTTTTGAATGACTGATATGAAAATTTATTTTGCTTAACTACACTGTTGCAAGAGTTTTGTTTTTCTTTTTTTTCTTTATTCAATTCCGGTGGGAAAGATAAAGGAGCTTGAGATAAGGAAACAAAAGGGGGAAAAAAAGGAGGTCATTGAAGCAGATTTTAAATGCACATAAAAGAAGGAAAGGAAAGCCAGAAAGAATCACAAACAGGAAAAACAGCTTTGAAAGTTTTATGTTTGATTTATGTTATTTAAAGAAAAAAATCAAACTGTACATAATGGAGATCCACAGTTTTCATGGGCAATCCTCTTTTGCTCTTCTACATATGCAGAATTGATTGTTTTGCTTATTATTCATTAAGTTCAGAATAAAAATATGTTTAATTTTTTAAATAAAATTTTTAGTAGTACAGGATTTTTTATTTATTTCTTAAGTTTAAGGAAGGCCTAGGAAAAATGCATAGGATGCAGGGAATAGCTCATTAGAGAGAATGAGATTGAAGATTAGAAAAAAAAAGAGGAAATGCTAATGGCAAATATCACATGAATTATGATGATAAATGCTACCCAGGCTTGACTGTTTGCACATGTGCTTGATTACATCTTGAAGGCCTATTCATAAAGGCCAAGGAAAGCCAATGTTTTCTACCATTAGCCCCATTCCGTGGCCTGGAAGTCCTGGAAGAAGGCAAACCACTGCAACGGGAAGAATTGTCACAGTCACTTGAAAGGGTTTCCTTTGCTGCACTTCTACCCAGATGATTGCTGCTTGCATTTCTTGTTCTTCACACATGCTCAACTCTTTTAGAAAAAATGGAGTATGGAAAACATCTCCAATTGCCAAGTCCATTGGTTTTTCTTCCTCAATGCTTATCTTTCTTGACCTTTCTATCATATTCAAAATATTGACTACGCTTTCCAACTGGATACTCCAGCTACTCTGAGTTTTCATGGTACTGTTCTCTTAGTTTTCCTCCTGCCCACCTAACATATATAACATATATATGTATATATATGCACACGTGTGTATGTATGTATGTATAGATGTGTGTGTATATCTGTGTACATGTATATCTATAAAGATGCCCACCATTAGACAGTCTCCCCCAGAGATGGATATTAATTCAGCTGTGAAAGATCAGATTCACAGCTCTGTGCCCAAAGCTGTGAGACACATCAGCTCTACTCAGGTCCTGTCTAGGAAATACCAAATGGCTTTACTCTCCAAATGTTCAGGACCCAGTTTTAGACATGCCCAGTTCCCCTGGGAAAACACAAACATAATGCATGAACCTCATTTCCACATCCGAGGATATAGGCTTTGAGTCTACACTCAAGGGCAGGAAAAACATGAGGGTTAAACCCTGGATTATTACAACTGAGTCAATGCAAGCTCCTCAGAACCTTATCTATAGCACAATGCCCTACTATTTCATACACTGCACTGTAACTCAGAAGACTGAGCTGGTCTGATCAAGTTATAATAGCGTAATCAACAGTGAAAAGATTATAAGTATCTGCTCCTGACCTACTGAACATGGATGAAACTCGTTGTGCTTCAGTCCTAATCTCCTGTTTTTGAGCTCTTTACTAATACTCTAAGGGTGAGAGCCCCATCTGAGGTTGTCTATCCACATGTTAGTTGTTTTTGTTTTTTTGTTTTACTTTCTCTCTTCTTTTGTCTCTGTATCACATAAGTATTACTACCTGAAATTATACATCCTGGGGATCTTATGATTATCAGAAGGAGATGACATGCAATAGCTAGTCCTTCTTCCCTCTTCTGAATATTCATATCATTCCTGGGCTTCATCTGCCACTCTCCAGAGAATGGTGTGTGTGTGTGTGTGTGTGTGTGTGTGTGTGTGTGTGTACACATAAAGTGAGAGAAAGGAAAGTGTATCTAAGTTATTGGTCAGAGGTTGATTCAGGAGGTGCTTAAACTTTTAGTTATATAGCTGGCTTTAGTTGAATGCAATTAAACCACTGGACTTCAGTTTCATTATTTATAATGTGGAACTCAAAAAACTAACCAAACTGCATTGCTCTCTTTTATATGCAGAGAAATTACCACAGAAGATTGCAAAAAATCTTGCAAGTCATGTCATTTCTGTCTGTATTTGACAGTGACCTCATTTTTGTGTTGGATTTCCCTCTAGGAGTGATGTGCACAGATGCTGTGCTATATTAGCTTTCCTGTACGGAGAATTGCCTAGAAATATGTATCTAGCTCTTTGAAGCATACAGTTTCTTTTTACTATCTCACGTATGAATTTTTTCTGTATTCTCAAAATGACCACTGGGGCATTTATATTTTGGGGAATAATATTAGTGACATTTATTCTAATGATTTCTTTCAGTCAATTTTAGTGAACATCTACAAAATAAAGTGTAGCTTTGACATATGAGTTTCTGGGTACCATGCCTGGTAGGCTTTATATGATAGTATAGAAAATTATCTCTAATGCAGTGGTGCTTAACCTTTTTTGTTAAGTCAAGACCCTTTTTGCAGTCTGGTAAACATTCTCAGAATGTTTTTTTTTAAATTTTTAATTCATAACTGAAGGAAATTTTAAATTTCAGCTAGACTTTAGTAAAAATAAAAATGAATTTTTTTTCTTTCATCCAAGTTCACAAATCCCCTGGAATCTTTCCGTGGATATTCAGAGAGTCCATGGACTCCAGGTTAGAATCCCTGTTCTAAGATCCTTTCCAGGTTTAAAATCCAGTGATTCTATGATCTTTATGATTGGAATTGCAAATCACCCTTTCTTGCTAATCATCTTTGACCACTAAAAGAATAAAGGGGGGGGTCTAATTATTGTTTTGTATTCTCTCAGATGTAGTCTAGAGTGGCATAGTTATGCTATGAACTTTCTCTGTTCATTAGCCAAAACAGATAACGCTATATATATAGTGAGAAACTTTTTTTTTCATTTTTTCTTTTTTCCATTTCAGGATGAATTTTCCTCTGTGAAAAATTCTCTTATCTTAAATTCTTTTCTGCTGTGAATTGTGTTTTCCTTCTTAAAAGGATTTTTTTAAATGACATCGTGTTATCAAACTTAATGCTAGATATTGCTAAAAATATGTCATTATGAAATGATCCAGTTATTAAAATATCATTGTGATTGTCTTATCTGTTGATGTGTGAGAATGACTTAACAAAGGATTTCTCTGTTAGAATGTTTGCTATTTTACAGATTTTCTCTAGTAATCTCCAGAAAAGGATATGTGTTCATCATGTTATGAAAAGTTGATATCTTATCTCTTAAAAAAAAAACTAAATTGTTTTTATTGCCCAGAAATTACACAATACTGTGTATCTTTTTCTTGTTGTATATGGTATAAATAACGAGAAGAAATGGTATACCCTTTACTGAATTATTCTTGTTATGAAAAATTGCCTTGAATTTCTCATGATAAAGATTAAAGGTGTTCCTAGCTGATAAACTTGTCTTATCCTTCCAAAGAGAATTCCAAAATAACCTTTGTTTCAATTTTTTCAGTGATGGGTGTGTGTATATCATAAAATTACTCGTCCAGGTTTAAAGTCAACTGTGACATTTTCATACATATGTATGTGTTTGTATATATATACATGTGTATGTATATATGTTTATACATATAATCATATATATCATGTGTATATTTATGTATATGTATATATACAAATTTATATCTTCAACATATAAGGGAAGTATTCTTCTAGAAATCAGTTTTTTAAAGTAAATTAGAAAAATCATGAATTTCTGAGCTATTTTCTATTTTAATTAGTGTATTATATTTATCCGTGGTGCTTGTCTATAGGACAGGGTAAGGCAGGACAGAGTCCACAAAAACAGGAGAGGTCTCAGTAAGGGGTTTATATTTAGTAAGATTGGCCAAACCTACTTAGATGGCACAGCGGGTAAAGTGCCAAGTCTGTAGTCAGGAAGACATGAGTTTAGATCTGTCCTTAGACTTATTAGCTATGTAACCCTGGGCAAGCCACTTAACCCTGTTTGCCTCAGTTTCCTAATCTCTAAAATGAGCTGGAGAAGGAAATGACAAGTTACTCCAGTGTCTTTGCCAAGAAAACCCCAAATGAGGTCATGAAGAGTTGAACACTACTGGAACAACTAAACAACAAGACTAAGTCCAGAAGGAGAAATAATAACTCACATTTTTATAGCACTTTAAGGTTCACAAAGTGTTTATTTATTCATGAAATGGGATTTTCATGACCTTTTGAGACTGGATTATTATGCCCTTTTTAGGGATGGAAACCTGATTCAAGTGATTACTTGACTTTGTAACTAAGTGTTAAAGCCAAAAGGCAAACCCAGTTTTTGCTGTCTTCAAGTTCAGGGTTTTTCCTACTGCTGCTATTGTAGGTTCAGGTAGCCAATGAGTGTTCAGCATCCAGGGAAGTCACAGAACCAGCAAAAAAATTTGATGATGTCTCTGATTCCAGCATAGAGGCTGATAACTCTCTGATGGGCTTTCTTCTGAAGGTTGTTTAGGAACTGCATGGGCCAAGAGTTATTTATCATAATTGCATGGAGGTCCTAGGCCTCCTGCCCCCTGACTAAGGCAAAGGTAGAGATTTTAGCATAAACTTATAATGATTCTGTAGGTACCAATTTTTTTTTTATTGTTTTGTAGATGATTACACACCCAGGAATGAGTTTGTTCATTATTCTTATTTCTAATATGTTTCAGCTTTTGGGACATTGCCTTATAATCTCAAAGCTCTATATTGAAGTTTGAGGCCTTTAGTATTATTTATATAAAACTATAAAGGGACAAATTGGTAACTAGATGAAGCAATTAGAGTTCACTTGGAACAAATGTTTAAGAGAACAACATTGTGTTTGTTGTCTATGTGACTGTGAGTGAGATGAATCAAAATGCAATATTACTATGCTTAATAACTCTGCGATTGCTAGGTCCCTATGCTAGTGAGCGTGACTAGACCACATTTACCACAAGAAAGAACTTAGGCCTTCAGCCCTTTAAAATATCATGATATTTTGCTTTTGTAAAGGCATTTATTTAATCAGGTTTGGCACCTAAACTTTAAAACCAAGTGAATCATTATAAAAATATTTGTTGAGCATCTGCTATGTGGTCTGACACATTCAAGGTTCTTTGGGAGATACAAAACTCTTAAGACATGTATAGCACTAATAGATCTTATAGGCCAGGCAGGAAGTTGGAGGGAAACTAATACCAAAATTACTATAATGCTGTAGCAACGAAAGACATATAATTAAGAACTAAATTGTGTGGTACCTTTTCTAAAATGTTACAACATTTTATAAACATTTTGTTTCAAAAAAACTTTTGTAAGAGTAATGATTTCTGTTATAGACATATGCTCAATTGTAATACCATGTTGTGGGTCTTGGAGTGTATGTTTCTTTGACATAATGATATTAATTTTCTTTTTTATGTTTTTTCAGAAAAACATTTAGAAAAGAATACTTTTTGAATTCTGTAAACCTTTTGATGTTATTATAGTGTAAAATCGCTTTCTGGTGCTGCATTTTCTCTATACTACCTTTCAAGGTCTCCCTATTATTGTCACTCTTCTCATAGGCACTTCTTTCTGGAGCACAGTGAATACTCTATTTTTGAATAGTCATTTTTACTGAAAAATTGACTTTTCCCATAGTTTTCCATGTTCCATCAAAACAAAAATGTTCCACAAAATGTTCCAGCAAAATAAAAATAACAAGAAATTGTGATATTAATGGAAAATCTATTTCAGAAAAAAATGCTTCTGTGTTTGGGTAGAAAGTAATTAAACCTTATTATGAGCCACCATTAATGTGAAGAGGATTTTTTCTGTTTTTTTTTTCTGTTTCATATAAGCCAGGTGTTACTTTCACTATCTAAAAGAGACCTTAAAACATTTGAGAATTTTAATGAATAAAGGCAGAACAGAAAATAGCCTGGCTTTTGAACCTAATTTAAAAAAAAATGTATCATTAATGAATACATTCAGCTGCTAATGGCTCTATACTAAATAGTAATACCTTCTAATAGATTGTGTTAATTTTCAGCAATTTTTTCATAAAGAAAAATTTGAAAGAAAAATAGCTACATAGAACGCTGCCAATTTATAAATTCCTTAATATTAAGTACAGAACTTTCCACACAAAGTTTTGTTTTCACAGCAGTACCTAGTGCTGCATTTTGCATCTTATAATATCATATATATGTAATATATATTTGTTAGCATAAACACACATATATCTGTGTTGGGCAATGGTACTCTTCATAATCATCATACATTACCTTACATAATCATCAAAGATACCTGGATCCTCACAACAACACTGATATTGGGAGGGTGAGTATGATTATCCCCATTTTATAGATAGGGAATCAGAAGTGAGGTCAAAGTAGTTAAGTGATTTGAGGGCAGACACAATGTCAGTAAGTGATGAGTCTGGATTACATCATTTTAACTCATCAATTGAATCAGTTCCAGCTCTGGGCTGTAGGTACTCAGTAAATATTTGTCAGGTGATTAAAACAATATGGCCTGTAACCAGTGACATGGTTTTTGGTGTTCAGTTGTTTCATACCCTTTGCCACCCTATTTGGGTTTTCCTGGCAAGGATTCTGAAATGGTTTATCATTTCCTTCTCCAGCTCATTTTATAGATGAGGAACTGAGGCAAACATGGTTAGGTGACTTGCCCAGAATCATACAACTAGTAAGTGTCTCAGGCCAGATTTGAACTCAGGAAGATGACTCTTCCTGACTTCAGGCCCAGCACTCTATCCACTGAGCCACCTGGTTGCCCCAGTGACATGATACAACTTTCTAATACAACAAGTTGCAACTGTAAATAAACAGCAAGGAGGGAGGATGATGAAGTTCTCATTCTTCCACTCACATACCCTCATATTGGTCAAAGAATGACTTTGTGAAATTTGAAAAGTCTAGAGGAAAGAACTTCCAAAGATCTGATATCGTAATCTTACCCTTTGGCCAATTCTCCACTCTCCCCAGGGACCTTGTGTGCCCCTACTTTGGGGGAGGAGGAATATTTCTGTAACAACTCTCCTTGTTATACCTGCTTAGTACATACTCCTTTCTAAAAGATAATCCAATCTGAGGGCCAATTGATAATCAGTGAGAAACACACTAGATGAAGGTTCATGGTGGATCCTCAGGGTTAACCATAGAGGGAAAAGTCATAATTGCCCTCTAGCACCATAACCAGATAATATAGTATTGACCTACGTTCTCTGGGCCTCATCTGGGATAACATTTGCACCTTTTGTAGGAACCGCTTGAGAGATCTTCCACCCAGTGCTCTCATTATTGGATACCCTAGTTTTCAGGATCCATGAGAGAAAAAAATAGTATTATTTTTTCTATCTGTTTTAGATTGTAGTTGGACTGTCTATTTACTGTTGTAGTTCCTTTAATGTCAAATTAATTTCTTTGAGATAAGCTTTGCTTGTTAGAGTGCTCAAGAATTAATATTTGAGGGGGCCGCTAGGTGGTGCAGTGGATAGAGCACCGACCCTGGAGTCTAGAGAACTCGAGTTCAATTCTGGCCTCAGACACTTGACACTTACTAGCTGTGTGACCCTGGGTGAGTCACTTAACCTGATTGCCTAGCGAAAAAAAAAGTCTTGGAAAAATTAAAGAAATAGATAAGAGTGGTAGAGAAAAAATGGGAAAATAAATGAGTGATGCAAGAAAATTGTGGAATGAGAACAAGTTGGTAAAAGAGGCACAAACACACTGAAAAAATAGTACCTTAATAAAAATTTAAGAAAAAGAAGAATTAATATTTGATACAGTGGTGGATCCTTTACAAGTACTGAGGTTGACTTGAGCAGTATGGATTTTGAATCCCTGAAATACTAGTCCTATCATTTTGTCTATATCACACTATGAAATGTCTATTCCTTCCTTTCTTTTAACTTCTTCCTTCCTACTTTCCTTCCTTCTTCCTTCCTTTCCTTACTTATCTATTTATTTGTTTGTTTCTTTGATTTTAAACAATCCTGGACTGCTTGTATTAATTTTGACAATTAAGACAACCTGTTGGAAGTCCTTATGGACTTCAGGTTCACAGGATAAGTTTGCCCATTAACCTAGAAATCCTAAAATCAGCCCAAAATGTTTATTACCTTTTGGGCAGCTTCACAACCCTTTGGGGATTTGCTGACTTCATTTTCCTTTTTAAAATAATTTGTTGTGGTGGTAGAATGTAATGGAATACTATTGTGCTATAAGGCAGACTTCAGAAAAACTTGGAAAGACTTGTATGGACTGATGCTGAGTGAAGTGAGCAGAACCAGGAGAATGTTGTACACAATAACAGCCATATTGTGTGATGACTGACTTTGATAGACGTAGCCCTTTTCAACAATGCAATCTAAGACATCTCCAAAAGTCTCATTATGGAAAATGCTATCCACATCTAGAGAAAGAACTATGGAGTTTGAATGCAGATAGAAGCATACTATTTGCTCTTTTTTTTCCTTCTGTTTTGTTTTGTTTCCTCTTTCTTGTGATTCCTCCTATTGGTTCTAATTCTTCCTTACAACATGACTAATGTGAAAACTAAAAAAAAATAATAATAATTTGTTGTCCTAATGAGAAGTGAGTTAGGAACTCCAAAAGGATTGTCCTGTGCATTGGTAGGCATCCTTTGGGGAAATTTCGGGTACCCTATTCTATAGGAAATTTCTATAGGAAATTTATGTCTGGGCCTCCAGTTGGATTGCCTTATGTGTGAAAAGGATTTCCAGGGACAGTGTGTTTGACTTGTATGTAAAACGGA
Organism: Phascolarctos cinereus; assembly: GCF_003287225.1. Classification (NCBI taxonomy): domain Eukaryota; kingdom Metazoa; phylum Chordata; class Mammalia; order Diprotodontia; family Phascolarctidae; genus Phascolarctos; species Phascolarctos cinereus. The sequence continues at coordinate 196,683,285 of NW_027555847.1, read as the reverse complement.
TGCCAACAAATATTTTGTCCAAACTTCCAGTTGAGTAGTCCTGTTTGCTAAAAATAATCATGGACAAATTTTCACACAAGACAATATAGTTTCTTACCTGAGTGTGAGGGGTGACTTCTAGCCAACCGCAGGTCCCTAATATCTGTTAGGAAATTCCATGTATTCTGGGTGCTCTATGAGATCCAGGCTTCCCTCTAATGAGGATGGCTTAAATTTCTATTTATTTTTAAGATTATCTGGAGTTAAACCTGGCCTATATGTGTGGGTGCAGAATAGAGGGGCCCCTTACTGGAGAAGCAAGAGGAGTGGTCTAGTCCCATGAGACCCAGTGCTGATACCCAACCAAGCCCAAAGCACAGAGGCTTCTCAATGGGAAAGGTATAGATGAGGGTCACAGCTCCACCTGAAGCCAGTAGATTGGTGTTACTACACAAACATGAAGCCAGATTGGCTTTTTGACTACCTGTAAACCTCAGAACCTGAATCTCTATGGAGAGAACACCACATAGTTAGGACAATTCTTAAAAGTCCTCAAGTTACTAGAAAGCTATCCAAGATTGAGAATTATGAATTTTGTCAATACCACTCCAGTTTATTTGTTGAAGACAGCAAATGTTTACCTATAAGAGTGCAAGATGAGTGTCCCATGTCCCTCAGTCCTAATTTAACGTAATATTCTATTCCTTGATACCATTATTATATTTATGAAGTGAGAATGTCTTTATGGTTTAGTTGCAGAATCAATCAATAAAGTGTAAATTACATATGAACAAGTTCTAGATACTTCTATTGGATCAGTCAATCAGCGGTATAAAGTAGGTGTGGACAAGATCTTAATCAGTTTGAGCTATTGGACTATTATCTAAAGACAACCCAGTAAATGTATTATGATTGGTTGAAAGAATTAGACAGCCTTCTGGGACTATGTACTTCCTTCCCACCAGTAACTTGGACTCCATCCCCCATCCCTTGGCTCTAATAGATGACTTTTTGCCTTGTGTTGCCAGAGCCCAGGCCTCTATACCACTTCTCAGACCACTCCATGCCATGTCACCATATGCTTACCATACCCCTTCCCATCTCCCCTTTCCTCTTCCCACAATAGAATGTAAGCTTCTTAAAGGCAAGGACTATCTTGCTCACTTGCATTTGTATCTCCAACTTTTAGCATAGTATATAGTGACACATAGCAAATAGTTAGTGTTCTATCTATCACAGTGAAGAGATTTGAGGAGAAAAGTAATGGAGTTTTGAAAGCACCTTGAGAAAGCACACTCTTTGGACCTGTGCCAAAGTAGATCAAGGAGCAGTCCATGAGCCCAAAGGGTTTGTTGTATTCCCCATTTCTCCCACTATTAACCATGTCAGTAGAGACATTATATGAGTTATGTGTATTGTATTCACCTGGGAGCTGAGAGGGAACAAACTAGAACTTTAAAGTAAGGAAACTTCATAGAGTATTATTTCATCAGGCTAGAGAGAAATGCAGCTTTGACTTTACAGAGGCCAGTAGAGAGTTATACTTCTGAAGGGGAACTTCATGTAGCAGAAAAAGAATGAGTTTACTCTTTGGCCATATGAGCTCTTGAAGCTTGATCCTAGTTTCCCTAGGGACCTTTTTTTGTGGGAAGGTCTGCCACAGGTTTGGGGAAAATGTTTTTAATCAGTGTTCTTACTATACTAGCTCAGTGAACATTCTTTTCTAAGAACTAATTAGCCAACTATGGTCAGCTAATTAATAATGAATTAGAAACATTCCTATGTTGTCTCACTGAAACAATGACAACGATAATCTATGTCTTCCCCTTCTGTCTTCAAAGGCAGAGTCATCTTTTTATCAAGGCTAATTACTCAATATATGTGTTCTCAAAACCACTTTCTTCTAGGCCCTTGCTGTAACTTGTTAATTCTTCATCACCATCAATTTCTTCCAATGTACTGTGTATTTAATGATGAATAAATGTCCTATTTTGTAGGAAGAAATGGGAGGTGGGAGTGGTGGTGTTAGTAATAAGCCTTCAATTGACCTTTCTCTTCCTTCAACTATTGTCTTAATTCAGTCTTTCCCTTCCCTGACAAACTTTTAAAATGTTTTGTATTCTCAATCTTTTTTTTTTTGGTGAGGTAATTGAGGTTAAGTGACTTGCCTAGGGTCACATAGCTAGTAAATGTTATGTGTCTAAGGCTGGATTTGAACTCAGGTCCTCCCAATTCCAGGGCCAGTGCTCTATCCACTGCGCCACCTAGCTGCCCTGATTTTCAGTCTTTATGTACCAGTTGACATCCTGCTCCTTCCCAAAACTTGTCTTTCCTTGCACTGAAGAAAATCCTGCATTAAAATATGGCGTAGCACTGAAGCTTGGTCTATGGGATATCATTAAATCACAAAAGGGAATACCATATATAAAGAAACCATTGTATCAAATCATAAGTTTGTATAAAGATACCTTGGAATCATGGGGAAAGATAGACAGACTTACTTTCTATCAGCACCTTTGCTTGGTTTCTGGTTTCACCTCCATAGAACATCTTGCCTCCCTCCCCTTGCCCCAAGCTGATCATCTGAAATTTCATCCCCTGCATATTGACAGCTTTTGATACTTAACCCCTTCTCAGCTACTTCAGTTGCCTCTCTCCTCTGTGCGGAAGAACAATAAACTCTTCCCTCATTTTTAGAGGTGTCAGAACTTACCAGGTATCTCTTCATTTTCCATCATTGGCCCAGCTTGGTTTTGACACAATAGAATGCCTCTTTGCTGTGTTGCTTTTAGCTTTTAGCTTTCTTTTGTGTGTTGTCTTCCCCAATTAAGATGTGAGCCACTTGAGGGCAGGGATTATCTTTATCTTATTTATATCCCCAGCACAGCACAGTGCTGGCACATAGTAGGTGCTTAATAGGTGTTTATTGAATTGAATTGAAAGATAGATTGAAAGAATAAATGGGCAAAGGTATCAGACATTTATAAGCATTTATAAGCAATTCCTTCACTTTACCTTGCTCTTTTAAGATGGTTGAAATTGTGATAATTAAAATAATTTCAAGAGACATAGTTTCTGCATAATTTAATCATTTTACTAATAAGTCTAGCACATTATTAATAAAAGGATGGTTATTTGGCATCTCTCTTAGACCAAAAACAATCACAGCAGGTGGGCTCACACTTCATATACCCTTCAAAGAGTAGGTGTTCCTAACAGGTGGCAACCAACTGTGATTGGTCAATGCAATGGAAGGTGATAGATATTAAAATGAAGGGCTGAGAGTGTAACCATGAACAGAGAAACTATCTCTATACAAGACCACCCACAACTTTGGGCTATCTATTCAAAGAATGTACCCCATCCAACCCTGAGCAGAACACAATAGCTTCTACCAGGGTGGCATCTTGAAGAAGATAAGTTACTCCAGTCTTATTATCAGCAATGTCCTTTAAGAGAGTGAACTTTTAAAATCAGGACTATAGAAGAAGGGGAGAGCTCTGAATCTCCCCAAATTATTGGTTTATTAATAATCATTTCTCTCAAGTTTTTATTTTAATGTGCTGGGGTTATATATGGGATATAAACTTCAGATATTTTAAAGTGATATCTCTTTCCAGGCATGCCACATAATACTTATGTGGTTATTTTTTTAAACTTTATATGCACAAAGGCTATGTCAATATCCAACATAATTGCATTTTATAAGTTCATTAACTGTATGGTTATAGTATATGGAATCTTTAATCAAGATTCCTAAGAATTGCTAGAATTTCATTTAGTTTAATTTCATGAATAGTAACACACATTTTTCATTTGAAGAGATTCACACGGGGTTGAAAAAATGCCTAGGAATTAATAGAAATATTCCAGTGACATGAAATCATCTTTGTGATTTGAATGAAAAACATATACAGTTTTTATTCTTTTTGAGGTCAATGCACTATCTATGGAAAATTGCTAGTGGTCTCAGATCATTAAATCTCAAGCCACTGCTTCTTTTTTGAAGTTGCTACAGAGGTCAACAGTGTGTCACTGACTTTAACATTGTCAGTATTTAATTAGTTGTGTTGTAGATTATGAGTATTTGCTGCTAGTGTTATTTTGAGCGTATTTATCTGTCTGACTCACTTTTCTCATATGATTCATAGCTTGTGAGAAAAATCAAGTGAAAATGTTACCTGAAGATGTATTTCTGGTGTAGATGACCTATTTAAAACAAGTAAACATATTTCCTTATTGCAGGCATTAATGAAGCTTGGGGTGGGCAAGATTAACTGAGACTCATGGTGAGGATTATTGTGTCCTACATGCATGCATAATAGCAATTTCCTTAATAGCTGTGCTTCTATAGCATGGATTCTAGTCACTCAGGCACATCTTTTCTAAAAAAAGATCCTTCTTTTCTAGATGCTCTCCAGGTTCTGAAAGTTGTTTTTTTCTTGTTTTTTTTTCCCCCTAAAATGTGGTATTCAGACCTAAGCACAAAGCTTCAGATGCCATATGACTAGGGCCATGTAAAATAAGACTATCATTTCCATTGTTCTGTATGCTTACTTCAGATAATATAGCCAACGATCTCATTGGCTGCCATGTTACATTGTTGATTTATTTTGAGCATGCAGTCAACTAAAGTGCCCAGTTCTTTTTCAACACTAATTGTATCTAATCTTATACTTTTGCAGTTGGTATTTCGAACCCAAACATAGGACTTTAAGTTTATCCTATTAAATGTTATCTTAAATTTGACCCATTGTGCTAGTTGAAGTTAAATGTAACTACCCATTTACACTAAATGGAGTTACTCATTTCAAAGAAGAGAAAATACTATTTTCCCTGCCTGCCTCCCATACACAGAGACATTTAAATAGTAAATTGCTCTGTCACCATGGTCCTCTTCTCTCTAAACTCACACATCAACCAGCCTACATCAGCTTCTCACCTGGTCTTTCTAACTGGGCTCCAAACTCCAAGTCTCTCTAATCTCTACTTCTACATAGTTATTCAAGTGATTTTTCAAAAGCACAGGTTTGACCAGGTAATTCCCCTACCCAATAAACTTCATGGGCATCCTGTTGCCTGTTGGATGAAATAGAAACGCTTTAAAGCTTTTCACAACATATCCCCTGCCTATATCCAGTTTTCTTGCACATTATTCTATACTGTGAACTCTATGGTTTAGCCAAACTGACCTATCACTTGAAAAATCTTCTACCTTTGCTCTAGCTACTCTGTTCATCTGAAATCCTTTACTTTCTCACCTATGTGTGTCTATTTTATATCATGATATAAAATCATATGCCTTGGTAAAGTACATATAGACTCTGTCTATAACATTTCATTGCTCTAATATTCTAGGAATTCTGATGAATAAAGAAAATGTGCTTAGTCTTAAATGTTTTTTGACCCATGCTGGCTCATAATGATTACTCCTTCCCTTTTTAAGTAGCAACAAATTGAAATCAAAGTCACTAGATTAAAGAATCCTTATGCCTTCTTTTTGATAATTAAAATTTTTATATATCTCATGTTCTATACTACTCTCCTTGGCCATAATTCTTTTTAACCAACAATAGTGGCTAACATTTTATTCACAGGTTCTTTTAGTATTCTAGGATGTAGTTTGCCTGAGGCTAGCTACTTGAATTCACGTTATGCAATAACTGTGACCTCTCTGCCACCAAATATTGAACAGAAGACATCATTGGCCAAATGTTCTTGAGAAAAAAAGTGTAATATATTGCCTCATGCAGTGATTGCATTAATTTTCTCAGTTTAAAAAAAAAAAAGAAATTCTCCCTGCCCTCCAGCAATTTACATTCAACTCTGGTGGATTATAATGTAAATTCCTCCATTAGAATATAAATTCCTTAAATTCTTTGTGAATAGGGATTGTTTCATTCATTGTATTTGTATCTCCAAAGTCTACTAGAGTGCTTAGCACAAAGCAAGCACTTAACAAAGCCAATTCTTGTGGTGCCATAGATACCTACTTTGCAAAGCAGAATAATACTGATAAAGGCTGGGGCAAGGGTAATAAATTGTGATTGGTTATAGCTTTGGGCCTGTGATCATGCACACTGTTAGCTGATGATACATTTGCTTTGAGAAAAATGATTATTTCTCTCTTATAGTAATAATTATTAATTAGGATTAAAGTTTTTGCTTTCTATTTCCTCATTAAAAGCCCAGTCCTTGTGAAAGACATTGCTGATAGATCAGATTGCCCCAAATCCATGGAGTACATGCTTCTAGATCTTGGATGGGATTGCACTTAACCAGAAGACCTTACATTGTGTCTAATTTAAGTGTAATTTTTACCCCACTATTGTTAATTGTTTATTTACCAGGAAGAGATGGCTGTCCAGATAGAGATATTTGTCCAAATAGCTGAAGGCAGCTGAGCTTGTCCTTAGCAGGAAGAACTTTCAGGTTGCCTCATCCACCTCCTCATTGATTCTTAACCAATCAGAGGTGATTTCCACCCTCAGGCATAACCACTTTTCCAAAAGTATTTAAGCATTCAAGCAGCCTCCATGAGGGGTCTTTGATTTATGAAAACCACTGACTTCATTTTTTTAATTGCCAGGCACAATTAATAAAATTGATTATTAATTACCCAGAAATCATGTCTCTCAGACCTTTCCTTTGTCACAGTTTTGAAATTGAGTTCTTGAGTTTTAATGCTGTGGTATATCCTGGTTCCACACTGCTTTGGGGGCTTTCTGGATTTTTACTTTCTATATCCTCACAAAATCATAATTATCATCATTACTTCATGCTTATAGCACTTTAAGCATCCCACCTTTTAAAAAACAGCTTTGTTAGTAGGCAGTGCAAGTATTTCTAACTCCTCTTTAGAAATGGGGGAGGGAGGAACCAGAGGAGTAAAGGTACTTAGCAATAACCACATAGCAAGTAAATGTCCCAGTAGAATTCTAGGTCTTCTGACTCCAAATATTATGCTTGTTCTAATATGCTCTGACACCTACCGGGGACTCCCAAATAATGAGAATCAGTGGTCTAACTTTCATAAGGTGTAAATTGGTACTTATAAAAACTCTATGCAGAAACCATATTTTATATGTCTATTTCCTAATCCCTATGTTTTACTATTATATATGTGTGTGTGTGCATATACATATATATATATACAATAAATATATATACATATGTATGTTTACTTGTTTATTGTACATACCTTTTATAATCTGCCCTTTCCATGATATCCCACTGAACCAAATCAAAATAAAGAAAAAAACCTTTAAAAATGACAAAACTATCATCACAAACATGCATAATTCAGCTAGATAAATCCCCACATTGGCCATCCTCTTTCTTGATTGTAAGTTTATCACTTCTCTGTCAAGAGGAGGACTTCTCCAATCTTTCAAAGTTATTTTTCTCTATGATATTGTCATTACATGAATTTTTCTAATTCTGCTCACTTCATTCTGTACCATTTCATAGGAGTCTTCCCAGTTTCCTCTGAAACTATCATCATTACTTAGATTGTGTTCATAAATTAAAGTCTTTCTGTGTTGATTTGCATGCAGCCTATTATGACAGTCAATTGCCTGCTGTATGACATCTCATGCAAATGTCATGCCTATTGACTTTGTTTTCTTCAACTTAAAATTAATTTGTGTTTCCTCAATATAGACATACATAGAAAAATTATATATTTTGTATTTCAATTTAGCAGCTTTATAATGAAAGTGAATATTTATGTATAACTGGGCATGTGGGTTTGAATGAATGTATGCATGTAATGTGAGAGCTACTATTTGAAGGAAAAAAAACAACTATTCATCTTAAGAACTGTGATTAATTGCTCTGTCAAGTCATCTCATTCAATTACTGGCAGCAACAAGAAAACCTCCATTCAATTATTTAGGCTGTCAATCAGACAATCATATGATATTGTAAGAAGCTATATAATTTTTTAAGTTAGTGAGGATACTCTATGAGTTTTAATCCTTTTGCTGAAATGAAACAGGAATTTCAAAAGAAATAAAATGAAAGAAAATATTTATTTTTAAAAGAATCACTGTTCTGAGTTTGAATTGAGTCCTTTATTGAAATTAACCCTTGGGTGGGGGGAAGAAAAAAACTTTTGAAGAAAATGGAGTCCCCTTGGAAAAGAGTTATTAGCAAGTCTGCAGCTTTCAAGGCTATCCATTTCAAACTGAAGTTGTAAACAGGATTATTGTAAACCTCCTTGTATCCTTAAATCATTCTGCAGAAAAAATAATGCAAATATTAGCACAGCAAAAGAAATCATGTCAAATGATATAGGTTACAATGATAGTCCAAGTTACGTGTACATGTTTGTTTTTTGTAAAAACTATACAAATTCAACATTTTGCCATTGGTTTACTTTATAACTTCAAATGTTCTTATCTGTAATTGTTCTTCATTACTTTTAAATGTCCATGCTTTCTATCCATTCAAAAATAAATAAATAATCTTTAAACAAGCCTTTAAGGGTAGTTAGGTGGTACAGTGGATAGTGCACCAGTCCTGGAGTCAAAAGGACTCATCTTCATGCGGTCAAATCTGGCCTCAGACATTTACTAGTTGTGTGACCCTGGGCAAGTCATTTAATTCTATTTGCCTCAGTTCCTCATAAGCTAGAGAAGGAAACAGCAAACACTCCAGTTTCTTTGCCAAGAAAACCCAAAATGGGATTGCAAAGAGTCACACATGACTGAAACAACTGAACAAAAACAAAACAAGCCCTTAAATGTACCAGGGGAATTGGTATTTAATTCTAAGGTATCCGTGTGTGCATGTGTAGTATAATTGCTAATGCACTACTTTTATGTTACTACTTTGAAATACTGAGTAATCTTAAAGTGGGACACCCCCATTTTTATTCAGTGAGTGTGTAGTATAAGTACCTGCTATCTAAATGCTCCTCATATAAAGCAGGAATTACGAGTAGAGACATCATAAATAATGTGATGTAAGAGCAAGGGCCAAACTTGTGCACAAACTAATAAGAGTACTATGCTCATCTCTAGGAGCCACATTTTAGGAAGTATATTTATAAGCTGGAAAGTGTACAGAGGAGAATAACTACAATAACAAAAGGCTTTGAGATCATGCCATCTAAGGAATGCTTGAAGGAAATGAGGTTGCTAAACCTAGGGTAAATGATGGACTTTGTTTTCTTTCTTTCTTTCTTTCTTTCTTTCTTTCTTTCTTTCTTTCTTTCTTTCTTTCTTTCTCTCTCTCTCTCTCTCTCTCTCTCTCTCTCTCTCTCTCTCTCTCTCTCTCTCTCTCTTTCTTTCTTTCTTTCTTTTGGTGAGGCAATCAAGGTTAAGTGACTTGCCCAGGGTCACACAGCTAGTAAGTGTCAAGTGTCTGAGGCCAGATTTAAACTCAGGTCCTCCTGACTCCAAGGCCAGAGCTCTGTCCATTGTGCCACCTAGCTGCCCGATAAATGATGGACTTTCAAATGGAATTAGGCTCATTTTGTTGTTGTTGTTCAATAGAGTAGAATAGTGTGTAGAAGTTAAAAAGAAACAAGTTTCATGTCAACATAAGAAAAATATTTTTTCTAAAATAATAGCAGTATCCACAATTAGCATGGGCTCCTTACACATTAATATCATTGTGGATCTCTAAGGCAAAGTCTAGGTGATTTTGTCAGGTACATAGTAGGTTGAGGGTTTGGTTTTTTTTAATTATCATATAGATTATACTAGATCATCACTGAGACTTCCAACATTAAAGTTTTTTGATTCTTTGAAATAATTATAAGTTCAGAATTTAGCTTCAAACTTCTTATACATAGAAATAACTTTCTCAAGTGCCAGTAATACCATAGTTTTTAGACATTGTGCTTACACAGTATTTAAAAAATAGAATTTTACTGCTAATTTTTAAGGTGTTTGTGCTGGTAGAAGTGACTGTAGTTTAGTGTTGTTTTTTTTTTTGTCCAAATGAGGATGCTAATTAGCTATATTGTAGCATATCATTCAGGATCTGAACCCTGACACAATGAAAGAATCCTGGTGGGATGAAGGTATAGACACCTGTTTCAACTCTGTTGTGTGGTGAGTTGCTGCTGTTCCTGTTTCTTACTTTTTGATGGTTCTTTGATGTGATTGATTGTACAGATGTCTGAAAAAGTAGCCATTCTGATAACCATCTAATTTCATCAGATTCTCATTTCTAAGACAGATTGTTCTATTTATCCTGTCCATATTCTCAGGATTATTAAAAAATAAAAACCACATCCTGTATATAACAGGAAGAAAAGTATTGCCTAAATGAGCGCTGAAATTTGATAGTTAATAGCTTCTAGTATGTCTCACTGTTTCTGATCTATATGTGAATTAATATCAACCCCACTTTCATGTGAACAAATTCACCAATGTTTTATGCACTAGTGGGAGAAGAAAAATGAAGAGGACCCACTGAAAATAGCACTTCAGAGAATGGAGAGAGTGAGAAGGAGAGACAGAGACAGAGAGATCTAAAATAGAGATGAAGATACAGATAAAATAAATACATATTTAGAAGAGGAGTAAATAATTTTCATCTTCTAGAATTTCCAATTCATGGGATAAGTTGCATTTACCAATAAGATTTCTAAGTTTATGTTTAAAAATCAAAACATAATCAAAAAATGTCTTGAAATATCATGTGTTGGTAAATATTTTTTCATTAATTATATTTAAGAACAAGTAAAATCACTGAATTGTAGATTTTCCTAAATCCAATCCAACCTGTATCTGAACAGTAATTCCCTCTAAAATATACTTGCCAAGTGATTTTTTAGCTTCTGCTTTAAGAGGTAGCTAGTGATATAATGGATATTGAGAGTACTGTGAAAGAAGTCAGAAAATACTGAGTTCAAATATGGCCTCAACACTTAGTAGCTGTATGAACCTGGACAAGTCACTTAATCTCTATTTGCTTTATCTTCCTCAACTGTAAAATGGGAATAATTAATAGCACCTACCTCACAAAGTTCTTATAAGGGTTAAATGAGGTTATATATGTAAAAAAGCACCTAGCACAGTGCCTATGGTAGCTATAGTAGACACTATAGAAATGTTTATTCACTTCCAGAGTGGGCCTATTATTAACTTAGAGGCAGACCCATTACTTATAGAGAACTCTATGGCTAGTGAAGTTTCTTATAGCAAGCTTAAATCTGCTCTTTTGCTACAATCATCCACTGATCCTAGTTCTGTGCTTTGGAACCAAGACAAATAAAAGTCTAATCCCTGGGAATTTCCCAGAAATTGGAAATATGATGAGTTCTATTTTAGATATATTGAATTAGTTGCCTACAGGAATCTACTTTCAGATGCCCAAAAAGTAGTTGTTGATGTGAAACTGGAGGTCAGGAGAGAAATTAGAGCTATAGGAACCATATACATAAAGATGATTACTGTACCTATGTGAACTGATGGGTTCACTATGCAAAATAGTATGAAGGGATAAAAGAAGAGAACCCAAGAGAGAGTCTTGGGGAATACCCACAATTAATGGTCATGACCTGGATGAAGATCTAACAAAAGAGACTGAGTGGTCAAACAGATAAGAGAGAAACCAGGGGAGAGCAGTGTCACCAAAACAAACAAACAAACAAAACTAGAAAGAAGAAGTTATTCAGAAGTTTATGTCAGAGTTTCCAGAGACATCAAGAAGGTTGAAGATTAAGGAAATTCTATTCAGTTTCTCACTTAAGTGATGATTGACTTAGGAAGATGAAGAGACTTAGGAAGGGAGCAACTTCAGTTAAATGATGAAGTTGGAAGTAAGATTGCAAAGGGTTTAGAATCAATGAGGAGGAGAGAAAGTGGAGGCTATGAAAGTAAATTTTGTTTTGTTTTGTTTTGTGTTTTGGTGAGGCAATTGGGGTTAAGTAACTTGACCAGAGTCACACAGCTAGTGAGTGTCTGAGGTTGGATTTGAACTCAGGTCCTCCTGAATCCAGGGCTGGTGCTTAGCTGCCCCTTGTAAATTACTTTCTCAAGGAGTTTAGCCAAGGAGGGGAGGATAGCTAGTAGAGTAAGTAGTATCAGGTAAGGGGTTGGGTTTTTTTGTTTGTTTTAAGATGTACAATACATAAACATGTTTGTAAGCAACAGGAAGTTAGCTGGTAGATATGAAAAGACTGAACATTAAAGAGATTTCAGATGACAAATGGGGCAAACTACTAGAGAAGATGGGGTGGGATGAAGTCAAGAATACACAGAGAGGACTTTGCTTTAGCAAAGAGAAGGACTGTTTCTTGATGAGTATCAGTCAAGAACAAACTCCAAAACCTGAAAAACTTTTAAAAATTTATTAAGTCATTTGGCTCAGGAAAGATTGCTGGAGGAAGGTGCAGCTCCCAATCTTGACTCTCTGTAAGGTATACAGAATTGTATATCAGCAGGTAAGTATAAGCATTCAATAAAATTTGAGCAACAGCAAAAGCTGTTGGACAGACCTACAACACAAACTTTTTGGGTGGACCCAAGACTCTTGTTGACCCTAAACAATACCTGGGTAGAATCTAAGCATGCCTTACAGTGGTCTCTAGCTTCCCTAAAGTATCTCTGAGGTCAACTTGGCCTTTACAGTAATGCTTTGGGTTAGATAATTTTTAGCCACGTAAAACTAGGTTCAAACAATATTACTTATTAAAGAATTTTTTACCGCATGAGAAAAAGGACTAAAGAAGGAGATACAGTGATAGATCAGAAACTATAAACTGGGGGCAATTGTAGCAATAATAAGGACATGAAAAGGGATGCAGAAGGAGCACTTATCAAAAGACCTTTTTGTGTGAAGAATGAGATTAGATTCTCAGCAGAAAATGGGGAGCTGGGCTTGAGGAAGAATGAAAGCATTTGGAATAGCTGATGTTATGAGGGGTGGAGAAATTAGAGGTTACTATTGCAAACGAAAAGGCGACATAATAACATACTATGACCAGAAGGAACTTTAGAATTCATGAAAATGGAAGTGTAACACTTCTGAGTGCCTTGTAAGCAAAGGCATATTTATACTTTTGTTGTATTCCCAGCATTTAGCACAGTCCCTGGAATATAATTTGTGCTCAATAAATACTTGTTGATAACAATATCAAAGTTATGATGATTTTTGTGTATAGCAGAGTTAGGATAGAGGACTAGGTCATGCCAATTGAGCAAAATGAAGACAGGGAAATTGAAGTATTTGAGAGCATCAATATGAGTGTTGAAGACTCTTAAGATGAGGGCAGCAATTAGGGTGAAGACAAAGCCTATGGAGTCAGACATTGAACTCCTTGAGGAAGGAAGAATAATATCATGGAGTTGATAGATAATAACATCCAGAATCTGGATTGGATAATAAATTTAAATAGTGTGAACATCAATGGAGGAGAAGTTACTTAATGATGGTAGTAGAAGGCAAGTCTGGAAGTTTCAGTGGGGACCATGGTATATTCCAACTCCTCCACTATGATCAGTGAGTAAGTTAGGGAATATGAGTGAAAGTAAAGCCAGTACTGAAAAATATGGACAGGTATGAAATGTCACCAGATGAGAGCAAGTTTCAGTGAGTTCCACAATGCGGAATGAGTGATAAAAGAAAAGGTTTAAAATGAAAAGTATGTTAATTATGGAGCAGGCATTTCAGTGAACACAGTAGAAGTGAGTAGATTTGGAGTGGGACATTTAGAGGGAGAAAAGGATCAGGTGAATGGTAGTGACAGAACAGTAGAGATCTTGAATTTATATTTATAGTTTATATTTCAGCAGCTGGGAGTGCAGAATCACTGAGATAGAGGAATCCAGGGAAAAGGTAAGAATATACTAACCACTGAGAAACAGTCTAGGCAGAATATGGTTGATTAGAAAGAGATACATTGAGGAAGACAGTTGATTAAGCTTAATAGCCTAATTTACCATGTAAATTGGGTAAACCTAATTTACCATAACAATTTACCATGTCATTTCATCCTTCATAAACCTTGTTCTTGTCTTCCTAAAACAAAACAAAACAAAACAAACACACAAAAACTTCCACAGGGGAGCCACCCAATACGCTGGAGATCTTCCTTTAGATCTCTTGACATTGCAACACTTGTGCTTTCCATCAATTATCTTCCATTCTCATGGCATGTCTTGCCTAGTACATTTTTTTTTTTATATTTCTCTCAGATGTATTCTTTATATTGCTTTTTCTGTACAAACCTTCACTGGTAAGATGTCATTTGAGCTAGGGCTCAACTAGGCTTCTCCTTGTGGTCAAATTGCCTCCTTCATCCAGGTGAAAAATATTCCAATTGTGATTGTATGCTCAGTTCTGAGAAGCCCATTAAAGAAATTATATTAATAACCTGGAAAGTACCCAGTGAAGAGTAATCAGGATGTAACTCAAGTTCATACCAAATGAGGATCATTTATAAAGAATGGAGGTATTTCATCTGGAAAGCAAAGACTTGGGAAGAAGTTAGCAGTCTTTAAATATTTGAAGAGCTGTCATAGGGAGACTCAGTAGTAATATTTTGTTCATACAAAAAAAGTGGAAGCAAAATGCTTATAGACAACTATATTCCATTAATACTTTCTTTAAAAATAAAGGGAGCAGCTAGGTGGCACAATAGATACAGTGCCAGGCCTAGAGTCAGGAAGACCTGAGTTCACATTTGGCCTCGGGCACTAGCTGTGTGACTCTGGGCAAATCACATGACACTGTTGCCTTGGTTTCCTCCTCTGTAAAATTATCTAGAGAAGGAAATGGCAAACCACTCCAGTATCTTTGCCAAAAAAAAAAAATCCAAAATGGGGTCATGAAGAGTTGGACATTACTGAAATGAATCAACAAGAACAACAAAGAAGAGTCTAGACTATAGATACAGTGAGTACCAAATAACACAGAATATTAAATTGATTATATTTTGACAGGAAATGAATGTCTTATTATTATAAGGCTCTGAAATAGCTCTCTGTGAACATCATACACTAACTTGTCAAAGCAAAATCAAAAGATAGAAAGGAAGAAAGTGTGATGCATTATTGAGGTAACTCCAGCTTGATATATTTAAATACACTGTTGATTAAAAAAATAAGAAGCAGATAAAAAGAAATACTATCGACAAAGACTATTGCCATTTCTTAAGGAAAATTAATTGATGTAAATCACTTTCCACAATGAGGAGACCAAAAGAGCCTAGAAATGACCACAACCAGCAAACACTTAATCTTGC
The DNA here is from genome assembly GCF_003287225.1 of Phascolarctos cinereus. Lineage (NCBI taxonomy): Eukaryota > Metazoa > Chordata > Mammalia > Diprotodontia > Phascolarctidae > Phascolarctos > Phascolarctos cinereus. Next base: position 196,668,101 of record NW_027555847.1, on the reverse strand, counting down.
AAATTGGAGAAATATGAGAACAAGGATATTGCCAGTTAAAAATATAAACTCATTTGAAAAATCTTGAGGAGAAAAGTGTTGGAACAATATGAGCAGCATTAGCCTCATAAAACAATGAATAACAATAAAGGGAAAATCAAGTTTACTGAAAACATGGCAGCAACCAATTTAGCAGAGATATATAGAGGGGCATTTTGAAATAAACAGGATGAAGAAAAATGGAAAAGATATGTAAAGATTCATACAGAAAACAATGTTTTTTAAAATAGGAATTTCAGTAAAGCTACTCACTACGTTTGGACGTATATCACAAATCCAGATTTGCTTCATTAAGAAGTAGGAATAGCAGTAAAGAACACATAAATGAGCAGAGTTGTCAGTACTAGAGCAAGTAAATACAAAGAGTCCCATGAGAGATTCTCAAAATCTGAAAAAAGGAAGGAAATAAAAGGCTTAGAGAAAAAAAAATCACAAATATTATTACTAAAAATGGTGATGGATAATTACTAACTCATGTGCCTGCTTTTCCATCTTAATAAATCTAGAGAAGAATAATTTAGAAATTCTCTGATGAATTGTTAAAAAGGCAATGGATAGGCTTCAACAAATAATATCCTAGTTTTTGCCATAGTTACACAATTGTTGGAAAGGTGATGAGAATATAAGGACCCACTAAAAAGAAAGGGGGGGGAATTTTATATAATATAATAAAATTTTATCTTAACGTTTCTCTGTTTACAAAAGATGTTTCTCACTACTTCTCTATCTTCTTTCTTAGTTCCTCCTCCAGATCACATCCTCTGATGATAGGACAGGATGGGGTTTCATCCTGGGTACTCTTCTCTTCTCCTTCTATACTACTTCACTTAGTGATCTCATGGATTTTATTAACTCCCCTCCTGTGGATTTAATTACCATCTATACACTGATGATTCTTAACCTTTCCTCCCTCAAATCTTTCTGCTGACCTCCAATCTCACAACTCCAGCTGCCTTCAGACATCTAGAACTGGATGTCCAGTAGACATCTTAAACTCAATATGCCAAAACAGAACTGATTATTTCCCCCCACCCCACCCCACCTACCTTCCCTATTACTGTTGAGGGCAACACAGTTTTTCCCAGTCCCTCAGACTCAAAATCTAGCAGTTATTCTGAATTCTTTACTATCTCTCATTCTCAATATCTAAGTTGTTACCAAAGTCTACTGATTTCACCTTTGCAACATCTCCCAAAAATGATCCCTTCTCTTTTCTAACATTGCCACCTGTCTAGTGAAGGTCTTCCTCACTTTACACCTTGATTCGGGCAATAGCTAGCTTGTGGGTCTGCCTGTCTTAAGTCTCTTCCCACTCCAGTCCACTCTCCATTCAGCCACTACAGTGATTTTCCTAAAACACAATTCTGATCATATCGCTGCCCGTCCCCCACTTAACAAACTTCAGTGGCTTCCTATTGCCTCCAGGTGCAAATACAAAGTGCTGTGTTTGGAATTCAAAGTCCTTTATAACCTACCAGTCTTCTTACACTTTACTTGCCAACAAGCACTCAAATCCATTGGCACTGGCTTCCTAGCTATTCCACAAACAAGACACTCCATCTCTCAACTCTAGGGATTTTCTCTGGCCATCTCCCATGCCTGGAATGCTTCTCTCCTCCACTCGGTGACAGCTGTTCTCCTTGGCTTCCTTTAAGTTCCAACTAAAATCCCACCTCCTACAGAAAGCCTTCCCTAACCCCTCTTAATTCTACTGCCTTCTCTGTTATTTCCTATTTATTGCGCATTTAACTTGCTTTGTATATATTTATTTGCATATTGTCTCTCCCAAGAGTTTAGCACAGTAGGTGCTTAAAAATGTTTATTGAGGGGACAGAGCCAAGACGGTGGAGTAAAAGCAGTGACTTGCTTGAGCTCTCCCCCAAACCCCTCCAAATACCTGTAAAAACGGCTCTAAACAAATTCTAAAGCAGCAGAACCCATAAAAAGACAGAGTGAAACAAATTTCCAGCTCAAGAAAACCTGGATGGTTGATTAGAAAAGTCTATCACACTGGACTGGGAGAGAAATGCAGTTCAGCATGGGTGTGCAGGCAAAACAGGCCTCAGCAAAGCTGGAGCAGATCTCAGAGGACTGAATCATGGACAGCTGTGGCGGTTTCCAGACTTCTTAACAAATGAACACCAAAGAAAACTTAGAAGGTCAGTAGGAAAGGTCTGTGACTGCTGTGAGAGAGAAGCTTGGTCCCAGCCCCAATCCAGGCCCAGCCCTGGGGTAGCAGCTACTTCTGGAGCTTCTGGACCACAGACTGAGGGGGATTGCAGGGATCTCTTTGCTGGTGCTGAGGCAGGATTCTCTTGCTTTGCCTGTGCTTGGATCTGGGTCACAGTTCTGGGTGGTGGTCCTGGGGCAAGGAGGAGCACTGGCATAATGGAGCTCATAGTGGCGGTAGAGATAAAATCCTCTTCACAGTTCCAAGGCAGAAAAGAGTGCTTGTGGTCACTCATAGACCAGTGCACAGGCCAGGAAAGGAGTAAACACCTCGCCCTTGATCATACCACCTTGGAAGAACTGAAAATTTACAGGTCCCTAGAAGTATCTCTGAAAACAGCTGCACAAAACCCATGAAGCTTGGGACAGTACATTCTCCACACTGGAAACAGACTCCTACCTTAACAAAGAGTTTATAACTGCACAAAACTGCACAAAAAAAGTCAGACCATAGAATTTCTTATGGTGACAAAGAAGATCTAAACATACAACCAAAAGAAGACAACAAAATCAAAGCTCCTACATCCAAAGTCTCCAAGAAAAATATGAATTGGTCCCAGGCCATAGAAGAGCTCAAAAAGGATTTTGAGAAGCAAGTAAGAGAAGTAGAGGAAGAACTGGGAAGACAAATGAGAATGATGCAAGAAAATCATTAAAAACAAGTCAAGAGCTTGCTAAAGGAGACCCACAAAAATACTAAAGAAAATAACTCCTTAAAAAATACCCTAACGCAAATGGCAAAAGAGGTCCAAAAGGCCAATGAGGAAAAGAAGGCCTTAAAAAGCAGAATTGGACAAATGGAAAAGGAGGTCCAAAAAAGTCACTGAAGAAAATACTTCCTTAAAAATTAGACTGGAGCAATTGAAAGCTAGTGGATTTATGAGAAATCAAGACATTGTAAAATAAAACCAAAAGAATGAAAAAAATAGAAAACAATGTGAAATATCTCATTGGAAAAACAACTGACCTGGAAAATAGATCCAGGAGAGATCACGTAAAAATTATTGAACTATCTGAAAGCCATGATCAAAAAAAATAACCTAGACATCATCTTTTAAGAAATTACCAAGGAAAACTGCCCTGATATTTTAGAACCAGAGGGCAAAATAGAAATTTAAAGAATCTACCAATCACTTCCTGAAAGAGATCCCCAAAGGAAAACTCCTAGGAATATTGTAGCCAAATTCTAGAGTTCCCAGGTCAAGGAGAAAATATTGCAAGCAGGCAGAAAGAAACAATTCAAGTATTGTGGAAACACAATCAGGATAACACAAGATTTGGCAGCTTCTACATTAAGAGACTGCAGGGCTTAGAATATAATATTCCAGAGGGCAAAGGACATAGGATTACAACCAAGAATCACCCAGCAAAACTGAGTATAATCCTTCTGGGAAAAAAATGGACATTCAGTGAAATAGAGGCCTTTCAAACATTCTTGATGAGAAGACCAGAGCTGAATAGAAAATATGACTTTCAAATACAAACACAAGAGAAAGAAGAAGAGGTAAAGAGGAAAGAGAAATCATAAGGGACTTATTAAGGTTGAAATGTTTACATTCCTGCATGGAAAGATGATATTTGTAACTCATGAGACTTTTGTCAGTATTAGAGTAGTTGGAGAGAAAAATTATATGTATGTATATATGGATATATAGATAAATATAGAGCACAGGGTGAGTTGAAGATGAAGGGCTGATATCTGGAGAATAAAATTAAGGGGGTGAGAGAGGATTATACTGGGAGAAGGAGAAAGGGAGAGAAAAGGTGGGGTAAAGTATCTGACATAAAACAGATAAGAAAAGGCTTTTACACTGCAGGGGAAATGGAGGAAGGGGAGAGGGAATGAGTGAATCTTATTCTCATAGAATTTGTCTTAAGGAGGGAATAACATACACACTCAATTGGGTATGGAAATCTATCTTATCCTACAGGAAAATAGGGGGGAAGGGGACAAGAGAGCAGTGGAATGATAGAGGGGAGGGCAAATTGGGGGAAGGGGTAATCAGAAGTAAACTCTTCTGAGAAGGGACAGAATCAAAAAAGACAATAGAATAAATGGGGGGTGCAATACAATTAAGGGAAATATAGTTAGTTTTCCACAGCATGACTACTATGGAAGTGTTTTTCATGACTACACACGTATAACCTGTATGGAGTTGCTTGCCTTTTCAATGAGGGTGGGTGGGGAGGGAGTAAGGGAGAAAATTTGGAACCCAAAGTTTTAAAAACAAATGTTAAAAATTGTTTCCACATGCAACTTGGAAATAAGATATACAGGCAATGGGGTATAGAAATCTATCCTGCCCTACAGGAAAGTTGAAGGGAAAGAGGATAAGAGAAGAGGGGTGGAGATAGAAGAGAGGGCAGATTAGGGGAAGGGGGTATTCAGAATGCATGCCATCTTGGGGTAGGAGAAGCAACAATATGGGGAGAAAATTTGGAACTCAAAATCTTGTGGAAGTGAATGTTGAAAACTAAAAATAAAGTAATAAAATCTGGAAAAATATTTATTGAATTGAAAATGTTGAAATAATACTACATTTCTCAAGCTATAACAGAGATGATTTTGTTTTATAACCTCTGATTATTAATATCAAGAGAAATATGACTCAGGAGGAATAGATTTAGAATCAGAGGGAAACCTAAAAGTCATTTGGTTTTCACTTTCCCTACCACTTTCCCGTTTTTTTGGAATTGAGGAAATTGAAGTGAAGAAAGCTAAAGTGAGGGGCAGCTAGGTGGCACAGTGGATAGTGTGGATAGTGGATAGGACTCTGGCCCTGGAGTCAGGAGGACCTGAGTCCAAACCAGACCACAGACATATAACATTTACTAGCTGTGTGACCCTGGGCAAGTCGCTTAACTCCAAATGTCTTAAAAAACAAACTAAAGTGACCTGTTTAAATTCACACAGGTAATAAACGGAAAAGTCAAGGCTTGACCTCAGGTTCTCTAACTCTGTTATACTTTGTACCAAACCATATTGTCTTATTTTTGCTAAAGTTATTTGTGATGGATGTTGAGCAGAGTACAAATGACAGAGGGATCTCCTGTAGAGGCTGAGGGCTGACTATTAATTGCATTAAAACTTGTAACATTATTGAGCTTTCTAAATTAAATTCATAACCATTCAAAAATGTACAGTCTTCTTAGTCACTGGACAAATACTAAGGAAATGAAGTGTGCCTATTTTGTAGGCTATGGTGTACAATGCATATGCACAATTTGTCCGTCAATAATAAGACCAAGAATTTATGTAGAACTTTAAAGTTCACAAATATTATCTAGATTTTTATAACAACTCAATGAGCTGGGTGCTATTATTATACTCATATTATACTGTAATGTATTATATTGTGTATATAACATATTATATTGTTGTATACAGTATAATATGATATATTTTACTATACACAACATTCTCTTGGTCCTGCTCATTTCAGTCTTCATTATCTCATATAAGTCTTTCGATGTTTTTCTAAAATCAACCTTCCAGCATAGCAGTATTTCATCACAATCATATACCACAACTTACTTAGCCATTCCCCAATTGATGGGCATCCCCTCAGTTTTCAGTTCTTTGCCCCCACAAAAAGAACTGTTATAAATGTTTAAGAACATAGAAGTTATTTTCCTTTTTCTCTAATCACCTTGGGAAACAAATGTAATAGTGATATTGTTGGGTTAAAAGATATGCACAGTTTTATAACTCTGAGCATAATTCCAGATTGCTCTCCAAAATGGTTGGATCAATTTGCAGTCTAACCAACAGTATATTAGTGTCTGAGTTTTTCCACATCTCCTCCACCATTTGTTATTGTCCCTTTCTATCATTTCAGCCAATCTGATGGGCAGGAGATAATATCCCAAAGTTGTTTTAATTTATATTTCTCTATACCCTTTGACATGATTCATATTCTTATAAGTTTGACAAAGTTCTCTTTATATTTCAGATATGAGACCTTTATCTGAGAAACTATCTATAAAAAAAATTTTCTCAATTGCCTACTTTCTTTCTAATGTTGGATACATTGGTTTTATTTGTAAAAAAAAAAAACTTTTGAATTTAATGTAATCAAAATTACCATTTTACATTTCACAATGCTCTCTATGTCTTATTGATTCATAAATTCTTCTCCCATCCATAAGTCTGATAGGCAGTATCTCCCTTTATATCTAGGTCATGTATCCATTTTGATCTTATTTTGGTAAATGGTATGTTATTGGTCTATACCGGGTTCCTGCCAGACTGCTTTCCAGTTTTCCCAACAATTTTTACCAAATAGTAAATTTTTATCCCCGAAGCTTAAATTTTGACATTTGTCATACCTAAGGTTACTATAATCATTTACTACTGGATTATTGCATGTTTACTCTGTTTCATTGATCTACCTTTCCATTTCTTAACCAGTATCAGATAGTTTTGATAATTACTGCCTTGTAATACAGTTTAAGATCTAGTAATCCACATATCTACTTAATTGCTATGTTTTATTATTTCTACTTCTGTAATTCCCTCTCCTACATTGCTGTGGTCAGTGTCCTATATGAAGCCCCCCAACTCTTCTTACCTAAATGGTTATAATAACCTCCTCACAGATCTTCTTTCTGTTTTGTTCCCTCTCCACTGACTCCTTCCTACCTCTTCTCTAGTGATCATGCTGTCACAGATCTTATTACTCCTCTAACAAAAACCTGTCTTCCTGCTTGCTTAACAAATGCAATACAGACTCCTTTCCTTGTACTTTACAATCTTAATCCAATCTACTTGTCCAGCCTACTCAAACTTGATTAGTTTCCATACTTGTCCTTGTCTTACCCTCATCACTGTCTGTGCCTTTGCCCCCCACTCTTCTGTAACTAGAGCTTATTACCTTTCACCTCAATCTCTATCTCTCAAAGTACCTTCCTTTTTTTTTTTAAAACCCAATTCATTCATTCAATCCATCAATCAGTAAAGATTTATAGATATAAAACAAGGCCAAATTCAGTTGCCAACTTCCAAGAAACATTCCCTAACCCCAAGTTTACTTCATTACCAGTCTTACTTAGCAAAAGTATTGTATGAATTTTTCCCTTTCACTTATCTCATTCTCCTTTGAGTCATAGTTATTTATACACATAAAATAACTATTAGAGCAGAAAAGTTTAGACATCAATTTAAATAAGCTGAGTTCTAGAGAGGTCAAACAACTTCCCTAAAGTAAACTAGCTAGCTAGTGGAAGACCTTATCTTCAAATCCAAATTTCCAGATTCCTAATACAGTCAGTGATTTTTTTCACTACATTTTTTTCCTTTTTATTAAAATCATAAATTTAGATCTAGAAGGTACATTAGAGGCCATATAATCCAAGTCCTCATTTTTACAGATGAGAGATCTATAGTACAGAGAAGTTAAATAACTTGCCCACCAAGGTATCAAAAGTAGTAAGTGTCAAAAGGATGATTTAAATCCAAATCTGACTTCAAATCCAGAGTTCTTCCCACTATATCATGCTGCCTCTAGATTATAAATTCCTTTAGACACCCAGAGCAGGATCTTTGCTAAATCTATCTTTACATCCATAGTATCCTTGACAAACCCTTGTCAAAAGTTAGATTAATTGAATTGAATAATGACAAAGTAAACCCCAAAAATAAGATATTTGCCCTCAATATCTTTAGTGTTATAACCTTTCTTTTATCCATTTCTGTATTCAGAATTACTTGAAGTATTATATCCCACTATTCAGTACCAAGATCATAGCCTAATATTTAACTTTCATTTTAAAAAATCCCTTTGAGATATTTTCAGAGACATATCATTCTTGAAGGATTCTGGGCATTTGGGGAAAACTCCATGATTATACTAACTATGGATAATCCACATTGCATTAGTAGATAGTGTTATATGCTGCAAGGTACTACAGATGTCACATATATATATATATATATATATATATATATATATATATATATATATATATATATATATATATATATATATATATATATGTCTCAAAAACACTTCTTACGAAAAGGAATTCTTAGCAAGGGACAGTGTTAAGGAAAACAAAATAATAACTGAATGATAAATTGAATGGGGCTTCCAAATTAAGATTCACTAGTATTCATTATGCTCTCTTAGTTTTTAATTGACATGAGAATGGAGATTTGATTACTTAGCTTTGTTTTTCAATTAAAAATGTGAACTTAAGATAAAACCAGCTGTCTTCCAAATAGTGTCAAACAGATAGACACTTTCAAGGTTAAATCAGAAAGCTTCTAACCTCTTTGCCCTGACTATACAAACAGACATTACTTTTAAAATATCCATGCCTAAGATTGCTAATTTGCAATTTCCTCTAAGCTTGTTATGTTTGACTTCAAATATTTCAACCACTGTAGATACTTGATCATCATCCTACATTTCAAAATCCTCCAACTGGATGAGGAAATTCTACAAAATCTCTTTACACCTCATTCCAGCAACTTTTTAAAGGATGTTTTATTGATCTTTTCAACAAAATATTGCTGCCACTTCCCAATAACACCCTCACACAGTGAAACCATCTCATAGCAAAAAATATTCTTAAGCAAAACAAATTATCAAATTGTTGACTATGTCTGATATTAAATGCTCCATCCTTCATCTCTCTCCCTCTCAAAAAAAGAATTAAAAGATTAAAAAAAGGAGATATGGCTTTTCATCAATTCTTTAATCAAGATTTAACCCTTATTTTTTCTTATGTTACTCCTTTGGCAATTAATGTCTCCTGTGAAAAGTTTCATTTTCAATGGAGATATGGTTGAAAATATTAGAAGCTAAATTTCATTTATTTGAAATATATGAGACTAAAGCTTTGCAACGTGTTATTTTATGTACTAGATTATAATTATACTTTTTATGATTTATTATTCACATTTACTATAAAACCTTTCTCTGACCCCTTTTAGGTCTTTCCCATATTGTACCTAATTCTGCATATGAGTAAATAAGAACACAGAATTTCACATGTAAAATGTAACCCTTATAACTTCTGTGAAAAGCATACCACTACCAGTGTTTCAATTTCTTAGTTCCTGTTAGTTGTTATCCTATCAGACATAATTATATACCAGCTTAAGATATCAAACCAGTCACTAGTAATTATGTAGTCTCTTTGGGCAAGTGGCTGTAAGATGTAAAATTAGTGATTAAACTTCCATTCAGAATGTTTTCTACATCAGTCAAGGAGCAGGTCTTATGATTATTTCCTTCTAATATTTAACTATCATACTCACTCTTATATCGTTGGTTTTGTTGGAAAAGTTGAGCCATTATGTTTTTCTATATTTTACCTGTATTTACATTTTGAGGGGTTTTTTATGGAAAGCGTATAAGAAACAATTCCCTTTGGATCATTAAAAAAAAATGAAGAATGTTATTCTTTTTCCTGATATAGCAAAGATCTGGAATGGCATAAGTTGATTTTGTACTTATTTTGAATGCTGATATGGATTGAAAGTGTTGTAAAAATAGTAATTCCAAAGAGAAACAGCAGCTGAAAGTTATAAACCCCAAATAAACTGTTTTTATTACATTCTAATGTAACCATTAAAGTTTATCAAAATGAATGGCTTTTTCTACCTTGTAAAAAAGCTGTAATTAATTGGAGGAGGGGCTACTATGAACTCCTGTCATAATGATTTTTAAATAATGCTAACTCTTCTCTTGAAAGCTTACTGGTTAGACCAAGCAGAATAATCTAATCCAGTACATGTAAATTTGTGGCTCCGTATGAACCCATCATTTAGAGAGTGAGCAGACTTTCCAGACAATTAAATATCTAATTCAAAATCAGTCTTTTATTAAAAATTCTAATTTGTTATTCTGACCAATCTCACATGTCTCATTTCCTCAATGCTTTCTATTATAATTATTATTATTTTTATTTCCTCTTACCTTCCTTAACCTCAGTAACTCTTAGTCCTCCCTTTCCCTTCTCTCCTCTATGCCCCCTTTCTTTACTGTTTCCTTCTCTCCTAACTCATCTGTCCTTCTGTTTATTTGTTTGATTATTATGTTTTCATTTATTTCCATGTTTATGCAGAAATAGAGAAAGCATCTATGAAGAACTTCAAGTATAATTAGTCCTTCCATCAACATAGATCTATTCAAACTAGTCTAATATCTTGTAGGTCATAGATTTCCATCTCAAAGGGATTGTAGAGATCTTCTGGTCCAAAACATCACTTCATAGATAAGGAAACAGACACCCAAAAGTTAAACTATTTACCCACTTTTCACGTAGGTAGTAAGTGGCAAAAGACCAGATTTGGATATGGGTCCTCTGGTTCTAAATTCAGTGGTTTTTCTATCACATGAGGCTGAAGTTCTTTCCAAATGAACATAAGCCCAAGAGAGTTTATTGAAACACAAAAAGGGGGATGGGGAAAGCAATAAGCATTTATATAGCACCTACTATGTTCCAGGCACTGTGCTAAAAGCTTTACAAATGCAATCTCATTTGATCCTCACAAAAACCCTGCAAAATTGGTACTGTTATCATCTCCATTTTATACTTGGCAAATCTAGGCAAACAGAAGTTAAATGACTTGCCCAGGCTCACACAGATAGTAAGTGTCTGAGCCTGAGTTTGAACTCAGGTCTTCCAGACTCAGCATTCTGTCTACTGTGCTACCTAACTGCTGCAAAATTTAAAAGAATTGCCTAAGATCACAAAGCTAGTTCCAGGGAAGAGAATTTGACTCTAAGTCTATACTAACTTTAAGCCCAACATCCTATTCACTATCCTTTGCTGTTTCCTCTGTATAATTCCGTAATTTGTATAATTAATTAAGAGTTTAGAATCAAAGAACATCAAGGTTGGATTAGTCCTCAGAGTTCTAATCATCTCTGTGTAGATGATTTATATATAATACCATAGATTCTCTCCTGAACTACTATCACACTGAATTAATGTTCAGTTTCCTACTGGGCATATCAAACTAGATGTCCCACAGACAACTCATATGCAGTATCTCCAGAATAGTATCGTTATTTTCCCAAAAAATATCTACCTATTTTCAAACTTCCCTGTTACTACCAAGGGATTCAACATCCTCCTAGTCATCCAGTCCCTTCATCTCAGTATTAACCTGAACTTTTCCTTGTCACCTGACATAGCCAATCCATGTCAAATATTGTCATTTCTTCCTTTACATCTCATACAAACATGCTTTTAAAAAAAATTTATTTATTTTGATTTATCAACAATCACTTCCATATGCTTTTCAGTTGAAAATTTTTCTTCCCCTTCCTCCCCCCAACCCTCCCCAAGACGGGGAACAATTTGATATAGGCTTTATATTTACATACCCATTAAACATATTTTCACATTAGTGAAGTTGTAAGTAAAAATTAAAACCAACAGGAGGAACCATCAGAAAGATGAAACAAAACTCAACAAGGTAAAAATAAGTGATAGCGATTCGACTTCCATAGTTCTTTCTTTGGATGTGGATGGCGTTTTCCATCCCAAGGCCTCTGGAGATGTCTTAGATCCTCATAATGCTGAGAAGGGTTCAGTCATTGCGTAACGTGGCTGTTATTTGTGTACAAAGTGTGCTTGGTTCTGCTCACTTTACTCAGCATCAAATCTCATAAGTCTTTCCAGGTTTTTCTGAAGTCAGCCTGTTCATCATTTCTTATAGCACAATAGTATTCCATTACATTCATGTACCACAACTTGCTCAGCCATTCCCCAATTGATGGGCATCCTCTTAATTTCCAATTCTTTGCCACCACAAAAAGAGCTGCTATGAATATTTTTGTACATGTGGGTCCTTTTCCCATTTGACAAACATGCTTTTTGCTCCAATCATATAGGTACAGCCTTACAGTCTTTCATCATCTCTTGCATGGGCTATTTCAGTAGTCTTTTCATTACTCTGCCTTTCTCAAGTCTCTTATCATTCCAATCCATCCTCTACTCAGCTGCTAAGTTGATTTTTCTACAGCTTGAGTGATAATGTCACTTCCTGATGCCAAGGGCTCCCTCTTACTTTTAAGATCAAATATAAAATCAAATCAAATATAAAATATAAAAACCCACTTCAAGCTTTTTATAACCAGGCCTTTGTTTCCCTTCTGTCCTTATCACTAATTTTCTGGCAAGCACCAGATGATCTAGCTACACTGAATTATTTGTGAAACACCTCATTCTCCATCTCCATGCCTTTGTACTTGCCATCCCAGAGTTCTCTGCCCATTTGCCTCCATCTTTTAATTTTCCTGCATCCCTTGAAGGCTCTGCTCCATTGCTACCTTCTGCAGGAAATCTCCAACTCCTAATGCCTTCCCCTTTCAGATTATATACATATACTCTACATAATTCTTGTATATACCTAGTTTCTTATATATTTTCTTCCACATTCAGAATGTAGGAAGTCACTGGTTTTTGCTTTTCTTTGTATCCCCGGTGCTTGGCACAGTACCTCCCATTTTTTTAAAGTTGTTCAGTTGTTCACTTGTGTCTGATTCTGTGTGACCCCATGGACCATTCTGTCCTTGGGGTTTACTTGGCAAAGATACTGGATAGATTTGTCATTTCCCTTTCCAGTGGATTAAGGCAAACAGGTTAAGTGACTTGCCCAGAGTCACATAGCTATTAAGTGTCTGAGGTCAAAATTGAACTCAGGTCTTTCTGACTCCAGGCTCAGTGCTGTGTCTGCTTAGTCACCTAGCTGCCTCCTACCTCCCATGTAGTAGTGCTTAATAAATTCTTGTTGACTGACAACATACTTATACCATAGCTGAGGAAATGGAAAACTCAATAGATTAAGAGAATTGTGGAGGTGGTGAGGAGCCCATATGTTTTTCTCTAATTATAAAGTGTATTTTCTAAGATTCAATGAAAAGCATGATTTATCAATAATTTATTTGATCAATGATTAAAGTAAGTGAAAGGCTAAAACATATACCTAATTCCTAGTCATAAGAGGGAGGAGGAATAATAATTCTAATTAATAACAGTAATAATAACATCAAAAATAATAGGTACCATTTACTTCCTACTGGCCTTTACTATATGCCAGGTACTTTATTATCTCATTTGAACTTCACAATTACCTTAGGAGGGAGAAGGTACTGTTTACAGATGGTGAAGCAGAGGTAAGTGTTCAGGGTCACACAACTAGTAAATATGTCTGAGTCTGAATTTGAACTCAGATCTGCCTGACTCCAGATCTGGTACTGGTACTTTACTGTGCCACCTAACTGCCCAAATGTCTTTTAAGTCAATGTGAAGGAAATATTAAAATAGTTAAATTAAGTACCATTTTGGTTGCCACAAAGATACAATGTATGAGAATTGGTATTTCATGGCTATTAGTAGTCCATTACTCCATTTTATTCTATGAAACTTGTCACTTATCTGTAATACACATTGTATTTTCAATATCCTGTAAAAACCTTGCTTTTTCCATCATTTTGTCTTATCATTGTTTTAAATTTCTACTTCCTTTATAAACACCAGAAGACGAGACACACATGTCATCAAAGATAATATGTCAAGTAAAATTATACTATATCCTTTTATTTTCTAAGCTCAAAAGCAGATCAGTTGATCTGTCCCTGGTAAATTAATGTCAGCACTGTTGTGCATTAGTAGACACGTAGACATTGCTAATATGCAGGTACAGATCTCTTAGTGGGCTTTGGAATACAGTAGAGAAATTAAGATGAAATTATGATTTGCATGCATTGCTGGAGAGGGTTTTTGCTTGATATTCCTTGTATTAGATCAATCATATTAATCAACATTTTTTTTTCTTGATCTGATAGCAAAAGCTGAAGAATCATGTGGTCATTAATGAGCAAGAAATCCTAATTCAAAATATATAATTTAAATATAAATTTGAGGCTGATTTTAAATATGGGAGATTCTGCCGCATGAATCTGGCTGTCGTTTGGAAAGTTGCAGAATATATTTTGTTAGATACACCCATATGTATGAACTATATGCTAACCAATGAAACTGAGCAATGAGGAAAGTATTGGTGATATTGGAAAAAGTAGTTTCAAGAGAATAATAGGAATGGAAGCCAGAATGCAAGAGATGATTAATCAGTGAGTGATGAGAAAGAGGGTAGAAATTATAGATAATTCTAAAAATTTATAAGAGAGGAGGGAAGATAAAATAAATGATGGCTACAATGTATAGTATGATGAGCAAATGATTGTAATTTTTTTTAAAGATATTGAATACCATTGCTTACTTTTAGGTATAGAGGAAGAGGAGGAAAAAGAGAAAGGGAGAGAGGGATAAAGAACAGGCAGGGGGAGAGAGAGAGAGGAAGAAAGAGAGACAGAGATAGAGAAAGAGAGACAGAGAGAGACAAAGATAGAGAAACAGACAGAGACAGAGTGACAGAGAGATAGATAAAGAAAAACAGATTTAGAGACAGAGAGTAACAGACACACAGAGAGACAGATAGAGAGAAGCAGACAGGAATAGAGTCAGAGATATACAAAATCAAGGTTTTTTTGGAGACTAGAGGGGATTTATGACATAGGTAAAGAGTTTAGCCTTTGTAAGAAGGAGAGCTACCTCAGACCATCCTTCCATGAAATTACTGTGGATTAAAAAAATAATATGAATATCTGACTTGGGATTTGTGAAGATTATTTTGTAACTTTCCAAAAACCAAAAAAATATACCTTTGGCTTAGAGAGGTATTTCAGATCCAGGAAATGGAATAAGCCTGATTGTATCTTATACTTCTATAAAGATAAAATTTGTTTGAGATCATTATATGACTTGTAAATTGTCTGCATCTTATTAAAATTAGAATGTCTATATTTTGGATAATAGTTTATCAAAGACATACATGATGTAATTCTGAGGACTCATATTTTGGTGCCAAACAATGAGTAATCATATACAGCCAATGAACAAGTTGTAGTATATGAATGACGAACAGGCAGATTTCAGAAAAATCTGGACTTACGTGAACTGATGCTGAGTGAGGTAAGCGCAACCAGGAGAACATTGTACACAGTAACAGCAACTTTATGTGATGATCAACTATGATAGACTTAGCTCTTCTCAACAATAAAATGATCCAAGAGAATTCCAAAAGGCTCATGATGGAAAATGTTAT
Source organism: Phascolarctos cinereus (assembly GCF_003287225.1). Lineage (NCBI taxonomy): Eukaryota > Metazoa > Chordata > Mammalia > Diprotodontia > Phascolarctidae > Phascolarctos > Phascolarctos cinereus. Next base: position 196,652,707 of record NW_027555847.1, on the reverse strand, counting down.
CCACATCCAGAGAAAGAACTATGGAGTTTGAATGCAGATTGAAGCATACAATTTTCAGTTTTTGTTGTTGTTTTCTTTCTTGTGGTTTTTCCCTTTTGTTCTGATTATTCTTTCACAACATGACTGATATGGAAATATGTTTAACATTATTGCACATGTATAACCTTAAAAAAATCATGTATGGCTAAGTTAAACAGAATTTTATTTTACCTAGTTCTGGGGGCTACTGCCAGGTTTCTGTAATTAGAAGGATATGAAATTAATATTTTGAATGATTCTTATAAGTTGTATAATTAGTAATGGTGCTGTTAACATGCTAAACAGGAACCAGCAAAACAACACTTTGTCATTTGAACTTAATCATAGGTTTTGTCACAAGATATCAATGCAGTCCTGTCAATGGCTTTATTTTTACAAAAGAAAAAAAAAGTCAGAGGAATGTGTAATTTCTTCCTTTCAGAAAATTTAGTTCATTTAAGATTGACCAAAGGAAGATCTAATTTTTTAAAAGATTATAAACTTCCTTGTTATGAAATTTGTTCTAGATATTGTTCTTTAAAACCAAGACTGCTAAGATGTGTTTCTGTCTGTACTCTATAATCTTTTAGTGTCTTCGTATACAGTGAACTCTGCCCAATACTAAATACAGAATGCCAGATCTTCTATAATACATGTGAAAAATTATATCAGCGATTTAAAAAATGGAGCTATAAAAAGTAGTTGCAAGGAAATAAATTTGTTGCCACAAAACATTGTTTTATTTTTCTTTCTCCTAGATTTTTGTAGCAGAAATCTTATGGTTTTAAGTTCTGGTGGCTTAATTGATAGCAGCATGTTAGTATTGGTGAGAGATTGGTTGATGCGTGAAGCCTGTGATATGTCAACTAGTACAGTGCAATGACTGCTACCTCTGGAGTCTGAGGACATGGGTTCAAAGCCTTCTTCTGATGCTAACTGTATGATTTCGGGTAAATTGCTTAATATTTCTGGCCTCAGTTTTCTCAACTGTCAGTTGAAGGAGTTGGATTAAATAGTCTGAAGTCCCTTTTAGCTTTAAATCTATCATCCTTTGACCCCCAAGGCTGGTTCATATATGACGTCTGTTATACGCCCATGTGTTATATTTGAATGAACTCTAGAGCTTGAGGACTTGGGTTCAAATCCCAACTGTTATTCGCTGTGTGACCTTAGCTGTATAATTTAATTTTCCTGGACCTCAATTTCCAAATTTATAAGATGAGGGGAGTGGACTAGTTGGCCTCTGAGGTCTTTTCTAGCTCTGCATATGTGATCAAGGATTCTACATACTTGAGTATGCCTCAAGTACTGAACTCTGTACTGTGAGCACAGTATTCAAGAAAAAGGATGTATGGTACATCATCCCTATTTCTAAGAATTTTACAACCAATTTGGGAGATTAATCACATACATACAAGTAGATTGCAGAGTATAAACTCAGTTAATATTATTGCATTGAACTTTACTGAATATGTTTCAAACAATGGAAGGATCCTTTTTACAGAGCATTTTTTGGTACATTTAACAAAATTATGTTAATGGGTCCATTATCTCATCAGAAAGAAACTTTCCTCCTCTTGGAAAAATCACAAGCCTTCTATGCTCTCTTATTCTGTCTTATTTGTATTTATCTCTTTCCATGATATTCCATAAAAGGTTTACCCATCATGCCAAATGCTTTCTTCTCCTATTTTAATATTTCATAGGTATGACCATAACACTTAGGCTGTCAAACTATTGTTTCACTCTTGCTGTCTGCATAGTTTCATGAGAATCAAATGCCTACCACATAGGATTTGGTTAATAAGTTGTTGTTGATTGGTATATAAATATAAATTTTCATATATAAATATATATGGGCATATAGATATATAAATATAAATAAAATGCTTGTTGATTGGCCAACTGAGATATCAATTAATCAGCCCTCCTCCTTTCTAGTCATACATATACTTGTATGAGGCCACCTCTTCAGCACCTCAGCATCCATATAGGACAAGTTTATTTTTTGCTTCATTGTAACATTTCAATTTACTACAAGCAAAAGCATCCTGAAATATTGTAACCTCATCCTCTTCTTCATATGAAACACAGAAACAGAAATGCCTATGGCCAGCTGCCATGATTAATTTGGATGAAGTGGTTGTGAAGGCAGAGTTTACTCCTTTCCCTTTGATGAGTCTATAGGTGTTTCTAGCTGAAAGTAAAAAAGAGTGATTCTTTGATATTACTAAAGGCTTTAAAGCTAGTTTCAAAGGAATGTTTATATAAAGTCTAACATAACATATAAAGTCTAAAATAATGCTATGAAGGAAAGATTATTAAAAATATGAAAAAAAGTTTAAGCACTCATGAAACCAGATACATGTGATACATTTGGTTCATATGTTCTTCAGTTTTGCTAAAAATGATTTTTTTTCTCTCACTCTTTTTTTTTTAAATTTTTGTCATAAGGGCAACATCACAGTGTAGAGCAATGGGAGGAGGGATACTTTCAGAAATTAATGTGGCATAAAAAAACCAAAAGTTATCAATAAAAGTAAATATTGTGAAGAGTAAGTCTCCATGGATATTTGCTCGTTTAATTTTCTTACAAAATAATCATGACAGTAGAACAAGGAGAACTCAGATTAAGGCACAGAGATCTGCTATCAAAGGAAACTATTTTCAGCATTCTGAAACTTCTTTTCACTGCATTCCATTTGGATCTGGCCAAAGATCCCTTATTTAAACACATATTAGGCTCATTGTTCATAAAACCCTATTCAATTAAAACTAAATTAAAATCAGAGGCTTCTGACTACCATAGTGGTTTAAATCAATAAATTGGGCCATCTGGATCACTAGTAAGGGTTTTCTTTTAATATACTTAAAGTATAAATGTAAAATTATAATATAAGAAAGAGAGAAGCAAAAGCAATATGAGAAAAGGATAGGGACTAGATCTACTATTTCATTCAGAGTACATTAGACTCAATAGGCATGTAAGTAGATCTATTTGGTAAATATATGCCAGGTTGAATTGAATGAGCTTTAGCATTTATTGTAATCGACTCATGCAAAAATATAGTTGGGGGAAATGGAAAAAGAAAACATTATACTGCTTTCTTTATATCTACAGCAATCATATTTTCTGAACCAAGAACTGAGACACATGTTCTGACAAACTTTCCCAACCCCTCTTAATTCTAATGCCTTCCCTCTTTTAATTATTCCCTTTTTATACTGAATATAGCTTGTTTGTAAGTATGTGTGTGCTTATTGTCTCCCCAATAAGATTATGAAATCCATGAGGGCAGGTATTGTTCTTTTGCTTTTTTTTTGGATCCTCAGTGCTTAGAATGTACCTGGCACATAGTAGGCATTTAATGTTTATTGACCGGGTATTTTGCTTTAGTTTATGAATTTATTTCTATGACATCTTTCTATGACATCAGTACGAAAACTGAATCCCATTTATTTATCTGAGGACACACAACACAGAGAAATATCATGACCAATCACCACTATCCATACCAGGCCACCCAAGCTGCATCCATACCACATATACAACTATAGATGGATGTTATATGTGTCAACAGGTCAATGTTCATGAGTAATTATGATGTCTCATAATTCCTTGATTTTCCAATTTCTGTGGCTCCCATTTCTCTGTGCATATATATGTTTCTATTGCAATACTTGCTGCTTTGATTTGTTTAGTACTATTTTCTTATGTTTTGCAATTTCCATTGAAGTATAATGGTTTAGAGGGATAATGAGGTATGTTGTCACTGTGCTGATGTCTCAATCTGAGAAGTAGCATCAATATCATCTCACAATCATGTCAAAGAATTGGAATTTGTAAGTTTTAAATCTGTCTCCTTCTTAACAGTAAATGTTCATTTTAATTTGATTCATTTTCCTTGGGTAAATCAATAGGATGGCTTGAAAATTGAAGGAAGTGATTGGATAATTTGCCAGACATAGTTTTCTCAGATACATGGCAAATCTTATATACAAAGTAAATTGTAATATTTCCATAAGTATCTGAAAGCATACTAGTTATGACCAAGTGAGGTATTTCTAAATGTTGTATAGGCTTAATTTTTTTTTTTACTTTTAGGTAATTGGGGTTAAATGACTTGCCCAGGGTCACACAGCTAGTAAGTGTCAAGTGTTTGGTCTGAGGCTGCATTTTAACTCAGGTCGTCCTGACTTCAGGGCCAGTGCTCTATCCCAGCTACCCCCTATAGGCTTAATTTTTAAACCAACCAATGTGCAACATGCAATTAGAAAATAATAACACTCCATTTTCTGATTCTTCTGATTCAGAAAATTGTCAAAATGGACTTAAGGAAAACAAGGTTATCTGGGTTTGAGAAATTTAGCATGGTTGTTTGTTCCAAGACTATTAACTCATTGTTAGTCACAAGAAAATCCCAAGAAAAAGAAAAGAAATACACCAGTAAAAATTGCCCAAAGGATCATAAAAGCGATTCAAAGTATTTTTCTACTAGTAGTTCAATACTGCTGTCTCTGTGCATGAAAGGTATTACAACTTAAACACATTAGAAAAATATAAAGTTTCTTAAGACACAAATTAAATTAAAAATAATTTTGTTTTCATGTTTAGAATTCAATATTAAGACAATAGAAATGAGCACAGACAGTTTCTTCCAGGGGAAATTTGTTCCAGAACCCATTCAGTTTATTTGAATCTAGCCTTAATGTCACGAATCCATCCATACCAAGAGACTAGCACTGAAAATATCATTCATTAAATCTCTTCTAACCAAAGTCAGTTTTGAAGATTCTGTCATTATATATCGGGCAAAGAGGCACATAGAAGCCCATATATACAATATTTTTCTTGGAAGGGAATTTAGAAGCTAGTCCAAAGTCCTAGATTAAAAAAAACAACTGAGACTCAGAGAGATCAAGTGATTTACCCAAGATCACTCAGGTGAGACTATGACTGAAGAGTTGAAAATAGAGCTCTGGTCTTCTTACTACGCTTTCCCTACTCCCTTGAGCTGAAAATTCTAACTCTCTCCTGAAAAGGGAGCATAGTATATTAACTGATCATTACAAAATTTTAAGAGGAGACACCCCCCCCCAAAAAAAGGAAGTGCAAGTAAAGTAAGAAGTTCACTCATATTATAGATTCATGTGCTATAGTTCAGACAACTGATTTACAGATTTCTGTCCTTTCTTGGTGTTCTTGATTTCTTGTGGAAATGACACTATAGGATATCTCTTCCACATGCTTCGTAGTAAAAATTCCACATTTTGGGGGAGAGGGAGTGAAGAATAATACTTGGAACTCATCTACAGAAATACATGGCATTTTATACCTTATTAAAATTGATTTTTTTACCTCTGTCCACGAAGTTATGAAACAGTGATAACTCCTGAACTACATACACCCAAAGCTGGAATATTTAATATTGGCTTGCTTTACTTAGCATTTCTCTGTATATCTGTGAATAGCTTTGGTTGTATAAATATATGTATGTGCTTACTTTTCTGCCTACATTTGGTTGCTCTGAATAAAGACTATGTAGCATAAGACAAGTTCCTAAAAGGTAAAATCAATTAAACAAATTTAATCAGACTTCATGTACTTAATTCTGTTGTGGAGGTTGGTTATTTCTTAATTTACTTCTCATTCACAAGTATCACTTACATGAAGCGTTTACTGAACTTGAGTCCTTCCTGTGAAATGCAAGATGAGTGAAATTCAAACATATTTATTGCTTTCAAATACATTAACATTCATTCATGAACATTAATAGTTTAATGACAGCACAATGTATTCATTAAGCAAATATCCTTCACAATAGAAGTGCAAATGATATCCAAATGACATAGCAATGTGTAATCAAATAAGAAATGGATTTGGAATCAGAAGATGGGTTAATAGCTGGCTCTGTGAATTGTTAGCTGTGTTACTATGAATACAACTTTTCTACCTTCAACTTCTTTGTCTATAAAATGGAGATAAGAATACTTATACTATCTGCTTCATACAATTGTGGTAAGGATATTATTTTGTACATTGTGAAGTAATAACATAAATATTCTATGTTCTTGTTAATAATTGTTTACCTCTGTTAGGCACATGAATTGATATTTGGTTTTTAGCTTAGGTATATATTATGTGTGCAGTAAACAATAGGTACTTTAGGGTCTGAAGTTCTAAATATTTGGTTGGTAACTCCCAAACAAATCCACCTAGTGCTTCTAAAATGACTTGTTGTTGTTACTGTTGTTCATTCATTTCAGTCCTGTCCAACTCTTTGTAATCCCATTTGGGATTTTCTTGGCAGAGATAGTAGAGTGGTTTGCTACTTCCTCCTCTAATTCATTTTACAGCTGAGGAAACTAAGGCAGACAGGGTTAAGTAATTGCCCAGAGTCACATAGCTCTGAGGCCAGATTTGAAATCACAAAAGTGAGCCTTCCTGGCTGCAGGCCCAGCACACTGCACCACCTCAGTGGATAGAGCACTGGGCCTGCAGTCAGGAAGTCCTGAGTTCAAATGTGGCCTCAGATACTCACCAGCTGTGTGGTCCTTGGCAAGTCACTTAACACTGCCTCAATTTCCTCAACTATAAAATGAACTGGAAAAGGAAATGGCAAACTGCTCCACTATCTCTGCCAAGAAAACCCCAGTTAGGGTCATGAAGAATCAGACATGACTGAAAAATGACTAACATAAAAAAGAAAAAGACTTAGTAGTACTTCTTAAAATATATAAAGATTCATGATGACCATGGAATATATTGGGTACACAACATACAGAAGCAAATGGATCTTAACATTCAATAAACTAAGACCTCAGCTACTATTCACTAGTCAAGAAAAATTCTTAAGAAAACTGGAAGGCAGTATGGTAGAAATTAAGTTTGAAGACTTCCCATGACATACCTAAATAAACTCCAAATAGATACAAGACTTAGATAAAAATAGACACATTGTGAGCAAATAAGAAAATCAAGGAAGAAATTAACTTTCAGATTTATGGAGAAGGGAAAAATTTATCACCAAACAAGATATAGAAAGGACCAAAGAATATGAAACAATTTTGAGTACGTAAAATTTTAAAATTTTTGAACAAATGAAATCAAAGTAGCTAAAATTAAAAGGGAAACAGTTAACTGAGGAAAAAAATCTTTTTTTTTCATTAATTTATTTTTAGTTTTCAACATTCACTTCCATAAGCTTTTGAGTTTTAAATTTTCTCCCCCTCCCTCCCTACTTCTTTCCCCAAGGCAGCATGCAATCTGATGTAGGCTGTACATATACATTCCTATTAAGCATATTTTCACATTAGTCATGTTGTAAAAAAGAATTAGGATCAATAGGAGGAACCACAAGAAAGAAGAAACAAAACAAAACAGAAGAGGAAAAAAAAGAGCAAATAGTATGCTTCTATCTGCATTCAAACTCATATGGATAATATTTTCCATCATGAGACTTTTGGAGATGTCTTAGATCCTTGCATTGCTGAGAAGAGCTAAGTCTATCAAAGTTAGTCATCGCACGGTTACTGTGTACAACATTCTTTTTGTTTTGCTCACTTCACTCAGCATCAGTCCATACAAGAGTTGCCAGGTTTTTCTGAAGTCTACTTGCCCATCATTTCTTAGGAGAAAAAAAAAATCTTTCCAGTAAGTTTCTGGGCTAAAGAGTCATTTCCAAGACATATAAGGAATTGCTTCAAATTCATAAGAATAAGGGCCATTCTACAATTAATAAATGATCAAAGGATATGAATAGACATTTTTCCAAGAAAAAATTCTAGCTATCAGTCATCATTTTTTAAATGCTACAAATAATTAGTAATTAGAGAAACACAAATTAAAGCAATTATGTGATTCTACTTTGTACTTATCAAATTAACAACATTCCAAAAAAGTGGAAAATGACAAATTCTGAAAGGACTGCAGAAAAATAGGAATATTGATGGGCTGTAGGCAGAGCTATGAATTAGTTCAGTAATTCTGGGAGGCAATTTGGAACTATGTCCAAAATATTACTCACTCATACTTACCCTTTGATCCAAAGATATCACTATTAAGCCTATACCCAAAGAGATAAAAGAAAGTAGAAAAAGACCCTCATGTATAAAAATATCTATAAAACTCTTTCTGTAGTGGCAAAGAACTGGAAACTAAGGAAGTGACTATTGAGAATGGATGAATAAATTATCATAATTCCAATATAATGGAATTATATTCTACCATAAGAAATGATGAAAGGGAAAGTTTCAGAAAAGAAAAAAATACTGGTAAAAAAAATCTTATATGAATAGATGCAGAGTAAAGTCAGCAGAACCAAGAGAACAATTCATGTACAATGAAAGTTATGGAGACAAATATGAAAGACATAAGAAGTTAGATCAATAGGAGACAAATTGGGATTCTAGAAGACCAATATTGATATGTGCCACCCATCTCCTAATAGCAAGATGAAGAATGAGACATATATTTATGAAAATGACTAATGCAACATCCTGTTTTGCTTGATAATACATTTTTGTTATAAGGCTGATTTTTTTTCTTCTTTCTAAATGCAAGCAAGGAGGAAGGTGGAAAGAAAGAAAATAAATCCATATTAATTGGAAAGACTAGGAAATGCAATTTTAAAATAGTTTCTATTGCTAAAACAGAAACAGAGATCCAAACTGGGTTATCACTATATTATTAGAAAGGCAGCATGGGATAGTGTACATAATATAGGACTTGAAGTGAGGAAGACCTGGGTTTGAATATCACCTCGTATTCTTAGTATTTGTGTGATCCTTGGAAAGCCATTTAACTTCTGTTGTTCTTAGTTTTCTCATCTGTAACATGAAAAAATAACAGTACCCAATTTCCAGAGTTACTGCAAGATTCAAATGTAAAGCACTTTGCAAACTTTAGACATCATATAAATGTTTGTTATTGTTATAGTATTATAAGGAAATTCCATTTGAAAACGCTCCATGCCTATGTTAAATCACAGCTTTAGCACTCCAATTACAGATGTCTACAAACTATTCTGCAGGCTATTATTATGTTTCTTTGTACTAGAAATCCTAAGTTTTTTTCATTGAATTTAGAAACCAATGATTGTGTCACACAAATGCAAGCTGTGTGTTTCTAGTAGACAGCTATATTGAGGGAGGAGCAATTGAGATGCACTGTAATGTGCTTGTGTTTTAATATAAATATTGTTTATTAATCCTGACAGTTTAAATAGATCAATAACAACACGAAGGAGCAGCATGCACTCAGGGTAAACACCTTCTGTAGAACATAAACTTCAGTCTTTCTGCCTTGATGTTTAGAAGTACCTTGAGAGACATTTATGGTTCCACACACACTCTTTTATGATGCCCTTATTGATTAAGTGGTGGATGCCTCCTGGTCCCAAGACATGGCTGACTATTTTTCAATTAAAATGAAGGGACATCTTGTTTGTTGCAGGTTCATTTCAAGCAGTTGGAGTGTGGGGACCTGGGAGATGCTACTGCCTATGACGTGTTGGAATTATCATGATCAACTACCCTGTTTTGGATTTCACCCAGTGGCCAAGGGCTTTGCATGGTAGACAACAAGGACTGGACTTTTAAAAACAGGAAAACAGGTAAGACTCAGAGAATCAATCTAATTATTTATCACCAGCACCCTGAGTGTCTGTGGGCTGTCAGATGTATTGCATAATGCACATTTTTTTTATTTGTTTCCAGGTTCTGTAGAAAGGTGCTCCCTTAGCTGGAATATTTTAGGCAAATCTGTATTATTATTATAATTGAGTCTTTTTCCTCTCTAGAGGAGAAAGAGGCTATTTAAAGATACATGAAAGAAGTAATAGGAATATTGGCTTAAAAGAGTAATCTGAAACTCCAAAGTACCCTTTGCAGGTGAATTTTCTTTTAAACTTTGTAATATTACCTGTCAAGTATTTCTCAAACTGTGCAAAAGTAAGCATTTTATGAAACATGAGCTAAATAATTCAATAGTTTCTTTAAGATAAATAACAACACATTGACTATTTTATTTGTTTAAAGATAGTGATTTGTGAAAATTGTGCAAATTGAATTACAGTTTTTAAATGGTAATGTCTGTAAAGATTATAGCCTACCTATCCTATACTGTTATTAATTTATTAAAATAATTTCTGCTTTTTTCTGTAGCATTCTATTCTTGGCAATTATTTCTTTTATGATCATAGTGTTACTTCTTTCTCCATAAAAAAGTAATTGTTTTATTAATTGTAGACAGGAAGAAAAATTTCATTTTCTACGTTCTCTACTCTTGTGAACATCCTTGCTCTTCTCGAATATTAGACTTCCCACAGGAAGACATGAATAAAGCCAGTGTTAGAAATACTTAATTCAACTGCTGCTGTAAAGAAAATAAAGCAAAATCAACTCATTGAGCTGTCCTAGTCCTGGAACCTATTAAATTATTTCTATTTCTGTTGGCAAGATTTTCTTAACATGAAAAGTTCCTCCATTCATCCTATATTTGGCAGGAAATGCCTCTTCAAGTGAATGGTTCTGAGATAAATCAGTATCTACCATAGGAAGAGGGGATGAAAGAGAAAAATCACAAATAAAACTTAAGCATCCAAATGACTATTCATCTTAGGATATTCTTTACAACAAAGCTAGGGCACAGGAGGGCTGGAGAGGGTTAGAGGAGGAATGGAGCAGGAAGGCATTATCAATCTACTGTCTGCTCTAAGAATTGAGGTTGGATAGACTAGGAAATTAGCTGACAAAAAAAAAGACTTCTAAGCTGTTCACTCTCTCTTTTTTTTTGGTAGAAAAAATGTCCCATTTTGGATATGTGTTGGCTAATTATCCTATTTTCTCAGGGGTGTCGGTCAGTGGGTTAGTGAGGGAGCAAAATTTTGTCTCTTCCTCTGCTCCAAAGATTTATGCTTTGGTATCTTTGAGCATTGCAATTGTTTAAGAAGGTGAAAGAAAGATGAAAGGAATGAATAAGAGAGTAATCCATGTAATTGCTCTCTTGACTTGTTCTCATAGAAATAGAATACTGTTTTTCAATGCCTTGTTTGTATTCTTGAAACATGTCAGAACCTATGAGGTCATCTCTTGCACAGGCAGTCATGATGAGTACATAATAAACAAATGTACCAAGACATGTTCATGCCTAAATTTCTGATTTAAGTATTAAGAGTCCCTGAGTCATTCTTTAGACTCTAAAGTATTCTTTAGGTATGATAAACAGGCAAGCATTCACTTAGTTTCCTTATTTCATATGTAACAGTCCTTTTATTGCTCAAGTATTAGAGTATCTTGTATCTTGAAGATGGGCCAGGAGAGAATAAACCCCGATATACTCATTCAGACAAATGGGAGGAAACCATTCTAAGCTGGTCATTTTTTAAAATTATAGAACATTTTAAAAAAAGAAATATAATTATATAATTTTCAAGAAATTATAGTAAATGGATACTAGGTAACAAAGTGTTGACTAGCAGAAGCCATTGGAATGCTTTCATGAATAGTTGAAAAGATATGTAATTAGCATACAAATTTTTGCATATAAAGGAGAACATTTAAAATGTTTGAAAATTGCTTATTGCCTTAAGTTGTATAAACTTCTGCTCCCATATATAATTATTTTGACTATTTAAAAATCCCTTCTCCTATTAGGTGAATTTTAAGGTGAATATTAGGTAAATAATTATTTTGACTATTTAAAAATCCCTTCTTTTATTAAATGAATTTCTTCTCTCTCAACCTCAAGCAGCACACTCAATTGTAAATAAACTCAAGGTAAATGGACAGTTTTAATAACAGCTTTATATGTAGCACAGTGACATGGATAAGCAGTTAAAGAAAAAAACCAAATATTTCCAAAGGCATACTCCTGCTGCAAAATGGGATAAATAGCTTTTTCTCCCTCACCTCTTATTTTCTTTCCTCTGGGTCAGAGGGGAAACAAGAAGTAAATGATCACACATGAAAGGGGAGTTGAGCAGTAGTTGTCTTATTGACTTCTGGGAAGAAGGAAAAGCTAGAGAAGAGTCCTGGATGCTTGCCAATATGGACTCTTTTTTGATCTGTCCACATGTGTACCAAGGCTTCTCTAAGGAAGTCTGTTTTCATGCCAGCAAAACCAGAAGATTATGCTGCTAGCTTATTCCTCTTCCTGTATCAGTCCTTTGGTGTCTTAAAGGAAATGTCTCTTATGCCAGGGTTCCACATAAATTGGACCACAGGATTTAGATCCAAAAAGAACCTTACAGAAAATATTGTCCAATTCCTTAATTTTATATATGTGAAAACTTAGGTACAGAGAAAGGAAGTGACTTCCCAAGATCACCTAGTTACTCTAAATTTGAAACTCTTTTATTTCAGTTAAGTTTACCAAAGAAATGTTCATGTTGTTCTAATTATAATGAACCTAGATTAGAAATCAAAAATTGATATTATCGTCAGTAGGACTACAAGTATCATTTCATCTCCATACACCTCATTTAGATCAGAAATGTCAAACACAGGGCTATCCTGCAATATTCTCCAGTGCCACAAGAATTGTATTAACATGTAATTGGAAAATATTAAACAAAAGGGGCAGCTAGGTGGCTTAGTGGATAGAGTACTGGCCCTGGAGAACCTGAGCTCAAATCCGGCTTCAGACCAAACACTTGACACTTACTAGCCTGGTGACCCTGGGCAAGTCACTTAACCCCAGTTGCTTAAAAATAAAAAAAAGAAAGAAAATATTTAACAAAATAAACAAAAATGCAATAAAACAGATACTATTACATTTTAAAACTAAGTCAATATGCAGCCCACAGGGAGCCTTATATACAGATTAATAGGACCTTTTTCTATTTAAGTTTGATACCACTGCAGGAGATTTTCTCTGAATTCCCTTCTAGGCCTGATACTCAATGATTCTATGATTTTTGAGAAATTATGAAATAGAGTAATTGGGTTTTTAAAAATAAGTAACCACATAACTTTGCATAAGTGCATTTATATAGACTTGCTTTTATACATCTCTTCTCTTTGTAGGATAAGACAAGTTTATTTTTACTTTATTTTTTCTCTTAATCAGTGATTTCATCTGTATGATAAATCCCTGATGGGAAAACTCTACCCCTCTTTTTTCAATTTTTAAAATTTATTTTATTTTCAATTCAGAGGACAAAACAAGCATTTCTATAACACGGTACAATAAAATGTGACTGCACATGAAACTACATATCTACCATGTACAACTTGCTATTCCCTCCAAGTATTCAACAAAGTTATCGTGTCACTTTTTTTCCTTTTTTCTTTCCCTCCCCCTCCCTTGGGGAATGCTTATGACAAGGAGATCAGCCAGCAGACTATTGTGATAGTCCAGGTGTGAAGTGATAAGGGCCTGCCCCAGGGTTCTGACACTGTCAGAAGAAAGAAGGGGGCATATGTCAGAGATTTTATGAAATTGGAAACAATAGGACTAGACTACTGATTGGAGCAAGTGAGGAGTCAAAGATGACAGCTGTATTTCAAGGGTGGGTGACTGAGAGATTGGTGGTACACTTGACAGTAATAGAGGAGTATAGAAGGAGAAAGAGTTTCAGGCAATGAATTCAGTTTTGGACTTCTTGAGTTTCAGATGGATGCAAGTCTGAAAGTCAGGACAGAGGTTAGGGCTTGATAAATAGATCTGGAAATCACTGTCATAGAGATGCCAACTGAACCCCTGGGAGCTCATGAGATTGCCATGGGAAATAGTATGGAAGGAGAAGAGAAGAGTGTTCAGGACACAGCCCGGTAGTATACCAATCTTTAGCATGTATAGACAAGGTAATTGCTGTGGAGATTTCTTAAATCTTTAAAAGACTTTTTTAGTATTTGCAATGTTGTTGCTATGTAAATTGTTCTTCTGGTTCTGCTTACTTCACTCTGCTTCAGTTTACAAAATTCTACCCAGGTTTCTCTGAAACCATCTTTTGTTTATTTCTTTCTTTTTTTTCTTTTCCTTTCTTTTTTTTGGTTAGGCAGTGGAGTTAAGTGACTTGCCCAGCGTCACACAGCTAGTAAGTGTTATGTGTCTAAGGCCGGATTTGAATTCAGGTCCTCCTGAATCCAGGGCCAGTGCTCTATCCACTGCGCCACCTCATGGCCCCTTCTGTGTATCTCTTATGACGCAATAGTATTCCATTACATTCATATTCTATAATTAACTCAGTGATTGCCCAACTGATTACTTTCTTCAAATAAATTTATTTTGGAGTTATTTGTTTTTCTTGTACTATCAATAATAAAAGAACACAGTGTGGTGTAGAGGCTTACTTTAGAGCCAGGAACTCCTGCTCCTCATCTAAGTCACTTAATTACTATATTCCTGAAGCAGCTCTCTTAAGACTTCATTATATTAAAAGAGGAAATTGAAATTCACCTGGAAATTGCAGGGATCCCCATCAATTAGAGAATGATTGAACAAGTTGTGGTATATGGTTGTGATGGAATGCTACTGTGACAGTGAGTTCAACAATCTTAGAAAGGCATGGAAAAACTCACAAAATAATGAAGAGTGAAGTGAGCAAAACCAAGAGAACATTATATGCAGAAACAGCAATATTGTTTTAAGAATGTCTTTGAACTACTAAGTCATTTTGACTATTATGAATATAAAAATTAAAAATAAAGGGTGTATGAAGAAAGAAACTTATCTGCAGTTCTGAGTTAAGCACCTCTCTGTCAGGAAGTGAAATACATGCTTTTTCTTTATTCATTCAGCAGTTAAGATTTACTAGACACTGTATTAAGCACTACATATACAAAGCAAATAAACACTTGTTTGTATTCTTGAAACATGTCAGAACTTATGAGGTCATCTCTTGCACAGGTAATCATGATGAGTACATAATGAACAAATGTACCAAAATACGTTCATGTCTAAATTTCTGATTTAAGTATTACGAGTCCCTCAGTCTTAATGAGAAAGAACTGAGAGATGTAAGTATGTATAGAATAATTTTACATATATATGTACACACACATAGATGTGCGTGAGTGTATGTATGTGTGTGTGTGTGTGTGTGTGTGTGTGTGTGTGTGTGTGTATAATAGTAGCCATCTCTTGGTAAACTCCAGTCTACCTTCCACTCAGTCGCCAAATCGATCTTCCCAAAGCACAGGTCTGATCATGCCATTTCCTTATTCAGTCAACCCCACTAGGTCCCTATTACCTCCAGAATCAAATATAATATCCTTTGATTTGCCTTTTGAAACCAACCATAACCTGACTTCTTTCTACCTTATCAGTCTTCTTATACTTTAACAACCTCTTACCCTGAATACTACCAGCAATACTCTTTGATCCAGTGGTTCTGGCCTCCTTGCTTTTTCTTCACACATGATACTCAATCATCTCTCCACTCATGATTTCCTTGGCTGTCTCCCATGCTCAGAACTCTGTCCCTTTTGTCTCTGCATCCTAATTTCCCTTGCTTCTTTCACATCTCTGCTAAAATCCCACCTTCTTCAAAAAGTTTTCCTGGTTCTCCTTAATGTTAGTGCCTTCTCTCTTTCCTCTGATATATCATTAACTTAACCATGTGTTTGTAGACATATACACAAGCACACAAACACAGAGAGAATAAATGTTATGTATTAAAATACATATATGTATATATATATATGTTACTCAGGGTAAATATATGCACATGCATATGCTCATGCACACATACATGAGCCCCTTGAGGGTATTAACTGTTGTTTATTTTCTTTGTATACCTAGTGCTTAATAGAATGCCTAGGATATGTGTCTTAAGCACTGAATGACTAAAGAATAAACATGTTATTCACTTCCTGACAGAGAAATGCTTAACTCAGAGTATAGGAAAAAAAATCTTTTTCGGACATGGCTAACATGGGGATTTGTTTTGTTTAACTGTGCATATTTGTTACAAATGTTTTATTTTGTTCTGCAATAATGGAGGTAGGAGGAAAAGAAAAAAGATTTTTGTTCATTTAAAAAAAATCACTTAAATCTATCAAGCAACAGGAATGTACTAAATGACTACTGCGTGCCAAGAACTGGGTTCTGTGTTTCATTCTGGGCATAAAAGGCTGAAAATAAAATGGTTTTCACACTCAAAAAGCTTAAATTCTATCAGGGGACATAAAAAATACATACAAATAGAGAGAGAATAAATATATACACACTGTATACAAAGTAAATGTGAGGAGGTGTTTTGTTTTGTTTTAAAGAAGGCTTAGTATCTTTTGAGGTGGAGTGAATAAGAGAAGGTCTCATATAGGAGAAAAATCTTTGATCTGAGCTTTGAATTAAACTAGGGATTTTAAAAGGCAGAATTAAGGCAATTATAGATAAGTTTTTGAGAGAAAAAAAGCGCCAGAAAAATCCACTTATTAGTATCCATTTCTGTACCTACTCAGGGATGTGTTTATATTTTTTTTTCAAATTCTATATATTTTCATTGGATCAGGTTGATTATCATATACAGATGGAACACATAGATGACGAGTTAGTTTTATTCTGTCACATATTTCCACTTTTAAAAAAATTGTTCCAACTGCAGGCTATGTATATTTCCATAGTCTAACTTTTAAAAAGAAAAAGAGAAATTGCATCATGCAGTTTTACTGTGTATGTGAATATTTAACTAATTCATTTTAGTTTCTCATTGTTTGAATGGCAGTGGTATTTTTTTTTTAAGTAGAGATAGAAGCTAAGGTCTTGGTAAAGTTAAAGATATGTCATAGCTTCCCAATTCTGGTTTTCAAAAGTTTTAGCACCTAGCCATAAAAATGCAGATCAGTCCTGAACTTGGAAGAATTTTGCCTCTTAGAACATATTAAAATAAAGACTTTGCCTACCTTCAGATCACACTAATTTAGGCTGATGAACAAAAGCAATATTAAGCTATACAGGTAGGATATTACCAGGAAATTTTCACAGCACTTTAGATAATACTGTAACCTGTGGTGTTATTCTGCAATCATCAAGGTGGGACTCAAAAAATTTAATTTTAAATAAAACCTATGTGTTTATAGGTCATAATATTTCTGTGTAATTCGTTTCATACTGCAGGAAAAATAGGAGTTTCTGCAACTGAAGATGTTTTAGGGGCATCCTCCAATCTGATCCAACAAGTATTTATTAAGCACTTACTATGTGCAGTGAGTTGGAGGGTACAAAAACAAAAAAAAAGTAGTCTTTACTCTTAAGGAGTTTAGCTTGTATTTGGAAAGGTACAACATATAAACAGATACACATGATAATTTGAGAAGGAATGTGGAAAGGCTAAAAAGTAGCAGGATCAAGAAAGAATTCTGGTTCAAAATGGCATATGAGATGAGTTTTGTTACAGCAGACAGTGAGGAGGTGCTTCTTCCAGTGTGGGTGTCAAACTATACCAAGGCTTCTTCAAGAATTTTCTGAAAATGAAGTCCTCAGCCCTAAGAGGTAATTGAAACAGTTAATTGTGTTTTATAGAATCTGGTCATGTATCTGATGGAATAACATTGAAGATTTTTACACAGGTGGTTTTTTTTTTGAATTCCTGTCCACATAATAGACCTAAAGTACTCAGCCTATCTGTACCACATGGTTCAAAAGAAAAAACAATCTTAATGGATATTTGATTGAAATGAAGTCTTAAATCTAGCTCTGGAAATTTGTACTTCAGTTAAGACAAGGGCAGCTGCTCTGCCACTTTATTTCCCTTTTGAGACTTTTATCTCTCTGGCTTTATCCATCTCCCCATCATTTTATCATCTCGTCAATCACTGTGTTTCAATCCTTGTGAACATAGATTGAGATAGAAGGAAAATTTTTACGACTAGGAAAAAGATACGCCCAACTTGGTTTGCTCTGCTTACTTAAAAACTAAATAAGTAACTCCACTGAAGATACAGCTTGGCATCAAATGTGGTATGCATTTGCTCAAAAGAATAGGGAACTCTTTAAGACTAGAGAAAATAAGAGGAAAAAGAAAACTGGGGAAAATATATTAAGAATCAAAATGAACTTTGGCATAACCTCTATAAGTTTAACCCCCAGATAAACCAGGACAAGTTATTGTAACTGCTCTGTTGAGAAAATTGATCATTGAGAATAGCAGGATTCAGTCCATTAACTTTATTGAGTGCAATCATTATTACAAGCTTCCCTGGTAAACTGCCAAAGTTCATTCATTCTATGTGATTGAAGCTTTTATTTTCAGAAAGGTTATTTGGGCCAAATATAAGCATATTGATAAGCTAGAGAGTGTCCAGAGAAAGATAACCAGAATAGTGAAGAGCCAGGTTGAAAGAATGGGAATGTTAATCCTGAAGGAGACAAGTAGGAAAGTAGTGGGGGGAGGGGAATGAAATGAGAGAACAAGGAAGGGAGTAGTGATCATCAGATATTTGAATAGCTGCGATCTGAAAGACAGATAGACTTTTAGTTCACTGTGGTCGCAGAGAGCAGAATGGGAGACCAATTGATGTAAACTTCAAAGAAGCAAATATAGGATAAATGTGAGGAGGGGTGCTGTGAGCCTCAAATGAGGTAATGGATGTAAGGTATTTGACAGTACTATACAAATGCTAGTTATTATTCTTATTGTTATTTTTAGTCTACAGGCACCATCTCCAATCCAGTAATGACTTCATTCATTAAGCCTTCTACTGCTCTCCAGCTGAGTTCTAGCAATGTTTATAGAAAAATAGAGGGATGTGCTTGTAAATGTTTAACCACCTGGCTCTCCTGAGAGGAAAAAATTTGTGCACACACTTTTCAGTTTAATCTGAAGGAGACACTTTTGTAAGTCTAAACAATCAACAAAACAATAAATCAAACTTTAATTTGTAGAGATTACCATTTTCTGAGAAGTAAATGCTCACACAAAAAATTTTAACAATTGACTGGGAGTTGTAGCTGCCTCTTGACAGCCAATTGTTATATCAGTATCAAGACATGGCAGCTAACTTCCTAAAAATTAGAACTATCCAAAAGTAACAGGCTACATGAGGAGTTACTGAGTAAGCCTCATTTGGTGATCTTCAAGGAAAGTCTAGATGACCACTTCTCAGAAAAGGTTCTAAAGATTATTCTTTTTCCAAGTACAGATTGGATTGGATAGCTACTGAGATACTTTGTAAACTTTTTTTTTCCAAGTGGAGAAAAGATACTCTTTGGTTTGTACCTATATACATTAAATAAACGTGAACAAAGAAAGCTAATGTTACACCAAATATTTAGGAGTAAAGAAGCCTCCACATGCATAGCTCACTGTGCAAATCCATCTCTATTTTCTGACTTCTTGGGCAATAGTAGAATTTTAGGGATCTGGAATGACTTACCCATATAAAAACCCAAAAAATTTTGTTTGAATACTCCACTGATAAGGAACTGGTGAGCTCACAATTTAGCCCATTCCATGAGATTTGGGGATTGTTTTAATTGTTAGAGGGTTCTTTCTTATGTAAAACAAATTTTCTACAATCCTCAACACTAATTAATGTCACTAACAAGATGCTGTATGGCCTGCTAAAGAATTAATCAATCAGAGGTATGAGCAGGGCCTAGATACCGCTACTGAACCAGTCAATCAAATTAATAAGTTATGTGAAAACAAGCCTCAGTCAATTTGGGAGAAATGGAGTGCTTTTTGAGCCATTAGATGAAATCAGATTAAGTAAATAGAAAATGTATTGGGATTGGTTGAAGAATTAGATATATACCTCTAGGCATATTCACAGGTAGAGAAGGGAATTTAGTAGTTACTTCAAGAATCAAGCTTCAAGGGCAAGCTAGGTCATGCCATGTACTTGGAGTGAGGCCCTGGAGTCGGGAAGACTGGAGGTTCAAATCTAGCCTCAGATACTTAGTAGTTTTGTGACCTTGGGCAAGTCACTTAACCTTGATTGCCTCAAAAGAAAAAAAAGTCAAGCTTCAGGAAATATGTAAAGGAGTTAGATTCATGTTTTGAAACCAGAGTACAGTAAGGTGGAGAGGAAGTGAGCTTATTGGGTTACTGCTAGAACCCTAACTGGAGAAGTAGTAAAATACCTTCTACCACAGTAATAATTGAAGTGGATTCTGGGAGAGTTAACTTAGAGGGCATGCTACATTTATACTGCCTTACAACTCATTCATTTTAATTCTGTTCCTATACAGAACAACCCTAGCCCTTTTTCCATGAGAAGTTCATGTTAGTAATTGAAAATAGCATTGATAGCCTTCCTAAATATTCTCTTCTCTGTGCTAAATATCTCCTCACTACACCACTTCTTCAAAAGGCATAGTTTCAAGTCTGCTTATTATCCTAGTTGTGCAGTTTATCCCTCAAATAAAATAAAGTTTTGAATGCGTTAGCAGCTCAATGTTTCGTTATCCAAAGTTACTGTCACCCTGTCAGGATTACATGAGTTTTATGGTTTCTTGCCTAACAATATTCTTGCCTTTGAATAGTTTTCTTTTTTAATGCTACATGGAATTGTATTATCTTTGGTGAAAATAAGGGATAACAAAGGAATCAATCACTGGAATTTTTTGCCATACTGACAGGATTTCTTATGTGTCTCTTATAAGGGACAAAGTGGCAAGATGTGATTTGTTTCATAGAATCTATTCAGATATCAAGGTACCGTGATTTAGTGACATACACCAAGACTTCATCTCTTGCCATACATGTTTTCTGACTTCTTTTGTAGAAGCAGGTTTCCATAAAGAATCCTATTCTTTATTCACATCAGAGGAAATCTTGGTTGCATGAGCATTAGCTGCTTTTTCTTTTTCTTTTTTTCTTTTCTTTTCTTTTTTTTTAGGCAATTGGGGTTAAGTGACTTGCCCACGGTCACACAGCTAGTAAGTGTCAAGTATTTGGTCTGAGGCCGGATTTGAACTCAGGTCCTCCTGACTTCAGGGCCAGTACTCTATCCACTGCACCACCCAGCTGCCCCATTAGCTGCTTTTTCTTGAGGAGAAATAATAAATAAGTATTAAAGAGTTATGTGACTTTGGTGTTAATATCCTTGTTAAAGATCTATTTTTGTTCACAGAGCAAGCTAAATTAAGTCATGTTGTTAGTTGTCATTGTGTCAAGAAAAAAACTATATAGATCTCAGAAATGGAAATTTGCATCATAGACTATGGCATTTACAATCAATAATACACATTTAGAGTCACTTTGAAATGATAAGTTGGTAGCAAATGAATCATTATGGTCCATTGACTAAATTCTGTAGTGAGAAACCACTCTTAATATATACCTATACAAAACATCCTTTGGTGCCTCATCAATCAGGCATTTAAAATTAAGTTTAATTTTTTTCTCTTAAAACTCATGGGTTTCTAAGAGAAACACTGTATAGTTAATATTAAGAAAAAAGTTAATATGAAAACTACTTATTAAAAGTACAAATCACATTTTTTTAAAATCCAGTGTCATGATCAATCTCACTATTTTTCAACCAAAGAAATCACCTTGAAGGCAGAATTGTGGCCCTTAATTGAACTTGCAATAATTGGTCTGGATACAGATGCATGCTTTTGGAAAGAGCTGTACCAAGGATGTGGTGAGAAGAAAATAATCCTTATGCTTCCTTTTACCTGAAGGTGAAAATCTGCCTCTACCGTGGTTTACACTATATCGCCACTTGGAATTTTTTTTCTCAAGAATGATTGTACTTTTTTGGAATAGTACAGAAGAAATGAGTGTAGGAAGTAATCTGTCTACAAAGGAATTAGCAAAAGTTAACTGATATCAAAGTAAGGTCCTGTTTTTCAAACATTAAATCTCATGCCTAAATCCTTAAATAGTCTTTCCTTTTGTTTCTTTGAAACAAAGATACTCCTTTAGTCTAGTCAGTGTTCTCATATAAAATTTCCATGCCCACCCACTCTTGCAGTGCTTCTGTTATGTGGTCCTAACCCAAACAGGGTTATGCTCTGTAATATCTGTACTTAAATTGGTCCTCTAAGTGCTTACTATTACAAAACCCCATGTTAGACACCAAATTAGATAATTTCTATCCCCAAGGAATTTATACTTTAATGAGTTTGAGGGTACCATACATATATTCAAATAACTATGATATATCAAGCAAATAGTCAACTCGCATTTATTAAGTCTGAGGTTCTTTAACTAGAGTGCATTAACTTGGATAGTGAAAAAAATTGCATGTTTACATCAATATAATTGGTTTTCTTTGTAATTCTAGATATTCTCTTTTATGCATTTAAAAACACTATTCTGAGAAGTGGTCCATAGGCTGATTTACCAGACTGCCAAAAGGGTCCATGATACAAAAACATCTAAAGTCTGTGTATTAAAATGTTTACTTTGTTCCAGAAACTGTTCTAAGCACTGGGGACACACACACACACACACACACACACACACACACACACAAAATAAAAAATAGTCTCCATCCTTGGGGAACTTTCATTCCAATGTGAGAGATGACATGAAAATAAATAATGGCACGCAAGATATATATGTACTAGATAGAACATAACCTAAGAGAGAAAACTCCTAGAAGTATGGTGTACTAGAAAATGCTTCCTGCAGGAGATGGTATTTGAGCTTTTTCTTTAAGAAACCTAGGCATTTTAAGAATTAAAGTGAGGAGGTAGAACATTCCAAACACTGGGAAACTGAGGAAAGGAAAGATTAGAGGTGGAGAGTCATGTCTGAGAAATTTTATATAGGCCAAAACATGTGGAATTGTAGAGTATGTAGAAGTGAAGAAAATGTAAGACAACTGGAAATGTATGAAGGTACAAGGTTGTATGTAAAGAGCTTTAAATGCCAATAAAAGGTAACAAGAAACCACTGACACTTATTGAGGAGATAGGTGACATGGCCAACCCCTCTGCCTTGGAAAATCACTTAGGCATTTGTGTGGAGGACAGATTAAGAGTGTGAAGAGATTTGAGGTGGGGCAGTCTAGGCAAGAGGTAATAGGAGTCTGAGCTAAAGTAGTAGCTATATGTTCAGAGAAAGAGAGATATACAAGAGTGGTTCTATGAAGGTAGAAATAATAAGATTTGGCAACTTATTAGATACATGGGGTGAGGGAAGAATTGAGGATGACACCATGGTTGTGAGCCTTTGTGACTGGAAGGATAGCACTGCCCTCTATAATAACAGGAAAGTTCATAAGAGAGGAGGGTTTAGGTTCTGTTTTGGTCTTGTTGCCTACAGGATACTCAATTAGAAATATTCAACAGGATGTTTGTGATGTGAGACCAAAGCATTTGAGAGAATCTAGGACTAGATATATCTATCTGGAAGTTATCTACATAGATATCAGGATTGAACCCAAAAGAGCTGATGACAATACTATGTGATGTGATGAGAGCCAACTAGAGATCCAAATTTTTGTGAGAAACTTAAGCAGAAAGGGATGACTTCCAACTGAGAAAAACAGGGAACTGTTGAGAAAAGGTTGCATCTGAATTGGGCCTTGCATTTCAAGGGTGATAACAGTAATATAGTAATATTGATATTATAAATTAATAATTTAATATAATTAATAGTGTATCTAGCACTTTAAGATTTATATAAATGATCTCATTAAGCCTTACAACAACACAGTGAGATTAAGTGCTACAGTTATAATTATCCCCATTTAATCAATAAAGAAACTGAGGCTAAGAGAGTTAATATAATTTGTTTAAAGCAACTATTGTGCATTCAACTACAAAACAGCATTCAAACCTAAGTCTTTATGACTCCAGTTTCAGTGCTTTATCTGCAATGGTCCTTGAGCAAAGGCAAGGAGACAGAAAAAGGCAGTGTGTACTCCAGTTTGTCTGGAACTGAAAGTCCTGGTTGTTGTCCTTTGTTTTCAAAAAGGATGAAATGACACCACTACATTGAGGGTCAAGTTGCAGTGTGTTCAACTATGATAGCTAATTAAACCAATACAAGCTTGGAATGCTCTACCCAGGTTGGGGACAAATAGTCTATGTGAACATTTGGGGTGGATTCTCTAAATTTGTGCATCTTGCATTTCTTTTGAGCTACTTCAATTCTGCTTTCCTCATAGAGCACAGCACCCTCTCTGATGAGGGCATGCTATGCTGGGTGGTCCTGTGCCAGTGTTTCCCATGTCATGCAATCTATTCCAAAGTTCTTAAGAGAGACCTGGAGAGTGTCCTTGTATCACTTTTTCTGACCACCATGTAAGTGCTTGCACTGTGTGAATCCTCCATAAAATAGTCTTTGAGGAAAGCATATGTTTGACATTTGAACAACATGGCCAACCCATTGGAATTGTGCTCTCTGTAGAGTTTGACTACTTGGCAGTTTAGTTCAAGAAAGGAGCTCAGTGTCTGGTATCTTATCCTGCCAGGTGACCTTCAGAATCTTCCCAAGACAATTCAAATGGAAACAATCCAGTTTCCTGGCATGGCACTGGTACACTGTCCAAGTTTCACAAGGCATACAACAATGAAGCCAGCACAACAGTTCTGTGGACTTTCAGTTTGGTAGTCAGTCTAATACCTCTTCTCCCCCGCACTTTCCTCCCAGACATTGAGCTAGCTCTGGCAATACATGTGTCAATCTCATTATCTATGTGTACATCCCTGGCAAGTATACCGCCAAGGTAAGTGAACTTATTCACAGTATTCAAAAATTCTCTATTTGCTGTAACCAATGGTTCCGTATATGGATGGTGTGGTGCTGGCTGATGGAGCACCTGTGTTTTCTTGGTGTTAATTGTTAGGTCAAAATTAGCACAAGCAGCAGACAATCAATCCATACTTTGCTGAACCTCAGCTTCAGAGACTGAGTTGAGTATACAATCATCTGCAGACAAAAAAATCATGCACCAACATGCCCTCCACCTTGGTCTTGGCTTGTAGCCTATTCAAGTTAAAGAATTTACCATCACTGTAGTAGTTGACCTTGATGCCATGTTCATCATCACTGAAGGACTTTGAGAACATGGCTGAAAACATCATGCTGAAAAGCATGGGAACAAGCACACAGTCGTGTTTTACTCCATGGATGCCTGGGAAACCTCAAGAGCATCATCCATTATCCAGAACCCAGGCAAGCATGCTGTCATGAAACTGATGTACAATACTGATGAACTTCTCTGGGCAACAAAATTTTGACATAATTCTCCATAAACCCTCATGACAGACAGTATCAGTTGAAACTGGAACTGGAAGTATATGAAGGGGAATAGTATGAAATAAATTGTAAAAGACAGGTCATGGCCATATTGGTGGGGACTAGAGGAGATAGGGCTGTTAAATAACAAAATAAGAAAGTCTTATTAAAAAGTCTTTAAAGATTTTGTGCAAAGGAATGATGTGATTAGTTTTGTAAATTAGGAATATGTCTTTAGAATTAGAAAGGGGAGAAATTAGAGGCACGAAGACTAATTAGGAGATCATAGGCCATATGAGAGATTATAAGGTCCTAATAAGTGTCATTAGAGCACAGTATGTCAAATGAGATAACATATATAAAGAATTTTGCAAACTTTAAAGTGTTGTATAATTGCTGACTAGATTATTATTCAAGTGCTCATCCTTCTTGACAGACCTGAAGAATTTGAAACTGTTCCACTATGACATCCTTCTAGATATTCTTTTCTCAATTAGTCACAGAGACATCACACTCTTTCCATTCTTCTTCACCTATCCATCTATTCCTTCTCTATCTCTATAACCGGTTCCTTGACCTATTAAAGTTAGTGTCCCTCAAGGTTTCATCCTTAATCTTTTTCTGTCTACATTCTCTCCCTTGGTGATAACCATTCACTCCCACAACATCCACTATCACCTCTAAACACATAATTCACCAATCTATCTGTAGCAAAGAACTCTCTCTTGAGCTTCAGACACACATCTACCACTATTAACATGGGCGTCTATGTCAGGATACCTTACTAGCACCTCAGATTTGTATCCAAAACTGAGTTTAGTATTTTTCCCAAAAAATCTGATGTTTTTTGTTTGTTTCTCACTCCATTATTTCTGCCAGGGACACAGCAACCTATATTCAAAACCACGTTGTTGTGTTTGGCACTTCCCTCTCTTTGGACTCATATTCAGTCGGTTACAGGTTTTTTGATTCTTCCTCTGCATTTCTCTTATTTTTCTCCTCCACTTTAATTCTGTTGCTTTCTCCTTAGTTCAGTCACCCTCATTAAGACCCATCTGTATTATTGCAATATTCTACAAACGTATCTTCCCACCTCTACTCTTTTCTCCTGTAAACCATCATTCACACTGTTGCTAGACTTATTTTCCTTATGTGTAAATCTTGCCAGGTTATTTCTCTCTCTGGGTGACAACAGTGTTGTAGAATAGATTCCTATTGAGGTACTCATGGGGTTAGATGACCTTTGATGTGCCTGCTAGGTAGGCGAGTCTGTACGCATACCACATGTGATGCTAGGATCAAGGGGTACAGAAATGATAAAGCCACAGACCTTGCCTTAAAATTATTCAATCAGAGAATTTCAGAGCTAAAATTAATTTAATAAATCAGTTAATTCACAGGATACTAAGATCATAGATCTAGAACTAGAAAGAACTTTAGAGGGTCATCTAATCCAACTTCCTCATTTTACACATAAGGAAACTGAGACCCAGAAAGGCCAAATTATTTGTCCAAAGTGACACAGTGAGCTAGTAGTAGAGCTTATATTTACCTTCAAGGAACTTACAGTATGATTTAGGAGATAGGGCACATACACAGACCACAAGATATCACATAGAAAATGTCACTTGAGTCATAAAGTACTATAGAGATTCAGAGGAGGGAGTATGCTTTGGGAGCTGGAATGCTAATGGAAGATTTTTATGGAGAAGGTGAGGCTTGACCTGGGTCTTAAAAGAAGTATAAGACTTAGATAATTGGAGAAGAGAGGACAGGATCTTGCACGTATGTTTGGGGTGATATTGAATGGACATGTTGAGTTGAAGCAGAGAGATAAAACCTGGAGAGAGGACAAATCACCATTGGCCTTGAAAGCTTCACTGAAGACTTTGCATTTTATTCCACAGGCAGCAGAGAACACTTCAAAATATCTGAGCAAGATAATGATGTGTCTTAATTGGTGTTTTAGAAAAGTTGAATTGACGTGGATGTTCAAAATAGATTAGAAGGGAGAAAAGTGAAGACTAGGAGACTGGTTAGGAGACTTTTGCAATAGTGCTGACCTTTTTACGTTCTTAAAAATTAGAAAGGACTCCCCAAAGAGCTTTTGTTCATGTGGGTTATAGCTGCTGATATCTGCCATTTTAGAATTTAAAATTATTACAAAAATAGTTTTGAACTTGTAGACCTCTTTCAGAAGTTACAAGGACCCCCCAAGTGGTCCCTGGACCACATGTTGAGAGTCTGCTGAAATGTAGAGTCCTTTTGGAATTGTGCTCTGAGACACTAATTATCTACTGAGTAGAATACTGTGTCAATTTTAGTCTAGCTAACATCACTCCCAGCTGAAATAAAGACAATCTGCTATTAGATCTGCTTCTGTGAGGTAGTGTGTTTTGAAGGACCTCCATCTTGTATCTAGAGCTATAATAGATATCTTTAAACAACCTGAAGGATAGATTTAGGCAAATGTGCCCTTCATTGATGGATGATACTTTTGCTCCTAAGGCACAAATATTTTGCAAAGGAAGTGGTTGAAAATATTGTAATCCAAGGAAGGAATTTAAGAGAAGCAGCATGGCAAAGTGAATAAAGAAATGGTCCTGGGAACAGGAAGAGCTAGGTTCAAGTTTTTCCTTAGATATACACTATTTGACCTGGAGCAAGCCATTTAACCTCTCACCACACAAAATTTCTAAGACTATGATTGACAAAAAAAAATTGCCATTGGTAAATGGTGTTTCCAAATGGTATCCCAAACTAATGAAATCACAACTTTGACCAAAAAAAAAGTGCCTTATTTTGTGGCATTACCTCTTTGTTATTCTGTTGTTTCAGTCATGTCTGACTCTTCATGACCCCATTTTTAGCAAGATGCTGGAGTGGCTTGCCATTTTCTTCTCCAGTTCATTTTACAGATGAGGAAACTGAGGCAAATAGTATTAAGTGACTAGCCCAGAGTCACACAGCTAATATCTGAGGCCAGATTTGAACTCATGAAGATGAGTCTTACTGACTTCAGGCCAGGCATTTTATCTACTGCACTACCTTGCTGCCCCACTTTTTCTTCTGGCCCTTTACACTTTACTAGTTCACAGCATTGCAAATTTAGGGCTCAGATGGAAGTTAGAGGTCTTACTTTACAGTCTCCTTCTTTTATAAATGAGGAAAGTAAGTTCAGAGATGATGTGATTTGCCCAAAGTCATATAGGCAATAATTGCTATGGTTGAGATTCAGACTCAGATCTAGCACTCTTTCCTTTACATGGACATCAAGCCATCTTTCTGCAGCTATATCTTGTCTCCTTAAGTTAAGGGTAAGCTACTTGAAAGCAGAAATACTGCTTTTTTTTTTTATTACTGAGACAAATACACAATAAGAAAACAAAAAGAAACATATTATAAACGTAAATATTGAAACCTAAATACAAAATAAGAAAAGAAAAAATGTGCACAGCAGAACATAAGAGAGGATTCAAAATACATAGCAGTAAATTTCCACTTCAAGAAAGCTTATAAAATAAATACTACATGTTCTGTGGAGAGCTGTGCATCTTTTCTTTGCTTCCTTGGTAGTTTTCTTTTGTTCTCTGCTGTGCACTTTGTACTCTGTTCTTTTCCCTCCTTCCTTCTCCCTGCTCCTCCCCCCCCACTCCCACCAAGGCCTTTTTTAAGCGTGGATGTATTTATGTATACATATAGCTATATACATATATACCTACATACATACGTATTTGGACATATACTTTCCCTAACAAATTCTACTTCTGATCTTTGTTTTTATGTGTGTGCATATTTCTTATTTCCAACCCTCCTAACTCAAGTACTTCTACCCACTACCTTTCCTCCTATTACTTAACCTACCCTGCCTCCAAGGATCCCTCCCCTATCCTCCCATTCCCATTAATCTAAACATCTTTCTAAACTCCACCTTTAAACTATTCTGTCACCCTCCTCTCTAGAGATCCTGCCCTTATCCTCTCCCCCTTCACTATCCCTGTGGCATTTTTCTTTCTGAATTTAGAAGACTTTTATACTTTTCTAAATATATATATTGCTCCCTCTTAAACCCATTCCCAATGAAAGTAAGGTTGCAGAACTAACAGACCTTCTCCCTTAATTTGTATGCGTTGGTTCTTCCTCTCTTTTGGCCAGAACACCAGTTCTTTTACTCTTCAATATAATGCGTTCTAAGACTTGCGGTCTTTTTCTGTCACTGCTGCTAGGTCTTAGGTGATTCTGATTGTGGCACTGCAATTTAATTTTTTTTCTTCTTGTTCATAATATTTTATCCTTGAGCTGGGGGTTTCAGAATTGGACTATTCTATTCCTATGGATTTTCCTCATAGGATCTCTTTCAGGTAGTGATAGATTTTTTTCTATTTCTGCTTTCCCCTCTTGTTATAATGCTTCAGGACAATTTTCTTTCTTATTTCCTGTGTTATTATATCAAGATTCTTTTTTTTTGTCAGAGCTTTCAGGTAATCTGATTATTCTTATATTTTCTCTTCCAGATCAGTTGTTTTTCTTATGTTTCATATTCTCTTCTATTTTTTCATTCTTTGTATTTTATTTTATTATTTCTTGATCTCTTACAACTTTATTGGCTTCTCCTTTCCCAATTCTGATTTTCAAGGAATCATTTTCTTCTTTCAGGTCCTGGATCTCCTTTTCTAATTGTCTGACTTTATTTTCTTAATCTTCTTATTTTTCTTGGATTGTTCTTATTTTTTCTTTTAGTTTTTCCTCAATCTCTCACATTTGATTTTTAGAGTTTTTTTAAGTTCTTCTGTGAATCCTTTTTGAGCAGGTGACCATTTAATGTTATTCTTTGGGGTAGAAAAGGGTTTCTTTGCTTCAGTATCCTCTGAAGATGAACCCTGGTCTTCTCTATTCCCACAGTAACTCTCTATGATTGGATTCTTTCTCCTTTGTCTGTGCATTTTTTTTTTACTTGTAGTGGCTTAATTTTTATAATCACCTCTAGTCCTGGGGTAATGGGAATGGTGCTTCTGTCCTCAGATCCTCCTTCAGTTCTCTCCTCTATCCTGGAACCAGAACCAAGACCTCCAGTCTCCTGTAAGTGCCCATAGCAAGCTGTATTCCACCCTGCTGCTACATTCACTGGGTGTGTGCTAGTGCCTTCTTGCCCCCTCTGCGTCTTCCACTGCACAGCTAAGAGTGGCATTCCTTATCAGCAGAGGTTCTTTCCATCTTCCCCAGCTCAGACACCTTTAACACCCTTCACTGTTCCCTGGGTAGAAGTTTCTGAGGCTGGAGCTGAGGAAACTTCCCAACCCATCTAATCCCAGGGCTTGCTGCTTCTTATTTTTTTTTAATTTAAATTATTTTGATTTAACAACCATCACTTCCATATGCTTTTGAGTTTTAAATTTTTCTTCCTCTCCCTCCAGACCTCCCTTCCCAAAATGGTAAGCAATCTGATATAGGTTGTACATATACATTCCTATTACATATATTTTCACACTAGTGATGTTGTAAGTAAGAATTGAAACCAATAGGAGGAACCACCAAAAAGAGGAAACAAAACACAACAGAAGAAAAAAATAGTAAATAGTATTCTTCAATCTGCATTCAAACTCCATAGTTCTTTCTTTGGATGTGGATAGCATTTTCCATCATGAGGCCTTTGGAGATGTCCAAGATCCTTCTATTGTTGAGAAGGGTTAAGTCTATCAATATTAGTTATCACACAATATGGCTGTTATTGTGCAAAACATTCTCCTGGTTCTGTTCACTTCACTCAGCATCAGGCCATACAAGTCTTTCCAGGTTTTTCTGAAGTCAGACTGTTCATCATTTCTTATAGCACAAAAGTATTCCATTACATTCATATACCACAACTTGTTCCCCAATTGATGGACATCCTCTCAATTTCCAATTCTTTGCCACCACAAAAAGAGCTGCCATAAATATTTTTGTACATATGGGTCCTTTTCCCATTTCCATAATCTCTTTGGGATATAGGGTTATTGCTGAGTCAAAGAGTATGCACATTTTGTAGCCCTTTGGGCATAGTTCCAAATTTCTCTCCAGAATGGTTACATAATTTCACAACTCCACCAACAATGTATTAGTGTTCCAATTTTCCCACATATTCTCCAACATTTATCATTTTCCTGTTTTGTCATGCTGGCCAGTCTGATAGGTGTGATGTGGTACCTCAGAGTTGTTTTGATTTGCATTTCTTTAATCAGTAGTAATTTAGAGTATTTTTTCATATGATTATAGATGGCTTTAATTTTTTCCTCTGAGAACTGCCTGTTCATATCCTTTGACCATTTATCAGTTGGGGAATGACTTGTATTCTAATAGATTTGACTCAATTCTCTATATATTTTAGAAATGAGGCCCTTATCAGAGAGACTGGTTGTAAAAATTCTTTCCCAATTTTCTACCTTCCTTCTAATCTTGGTTGCATTGGTTTTGTTTGTGCAAAAACTTTTCAATTTAATGTAATCAGTTATCCATTTTGCATTTCATAATGTTCTCTATCTCCTGTTTGGTCATGAATTCTTCTGTTCTCCATAAATCTGATAGGTAAACTATACCTTGCTCTCCCAGTTTGCTTACATTATCAGTCTTTATATCTAAATCATGGACCCATTTTGACTTTATTTTGGTATTTAGTGTGAGATTTTGATCAATGCCTAGTTTCTGCTATACTCTTTTCCAGTTTTACCAGCAGCTTTTGTCAAAGAGTGAGTTCTTATCCCAGAAGCTGAGGTCTTAGGGTTTATCAAATAGTAGATTACTATAGTCATTGACTACTGTGTCTTGCATACTTCATTTATTCCACTGATCCACAACTCTTATTTCTTAGCCAGTACCAAGCAGTATTGATGATTGTTGCTTTATAATACAATTTAAGATCTGGAATGGCTAGCCACCTTCCCTGCATTTCTTTTCATTAGTTCCTTGATATTCTGGACCTTTTGTTTTTCCAAATGAACTTGTTATTATTTTTACTTTATAAAATAATTTTTTAGTAGTTTGATTGGTATGGCACTGAATAAGTAAATTAGCTTAGATAGAATTTTTAAGGTATTTTTATTATATTTGGCCTACCCATGAGCAACTGATTTTTTCCAGTTATTTAGATCTGACTTTATTTGTGTGAAGAGTGTTTTGTAATTGTGTTCATAGAGTTCCTGGGTTTGTTTCAGGAGGTAGACTCCTAAATATTTTATAATGTCTACAGTAACTTTAAATGGAATTTCTCTTTCTATCTCTTTCTATTGGGCTTTCTTGGTAATATATAGAAATGACAATGATTTATGTGGGTTTATTTTATAGCCTGCAACTTTACTAAAGTTGTTTATTATTTCAAGTAGTTTTTTACTTGATTCTCTAGGATTCTCTAAGTATATCACCATATCATCTCCAAAGAGTGATTGTTTTGTTTTTCTTTGTCTGTTCTAATACCGTCAATTTCTTTTTCTTCTCTTATTGCTAAAGCTAACATTTCCAGTATAATATTGAACAACAGTGGTGATAATGGACATCCTTATTTCACCCCTGATCTTATTGGAAATGCTTCTAGTTTGTCCCCATTACGTATAATGCTTGCTGAAGGTTTTAGGTAGATGCTATTTATTATTTTAAGGAAGACTCCATTTATTCCTGTGCTCTGTAGTGTTTTTCTTTTTCCTTTTTTTTTTTTAAGGCAATTGGGGTTAAGTGTCTTTCCCAGGGTTACACAGCTAGTACACATCACATGTTTAGTCTGAGGCCGGATTTGAACTCAGGTTCTCCTGACTTCAGGGCCAGTACTCCATCCACTGTGCCACCTACCTGCTTCTGTAGTGTTTTTAGTAATGGGTGTTGTATTTTGTCAAAAGCCTTTTCTGAATCTATTGAGATGATCACGTGGTTTCTGTTAGTTTTGTTGTTGATATGATCAGTTATGCTGATAGTTTTCCTAATATTGAACCAGCCCTGCATTCCTGGCATAAATCTTACCTGTCAGTGTATTATTTTTGATAAGTTGCTGTAATCTATTTGCTAATATTTTATCTAAAATTTTTGTATCTAGATTAATTAGGGAAATTGGTCTATAATTTTCTCTCTCTGTTTTGACTCTTCCCAGTTTGGGTATCAGTACCACATCTGTATCATAAAAAGAAGTTGGTAAGACTCCTTCTTCACTTATTTTCCCAAATACCCTATATGTTGTATTGGAATTAATTGTTCTTTATATGTTTGATAGAATTCGCTTGTAAATCCATCTGGCCCTGGAGATTTTTTCCTAGCAAGTTCATCAATGGCTTGTTCAATTTCTTTTTTTGAGATGGGGTTATTTAATCATTTTACTTCCTCTTCTGTTAATCTGGGCAATTTATATTTTTTGTAAATATTCATCCATTTTACTAAGATTGTCAGATTTATTGGTGTACAGTTGGGCAAAATAGTTCCTAATTATTATTTTAGTTTCCTCTTCCTTGGTGGTGGATTCACCTTTTTCATTTTTGATACTGGTAATTTGGTTTTCTTCTCTCTTTTTTTTAATTAAGTTAACCAAAGGTTTATCTGTTTTGTTGGGTTTTTTTCACAAAAACAGCTCTTAGTTTTGTTTATTAGTTCAATAGTTTTCTTAATTTCAATTTTCTTAATTTCTCCTTTGGTTTTCAGTATTTCTAATTTGGTGTTTAATTGAGGATTTTTAATTTCTTCTTTTTCTAGTTTTTTTAGTTGTATGCCCAATTCACTGATCTCCTCTTTTTCTATTTTGTTTTGTAAGCATTTAGAGATATAAAACTTCCCCTAAGAACTGCTTTGGCTGCATCCCATAAGTTCTGGTGTGTAGTCTCTTTATTGTCATTCTCTTGAATGAAATTATTGATTGTTTCTATGATGTGTTGTTTGACCCAATCATTTTTTAGGATTAGATTATTTAGTTTCCAATTATTTTTTAGTCTATCTTTCCATGGCCCTTTATTACGTATAATTTTTATTGCATCATGGTCTGAAACGAATGCATTTAATATTTCTGCCTTTCAGCATTGGATTGTTGTGAGGTTTTTATGCCCCAGTACATGATCAGTTTTTCTATATGTGCCATATACCACCAGGAAAAAAAAGTACATTCCTTTCTATCCCCATTCAGTTTTCTCCAGAGGTCTATCATACCTAACTTTTCTAATATTCCATTCACCTCCTTAACTTCCTTATTGTTTGTTTTGTGGTTAGATTTATCTAGTACAGAGAGGGGGAGTTTGAGGTCCCCCACTAGTATAGTTTTGCTGTCTATTTTTTCCTGTAACTCCCTGAACTTTTCCTCTAAGAATTTCGATGATATACCATTCGGTGCATATGTTTAGTAATGATATTACTTCATTGTCTATGGTGCCTTTTAGCAGGATGTAGTTTCCTTCCTTATCTCTTTTGATAAGATCTATTTTTGCTTTTGCTTTGTATGAGATTTGGATTGTTACCCCTGCTTTTTTTACTTCATCTGAAGCATAATGTATTCTGCTCCAGCCTTTTACCTTTACCCTGTGTGTCTCCCCCTGTTTAAAATATGTTTCCTATAAACAATATGTTGTAGGATTGTGGCTTTTAATCCATTCTGCTATCCCTTTTATGGGAGAGTTCATTCTATTCACATTCACAGTTATGATTAGTATCTGTGTCTTTCTCTCCATCCTTTTCCCCCCTGTTTATGCTTTTCTTTCTCCTTTCTCCTTTCCCCTCCTCACTAGTGTTTTGCTTTTGACCACTGCCTCCCTCAGTCTCACCTCCCTTCTATTAGCCCCCTCCCTTTTCTTCCCCTTTACCCTTACTACTTCTTCCCTACCTTCTATACCTTATAACCCCACTCTTTTCTTTCCCCTTTTCCCTCCTACTGCCTATAGAGCAAGTTAGATTTTTATACCTAACTGATTATGTTATTCCCTCCCTTGAGCCAAATCTGATGAGAGTAAGTTTCAAACAATGCTGATCTCTCTCCCTTTTCTCTCTACTATAATAGGTTTTTGTGCCTTTTCCTGTAATGCAATTTACTCTTGTCTGCCTCCTCCTTTTTTTTTCTCAGTACATTTTCTTAGATCAGATTAATCCATTTAATTGGATCCATTTAACCCACTTGATTAAAATTTTTTATCATTACATCTAAGTCAACTTATACCCACCCTCTTTATATATACCCTTTGAACATGGTGTAATAAAAATACAGTTCTCAAGAGTTACAAGCGTTATCTTCCCTTATAGGGATGTAAATAGTTTGCCCTTATTAATAACATGTTGTTTCTTTCTGTCACATTTACCTTTTTGTCTCTCTTGAGTCTTGTATTTGAAGATCAAATTTTCTGTTGAGCTCTGGTCTTTTTATCAGGAAGGTTTGAAAGTCCCCTATTTCATTGAATATCCATCTCCTCCCCTGAAAGATCATGCTCATTTTTGCTGGGTAGTTGGTCCTTGGTTGTAATCCATCTCCTTTGCCTTATGGAATATCATATTCCATGTCCTATGGTCTTTTAATGTAAAAAGCTGCAAGGTCCCGTGTAATCCTGACTGTGGTTCCATGATATTTAAATTGTTTCTTTCTGGCTGGTCGCAATATTTTCTCTTTGACTTGGTAATTTTGGAATTTGGCTAACTATCTTATAGGACAGTACTTAGCCCGTGCGGCTTACTTTCCCTTTAAATCAGAGAAGTGGAAAAGCGGCAGTCTCGTTCTGAAGTTTACTTTCGCTTTTGAAGACGCTCAAAAACCGTAGTCTCGTTTGTCCGCACGGTTTGCTTTCCCACCTGTGCAGTTTGCTTTCACTTTAAATCTGAGACCCCGAAAAGTGGCAGTCTCGTTCTGATGTTCACTTTCACTTTCAGAGACCCCGATAAGCGGCAGCCTAGTTCTGATGTTCACTTTCGCTTTAAGAGACCCCGGTAAGCGGCAGTCTCGTTCTCACGTTCACTTTAAGAGACCCCGATAAGCAGCAGTCTGGTTTCTTTTTAATCCCTGTTTAACCTGGTGAAAATAAAAAAGTGTATAGGAAAATTGTTGCCCTACCTTGTTAGCGTCTTCTCTTGACGATGCAGCTCCTTTTCTAGGGCTGTTGGCCAAACAGCCCACCTTGTCCAGGGCCACTCTGCCAGGGGAAGCCTTCCTTTCAGGTCCCTGTCTAGGCGCCAAATGCCAGGAGCGCCTGCGTCCCCGGCTGTGGTCTGATGCCGGCAGAGTGTGAAGAGAGAAAGAAACACGGGCCAGGTGAGAGCAGTGAAGAACAAACTCAGTTTATTGATCTGAGGGCTCAGGCTTATATAGTACTGGATCAAGCAATAGTGACATTATTATTCATGAAAAGTACAAATCTAATTAGGTGATTTCCTTACTTCCTTGTACCTTGTCTGTTACATTCTTTCCTGCATCCTGTCCTGTACCCCATCCGTTTCCTCCCTTCCTGCATCCTGTTCTCAAGAGACAGAACAGGGGGGTGGTGAGCCGACATCCTGAGTTTCACAGCTGTCAGGCTTAGTACAAGCTGCAGGTAAGACCCGGGCTGGCCTAACCCCTCCAACTTCCCAAAGCCGGCCCTCTACAGGCTACTGTATTCCTTGGTGTTTCCAATTTGGAATCTTACAGGAGGTGATCAGTGGATTCTTTTTATGGCTATTTCACCCTCTGGTTTTGGGACCTCAGGGCAGTTTTCCTTTTTGATTTCCTGAAAGATACTGTCCAGGCTCTCTTTTTCATTGTGATTTTCAGGTAGACCAATAAT
This sequence comes from Phascolarctos cinereus, assembly GCF_003287225.1. Taxonomy (NCBI): domain Eukaryota; kingdom Metazoa; phylum Chordata; class Mammalia; order Diprotodontia; family Phascolarctidae; genus Phascolarctos; species Phascolarctos cinereus. Next base: position 196,615,863 of record NW_027555847.1, on the reverse strand, counting down.
TTTAAAATTGTCTCTCCTGGATCAATTTTCCTGGTCAGTTGTTTTACCAATGAGGTATTTTACATTTTCGTATATTTTTTTCATTCTTTTGTTTCTGTTTGACTGATTCTTGTTCTTTCATAGAGTCATTAGCTTACATTTGCCCAATTCTAATTTTTAGCTAATTGTTTTCTTCTGTTAGATTTTTGTACCTCCTTCCCCATTTGGCCAATTGTATTCTTTAGGGACTTGTTTTCTTCTGTGTAATTTTTTTCCAGTTGGCCGATTGTGTTTTTTTGTCTGTTTCTTTGTTTTTGTTTTTTGTTTTTTTGGTGAGGCAATCAAGGTTAAGTGACTTGCCCAGGGTCACACAGCTAGTGTCAAGTGTCTCAGGCTGAATTTAAACTTAGGTCCTCCTGACTTCAAGTTCGGCACTCTATCCACTGTGCCACCTTATCCACTGTTCTACCTACTAATTGTATTTTTTAAGGACTTGTTTTCTGCAGTTAATTTTTGTCCTTCCTTTTCCAAGCTATTTACTCTCTCTTGCATACTTCTCATTTCTTTTCCTATTTTTTCTTCTACCTCTCTCATTTGACTTTTAAAATACTTCTTGAGCTCTTCTAAGAAGGCTGTTTGGGCTTCAGACCAGTTCATATTCCCTTTAGAGATTCCAGATGAGGGTTTGTTGACAGTGTTGTCCTCTTCAGAATTTCTGCCTTGATCTTCACTGCTCCCATATGAATCTATCATATGTTTCTTTTTGCTCATTGTGTTTGCTTATTTTCTGGCCTTTAAAGAGATTGAACTCTCCTGCTGGGGAGCAGAGGGCACTGACCCAAGCTTCTTGTGTTGGGACGCTAGGGCCTGGTCACTGGCTTTGTGTGCTGGGTCCTCTGATGTTGGCAGTTGGAGGCTATAGGTTTCTGGTAGCTTACCTGGTGTTGGGCTGGAACTAGCAACACTGGAACTCTAGGGGTAGGATTCTAAAAATATATAAAGAGAAAATCCCATGATCAGTAAGATGGAGTAAACTTGAAAAAAGGAAATATTTGCCATATCTGTAGCAACTATGATTAAATACACATGATGGGGAAACAAATATCACATAAAACAAAAGGCAAATTAAATAATATGATGAAAACTAAATCTTAACACTCCCACTAACTATCCTGATGCCCAGCTGCCCCTTCAGGTAGAGTTTGGCTAGCATAATCAATCTTACAGGTTTCAAGATCCAGCCATGAGACTCCCTGACCAGTTTGATCATTGCAGTGAATCAGTGTGAATGCCCTGAAAGCCCAGGGAAACATAAAACATTGCTTTTTCCCAGACATAGAAAAAAAGGCATGCAACTGCAGGGTAAGTGGTATTTTGGAAGATGTTACAGAAAACTGGATAAAGAGGAAGGAGCTACTATGGCTAGGGCACTAGAAACCTGAGCTGGGGTAAGTCTTCCTTCCAGTGAGTGAACAATGAGCTGAGAGCAAGTTTTTCCTTCCATAACCTCACAACCACAGGAGGCTTAGCATGTTCTGTGAAGAAATAAATATTCTTGATATAGCAGCAGAGAAGGGAAGGGGCTAAGCAAATAGAGTGAAGAGAGTGATCAGTTATTGGAGATATGAGAAAAAGGCTGAAAGACAAAAAGTGCAAGAAAGTAAGGTAAGGTTTAAGCATATCTCCCTACCAGATAAACCAACAGTGAGTCTCCTAAAGCCAGAAGGAAAAATTAGTCAGAATGCAAAAAAAAAAAAGTGTCAAACAAGAATTATGCTATGAAAGAAAATGAACCAATAACTTGCAATGAGAAAAAAATTCTGTAGACTCCCCAAAGATCATGTAACAACAACAAGAAATTCCAGTCTGGTACAAAAGAAAAATCAAACTTTTAAAAGAACATGTTACGATGGAACGTATCTCAGAAATCAGAACTCTTGAAGTATAGTTAACAACAACACACAAGCAGAGTAGAAATTAGAATAGAGACTAGCTTCAAAGTAGTGGAACTGAGAAAAAGAGTGACAGATTTGGAACTCAAAAATACAGAAGTGGGAATGAATGACAGAAGAGAAAGAAAGCTAATAATTTTGAAAGAGCATATGAATTCTGTACAATAAAAAGTGACCTTGAAAATAGGATTCACAGATATAGCTTTAAAATGATAGGTTTTGGGGGGAAGCTAGGTGGCACAGGAGATAGAGTACTGGTCCTGGAGTCAGGAGGACCTGAGTTCAAATCTGGCCTCAGACACATAACACTCACTAGGTGTGTCACCATGGGCAAGTCACTGATTGCCTCGGGAAAAAAAAAAATTATAGGTTTTCCAGGAAGGGTTGAGGGGACCATAATTAGCATACCACAGGAAGTGATGCCAGAAAATAAACTAGAACTTATAAGTACAACAAACAAAATAGTCTTTGATCACACAGATTTCCACAGGAGAAAAACCCCACACTTGAAGTGTGTAGTAGCTAAATTTCAAATTTCAATACCAAATAACCATTTTTTTAAAAAGAAGACAAGAGAAAGACTCTTAGCTTTGAAGGAATTTCAATGAGAACAATTCAAGATTATGCCATAGCTACAATTTACTATATATTTGTTTATGTATTTAGAATATTTCAATAAAACAAAAGAATGTAAGTGACATCCCAAAATAGCATTTCACATAAAGCTAAGCCTGTTTATCCACTTAAAAGGTAGACCTTAAACAAAAGAGAGGTAGTTGAGGCACTTCTGGGTGGGGAAAAACAAGCTGAGAAGAATATTTAACTTGCACACATTCTAAACCGGAGAACAAGAATAAAAGTAAATAATTACATTATCAGTTGAAGGCTAAGCAATGAAATAAATTCCCTCATGACTATAGGTCATGCTTTTACCAAAGAAATTAGATTGAGATATAAAATAAAGAAGAACAAGGTACTTTGGGGGAAGGGGAATCTAAGAGTCTGAAGTTTTAAGGTAATATTAAAGCATTAGAAGGGAAGGTAGAACTGATTTAATATTCCCTGGGCCAAATCCCATTCTCCCCAAATTGTCTTCCCCTGAATTAATATATTTTATAAACGAATAATACAGTAGTAAGTTTGAGACAACATGGGTACAACAAAAGATAGAAGGGAGCTGAAAACAACCTTCTTCTTCATCTCAAACCTGGATAACAGAATAGGATGGCTAATTATTCCCTCCAGTATTGAGTAGTTATGAGAGAAAAAGGTGAAAGTAATGGAGGAGAGCAACTGGGGGAGGCAGATTGGAAAGTTGGTCCCATACTACAAGAGAAAATTAAAGAATTTTCCCATAGAGTAGAAAGATGTGTGCCTGTGGTGAGAGAAAAGGTTTTGTCTAGTAGGAAAACGACAAAATAGAAGACTACTTTCTCGAAGCAGAACTTCATCCCACTCCAGGAGAAGGAATATATGAGCCTTCCATGGTGGCCAATATACAAAGGGGAAGTAAGGACATAGACGTAGGCACAGGATAATCTGGATCTTAAGAGCAGTGAGTGACAATCACAAGAACAGGGGATAAAACTGGGCCAAATTACTTGGAATGCAGAATAATTCCTCACCACATTGCAATGCCTTATTCAAGAATTGATGTATTTGGGTGTAAGGTATAATCGAGCAAGACCCAACCAAAAATTAAATTTAAAAAGTAAAATAAGTGAATAAATACAAAAGGGGAAGGGGAGATGGAATATGATCTATAACTAGAATAAAAGAAATGAGATATAGGAAGGAGTTCAAATTTATTGCTCTAGAGTCTTACCTCTAGTGAGGTAATAGAGAGAATAAATGGAGAACAAGTGAGGGGAGGAAAGAATTCAGAATAGATCAGAAAGAAGATGAAATAAGGAAAACAAAAATAAGTAAAAACTTCTTGGGAAAGGGAAGAATGCAATTTAAAATAAGAGGTAGGAGTAGAAAGGAAGACAAAAAGATTTTGAGCTACAACATCTTTAATGACAGAAATGGAAATGTTAAAATCTGAGAAGGGGAAAAAATGATAAATAAAATTAAAAGAAAGATAAATGAATATTTAAGGAAATCAAGGAATCATAACCCTATGTAGATTAAAAAGCTGATAAAGCAAAAGTTAACTGCAGAATGGAGTATTTAAAGAACACAGCAATTTTCTGCATGTAGAAAGAAATCTAAAAATAAAGACATACGGAATGATGAGAGGCTGAATAAAATTCGCTATGCATCAAGGGACTTTAAAAAACTTGAGTTGCAATGTTAGAACATTTGTTCACTATTATATGCCACTTGTTGTTCAGTCCAACTCTTCTTGACTCCATTTGGGGTTTTCTTGACAAAGATACTGGAGTAATTTGCCATTTCCTTCTTCAGCACATTTCACAGCTGAGGAACTGAAGCAAACAGGGTTAGGTGACTTGCCTAGGGTTACAGAACTAGTAAGAGTTTGAGACCAGCTTTGACCTCAGGTCTTCCTGACTCCATGCCTGGAGCTCTATCCACTATGCCACCTACCTGCCTCATTATGTGGTGTGCACTATGCTAACCACTAAGGATACAAATGTAAGAAAGTAAGATAGGCTCTGTTCTCAAGAACTTGCATTTGAATAGTAGAAACCAACACATAGAGGGGAGTTAGAACGGGAATCATGTAAATGCACAGAATGGCTTTGAACTTGGTGTGTAGGCCTGGTCCACATCAAGTTAAGGCAAGTGCAGATCTGTCGGGGCTAAGGGACTCTGAGGACTAGTCCAGGTTATCTATAGGGAAGAGGTAGCGGTGGAATTGTATGGAGCAGTCTGGGAAGAGAAGCTTTACCATGCTATCAGTTAAAGGAAAAACAAAGACTCACAATAACAAGAGAAATAGTTGTATACTCTCTTTTATTCTGTCTATACTCTTTAACTTGATGATTAGCTCCCATGGTTTTAGTTATAATCTCTATGCAGATGTCTCTTGATTCCTTATATCTGGTCCTAGTTTCCTCCCTGAGAGCCAGTTGTTCATCAATGTATTGTATATGTATTATTGTATATTTCAAACTGGATGGCCTATAGGCATCTCAAACTCAGCATGACAAAAAATGAACTCATTTTATCCCTCTGAAACTACTTTACTTCTCTTCTGAACTTTCCTAGTTGTGTGGGGAAAACCACCTCTGCTCAAGTCACCCAGGTTCATAATGTTGCCATTATTATTGATTTATCATTATTCTACATCCTACACATCCAATCAGTTGCCAAACTTTGTCATTTCTGCCTCCACAATATATCTTTAATACGATTCTTGTCTTTCCTCTCATAGCTACTACCTAGTAGAAGCCCTCACCACCTCTCCTTTGGATTACTACAAAAGCTTAATAAGTGGCTTCCCTACCCCAAGTCTTTTCCCTCTTTAGTCTATCCTCCATACAGCTGCCAATGATTTTCTTGAAGTATATGTCTGATCATGTCACTTCCCTATTTATTAAAATCTCGTATCTCCCTATCAACATTAGATTTAAAACCTTTTACAACCTGGCCCCAGCCCGGCACATTATCTCTCCCATTAAACTGTAAGCTCCCTGAGATTAGGGCCAGTTAGTGCCTGATACAAGTAGGCACTGAATAAATGTGGTGTTTTTTCTTTGACAGGGAGAAAGAGATTAAGCTGAACTGCTTAATGTAATGTTAATTGAATAAGGAATCAGTGAAAACTATAATGTATGTAGATTTTCATTGATTCTTACAATGTAGGATCAAAGAGCTGACAAAAATCATAAGATCATAGATGGACAGTTGTAAGGGAAATAGAGATCATCTTGTCTAACCCCTTCACTTTTAGAGATGAGGAAACTGAGGCCCGGAGAGATTAACTTGCCCAAGATCACACAGAGTTAGCACTTGAATCTAAAACCTCTGATTCCAAATGTAGGACTCTTTCCCTACATTTCAGGCTACTATGTCAGAGAGTTGTTTGGTCCAGCCTCGTGACTTGATAGATCTATAGCTAGTCCATCTATTACAAATGGGTTTCTCTTCTATTCTGGAGAGTAACCAGGAAAGTAATTGCTAAGGATTTAATCATAAAGTCTATTCTTATGTAGGTTAAAGGATCATATTTGTTATAAGACAATATTTAATTAACCAATCATTATGTCATATTATTTCAAAAAATAATCCCTATTGGAGAGAGAAATATGTATTATTTTTCCTGGCTTGCATTTACAGCAGAATGAAAATATATGCCTATAGCATACTAAATGTGTGTCCAGAAAGAAGAGTATTCTTCACCTATGAACTTTAATCAGATGGAATGTTTAATCAAGCCCAGTTCTCTTGAAGACCATGATCTGAAGAGGCTCCAAAAATGGCTGTCCTCAGATAAATGGCAAATTACAGTTTTATCTCATTTGTCCAAAAGCCTGCACATGATTCACTTGGCCTTTTTTTTAAAATCTAGCCTTTTGAAATTGCAGCATGTTTGTGAGACACCCCCTAACTTACTTTAATCAATATAATGCATTTGCTAATAGGTTTGTAGCTCAAAAATAAACCAACTGTTTGAAATACTAGTTTCTACTTAATCAGGAGGTAATTGTGTTAAGTACCTTTTTAGTTGAGTCTAATCAAAATCATAAGTGTATCTGCCTATTCCCTCTGTTTCTAGCCTTCCCACTGACTTTTGATCATATATCTGATTCAGATCTCCAGTCCTAGATGGCCCAGAATATGGATGAGTTACAAGTAAGGCTGATAGTAAATACAATAAGTAAATATCTTACTGTTTATGTCTAGGTTGGAAATAATTGTAGTACATTTACTCTTAGATCATATTCCTACATAATACCATGGTTATTTCAAAGCATACACGCATGTATAGATGCAGCAGAGGCTAATCAGGGGACACCTCAACAACTGAGTCACCACAATTCAGTTGATAAAATTATTGCCTGGAAGGGGCAGGTTACAGAGATAGTGATACAAGGGCAAATCCTTTTTAGCCTTTTTGCATGAGAAAAGGTAAGGAAATGGGTTTGACTATTGGGAAAGGCTATGCATCTACTCCAGTTCCCTTTTCTCAACCACTGACATGGGTAAATAGAAGTACGAAGTTTACTTTTTACCTTTTTCTTTGCGCTTGGGAAATTCAGTAATGTTGGTGGGAGAGAGGGGGCTCTCTCCCCTGCACTATTCCCCTGGCAATAGGGTCCAGCAGAGATAAATCAATAAACATTATTAAGTGCCTACTATGGGCTGGGCATCATGCTAAATACTAGGGATTCAAGAAGAGGCAAAAGACAGTCCCTGCTTTCAAGGATCTTACAATTTAATGGGGGAACATAACATACAAACAAATGTATACAAAGCAAGCTACATGTAGGATAAATAAGAAATCATTAACGGAAGGCCTTAGAATTAAGAGGGGTTGGGAAAGGTTTGCAGTAGAAGATAGAATTTAAATTGGGATTTAAAGGAAGCCAAGGGGATCAATAGGTGGAGTGCAAGAGGGAGAATATTCCAGGCAGGAGGGACAGCCAGAGAAAATGGCTGAAATGAGACATAGAATGCCTTGTTTGTGGAACAACAGAAGTACTGGGAAGGTATGGAGTGGGACCTAATTTTGGGTGGCAGTTTAGCAGTGGAATTTAGAAGTAAATAGTGAACAGAAATAAAGCCTGGCATCTGAAGCAGGATCCTGAGCAGGCCTCAGAGCCAACATTTGGAGAAAGGAACTTGCAATGTAAGGGGAAGGCCCAAGATGAAAAGCCTCAGGTTTCTCTCAGGTATTCCATTCATAAGGGACATTGTTCATTTTAGGAAAGAGGGCAGGCAGAAAGATACCAATATTGCTTGCACTTCTATGAGGGATAGTCTGGCATGGAGCAAAGAGACTATAGTCTTAGATTTAGAGTAGGAAGAAACTCAGAGATCACTTAATCTGGCCCCCTTATTTTATAGAAGAGAAAACTGAGGCCGGAGAGGTTAATTAACTTGGCCTAAAGTTATTTGGTATTGTGAGATTAGGCTGTCAACAGATTGCATAAAACCTAAATCTTCTAAACTCGCTTCCTCACCATAATTCCTAATCCCTTTTCTGATAACCACTCTAGCTCCAAGACTGAATTTTTTCTTGGTGATCTAAATATCTCACTTTGGGAAAAGATAGGATAGTTGTTTTAACTTTATGACTTTCATTGATGGAATAAGAGCTATTCCAAGTTATGCAGAAATAAACAACATAATAACCATAGTTTATACAACTTCTCTGAATGGGTTTTTCCTACTGTTGTCTCATAAAAGCAATAAAATTATCAGTGCCTTGAGTGATAATCTCAATAAGTGTCATTCCTCAGAAGTTACTGCCCTTGTATTTTAAACTGCCAAAAAATTATTCTCTCCCTTCATTATATGTTCTTAAGTGGCCAATATTTATATGTGGATGTGTTTCTGCCTTGCACTGAATATTTTAATGATTATAGAAGGTAATGTACCTGATTGTTGTATATCCATGATAGGGTTCTCCTTCCTCGAAGACCATAAGGTTGAAGGTTCTCTTTGTTTTGGAACAGGGATTCTTAATCTTTTTTTTTTTCATGTGTCATGGACTTCTTTGGCAAGGTGGTGAAGCCTACAGACTACTTCTTAGAATAATGTTTTAAATAATTAAAGAAAATGATAAATTTCAATTAGTAAAAATAGAGATGTAATTTTTTCCAATCCAAATTCTTAGACTCCCTGAACCACCTAAATCTTTCCACAGGTTAAGAAACCTTGATTTTTGACATTTAAGAGCCTGAAATCCAAGACCACATGAATGGGAGAAATAAAAAGACCACAAAATAAAGTTTGAGTTGAAGCAGAAGAAAATTGAGATTAAAGAAAAAACTTAAATCGTTACAGTGGAAAGAGTAGACTTGGACCAAGATAACAAAAGCCTAGATAGCTTGTGGAATCATACCAGATTATTGGACTGGGGATGGATACCTTCCAAGGTAATTCAGTTTCCTATTTTCCCACTCTATTTCTGAATAATTCTAAGGGAACTAGAAACAGAGTTATCAAAACATAGAGAAATTAAAAGTTTTTCTATCTGCTTTGTAAAGTATTCATTTCTATATTATTTTCATGATGAAGAGGAAAGGAGTTATTAATAATTAAACTGTCCCATGTATGTATTGCTGTTGTGATCACCTACCAATAGCCTCAGTCCATGAAATAAGTGGGGAAATGGAGTTCCCAGATTCATTGGAAAGTGCCCAAGCAGGCAGCACTAGTTGTTTCTTCAGTTATGAAGGAAAGGCTTCATTGGTCAGTGGATGAGAAAGGCAGCCACTCATGCAAAGCTCTCTATATCTATTTGAGGTTGCCCATAGCCAGCCAATAAAGCAGACTTAGATCAAGTTTCTGGTTTGATCAAACTTCCTAAGCTTGCTCTCATCCTAAAAAAGCTTTGTGTCAACAAGAGGTAGAATAAGAAGGCCAGGGGAAATCTTTCTGGAAAATCAATGCAGCTCTGAAATATGGAGATTTCCCTTCATGTGTAAGTCTATATCTTTCTGTTTTCTTTGTTTCCCTGGGGAGTGTCTTGTGCAGTATACCATACTGTAAGTTGCTTCAGGCACAGGATATGCAAAAGGACAGGGAAGTGATGACCTCATGTCACAAGGTCAAAGATAACTGCACCCCTGACATTACATATTCTCTATATTGTATGTTTTCCAGAGGCCTTACATCCTTGATAGTCAGAGTCTGAAAGACCTTGACTTTGAGCTAGAAAGCACAGACCTACCATGCCTCAACTGCACAAATTTGTCCTAAATACAAAAGCTACTGTGTTCATTATGTGCAGTGTTCTTAAACCACAATGACTACAACAGGTCATAATAGAATACTAGTTCTGTTTACCAAAAGCAGCCATCTAAGCACTTGCAAATGCCATACATTTACAAAAAAGTTTGTATTGGACACATTGTACAACTGGTAGAAAAATTCCATATTAAGAGACAAAAAAATATCCATTTTACACAGTTCTGGCAACATTATGCACAGCTTGTCAACTGGTTTAAGATGTAGAAATGCCTAAACAAGTTATTATTACTGTGAGAAAAATTAGAAAAAATGCACAATTAAATATATATTGATCTGAATTTATCCCAAGCATTATTCAGAGTCTTTACAAATGCAAAAGACTATACTCCCAGGAGTCAGCCTTAGTTACTCTTTTAAATTACCAAAAGGCTTGATTTCCTAATGATTCATCTCTATTGCTGGAGATAACAAGCCTGGAAAGAACTCAGATGAATCTTTCATGGCACATTATTGCTTATTCCTATATATCTCATTTCATTTTTGTGACTTTTGTCATCATTTTTACTCCTTTGTTCTATTCACTTGAATATAAAAAAATCATAGCCATGTAGCTGATTATTTCTTTTTTTTCCTCTAATTAATGTTCATGCAAATAGACTCAATGATTTTTTAAGTTATTAGTTCCAGGATAATAGACACAATTTCTTCCTTCCTTCCTTCTCTCTTTGTTTCCCTCCTTTTTTTCTTCCTTTGTCCTTCCTTCCTTCTGTCCCTCTCTCTCTCTGTTGCTCCCCTTCTCTCCATTCCTTCATATTTTTTGCCCTTCTGACTTCCCTTTCTCTCTTGCTTCCTTCTGATTTTTTCTCCACCTCCTCCTCCTCTTGCTCATTCTTCTTCTTCATCCTCCTCCTACAGTCATAGGTTTAGAGATAGAAAAGACCTTAGAGATCACCTGATCCAACCACTTCAATTTACAAATGAGGAAACTAAGATAAAAAGAGGTCAAAGTGAAATGCCCATGGTCCCCCATGGAATAAGAGGTAAAGCTGGGATTCTGTTTATCTCCTAACATGAAAATCTTCTCTGTAGTTTTTCAAACTCTTAGAGTTTTCAAATGTGAAAATTTCCTTTTTACTATTTCCTTTTGTCTTTATCTATTTCACTTCAATGGACAATTAAGCATTGGCACTAGGTCTTTGCAATAAATGAACTAGTTAGGTGGCATAATGAATAGAGCATAAGACTTGAAGTCAGAGACCTGAGTTTAAATCCTTTCTTAGACACTGGGCAATTCATTTAACCTTTCTGTGCCTCGGTTTCCTCATCTGTAAAATGTGGAAAATAATAGCACCTACTTCACATACTTGTAATAATCAAATGAGATAATATTTGTTGTACTAGCTATTATTATCTTGAAGTCAAAACTAAGGTGAAAAAATAGATGAACATAATTTATGTTTTTCATTCTCATAGATGTTGATCGAAACTGTTTTAAATGTGCAGGTAATGAATTAATCTTTAGGAAATAGATATTTTGATATTCATGATAGATATGGATAAGACATCCCAGTTACAGAGGTAGTAGTGCCAGAGTAGAAGGATTTCTACTTTATTCTATATATTCACATTCTGTATATTCTGTACAGTTCTACATATTTATCTACACTTTCCCCTTTAGTATAAAACAAATACCATATGAGTTAGGTGCTTACTTTGTATTTATTTATGTGTTCCACTACTTTACTTAGTGCCACCTTGGGAATGGAGTATTGAGAACAGAAGAGGCAGGGAATCATGGTTGCATTTTTATTCATTCATTCAACTAGCATTTATTAAACAACTACTATATGCCAAGCACTATGCTAGGTGGTAGAGATACTCATTCAATAAACATTAAGCATCTACTGTATACTATATTTTGTATTGTAAGTAGCTCAATTATTTTAATCCCATTCCACAAATGAAGAATATAAGGTCAGAGTTTGTGACTTGCTGATAGTCATCCAAATAAGCACTTTCTGAGCTTGTATAAGCACAGGTCTGTAAATTACCATTTATTATCCGCTTGAAGTTTGTAAATAAAGGGAAGTAAAATAGTGTCATAATTAAAATATCATAATTACTCATTTATTGAAACCCTAGTATTACTCTTCATTGGTCACATAGAATATTAAAGAGCATATGCCAAGACTGAACATCTTAGCTCTCTTTAAATCTCTCCTTATTCACAAATTGATTTATAAATTTGTTTTAACGATCTACTTTTTAAAAGTTTTTAAGATGTACTGGTTTGGAGGGGGGAAAAAAACTTGATTAACTAAACTGAAGGGAAAAATTCTCTTTCTGCTGACCATTTGTCCTAAAAACCCTAGAATCTTTTTTTTTCCCCTAATAATACAGAGCTAAAAACAATAAAGAAATTAGTCCTTAAATCCTATGTGTATTGTTGACCATCTTGGTTCATTTGTCCTTCATATGGATAGGTTAAAAACTGAAATTTCCTGGGGCAGCTAGGTGGTGCAGTGGATAGAGCACCGACCCTGAAGTTAGGAGGACCTGAGTTCAAGTCTGGCCTCCGACCAAACACTTGACACTTACTAGCTGTGTGACCCTGGGTGAGTCACTTAACCCCAATTGCCAAAAAAAAAAACCACCAAAACGGAAATTTCCTTTGAAAAAATTATAAAATATATTAACATATGAGCAACACAAATTTACATGAAGCAGGAAAAACTAAGAGCAAACAAATCAAAATCCCCCATCTGTTCATCTAAGGACATTTTAAAATTTATCATTGTGGGTAATATTCAACTATAAAGTAATGAAACTGGCTCTCGTATGTAATCTCTGGAAACGATTACATTAAAGTAACTACAATGATGTATGTATTTTTCTATATATTATATACATATATGCATACACATATGGACATACCTGTATGTGTGTCACATGTGTTATCTGAGAGGCAACATGGCATAGTGGATGAAAGATTCACCTCAGAGTCAGGAAACCTGGAGTCAAGTGCTACTTCTGATATATTCTGGTTATGTGATCTTGGACAAGTCACTTAACCCTTAAGTATCCCCAGGGAATTCCATAAGACCAGAATTTATATGCACAATGCATTTCATATATATATATATATATATATATATATATATATATATATATGTATATATATATATATACACACACACACATATATATATACACACATATATATACACATATATATACACACACACATATATATTTATTTATATATATATACACATATATACACACATATATATAAAATTCATGTAATACACTTGATAGTAAATACATGTTGTGTATTATATGTAAATGATATACATACATTTATTAATCATATACATATACACAAACCCATATCTATGTATATATGATTGTATATATGATGCATGTGTGTATATATATGTATGTGTGTATATATAATATACATACACGTGAGTGAGCAGCGTGTATACACACAAACATTTAATTTTGGATAGGCTATATGATTTCATCAGTAGAGTATGCTTCCAGGTGCTTCCTTGACCAATGCCATCTCTACAACTTATAGTCTTAGAGGATTGCCATGGAAGGAGGTGAGGTAAAAAGCACTTGAGTATCTAAGAAGCTTGTGGTGACTTAGTCTTAGATTTTCCCATTTTGCTTGCCCTAGTATCCCTCATTGCTGAACCTTGGGGAAGGGCTGTTAGGAACTCATATGCTTTGTCTATACTACTTCTCTAAGGATTCTCATGGTCAGGCCCCATATTGTTTGGGAATCTAGGCACAGAGTATATTTCAGAAGGAATATGAATAGCAATGATATTTCCTATAAAATTGGCCTTAGAACATAATGAATTCTTCATGAGTAAGCTTTAATGCCCATCACAAAGATGACAGGCACCTTTGTTTCCCCCTTCCCACAACCACCCTCGTCCAGGCCCTCATCTCTTCTCACATATACAATCACTCATAACTAACTTCCCTACATCCAGTCTCCACTCTTCAATTCATCTTCCACACAGCTGACAAAGTGTGATATTCCTAAAGTCGATGTCTGAACTGAGAGTGGGTGTGGAATAGTGTAGAATATTTTGATGTCATGACAACCTGGCTTTACAGTGTTTATCTGACACATACTGTAGTCCACATGGATATCATAAGAGGTATTGTCTAATGTTAGGCTTTTACACCAAAATGGAAATAGATTTCTTAATAGTTAGTAAGTTCCTCATCAGTGAAAGATTAGATCTTATAGAAAAGATATCCTTATGGAGTAAAAGATTGGACAAGATGATTTCTAAGGTCCCTCTGAAGAGGTCTAGGACTTTTGGGGTGCTGGGACCCCAAGATCGTGGTACCGGGCCCTGCTAAATGAATTCAACTCAAATCTTCTTCAGCCAGACGAAAAGTTTATTAGTGATGAATCACATTGACCAGGTACAGACCAGCGGGCATGAGAGGTTCTCAGCCTCTGAATGAGGGCCAAGGTGGATCTTAAATACTAAAGTAACTTTGGGTGGCCAGAGAAGGGGGTTGGGAAAAGGGTCTAGGTAAGAATTCTAATTGGGGAGATCAGAGAGATTGAATAGATAATGGGAATAGATAATGGAGGGAAGGGGAAGGCAGAAGTTTGAAAGGCATCTGCACAAAACCAAGGTGGGGCCAGGACTTTCAAAAGGAGATAAGGGGAGTCAATAAGGAAGGCCTTTCTGGAGCCTATAGACAAAAGGGAGCAAAATCTGAATAAGATTGAAAGGTAAGGCTAAGGCTTTCAAAGGGAGATGAGGGTCTGGGGCCTGTGAGTCAGATTCCCTTTGGGGCAAAGGGCAAAGATCTTGGCTTGGGCCCCGCCCCCATCACCTCCTCAAACTAAGGTTCTTCAGTATATGCTTTAAATATTCTCGAATAATACATGCCAGTCATTGTGATTTTCTGCTTTTCTTCATCATTTGAATTTAATCTCCAAGTGGCTGACAAAAGGGCTTCATTTCATTCCACCTTTCCATGTGATTAGAAAAGACTATTCCCCAGACATCTGACTGTCACTTCTCTGCATTCAGGTTAACTTCTTAGGCAATCAATAAGAGCAAACAAATTCATACCTAGATACTGAATAGCCATCCATTAACATTGCATTTTTGACATACAGTAGACACTGCTATTATGTAATCTACATGTGTTAGAGAGAGTTTCCATATGGCTGATGACCATGCTGTAGTTTTGCCAACAAGAACAAAATAGAGACTCAGGAAGAGTTAATTGGTTGCTGTTATGAATCCTCAAAACATGTTCATGAGAAAAAAATTGCATGCCAGC
Organism: Phascolarctos cinereus; assembly: GCF_003287225.1. Lineage (NCBI taxonomy): Eukaryota > Metazoa > Chordata > Mammalia > Diprotodontia > Phascolarctidae > Phascolarctos > Phascolarctos cinereus. The sequence continues at coordinate 196,600,774 of NW_027555847.1, read as the reverse complement.
TGCTAATTTACTTGTTTATTTCATTTGATTTTACTTAACTGCACATAAGGGAGGTGGGTGGCAGAAGCTTAATTTATTTGTTCCTTTAAAAAATGTTAAGTTTTGGATCTCAAGTTATTATGAGATATCAGGGTGGTTACATGGAGGGATGTGCTTACTTTTCTGAAGTCTGCATAGCTTTTCTGGGTTGGCTAACTTCTTTGTTTCACCAAATGATCAGTGTAGATGCTAGATTGCTTATATCTTTCCCCCCACAGAATTGGAAAAGAGTTGAGAATACAGGGGAATAACTAATTGGCTGTAGTTTCTAGATAATCTTACTGAGTGCTGCAGCTTACTTGTTTTCATTACCCCTTCCAAAAAGACCACCACATGCTGGTTAAACTCAATTGACTCATTCTCTTTTAAATGAAGCTCTTGTCACTAACAATTGAAAATAGCTAAGAGGCATTGTGGGTGGACAGAGAAAGATTAGAATAGTATCCTGCCCCATTTACAAAGATGGTTGGCATAGAGAAACTTCTGCTGCACAAAAGTATCTCTAGATCCTTAAAAGTATGAAAGATGGAGTTTTCTAATTCTTTCCCATTACTTATCCCACCACAAAAATTAGAACACAACTACCTCCCTTCATGATGTTAGAGTTAGAAGGGCTCAAGTTTCCACAGGTAGAATAATGCAGAGATTTAAAGAACAGCTCCAGGAAGTAGTACACTGTAGGTGGGCTCGGGCTTAGCCAATAAAAAGTAAGTTGATGGTTCCATAAAGACCCCAAAATCAAGATAAGGGTCAAGCCAGCTCAGACCAGTTAGGGTCAATCTGAGGACACCTGAAAAATGTTAGGGCGCCTGCTTAATGAGCTTCATTACTATTATCTGACACACCCCGTATAAAATTAGAGCCTCATTAACGAGTCATGGGATGTATGACCAAGGGAGGGGGAACATACTTGAGCATATCAAGGGGAAACATGCAAGGAAAGGTGTAACCTGGGAAGGGATGGACCAATCCCAGCCTGGGAGGTTTCACACCGAATTCAACTGCATAAAAGCACACTTGCCCTTGCACTCAGGGCCCACCCCTCCTGAAGAGGGATGGAGCCCACTTCTGGCCAGAAACATCTAAAGCCTGTGGACTTCCTTTATAATAAATTTTCTTGATACTAAATTTTGGTGTCAAGCCTATTTCTAACAGTGAGTTCCATATGTAACCAAAGGGCAGGGATGCATTTCAGCACAGTAGACTGTAAGCAGAAGATTGACCTTTCATTCCCGTGCATTTTCAGGTACTTAATCTATATGGTACTTGGTTGGTTGGATCCATGATCTCATTTATTGAGGTACTCCCTTCCCTGATATAAACTGCAAGCATCTTATACCTTTTCTTCCTATGGGATTTTTGTCCATGTTCTTCCATAAATTATCCATAGAAGATTAGCCAACGCATGAAAGACCATCCTTGGATGGTTGAATGGTTTGTGTATAGCAGTAAAATATATGGGCTATCTATGTGTTATCACTCTCTCATGACTAGATTAACTCCTTTTCTAATCCTACATATCAGTGATTAGGTCCTTTATGCCATGTCTTAGGAACAAATCATCACTGGCAACATTCTGAGTTACACTTTTATCTGCCATGCATTTTTTAATTGTCACTATTTTGTTGTTGTTGTTATAAGATTACAGGATAATAATCATTGAGGAAACCTTTGAGTCCCAACTCCTTCTTTTACAAATGAGGAAAGTAAGGCTCAGAAAGGTTAAGCAACTTGCCCAGGGACTTCTGAGATCATGATATCCATTGATTTATAGTCATGTAGTATCCCCTATAGAATGTTAATGTTTAAAAGAGAGAGGGAGGAGTTTGGCAGCATGGAATGGTTTGCAAAAGGTCATTGAAAGTATCACAATTTTCTAAATTCAATCCAGCCTATTGTCCTATTTAATTTTGGTCCTAGATCATTTTGCATTTATAGTTCCATTTCCTAACAGACTAATTCAATGAGCTGGCTATCTAACTTTATGGCATAATCTGAGCATAATGTATCTTATTCCACTTCTTTTTCACATTGTGTAGATTTCTTAGTGAATCTAAATCTGTTAGCTATTTGTATGGCCATTGTTCTCATTAAAGAGTCCCACAAGTGTTTTGTGCTTCAAAGCAATAAGTGTAATATTGAAGAAGACTAGGACTTTTGGGGTGCTGGGACCCCAAGATCGCTGTACCGGGCCCTGCTGAATGAATTCAACTCAAATCTTCTTCAGCCAGATGAAAAGTTTATTAGTGATAAATCACATTGACCAGGTGACGCCCATAAAGATGAGCGGGCATCAGAGGTTCTCAGCCCTGTGGGCCTGAGATTCTCAGCTGGGTGACGCCCGTAAAGACGAGCAGGCATGAGAAGTTCTCAGCCTTTTGAGTGTGAGATTCTCAGCATCTGAATGAGGGCCAAGGTGGATCTTAAATACTAAAGTAACTTCAGGTGGTCAGAGAAGGGGGTTGGGAAAAGGGTCTAGGTAAGAATTCTAATTGGGGAGGTCTGAGAGATTGAATAAACAATGGGAATAGCTAATGGAGGGAACAGGAAGGCAGAAGTTTGAAAGGCACCTGCACAAGATCAAAGGGTGGGGCTAGGACTTTCAAAGGGAGATAAGGGGAGTCGATAAAGAATCACTGTTTGAGACCAGAGAAAGGCCTTTCTGGGACTCAGACAAAAGGGAGCCAGATTCCCTTTGGGGCAAGAGGCTTGGCTTGGGCCCCGCCCCCATCATTCCCTGTCCCTGCCTCTCTGGCTCCTGTTCCGGGGGTCAATCTATTGTTTAAACACTCCTCCCTTATGATCTCCTCTTGCCCTGCCCCCTCGTTGGGAAGGGACCTAATGGTGAAGTTGGGGAGCCAATTTTCTCTAGTTAAGGCTCCCATCTCCCTTTTCCCTCTGTGTGCCAGACCTCCCCACGTTCCCCTGGAAGTGTGGGAGACAATTTGGGATACTTTTGCTACCCCAGCCATTGTTCACCTTCGAGACCCTAAAGTATTTTCCTATAGCTGTATTTGTAGCCCCACCCAGGAGGTTTCTTTGTCCATTGCCTCAGGAGTGCTTAATTTCTTGGGAACTCAAGGCTATAGAGTCTCTTTGAACAAAGTTCAAATAGCATCCCAGTCTGTAAAGTTTCTGGGCCAGGAATTCCCTATTCCAGCCACTAAGAAACAATTTTGAACTTTTATAGGCATGGATAGATTTTGTAGACTCTGGATCTCTGACAATAGTTTGATTGTTAAGCCCCTTTTTGACTGTCCTCTGGGCCCTGATTCACTCCCTCAAGAGTGTGGCCCAGACCAGACTAAATCTTTTGTGATTTTAAAATCTAAATTGACCTCCACACCCCTAAATCAGTCCTTAGGAGCCGCTGGAAAGCCTGCAAGCTTCCTGGCGGTGGCTGCCACAGTCAATCTAATTGAGGAAGCCTCTAAATTTGCATCTGGCCTCCAAAAGTGGGGAAATAGTTCCCTAGCTAAATTGGGAAGCTCTTTAGAACGCTCCCACCCAGACCCACACATTAACTCTCATCTCCACAAAGCCCCCCTCCCCAATATGACGTTCTCAGAAGTTTATGCCACTCCGTTTATGCTTGCCACGTCTCTATGGGCTACTCTCTCTGTATCCACACCTTGCTTCTCCACAGGGGAATATTCCCTTACTTGGGAGACAAGCTCCAAGGCCACTAGACAAGTTAACACCCCTGTGAAGGAAGGGCTTGTTAGAGTTTCTGCTTAATATTTTGACCTGCACTACCTGTGCAGACAACACTAGTGACAAGAATTTTGGGGAAAATGCGAAACAAAGTGCCAACACATGGCAAGACCCCAGAACTACTGTTTTGGTCATTCAGTGTTTGACACCCTACAAAGACTTTGGGGTGTGCACTCTCAGACTTTTAGCACTCCCCTTCTCCACTTTCAATGCCAAACAGCCCAGAGTCTCTAACTTAAAGGTAAAACATGGATTTTGGGGAAATGTCCTCTGGTCTCTTAAAAAGGGAGCAGACTATCTTATGCCCTGGTATAACCTAGAACATGAACATATTCTCTCTAACCTTGTAGAGACTATTTACCAGTTGGCAAATATGACAGCTTATGGTCCCCTGGAAATCCAGCAATCTCTGGATTCCCTAGCAAAAGTAATTCTAGACAATAGAATAGCCCTAAACTACTTGTTTGCCTCCAGTGGAGGGGTGTATGTGCTTTTGCAAACACATTCTGTTGCACGTATAACAACTCTGGGCAGATAGAGTTGTGCTCCAAAATCTTCTTCATGGGAGTCCTGGCTTCTTCCTATACTGGCCCCTATTCTCATTCCACTACTGATCATACTTCTCTTGTGTTTGTTTGGTCCATGTTTACTAAATATTCTTGCCAGATTCCTTTCTTCTAGGGTCGGAGCCATCAACTTCCAGATGACTGTATACCAACCCAAGGTCTCTAGTCCACTGATGCCAGGTTTGAAGTTTGACCCCTTGAATGGGACCCAGAGAGGCAGGGACAGCTCTTCGCCCCTTGCTGGCAGGAAGCAGTTTCAGAAGCAGAGACCTTGTCCCTTTCACCAAAAGAATTTGGTTCCGATTTGTTTGAGGGGGAGATGATGGGAGGGGGGAGAATCTCAGGCCCACAAGGCTGAGAACCTCTCATGCCCTCTCGTCTTTATGGATGTCACCTGGTCAATGTGATTTATCACTAATAAACTTTTCGTCTGGCTGAAGAAGATTTGAGTTGAATTCATTCAGCAGGGCCCGGTACCGCAATCTTGGGGATTTTGCAGCACCCCAAAAGTCCTAGACCTTTTCAATATTACTCAAAAAGGGAAACATTTGGGGAACATCAAAATCCTTAGGGAAATTCATCTTCAATTACAAATGTTCACAGAACATTATCCAATCAGCATAGCAAACCCCTTCGCTGACCACCTCCTGAAAGATCTATTCATGACATAGAGGTATGGAGCTTCTAGATAATCTACAAGCCTTTGTTCTGTATGATTTTCTATCCTGAATCATGTTTTCCAAAATATATTTCACAATTTCCCACTCTGTCCAGCAAGCCAACTATTTCTATAGAGGGCACCATTAACTCCCAGTCTCCCAGGTATGTAACTTTTAAATCATTTTCAATTTTTCACTTTTCCTCAATCTCTATACCCAATCACTTGCCAAGTCTTGTCAGTCCCTGTGTTCACAGTTAAACACATAACAAATCACAAAGCAGTATAGCAAATAAGTTTTATATAAAGCAAATCAGGAATTAGAAAATGCTTATAAGAAAAAAAAATTTAATCATGTAGAAATGCTGGCCAATTACAGGTACTGAGAATGAAAGTCCTTTTGGTGATAACAAAGGCAAGTCCTGCAGCTGCAGTCCCTTCCAGTCACCCTAATCTGTTTGTCTCTCTCTCTTGATTCTCCTTTCCCTCCTTTCCCCTCCTTTATCTTTGCTGACCTTTCCCTTCACATTATCAATGTGTCCATTCATAAAATTCTAGAAAGAATCACTCTCTCAAGACAGAAAAAAAAATGCTATCTTTCCAGAATTATACTTTCTAGAATTTGCAAATTTAGGTTTCAGAACCTGTTAAAAATCTTAAGAATGATCCCTTCTTTGATTTCTCCTTGTTTTAGAGGAGAAATGTATTTTGAAGTAATATATAACGTGTTACATTGTTTTCTCCTGTTTTGAGACAAGCTTACTCATGGTAGATTTCTAGGGAGCAGAGTTAATGCTCTTGAAAAGAGGTATGATATAGTATGATATGGTGTGGAGGAGAACTATATTTGGAGTCTGAAAACCTGGCTTCAATTCCTTTCCCTGCTGTTTTTTATATATTTTCACTTTTAGAAGTCACATCACTTTTTCCAGGCTTTCATTTCCATTTCTGATAAATGAAGGTGAAGAGGTTAGACTAAATGACCTCTAAGGTTCCTTGCAGTTCTAAATTCTATGATGCTGTTTTTATGGTGTATATAGTATTAAGCTCAGTGGATATAGTGCTAGGCTTGGAATCAGGAAGACCTGAATTCAAATGTGGCCTCAGACACTTATTAGCCATGTGACCCTGAGCAAGTCACTCTGTTTACCTTAATGCACAACAGAAAAAATGGCAAAACACTCCAGTATCTTTGCCAAGAAAACTACATGGACAGTATTGTTAAGCTATGGTCAATGTAGTCAACAAGACTGACTGACTGAACAATACCAAATAGTATTAAGGTTACCCTAAAGGAAGGTTGTATGATGCTAATGTTCCTTCAGGGCAGGGCTTGCCTCTTTTTTTTTTTTTGTCTTCATCTCCACACTGCCTTATGTAGCTCAGTCTGGCACACAGTATGCATCTAATAAATGATTGTTGAATTGGAAATAAATATATAGCTATATAGATATATGATATTTTAAAAACAGACATTCATAAGGAACATACATTAATCTGAGTCCATGGAACTTCTCATGTCTGATCTGAGAGAGTGGCTCCAGGTAATATCATTAACCTTATGTAAGTCCAACTCTGAGAGAGAGCCTCCTGAGAAAGCAGGGGCAGAGTAAGGATTGACAGTGCATTTCAGTTATGTTTCTGGTTGGAGTGGATGATTGCTAAAATGTCATAGGCATTTATGTCAGGGAGAGAGACTGAGAAAATCTGGCCTAGAGTACACCGGTGGTGGAAAAAAACAAAAGCCCACACAGCTGTGAAAAGTGGAGGAAGGAGAATCATTGTCAATTTTAAGTTAATTGAGCTTCTAATTGTAGAATGTCTAAACAGCTGTAAGATTTCTAGGAAGCTGAGTTTTAAGAGAGGGCTGGGAGTGCAAAGTATCTTCCTAGGTAGTTGTAGAAACCGAGAGCAGGGATTTTCTTTCCATAATGTCTCAGCAACACTACTCAGTATCAAAGAATAGAGACAGGGAATAGAAACATCCCTTTGAAATACAGAAAGAAATTCCAGGAGCTCTGGGTTGGGTTTGGGAAAGGGGGCTGAAAATTACAAAAGCTTCAGAGTTGGAGAAATACCAGAATTCCTTGAATTTGAAGGAAAAAAATTCTAATGGTAATTTCAATAGCACCAAGACATTAAGTAAAGCTCAAAATATAGGGAGAGAGGGAAAAAAAAGATTTAAATGGATGTAGAATTCTTAAAATCAAGTTGGGTAATGACCTGATTCCTATGGAAACACAAGGTTGAAGGGCATTAGAAGTTTGAGGTTTTAAAGTTCTTCTATTTTTAAAAATAAAGTATAAAATTGAATTCAACCAACATTTCTACAATAGGTACTATGAGCAGAGCACTCTTCTAGCCTCTGTGCTGAGGGAAGTACGAAGATTAAGAAAAATTTTTCCTGTCCTGCTGGAGGTTACATTTTAGTAGGAGGATTTGACCAAGATGAAAATAACTATAATTTTAAAAACTCATAAGTGCGTAAGAGAAATACAAAATTCCATGAAAGATCTGAGAAGGGAAAAATCATTCCCTAATGAAGTCATAAAGAAAGGCTTCCTGGACAAAAATAATTTTAAGCTGAGATTTAAATGACACATTCAAATGTAAGAAAAGGACAGAAACCATTTCAGACATAGGGAATAGAATGATCAGAAGGGCATGTACAGGAGATGGGTATCATCCAGTTTGGAACATGAATTAAAGGACTAGCATGAGATATATGTGGATAGACTGGTTAATATTGGATTATAGAGGGACTTGAGTCCCTCCTCCAGGCTAATGAGGCAGCAGCTCCACTCAGTAAGCACTAGGACATTAATAGCCAAAATAAAGTCATTTTTTATCATAGGTGAAGCAACTGCTTTATTATTTGGCTTGTGATTATGTTTATTAAGAACTTTCTATAAGAAAGTAATATTAAAATGTTTCACAAAGAAGTGGCACCATTTGTACTATGATCACTTTCCCATACAAAACAATAAATGACATTCTCAAGTCACTCCAAACAAAAGATCATTTTGTTGAATACACATAGGACATTTTAAATGCATTAAGCAAATGCAATAGTGATAAGGAAATGTGTATATAGATTTTTTTTGGACAGTAAATAATGTTTGTTTAGAACTAGGACTTAAAAACTGAAGCAGTTTTTAAATAGTCTTAAATCCTATCATTTTCGTACTAAATACATAAACTCCTTAAGTATGAAAACAAATGGAAAACTTTATCGAAATGTTTACTGTGTGTTTCTGCCTAGTTTTGGATACTTCAGTTATTAATAACCTTTTCTTATTTTTACCCCTGACTACCATATTTCACTGCATAATCATCACTACCACATAATCATCACACCCTGGTTTTTTTTTAAATACAAAAGTTGATTTATAATCTTTCATTGCATAATTGTCACATGGTATAATTCTGTTTGTCACTGCTGTTTAAAAGATAAATAGAGCAGCAATGTATTCACCAGTGGCATATGGTTACATATGGTTATGTGGTTTATTTCTCATGCATTGTGAGCCAGAAGCCCAGAATTCTCAGTGCATGTGCATTGTCAGTATTCAACTTTAACATATTCACGAGTATTCAGTGCACCCTCATCTTGCACCAAAGACCGTTTAGTAATAAATGATTTTTAAGTAATACCAGCCTGTTTTTTTTTAAATCTTCACATAATGGTTGCACTCTACCTTTTTGCATAAAATCTGTGATGATTATGCAATGAAATTGTGAAGTGTAATATGTTGGTATCAGGTGCTTTGGCTCAGTGGCAAGGACGGAATGAAATAGCAACTAACTTTCAAATAGTTCTCCTATGTTTCCAAGGAACCTTAGATCCATTAACTCATTTAAGTCACAATAATCCTATGAGATAGATACTACTGGTATTATCATTCCTATTTTAGAAATGAAGAACTGAGGCTCACACACATGACCAGATTTATCTATGGTTACTCAGTTAATAAATATCAGAAGCAGGATATGAATCCAAATTGAGCTATATAACCACCATGAAAAATTACAGCTCTTTGGCTAAAACATAATCAGTGGGGTGAAGGCTTTGCCCATGGCATATTAGCTCAGCTGGTCACAGCTTAATGTGAATGAGGCTAGGTCACAAGTTTGAATTTTTTATGTCTGTTTGCTTTGCCCACTTCCATAACCACCCATAACTAAACCTGCCAAGCTACCTAATAAATTATCAACACCTTTCAAGTAAAAGGATAACAAAGAATGTGTGGTAGGGACTATTTGATCTATTAATAAGCACTGAGCCAATCTGAACTGTATCCAATCCTGATGGCTACCTCATAAATTCATAATCTCACACTATAGCTTGTCTTGGTTTCCATAAATATAGGTAAAAGAAATTCCTTGAATCACATTAAAAAAGAAAAACCACTTAAGGTAATAATGTATATGTTGGGTAAAGGACATCTTTGATTCTACCCCACAAAAAGTGAAAAAATATATAAAAGGATTCACTGGGGTCTATAAATAATGCAGAAACACATATGAAGTATTCTCTGTAACTCATAAACAATGGATACAGTTCTCCCACCCTAATTAAGTCCTAATTTCTACAGTGACAAATGAAGTCCCCCACATTCATACCACCACTCTGTGGTTTGAAATCCTCTTAGAGTTACTAGTGGAATAACTCTACCAACATTTTAGTATCTTTTTTTTCCTAGGGCCCTGTTTCATCCTTCCATATTGTGGATATAATCCTCTAATCTTCAGGGACCATGGCCATGCTTGCTCAGAAACTCTTAGGAACTTCTTCTCTGATAAAAGATTGAATTATATATAACTGCTTGATACCTTGTATTTATTTGCATTGCATTGCAGTTATTTGGATAAGTGCCTTGTATTCCTAAATGGATCATAAATATTTGGAAATCGGGGCCTGTCATATGCTTTTTTATATCCCCCTCTTCCTTATTTCTGTGTTTCTATGAAGGTCACACTACTCCAGTCCCTCTCACTGGACGATTGCAACACTCTTCTAGTTGATCCTCCTGTCTTTCCCCTCTCCAATTCATCTTCCACACAGCTGGCAAATTTATCATTCCTAAAGAACAAGCCTGGCACTCTCTTGCTTCAGAAAATCTAGTGTCTCTATCTTGCATCTAGGATAAGATGCAAGCTTCTCTGGCTGTTGAGGACCTTCAAACTGTGGCTTCATCCTGCATTTCCAGTCTTATTGTACATTATTCGTTTTACAATACTTTAACTCAATTGCATATTGAAACAATTTTTAACATTTTAAGTTTTGAGTTCCAAATTCTATTCCTCCTTCCCTCCCTCCCCTCTCCCCTGCCTGAGACAGTAAACAATCTGATATGTTATATGTGTGTAATCATGTAAAATATTTCCATATTAGTTATTTTGTATAAGAAAATTCAAATAAAAAATAAAACAAAGAAAGTTAAAAAAATAACATGCTTCAGTCTGTATTTAGTCAATATCAATTCTGTCTCTGGAGACAGATAGCAGGCTTCATCATGAGTCCTTTGGGATTGTCTTAGATCATTGTATTTCTGAGAATAGCTAAATTATTCACAATCCTTTATCAAATAATACTATTGTTACTGTGTACAATGTTCTGGTTGTGCTCATTTCACTTTGCTTCAGTTCATGTAAGTCTTTCCAGGTTTTTCTGAAATCATCTTACTTGTCATTTCTTATAGCACAGTAATATTTACCTTTACAAGCTCTACATTCCATCCTGTCTTGTACTGGTAGAAAGGCTATCAGCTTCTGCCTTGAATATACTCCCTCCTCACCTCCACCTCACAGAATCCCTGCACATGTTAAAAGTTCAGTTCAAGTGCTACCTGGCACAGGTTCCCCTAATTGCTAGGACCAAGATGTCTATCATTTATCTGTCATCTGTCTATCTATCTACCTATCTATCTATCTATCTATCTATCTATCTATCTATCTATCTATCTGTCTGTCTGTCTGTCTGTCTGTCTGTCTGTCTATCTATCTTACATATTAAATATTTTACATAAGTAATATATGATGATTATAGTAATGATATATAATTATGTTTGATAATTACATATTATATAACTATTGTCATGAAGGCAATGTGATATAGTCAGATAGACAATTGGTGCAGAAACCAGAAAGATGACAATTTAGGTCTCTCCTCTGACCCACATTCAGTGTATGACCCTTGGCAAGTCATTTAGACAATCGAGGAAGCTGTTTAAAACTATAAGTTGTAGAGAAGGTGCCTGCATCAATAGACATTTTCCTCATGCAGATGTTCCTTTTATGGCACTAATAAATCCCAGGTCTGGTTCCTGTCCTGTATATTTTATATGCATATGATGATATGTGGTCTCCCTCTCTCCCAGGAAATATATGTACTTTCAAGTCAGATATCATTTTGTTTTTTCTATCTCCAGTGCCTTACATAGTAGCTGTTTGGGAAAGGCTTATTGAATGAAGTTGAGGATACTGGAGAAACAACCTCTAAAGTTGGCACTACCTAGGAAATACCTCTTCTCTGGATAGAAGTCAAGTCAACAACTATTTATCAAGTACCTACTATGTACTAGGCACTAGATTCACTGTCCAAGAAATCTTTTCTGCTCAATGCTGGAGACTAGGCTTTAGAAATTCTCATGCTTCTCCAGAAAATTGGGGTTTAATGATTCCCATTATTTGACCCACCACTCTCCCCATGGCTGCCATGTGGTTAGAAGTATGCATGCCTCTGCCCCTGCCTCTCCAGGGCTAAGTTCAGACACTCTTCTTACACCACCACTGTCTCAGTTGAAGCTCTTCCTTGGATTAAAAAGGCTACCAAATAGGTAGCAAGGGGAAGAAGAAGAATGTGTGTTTAGGACATCATCTTTGGTACCCTTCAATGACCAAACTTCACTCTGAGGCAGTTAGGTAGTAAAGTGGTTGAGTCCTGAACCTAGAGTAGAAAATATTTAAGTTCAAATCCAGCCTCAGGCATTTACTGGCTGGGTGACCCTGAGCAAGTTACTCACCCTCTCTTTGCCTCAGTTTCCTCAACTCTAAAATGGGGACAATAACAGTATCTACCTTGCAGGGTTGTTTAGTACATAGTACTAGTAGTTAGTACATGGAGTGTTATATAAATGCTTATTCTCTTCCTCCTTTTTAAAGCCTCTTACCTCTGACAGGTACACAATAAAAAGAAAAAAAAAGACAAAAGGCCAAGTTCACTCCCTTTTACAAGCAAGCACAAAATGTGGCTCCCCCCACTACTCTCTCTTACACAAGAATAGAGGTTAATCAATTCATGCTCCATCAGTGAAACATCCTCTAGGAGGTGCCATAAGAATATACAATAAAGTCTTTAAAAGTTTCAAACAAATGATCACCATCCTGTGTTGTTGTTTGTCCTTTGTTCTAGAAGAAGATCATGAAGTCAGGAAGATGATGTCATGACTTTAAAGTGAATTGAATTTAAGTGAGGCAGAGCTGTGCAAACTCACTAGCCTCACTCTCTCCTCCAGAGCCATCTGGGTCCAGTAGTGAGATATAGATCAGGATGACTGGAGGTGGCCTCTCACCACCCGGTGGCATCATGTTAACCAAGGAACTCCCTTAATCAAACACCTTCATATATATCCCTTCCTAAGTCGAAGAGTAAAACAATTTAAGCATTCTTTATCAACCATATGGAAATGGAATATTTCATGTATTTTGTCATTTGAAGCATTAATGAGTAGTACTTAAAAGAGTAAGATAATTTTTGTGAGGGTAATGGTTGTTTAGACTAAAAGTGGATTTCCTTGCAGAGCAAATCACTTCCATGGGTGATAATGCAATGAATCTACCAGCAGAGAAGGAAAAAAAAATACATGCTCTTACTAATGACTAGAATTAAATTATGGAGTTTATTGTAAATGCCTGAACTAGCAGTGCTGAATTCTTGAGATTAAAAAATTGGATGGCAAAATCTTTCTCTTTACTTGGCACAGAGAAACTAGCAAGAGAGTTAAAGAGTTAAGGAGATACTAAAGGAGAAGAATGGCTCATTTGGGGAGTGCACTGAATGGCACAAAGTAAATAATAATGTCATGGTTTTCTGGTTGCTTTAATCAGTGTAGACAGTAAAATTGCATTCTACTTCTAAAATATCCTCTTGGTGGTCTTAATTATCTGGGTATGGTTATTTTATAGTGATCAAATTATAATGAAGAGACAGTGTGGTATAATGGATAAATATTAGACTTGGATTCAGGAAGTCCTGGATTCAAATTATACTTCAGATAGTATCTGTACAATCAAAGGTATAGGTAAATCATAACCTCTCTGAACCTCAGTTACTTCGTCTTTAAAATAAGAAAAGAATAGTAGTAATAATAATAATACCTGAAGATTGTTGTAATGGTCAAACATTATATTATACATATATGCACCTTGAAAAACAAAGAACTATATAAATGTGAATTATAATTATCTGGATAATGTTCAAATTATTACTTCCAATTTGTTATGTGCAAACAAACTTTGAAAGCAAGATGAGTGTTTCTCATGCTTTTCAATACTTTGATATGTCAAAACTAAGGTTTTGAGTCAAACTAAATGTTTATAGTGCCATCATTGGGCTGATTTGTGTTTTCTCATTTGGTTTTCACATCATAAAAACATCAACAAACAACAACACGGGATGGTGATCATTTGTTTGAAACTTTTAAAGACTTTATTGTATATTCTTATGGAAAGTATAGTTATGGTGCTTGGCACCTCCTAGAGGATGAGTTTCACTGATGGGGGATGAAATGATTAACCTCTATTCTTGCGTAAGAGAGAGTAGTGGGGGGAGCCACATTTTGTGCTTGCTTGTAAAAGCGAGTGAACTTGGCCTTTTGTCTTTTTTTTCCTTTTTATTGCATACCTGTCAGAGGTAAGAGACTTTAAAAAGGAGGAAGAGAATAAGCATTCATATAACACTTCATGTCATTTATAAACTTCAGATATGTTGAGTGTTTATGCAGGGGGTCTTACCTTCTGTGTGCCATGGTCCCCTCTGGCAGTATGGTGAAATCTACGAATCCCTGGTGATCTATGAACCTCTCCTCAGAATAATGGTCTTTTTAAAAAAAAATTAATTTATTTTAAACTTAAATACACAATAAGAAAAGAAAAAAAAACATTGCCATGGGCACAGCAAAATGGAAAAGAGGATTCGAGATAAACAGCAATGAATTTCCATTTTAAGAACGTTCATATAGTAAATACTACGCGTTGTGTTCAGAATTGTCGATCTTGTAAGTTTTCTTTTGTTCTCTGCTGTGCACTTTTTACTTTGTTCTTTTTTTTCCCTCTTTTCCTACCCCCTACCCAGGAAGGCTAAAATTAAGCATATATATGCATATGTGTGTGTGTGTGTGTGTGTGTATATCCACACACACATCACATACACATATATAAATATGCATGTACATACATGCACATATACACACATAAGCACATACACATCATATATTATATATCACACCTGCACATATATAATATCCCGGAACATATATGCACACATATATACATATACACACATCTATACACTTATACACACACATGCACATAGATATATATACACAAACATACATATATGCATACATGCATACATAAACTTATATGCATATATATATATATATATACTTAGATATCTATAATCATACTCACATATAGATATATTCATTCACGTGCATCTGTGTAAGACCATACTATACTTGTTTGTCTTCTATTTCTCTGAGGTTTGATAACATCTTTCATAATTCTAAGTCTTTCCATATTTTCCTAAGTCCATCAACTCATCATTTCCTATACTACAGCAATATTCAAACCTTATACTGTCTAATTATTTAAAATAGTCTAAAACAATATTAATATGACCTACATATAGTACATGATTACTACCCCTGCTTTTTTTCCTAATAAATTCTATTCCGGATCTTTATTTTATATTTGTGTATATCTCTTATTTACTATTCCTCCTGACTCCTCTACTTCTACCTGCTGCCTTGCCCTCCTATTACTTAACCCCCCTGCAAAGATCCCTTACTTATCCTCTCTCCACTCCCTTAATCTAGGCACCCTTCTATACCCCACCTTGTCCTACTCCCTCCCTTCTACCTCTGAAAATCCTTCCCCCCATCCCCTTAGCTTTTTATTTCTTTCTGAATTTAGGAGACTTTTATACCCTTCTAGATATATGTGTATTGTTCCCTCTTTAACCCATTTGTTCATGAGAGTAGGGTTCCAGAACTACCAGCCCTTCTCCCCCATCTAATTCCTCTGTGTCAGTTCTTCCTCTCACACCTCATTTGTATAAGATAATTACTCTTTTTACCTTTTCCTAGATGGTTTACTTTTTAGTATCACATCATGCTCAACTCTATGCCAATCTTTCTTTCAATCTACCCAATTACTAATAGCAATCCTTAAACATATCATTGATATTTCCTCACATAAAAAGTAAATAGTTTGTCCTTATTGAGTCTCTCTCTCTCTCTCTCTCTCTCTCTCTCTTTTTTTTTTTTGGTGAGGCAACTGGGGTTAAGTGACTTGCCGAGAGTCACACATCTAGTAAGTCTTATGTGTCTGAGGCTAGATTATGAACTCAGGTCCTCCTGACTCCAGGTCCAGTCCTCTATCCACTGTGCCACCTAGCTGCCCCTTTATTGAGTCTCTAAATTGTAATTAATCTTTGATGTTTACCTTATATTTCTCTTAGATCTCGTATGCCAAATTTTCTATTGATTTCAGATCTTTTTGCAACAAAATCCTGAAAGTCTGGCAATTCATTGAATGTTTTGTTGTTGTTGTTGTTCAGGATTATATTTAACTTTGCAGGGCATGATATTTTTGGCTGCAAGCCCAGTTCTTTTGCTCTTCCATATATAGTGTTCCAAGATCTGTGGTCTTTTAGTGTAACCACTGCTAGGTCTTGTGTGATTCTAATTGTGACGGCCATATTTGAATTGTTTGTTTCTTGTAATATTTTCTACTTGAACTGGGGATTTCAGAATCTAGCTATGATATCCCTGTGGGTTTTCCTCATAGGATCTATTTCAGGTGAGAATAATAGTCTTAAAAACATAAAATAAAATGCATGGCATTAAAAAGTTAGCCAATAATAAATATATATATACACACATATATACACACACACACACATATAGATTATATATAACATATATATACATATATTTTTAGATACATTCATGAACCACATTTTAAAAGCCCCTGCTATAGAGAGAGTCAACCTGTTCCATTATTCTGTTCTTTCTTTTCTTTTCTTTTCTTTTTGAGGCAATTGGGGTTAAGCAATCTGCCTAGGGTCACACAGCTAATAAGCATTTGAGGCCCAATTTTAACTGGGTCCTCCTGACTCCAGGGCTGGTGCTCTGTCCATTGTACTACCTAGCTGCTCGAGTCTATTATTCTTAAACTTGAACTTTTATTATAAGATAATAGAATCATAGATTTAGAACTGGAGGGACTTCACAGTCATCTATTATAACTCCCTTATTTGATAAATAAGAAAACTGAGGGAAAAAAAAGTGAAGCAATATACAGAAGATCACCCAAGTAGTATCAGAGGTATGGTTTACATCCAGGTCAATTGATTCCAAGTAAGTGTTCTTTCCACTAAACTGCAAAGAATTAAAGATTCTGGGTAATGAGTGATGTGTAAGCTAATCTTTGAAGGAAACTAAGAATTTTGAGAGGCAAAGGTGAGGAAGCAGTGCCTTTTAGGCATGGAGGAATGTATGGATAAAGGCAAAGAAACAGAGGAGTTTATGTGAGGAACTATATTTGGTACCAGATTATGAAGGATCTTAAATGATAGAGGGGCATTATTATTTTACTCTAGAGGTAATAGGAAGCCATTGCATTTTAATGAGCATGAGGATCTAAACTTCTGCTTTAGGAAAATCACTTTGGCATCTGTATGGAGGATGGATTGAAGAGGAGAGAGACTTGAGTAAAGGAGTTCAATTAGGTTATTATTACAATAGTCCAGGTATAAATTGATGAATTTTCACCAGAATGATGGCTGTGGATGTAAAGAGAAGGGACTATATATGAGAGATGTTGTGAGGGTAGAAATGACAAGACTTGGCAACAGATTGGGTATGTATAATGAAAGATAGTGAAGTGCATCAGCATACCTAGAGGCAAGGGCAAATGTAATACTGTTTTGGGTTTTTTTTTTTTGCTGCAATGAAAGATTGATCATGGGATATGCAAAGTCCCAAATAAGAAAATGGCTATTGCTAATCAGCTCTCACAATCCTGCAGAAACATAGTAATCACATATGAGGAAAAAGACAGAAAGAGTGGGGTGAGGCTTATTATCAAGAGGAAATGTGACAGCTCTAATTTGGGCTTTCCCAGATCTTTTCTCTTTTGCATGTGTATGTGTACCATTGGTATACCATCCAGTTAATTCCACAAGTATTGATTAATTTCCTACCATGTACCAAATATCAAGGCCTTCATTTGGGGGAATTAATGGCCTGAGTTAGAAGGTAAGTGAATCTATTTTTATCTCAGTCCTCTAAATCTAGTCTTCCTCAACTTCCAGACCTTGGCTTCATTCTATTTCAGTCATATAGCTGGACACCAGGGCCTGGCCATCCTGAGAACCTTGCCATCTTTCCTTCTGGAGACATCGTTTACCTCTACCATCACCACCCCCAATACATCCTCATCCACCTCTTGCTCAGAAAGCAATAAATAATTCAGTAAAACTCTATGGCTGCACTAACAATTCCAATGACTGAAGACCAAAACTCTATTCCCTGGTCATGACTCTTTGAAATGTGTTTTATCTCCTAGGAGAATTTAATCTCTTAGAGAGCAAGAGCTATCTCATTTTTGTATTTGAACCTCCAAGTAGGCATTTAACTGATGCTTGTTGACTTATTGATTGATGGCTACTGGTCCCTGGGGGTAGAAAGACTTTTTAAAAAACTTTCTCTGGCCACAAGGATTTCATATATAAGATGTCCTCTGTATCTGTGACTTTTTCAAACTTCCCCAAAGCCCAAGCACAATGAGAACTCATAGGATTTATTCTGTCTTGATTCTGTGTTTTAAGGCTTTGGAAAAATATCTTCCTTTTGAGGCCTCTTCCTTTTCTCAGGTGATACCTATATTCATTAAGAATGTCCATTTTAATGAGGTCATCTAATGACAAGGAGTTATTACAAATATTATGTTTGTTCTCCAAAATTTAAATCTCTAGCACAAGTGTAATATGCACACATATAAACACAATGTAAATTATGGCTAATGAGTAATTGACTCATTTAAGCAGGCATACATCAAACCGTGCCTCCCTAAGTATGTACATTGCAAAGTAATAACCTTAGAAAGTTTTACATTTAATCCAGTGATGCTGACACTGAAAACGTTTGTAGGACTTGTCTTTAGGGGTTGCCTTCAGAGCCTGAGGCACACTGTTTTGAATTAATAATAACTGGTATTTGTATAGTACTTTACATACATTTTTTTTAACCTTAGGACAGCTCTGTAAGGTAGGATTACAGATATAATTGTCTCCAGAAGGAAAAATGGTAAGATTCTCAGGTTGACCAGACCCTGGTATTCAGCTATATGGCTGAAACAGAATGAGGCCAAGGTCTGGGGGGTTGAGGAAGACCAGATTTAGAGGACTAAGATAAGAATTGATTCATTAATCCTCTAACTCAGGCATTAATGCCCCAAGATGAAGGTTCCAATATTTGGCACATGGTAGGAAATGTATGAATATTTGTGGAATTATAAGCTTCCTAAACTAGGTCATACACTAGTAGTAGTATATTGTTATTTTACAGATGAGGAAACCGAGGCTGAGAGAGTTGAAATATTGTGCCTCTAACACAAAAAGTAGTCTGTTTATGACCCCCCAGAAATTTGATTTTGTCGCCTTAAAACATGCTTCAGATATTGTGCTAAATTGAATGCTTTTTTAATAAGATTCCATTACTTGAGCAGAATATAAACATGTGTGTATATATGTATATACACACACGCACACACATGTATGTATATACTTGTATATATACATATACATACATACATGCATATATATATATATATATAATATATATAATATATATATATATATATATATATATATATTATATATATACACACACATTTTTTTTAATGCCAAGTTCATTTTACTACAGTCATATACAACTGAGATTGAGAAATGGTATTTGAACTCAGTTGGGTCTTTCTGATTCCAAGTCCTACCTTCTATCCATTATACCAGTCTGCCACTCTAATTTTGGCCACAATAACAATCCTTCCTTCAGTATTGATTTTATTTTTGGAAATGGTCAAAAGTCATTTGGGGCCATGATTATTAACTCAAATTGTGAGAATGACTATCATCTAGGACTTTGCCATTAATGAACTCCTCCTGCCATCATTAAGTGTGCCTCAAAAGATACTAATGAAATTTCAGATTCCATAGATATTCCATTGGCTATGATCACAGCTCTTTGACATCCTCTTTATTCAGAAGGATGAAAAATGTACATGTTCCTCAAGAATATAGTGAACCATAATTTTTGCTCCATTTAGATTTAAAATAGGTCATCATATCTCCAGGTGCTTAATTTTTATTTTGATTACTATTCATATGCAATAGAATCCTAACATTTCACATGTGAAGACACAGAGAGGTTTAATGATTTGCCCATAGTCACTTAGAAAGCTACCGGTTTAATGAAACATAGGATTCTACACTTTGTGACTCCAAGTTCAAAGTATATCCATTAAGTTTCCATGTGTTCCAATAATTAAATACATTGTTATGACAGTTTAATGTATGAACTTTCAATTTATTTGGCAGGTTTTAATTTCAATATTGAAATCTATAATTACCATCACAGGTCAACTTTTTTTTTCTATGAGTTATACATTCCTATCTAGTTTTTATGAAGATATATTTCTTTCCATGGAATAGAAAGTTGGTGTGCTTCTTTCTTTGGAGTATGCCACCTGGCATATGATAGAAGGCAATTAGTCAATTAGCCAAAACCCTTCTCTCTCCTCAACTTCCTATTACTATCAAGGTCACTACCCTGCTTCCAGATGCTTGAGGCTTAATCTCTGTATTGAACTTGATTCCTCTTTCTCACTCATTTCACATAGCTAATTAGTTGCTAAGTTATTTAATTTCTTTCTCTATAACATCTCCCACATATATTCCCTTATCTCAGATCATATGACCACCATGCTAGCAAGTTCAAGCAGTCATTACCTCTCATCTGGACTATTACAACAGCCTTCTAATCAGTCATCCTGTCTCAAATTTCTCCACTTTCCAATCCATCCTCCATACAAGCACCAAATTGATTTTGCCAAAGTATAGTTTGGACAATCTTATATATCCTCATCCCATCCCCACCCTCACCCTCAACTCAATAAGCTCCAGTGGCTCCCTATTAAAGCTTTCTGTAACCTGGTCCCTTCCTACCTTTCCAATCTTCTTACATTGTACTACCCTCTAGGTACTCTATGATCTAGCTTTAATAGCCTGCTTGCTGCTCCTTATGCATAGCACTGCATCTCCTATCTCTCTGTGCCTTTGGACTGTTTTTTTTCCCCCTCATGCCTAGAATTCTTTTCCTCCCAATTTCTGATCCTTTGACCCCATGGCTTCCTTTAGAACCTAATATAAGTGCCCTGTTCTCTAAGAGGTCTCTCCTGGTCCCCACCACTACCACCACACGCACCCAGCTTTTAGTTCATCCCCCCTAAGATTATCTTCCATCTAATCTTTATTTATATGTTCAACATGCAAATGTGTCCCAAAAGTCTTAGTGCAGACTAAGCTTTAACCCTAAAATTCTGTTAAGCGTTTTGGGACATATTCTTTATGCTGTCACCTCCATTAGAATGCAAGCTTCTAAGGGGCGGCAACAGTTTTTGCCCTTTATTTGTATACTCAGTGCTTAGCACATTGCCTGGAAGATAGTAAGTATTGAATAATTATTTATTGATTGAGAAATCTATAGGTAATAGTTTAGAAATTTCATAAAGACAATATTTCCATCTTTTCTTCTGGGAAATAAGATTCCCTCTAATGCTGTGTAAATGTAATAAACACTTAGGAAAGCTGTCTATTAGGGTCTGACAGCAAGAAACAGCAAAAATTAAACTTTGTTACTATTCCAATGTATGAATGGCAATGATTCAAACTGTGACATTTGATAATACACCATATTTTAGGCACAATGTAAAGCTCTTTTGGTGTCTGCAGAATTAGCTAGATGGTAGTGAATAGGGTGCTGGACCTGGAGTCCAGAACATGGGTTTAAATATTGTCAGAGATATATAATAGCTGTGTGACCCTGGGCAAGTCACTTAACCTCTGCCAGTCTTGGTTTCTCCTCATCTATAAAATATAGATAATAATAGCATCTACTTCTCAGGGTTGTTGTGAAGATAAGATGAAATAATATTTATTAAGTGCTTTGCAATCTTTTTTTATTAATTTATTTTGATTTATCAATAATCACTTCCATATGATTTTGAGTTTAAAATTTTTCTCCCCCTTCCTCCCTACCACTCTCCCCAAGACAGTACACAATCTAATATAGGCTACACATATACATTCCTATTAAACATATTTTCACATTAGTGATGTTGTAAGTAAGAATTAGTGCTTTGCAATCTTAAAGTGCTCAATAAATGCTAGCTAGTATTATTAGCAGTATTAATTCCTGTGTTATAGAGAAGTTGTTTTACTAGGCTTTATTGTGTTGGCAGTTTTGTCCTCCTCATGTTCTTTGACCCATAATTTATCTTTGGACTATATAGAAATGAACTATGCCATATAAAAGGATTACATAGTTGTGAAAGATCAGACTAGGTCCAGGGGACCAGGTTGTATATTCCATACTTGAAAACTGATTTTGGAGAGGTTTAAATAAGCACACCTTTCCTGAAGCCCAGTACAGGTATTGCAGGACCAATCCTCCAGTGATTTCCCTGTCTTGAAACTTGTTAAATTTCTTAACTTATGAAATATTCACAACATTGTTTGAAAAGCCAAACCTATGCATGCCTGGGCTTCAAGCCTTCAGAAGAGGAAGCAATTCCTCCTAGATATGACTTTTATACATTGTGTAAGCCTTGCTATGGTTTGATGGCAAGGCATCAAACATACAGATGAGAAGGAGATGGGGAATTTGGTGTAGGAATAACACTCCAGTGCCTGTATATATGCATTGTAGTTCACAGATTTCATTCTGTTATAGGATTCTGATTTATTTCTGTACCTCTCTGAGAAGACTCTCTGGTGAGATAGCTGTTAATCTCAATAGACTGCTCTTCCCCTGGGGGGAAAAAAGTCCTGGAAGATATTTTTAATGAAGCATAAGAAGCACATCATCAGTTATGCTAGATATTAAAGGAAACATAGTATATTCTTAAGATGGCTTGATGCTTATGCTGTTATGTGTGTGTCTGTTTAAAACATACAGCTCCTAAACTTTGTAGATATTATTTTATGCTCTCCCACTTTTAAATTCAGGTTTTTTTGGCATCTGTCCTTAGTCCCTAAGTGTTCTACCTGGAAAATTTCAAGCCATAGTAGAAAGAATACTAGAGTTGAAATGAGAAAACCCTGTGTGGCTTGCTATACTTATGATCTCAGACAAATCAATTAACCTCCTAAAGTATTTGTTTTATCTATAAAATTGGGACTATTATTCTTGCACTGCAGATCTCGTAGGGCTAGTCTTGAGAAACTCTTTGTAAACCACAAAGTATTATATAAATATGAGCTATTATTTCTGGGGACGGATCGAGTTCAACTTCAGTTAGTCACATGACTAGGAGACCCTTTCTTGAGGATAGAAGGTAGACATTTTCTGTACTTTCCTTAATTGATATGTTCATTTAGCATATGCTACACATCTACTGTGAGAGGCAGTATGGTATAGTGAATGAAGAGCTGGCCTCAAAGTCAGGAAAACCTCGGTCAATCTCCCTAACACATACTAGCTGCATGACCCTGGGTAAGTCCCTTAAACTCTCAGTGCTCTCTAGATCACTCTCTAAGACAATAACTTTCAGAGAAGGTACTGAAATGAATGAGTAGAGGGAGTTTCCCTACCTGGGAGTTCCCTATACCAATAAAATTATATATGCAATCCCTATTTCCATCCCTACTATTGACAAGGCAGAGAAGCCATGTGTAAGAGCTGACAAAAAATAGCGGTCAGTAAGACCTGGATTCAAGTCCTGCCTTGGACATTCCTGTGTGATCCCTGGGAAGTAATTTAACCTCTCAGTGCCACAGGAACCTTGCAAAAATTGTAAGTTGCAGAGCATTCGCGTGATTTATATTGATAGAGTTTCTTCAATGGTTAGAACCAAAAAGTAAAATAAGATGTACAGTGAACTATGTGAGGGTTTGAGGGAGATATATTGGAATACAGTCAGGCTAACAGACCAACAAATTTTCCATAGAGGAACAGATCATCTGTTCTTGGCCAAACCTAATAAAACAGGATATTTTATTGTTGTTACCATTCTCCTGGGCAGCAAAAGCCCAAGAATGGTGATATAAGGCCCTACTTTTAAGGGCCTTATAAGAATCTAGTAGGGAGATTAAACAGCTAGCAACACAAACAATAAAAACCTAATTATAATTATATAATTTTAAGTCAAGTACAAGAGGCTTGGATGAGAAAAAGAAAGAGACAGAGAGAGAGAAAGACATTTTCTGCCATGAGGATCTTGACAGGCTTTGCAGAAAAGGTGACACTCATTAAGGTTTTTTTGTTTTGTGTTGTTTTTGTTTTTTTAGAATGAGTTGGAGGTTGGAAGTAGAATGGGGAGGGTACTGACAGAGAGAAGAGGAAAAAGACCAGTGTTCCTGATGGAGGCCACATAAGGAAAGGTAGGGAGCTGGGAAAAAGAAGGACAGGTTTGGGTAATAAGTAGTGCAGCAATATTTCCTCCAGAAATGTTTTTACCCCACTAGAGTCAGAAGTATTATAAAACATTTTTACAGTATGTCATATTTGCATAGTGCTCTAAAATGAGTTCGATTAGTTATTTACCCCTAATAACCCCCAAAAATCAATAGGGAATGTTCTTCCCACTTGACAAATAACTGATGCGCCATCATGAAGTGATATTTATGAACTAAGAGGTTAAGTTATTTGCTCAAGATTGCAAGCAAATCAGTATTTTATAAAGGAGCAAAACTCTCAGACCTTGGAGATTCCAGTTCATTGCCTCACTTGTACTGCTTTGCTTCTGCTGTTTATGCAGCACCCATCATCATCACAAATATCATTATGAATGATGCTGCATGAAGAGTTAACCCTCAAAGGCACGATAGTAAATAGATTAATATATAAATCCAAGAGAATGGCATTTCCTACACATGTAAGATATATTGGAATACAGTCAGGCTAACAGACCAACAAATTTTCCCTAAAGGAACAGATCATCTGTTCTTGGCCAAACCTAATAAAACAGGATATTTTATTGTTGTTACCATTCTCCTGGGCAGCAGTAGCCCAACAACAGTGATACAGCAAATAAATAAGCTTAAGGGCCTTGAAAAAGTTCTAAAACATAAATGGATATTAAGATACTTCAAAGTAAATAATTATTATAACTTTCATTTCTATAATACTTTGTTTTGCAAAACACATTTTGAGTTCTACATGGCTAGTATGGAAATGTGTTTTGCATGACTTCACATATATAATAGGTATCATATTGCTTGTTTGCCTTCTTCATGGGTGGGAATAGGGCTAGAGGGAAGGAAAGAAATTGGAACTCAAAAAATTTGTAAATGTATGTTAAAAAAGAAGAAAAACACATCATGATTATATATATATATATATATATATATATATATATATAATATATGCATCTATATAACATCATGAGTTATATTTTTTTTTCCTTAAAGAAATGGGAGTTCCTTGTATTGATGTCAATTCAGAAAAGATTATCTCTAAATACTTGCATAACAAATATGTGTAGTTACTATGGGGAAAATTTTCATTTAAGGAATATTTATTAAGTATTATATTCAAGTCTGAAAATAATGATTAATAATAATTAGTATCATTATTATTGTTATCATTATTATCACTATGACATTCATTCTCTGTGTAACCTGGTGTTTGGATGTATTTGTATTTATTTTACCATGACATTTATTTTACCATGTGTCTTCCAGGCACAGAATTCCCTGAATTCCAAGTTAGGGCTTCCTGAATTCTTTACTCTTAGGAAATTAGTCCAAACCTATGGGAATACTTGATTACATTTGGAAAGAATTGTTAAGTCTATAAGCCAAGATGGGCTCTAGGACAAGATTCACCAAACTTTCTTTGGGTTGGCCATGCCATCACCAGGTAGATTAACTTCAGGTCCTATGGAATCTATAAACACTTACTGAGGTCTTGATTGAGAAGTTCTTAACACTTTGGTGAAGAGTAAGTTAAATAAAACTTTTTCTTCACAACAACCTCCAGAATATTGGGAAAATGAAAATAATGGTGGAATCTCAAAAATAACCTTCTCTTTATCCTTTTGCCAACCCCTACTCCTCCAATTAGAATTGATTTCTTTCAAATCAGATCCAGGAGTATTTTGGACCTGAGTCATCATATCAAAAATTGAAGTATAATTGTCACCTCTACTGAAAGATACCCTTTAAAGACTAGGATTAAGTCTTATTCATCACTTTCTTTCATCCTTTATCTGTACTAGGGCTCTACACATAGGAGGTACTTTATAACTTGTTAAGTGAATGAATGAGTCAGTGATTCAGTATTCTCTAAAGCTTCATTTCACAGCCACTCCCTTGTCAGCATAGGTCTACAAAATTTAGTGGTCTACAGCTATGGTTCACAAACACTTGTGTACCAGGTCTGTGGCAAATTTTTTCACCAGGCTGAAAAAGTGTCATGACCAAAGACCATAAAAATCCATATGATTTTTTTGGAGGGGAAAAAAAACTCTTTTTCTTACTATTGTCTTTGACCTGGCCTTTTCACCTATAGGGTCAAGTAGAACAAATCTAACAGATCTTCAAATACTTGAAGATGACTAAATTTTTATAAGATTAATCATCTCTACTCCACTTCCTTACATAAATTCTCCTATAGTGTGGGTTCTGAATTCCTAACCATTCTGGCTGTTCATCTCTGACTATGCATCCATTTCTCAATGTGTTTTCTAGAGTGTGATGCCCCACTTTAAATACACCATATTCTGATCAGGTGTGGTTTAAAAAAGGCAAAGAAAAGAGTGCAGAGTATTATGAAGAATACAGTTGTCTTTAGCTTGTGTTTTTAATTATCCTTTGGAGTATGCTGACATGGTGTAGCTATTAGTTGCTTGTGCAATAGTTGTTTGAGTAACAACTATGGGCAACTTGATATTCTAAGCAAAGGTTAAATTGCTTCTCATCACAAAGGATGTTTCCTAAACTCTTTATACGTAAGTTAAAAGATAGATATAATGGAATTAAAATCTTCTCATGGGGCTTAAAGTGCACCTAAAAGCTATGAATTGCAGCAAAATATAATCTCTTTTTCCATTGAAGTCACAGTGATGTATGTATTTTGCTTCAGATATGAATTAAATACATGCCATGTATAACTATCATCCAAGCATATGGCACAAGTACAGGGGGCACAGGCTCTTTTATTTTAAATGTAGAACACAGGGCATGAAGAAATGTTTGGTTTTAGTTTTCTCTTTTGTGGGTGCTACAGTCATTCTTTTTTCCCTTGTTTCGTTGCTGCATTACAACAGCACAATGGAAATAGAACTTAAGAGTTAGGACAAATTTTGGAGTTAGCACGAATATATTTTCATATCTGGACCTGCTTTCTTATCTTAACATGAACAAAAGCTTCCTTGGTTTAACAAAAATGACTGAAATATGGTTACAGAAATACAATAAAAATTAAAAGAAAGAATTTAGCTACTTACAGAGACAACCTCAAGTTAGCCTTGTTTGTCTGGAAAGAGATTTATACAAACTTTCTCAATAAAAGAAACAAAACAGTTTGTCAGTAAGTGAGATGAAACAGAATTCTTCTTTGTCTTGTATTTTAAATTCTACAAATTCAGGGACTACATTTTCCATTCTACATCTTCTTTATATTCTTCAAAAGAGTTTTGTTCTCAATTCACTAGTTTTTCAGCCATGTCTGACTCTTTGTGACCCCATTTGGGGTTTTCTTGACAAAGATACTGGAGTGATTTGCCATTTCCTTCTCTAGCTCATTTTACAGATAAGGAAATTGAGGCAAACAGGGTCAAATGACTTGCCCAGGGTCATACAGCTAGTAAGTATCTGAGGCTGCATTTGAACTCAGGAAGATGAGTCTTCCTGAATCCAGTACCAGCACTTTAACCACTGTGCCACCTGCCTACTTACCAGAGCTTTGTACCACATGGTACATAAAGGTAAGTATTCAGGGTGTACTTTTAGACTCTATCCCCGTTCTTCAGTTTTAAAATTAAATGAAACCGAAGTCTTGCAAAATGGAGACAGCTCCTCATCAGAATGTTAAGAACTTCTCAATCAGGACCTCAGGCAATACTGGAGACACTGGATCACCTGGGTTCTAGGCCTGATTTTGCCACTAGTGACTTGTGTGAACTTGGGTAAGCCATTTGACTTTTTTGAGAGCCCACTTTCCACATCTGTGAAATGAGAAGTTTGGGGAAATGAGAAGTTTGTATTAATTGACCTCTAAGGTAATTTATTTAATTTAACAAAGTATTTCTGATTTTAGTGTGTCCATCAGATGATTTTCCCTTTTAAATATTGTAGCTTGTTGTTTATACTTCTGTTAACTGCCCTTTCATTATTGCTGTTAAATCATTTGTCAGTCGTGTCTGACTCTTCATGATCCCATTTAGGGTTTTCTGGACAAAGATACTGCAGTTGTTTGCCATTTCCTTCTCCATCTCATTTTACAAATGAAGAAATGGAGGCAAACAGGATTAAGGGACTTGTTCAGGGTTACACAGGTGCTAAGTGTCTGAGGCCAGATTTGAACTTACGAAGATAAGTCCTCCTGACTCCAGGCCTGTGATGTATCCACTGAGCCACCTAAGTGCCCCATTGTCCTTTCATATTATGCCTTGTATCATAGTTATTTTTGTATATTGCGTATATACCTTGGGTATATGGAGTATATTCTCAAAGTAAAGTATATCCTTACTTTGAGATTGGGGTCTGATTTAATCTGCTTTGTGTCTCACCCTCCACCTCCAACCTCTTATCTCACATAACAATGCTTCGTATGTAGTAGGTGCTTAAATAAATTAATAAATGTTTAATGATGTGGTGTTTTGGGAACAACATGGGATTTGGAGTATGAAGATCTGTATTTGAATCCCAGTTCCACCCTGAATATGTGAGTAACCTTGAGTAAGACATTTTTCACCTCTGTAAACCTCAGTTTCCTCACCTGGCAACAAGATGATTAGAATTGATGGTCTTTAATGTTCCATTTATCTCTAAATTCCATAAATATTTTATATGAAATACGGTTCAACATTTATTTGTTTTATTTGGCAAATGTATTTTGAACACTTACAATGTAAAAAGCATTTTGCTAGATGCTATGGGGTTGAGAGGACACAAAAAGGCTAAGGCTAAGACAGGGCCCACTCTCAAAACACATACAGTCTTCCAGGGAAAAGAAGGCATATATAGAAAATAATTGTACACTACAATATATGTATTTTTGTATATACACATGAAAGACTTGACTTTGGAACCATGAAGTACTGGGTTCAAGTCTTTCATTTGAAATGTTCTGGTTATGTGAATCCAGGTAAGTTATTCAACCCCTCACTGCACTGGACAACTCAGACTCTAAGTTGCAGATAAGATGCTGACTTGCATTGGTAGAGGGTTTTTCCTCATGCAGTGAGCTACCTTTGCCAATGAAGTTACAGGTCCCATGTCTATCTATTATGAAGCATATGTTAACTAGTAGGTAGAGCACTGCCCCTGGAGACAAGAAGACCTGAGTTCAAATCCAGCCTTACTACCTATGTGACCCTGGGCAAGTCAATTAACCTCTATTTGCCTCAGTTTCCTCAACTATAAAATGAGGATAATAATAGCTCCTAACTCACAGGATTGTTGTGAGGATCAAATGAGATACTATTTGTAAAAGGCATTTAGCCTATCTATTAAATTGACCTGGACTTGTGATTTCATCATCATGGGGAATTTCTGATTTAGAAACTTCTTCAATGCAGATCAGTAACAGCTACATAATTTACGGACTTAGAAAATCATTTGAAGCCCTAAGAGGATTGACTTGCCCACTGTCATACAGACAGTAGAAGACTGGAACCAAAATCTTCCTAATTGTAAGGATTCTACCTGGTATCCCGAGGTTTTTTCTTCTCAATAATTTCATTGTGGATTATCACTTTTTTATTTCTCAGAAAATGATGTATTCCCAAGATAGACATATTTAATAGATTTCTAAAATTTCTGGGGCTGGAAGAAGAACCTAGATATCATGTAATCCTAACTGCCTTAATTCAAAGATAAGCACACTGATATTCAAAGGGATTGTTTGTTTAATGGCTAGCCAGTAATTTAGCTAGGACAAGAATTCAAGTCTTTACCTCAAATATAATTTTCTTTTCACTATACTAAAAAGCTGCACTGAAGAGAGTCTTCCATTGAATTGCTTGGCTTGCTTGTGCACTAGTGACAGGGATGACTTATTGTATAACATGTACAGACTTGCTTATTAACATACCCAAGATCCAGTTGCTTGCCATCTCAATTGCCTGAATCCTTTGATCATTTCTTCCATAAACTTTGCATTTCCTCAAGCTCTCAGCAGAGTAGGCACTTAGTAAATGTTCATTGTATTTGCAATTTTTTTTTACATATGCCACACCTAAAATGTCTTGGGTACTCTTCTGAGTAATAGTCTCCATATTTGATGTCTCAGTCTCATTAAGAGGAGTATAGCAACCAGAATATAGCAGGTGACAGTTTTGTGGTACTCTATTCTGACTACACCACTAATTGAGCTAGGCATTCTCATTGCATTTAGATGAGGGCAGCCAGGATGATCAAAACCTAGGAGACCAGGCCATTTAAGAATCAGTAGAGGAAGACAGAGATGTTTAACCATTAGAAGGTTAGAGGAATAACGACTATCTTTTGCTTGAGCCCAATTCTTAAGTTGTTTTTGGGAGGCAAATGAGAGAAAATGTAAGTTGTCAAAGGCAAAACTAGACTTGATCAGTAAAAATTTCAGAGAAGTATATTTAATCTCAATATGAGAAAAACTTCCTAAATATTTGAAGCTGTGAAAAATTGGAATGTGCTTGGAAGGTAGCTGCAAATATCCAAATATTGAACAGTTGGTCATGTTTTAGTGATATAGAGAGGATTCTTATTCATTTTGAGGTTAGACTAAATGGTCCCTTAAAACATGGAGATAATGTGATTCTTCTCTTCCTCTAGAAAGGCAAATCATAAGACTGACATCAGAAAATTACTCATTTTGTATTGACGTTTGGAATGAAATTGTGTCTTATGTGTTCAGTGCCCTGGCAATCAAATTTTGTTTTGTTTTTTTTTGGGGGGGGGGCTTTTTTCCCTGTATTTCTCAGAATGGGCATTCAGCAAGTGATTTGGGTGCTAGATAGGTTGATTTTAGCAGCCAGGTGGGGAGAGTATAAGTTCCTCAAAAGCATGGACTGTTTCATTCTTGTCTTTGTATACCCACTTGGTAAGTACTTACTAAATGGCCGTTGCAGTGTTGAATTTTTATTTTTCCCCCTCATAAATTTTAATCTTTTACTTTGCAATGTTACATAATGGTTTGTTCTTCTACCGTCCACCTTCCATTTTCCTTTTGGCTTTTGAAGATAATTATTCATCCTGCCCAGATGATGATGAACTTAAATGGACTTATTTCTTGAAATATAAAATGAAAAGTCGATTTAATGTGAATGATCAGGGTAGAAATTTTACTTCTGACTGAAAGAATTATAACTTTTCTTTTCTTTAATGAGAACAGTAAGTAAAAATAATTATTCATGCAAGCTTGCCATCTCATTAAGCAGTGATGTAAAATTCTCTCCAATAAAACCTCTTAAGGTTTTTTTTTGCAAGGTTGGGCTTTAGAGGGTTTATTATTTCAATTAGGCTCTGGAATTTGATTAGTCAATCAACCCAGTCCAGTCCAGAAAAATCTCTTATGGTCCATTAATTTAAGAAGGCTTCTTTGTATTGGCTGTGATTATTAAAAATAAAATAAAATAAGATTTCCTCATAGAAAAACTACTATCTCTCTGCTTTATTTCCTGTTCCACTTTTAGCCTTTGTTTTCAATAAATCTTTCTGCCGTTTGTTTTTAAGAAATGTGTTAATTCCAATTATTCTACTTAACTCTTCCACAAATTCTACCACAGTCAAGATGAGATACAAATGCAAACTTCCTTTTCTGCCTAAGTATGCCCAGTACATTAAAGGTTAAAAAAGATTTTATTATTTTTTTTCCAAGTAGAAAGGAATATCCCTGTAGGTAGTGAGATGGGCAGGCCTTACATAAAGCTTTCTGAATATTTCCTTTTGATGAAAATAGGAATATTTCATGGGCTGCTTTTTGCCTTTCTTTATACCCCCAAAACTTATCACAGTGCCTGGCATGTAGCAGGGACTTAAGAAATGCTTGTTGACTTGACTTGGCAAGATGAGTTTTTCTATATATCCAAAACTTTGAATTAAAAAAAACCCAACCTTCTAATTCTACAAATAGCCATCTTTTTAATACTAATAATTTCTTAGATGGGCTCTATGGCTTTGAGTCATGGAGCTCCATGATGTCCATAAATCACAATTTGCAAAGGGGCAATAGAAAGGCACGTGCTAAGCAAAAGTTAATTCCAGCATATTAACTACAATAGCTTATTGATGAGAAGTGGTACAAAACATATCATCATGAGATCTGATCAAAAAAGAGGTGAAATAGTCAAACACGAATAAGATTTAAATAGGCTAAGAATATCGTCAATAACTGAGAATACTACCAATATCTTTAATCTCAGGGCAAAAAAGAGATTGAATATTTTTCCCTGAGAAAAATGTTCTTTTAGTGGAATCAGGTCTGCTTATTTTGGGGGCAGCTAGGTAGCACAGTAGATAGAGTGCCTGCCCTGGAATCAAGAGGGACCTGAATTCAAATCTGGGCTCAGACACTAGCTGTGCAACCATGGTCAAGTCACTTAACCTATTTTCCTCAGTTCCTCATCTGTAAAATGAGCTGGAGAAGGAAATGGCAAACTCCATTTTTGGCTTAGAAAACTGCAGTTGGGATCATGAAGAGTCGGATACAACTGAAAAATGACTTAACAGCAATAATGAAAGGGCAATAACAGAAGTATAAACAATGAACTATGTTATTTCAGAGGGGAAAATCATCTGATAGACACACTAAAGCCAGAAATACCTTGTTAAATAAAATAAGTAACCTTAGAAAACCCCAAATAGGTTCACAAAGTTTTGGGCACAACTAACTGACAAAACAACTTCTTATTTCAAAATTTAATTTAATCAAAATTAATCTAAATCATTTGAGTTAAATAGCATCTATTGAGTTGAACAGAGCTTTGCCCCAGGGTACCAAAAGTTAGAAACTGGACAATTTTAACACATGGCATTCCTTCAGTGTTTTTATTGTTGCAGTCATGCCCAACTCTTTGTGATCCCATTTGGAGTTTTCATAGCAAAGATACTGGAGCTGTTTGCCATTTCCTTCTCCAGCTCATTTTATAGATGATGAACTGAGGCAAACAGGGTTAAGTGACTTGCCCAGGATCACACAGAGCTAGTTAAGTGTCTGAGCCCAGATTTGAACTCAGGAAGACTCTTCCTGACTCCAGGCCCAGCATTCTATCCACTGCACCACCTACCTGCCTCCTTCAGTCAAGTATAGGTGATTAAAATAACTAATTCACTGATTTCATATTAATTACTTTCTGTGTTGTTTTTACTTCATGAATTAGAAAGTTGGTTTGAAGACTTTTTTTGTGCTGCTTGACTCTCGTACAGTTCATCTTGCTTATTATCTTAGGTACCAAATTACTAGTTCATAGAATAATAGAGCTAGGCTAGAAGAGACCTCAGAGGCCATCTGGATTATCACGTTTGTGCTGGAAGAGACCTTTGTGGCCTTTGAATCCAATCCCTTCCTTTTATAAGGAAAAGATAAGTGAGTTTCCAAATGTTATGCATCTAGTATCTGAGGCAAGAACTGAATCCAGGTCCAAACAGCCACTGTGTTATGTAGATGCAGATTGAATCCTACTGGAACTCCCTTTCAACTTCCCAGATCTCATAAGAAACATCAACAAATGTGAATATCAGAGAGGCTTTTTTTTTTCAGTCTTATAGTTATAAAGTGATATAATAATGCCCATAATCTTTTTCCAAGAAGGACTGGCCAGGAAAAAAGTGATACATTCTGAAAAACTCACAACTTTGAAAGACCACAATAACAAATGCAAATAGAACTTGAAAGAGGGTAATGCTATCTAAACTGGACATCCCCATTCCATTTTAACATTTGGCTTAAATATTTGTTACACATCGTTTAATCAGGACCAGCTCAACATGTAGAGGAAGTAGGTGACTTTCTACGTAATTTTGGATGGGGGTGGGTGGGGTGCCATGAAAGAAAGAGCCTGCCAAGAAATACTCTTTCAATGTCTTCCTTGTTTCTCTGCTATAGTGTCATAAATTTCCATATTACTCTTTTAGGTGAAGGACTTTATTAAAAATGTTTGTGTTACATATTAGGATTAACATATTTTCATTTCTGCAATACTCTAATGGATTAATGACCTCCTTGGTATGGGTACTCAATTCACTGTTGCAGATGAAAACCCATCATGGTGTGACAAACACTCTTTTTTCTGGAATCAGGGGACCTGGAGTCAAATCCTAGATCTGATACTTATTATGTATACTACCTTGGGCAATTCACTTAACCTTCTTAGACCTTGTAGTCCTTATCTGTAAGATGATACATTTGGACTACATAGCCTCCAAGGTTCCTTCTAGCTCCAAATCTGTGATTTATTTATGACCTCTAATCCAGTGAGATTATTATCCATTTCATTATTGTCATCATTGCTAGCCTTTACGTGGTTCTTTAAGGTTTGCAAATTTCAACTTAAGGTTTATGTGTGGTACCTAATTTGATCCTCACAACAACCTTGGGAGGTAGGTGCTATTATTATTACAGATGAGTAAATTGAAGCAGAAAAAGGTTAAGTGACTTGTTCAGGCTTACACAACTGATATATCTGATGACAAGATTTGAACTTCTGACTCCAAGTCTAGCTCTCTACCCACTAGGCCACTTAGTTGCCTATATTGCTTTACATAAGTCCTTCACAAATAATTTATTAAATATTATTCAGGTCTTTTTCTGGTTATTTTAATATTTATGGAAACTAGAATAGTGCAACGCTTAGACTGTTTATATATTATCTCTCATTGCTACAAGATCATTATCATTTAGCCATCATCAATCATTAATGCCTCTTCTTTAATGGGCTTATTAAGGTAGTTGTTTTAGAAATGTCATGGGGGAATAATAACACTAATGTTAACACTACCTAGTGTTACTAGTATTAGAAATAATAATTGTTATCTCTAGTAATTCTGCTAATACCGATACTTGTTATTAGAATTATTGTTGCTAATATTTATATAGCACTTTAAGGTTTGCAAAATGCCTTTACAATTGGTATAAGCATTATATACTATAAGCAAATTGGGAAAGCAAAGCACAGTTTACCTGTCAGATTTATGTAGAACAGAAGAATTTATGACCAAACAGGAGATAGAGAACATTATGAAATGCAAAATGGATAATTTTGATTACATTAAATTGAAAAGTTTTTGCATAAACAAAGCCAATGCAGCCAAGATTAGGAGGGAAGCAGAAAACTGGGAAAGAATTTTTACAACCAGTGTCTCTGATAAGGGCCTCATCTCTAAAATATATAGAAGTAAGTCAAATTTATAAGAATACAAGTCATTCTCCAATTGATAAATGGTCAAAGGAAAGAAACAGTCAGTTTTCAGATAAAGAACTTAAAACTATCTATAGTCATATTAAAATGTTCTAAATCACTATTGGTTAGAGAAATCAAAACAATTCTGACATACCACATCCCACCTATCAGTTTGGCCAACATGACTAAACAGGAAAATGATAAATGTTGGAGAATATGTGGGAAAATTGGAACACTAATGCATTATTGGTGCAGTTGTGAACTAATCCAACCCTTTTGGAAAGCAATTTGGAACTATGCACAAAGGGCTATAAAGATGTGCATACCCTTGGACCCAGCAATATCATTTCCAGGGCTGTATCCCAAGAGATCATAAAAATGGGAAAAGGACAGACATACGCAAAAATATTTATAGCAGCTCTTTCTATGGTTGCAAAGAATTAGAAATTGAGGGGATGCCCATCAATTGGGAATGGCTGAACAAGTTGTGGTATATGAATGTAATGGAATACTATTGTGCTATAAGAAATGATGAGCAAGCAGACTTCAGAAAAACCTGGAAAGACTTGTATGGTCTGGTGCTGAGTGAAGTGAGCAGAACCAGGAGAATATTGTACACTGTAACAGCTATGTTGTGTGATGACTTTGATAGACTTAGTTCTTCTCAGCAATGCAAAAACCTAAGACATCTTCAAAAGTCTCATGATAAAAAAATGCTATCCACATCCAAAGAAAGAACCATAGAGTTGGAATGCAGATTGAAGCGTACTATTTGCTCTTTTTTTTTCCTCTTCTGTTTCTTCTTTCTTGTGGTTCTTCCTATTGGTTCTAATTATTCTTTACAACATGACTAATGTGAAAATATGTTTAATAGGAATATATATGTAGAGCCTATGTCAGATTGCACACTGTCTTGGGAAGGGAGATGGGGAGGGAGGGGGAGAAAATTTGAAACTCACAAGCTTATGGAAGTGAATGTTGAAAACTAAAATTAATTAAAATTAATAAAAAAAAGAAAAGAAAAAAGAGAAAGGAAAAAAAACAAAAACAAATGCTATCTTATTTCCCCCTGACAACAACCATGGGAGGTAGGTTTTATCACATTTTACAGGTGAAGAAATTTGTTTCTTTTTTTTTTTTTTGGTGAGGCAATTGGGATTAAATGTCTTGCCCACAGTCACACAGCTAGGAAATATTATGTGTCTGATGCCAGATTTGAACTCAGGTCCTCCTGACTCCAGGGTCGGTGCTTTATCCACTGTGCCACCTAACCGCCCCAAAACTTGAGTTTCTTGAGAGGTTATATGACTTGCCCAAGATCACATACCTAGTAAGTGTCAAGGCTGGATAACATAAGGTAGTTAAGATTTTATGGCAAGAAATCAAGAACAACAGCAACAACAAACATTTATACAGGATTTAAAGGTACATAAGTTGTTTTATACTTATTCTCTAATTTGAAACATATCACAAGCGGAAATATTATTTTAGCCCCATTATTCAGATGAGGTAATTGAGGTTCCGAGATTTTAAGTAATTCACCCATGGTCATGTGGCTAGTGTCTGAAGTTAAGATTCGGACTTAGATATTACCAATTCCAAATAGCAAACATCATTCCACAGTACCAGGCAGCATCTTATGGTGAGTGCAGCAAAGGAAAGAGTCAAGGTCTTTCATTGCTTTAGACAAGAATAGAGTTGGGGAAGCTGTGTGAACACCGTGGATTTTAAATGATTAGTTTTTCAAGTTTCCTATTCTAATATTTTTAAATTTCTGAGTTACTTGCTTCAAACAACATGAGGTAGAAATGCTCTTAGGCAGAAGTCCATCAGTGTGAAACTTAATTAGAAGTTTGAAAACAAGACATGGTTATTTGAAAACTAAATATTGTTCTTTTTGTTGATTTGTAAGTTGACTAAAACTACAAATTACAAATGGAGTATGAAGGTGAGAGCCATAGATGTGACTGCAGCGCTGGCAGTGTTCAGTATTTGGATTTGGAGTCATAGGCATCGTTTCATTTCCTGCCTTTTCTACTTCGTCTTAACAAGTTACTGTACATCTCTGGGCCTCAGTTTTTTCATTATCAAAATAAAGGGATAGATTAGAGAGGGTATCTTTTATTCTAATATTCTGTGATTCAGTGGCCTTAATGAGAAAGCTAATCTCAAAATGTTGAAGTGCTCTATTCTTGATTTTACCATAAACATGCCAAATAACCACAGCTAATCATTTTAGAAGTTCCTTGATGCTCTCATCTATGTAACAGAGATAATGATACCTACTCCTTACTTATCTTAATGGGATTTTGTAAGGAATAATAAACCCCTTAAAGGAGTTGTGAGTTCTTCTAAAAGCATTATATAAATACAAAGTATTACTATAATTATGTGGAAGTGAGTCTATTGCAACCCATTAGGGAAAGAGAGGCTCAGATGTATTAGAACTTGATTTAATATCACCAGCTGTTTTGCAGTTGTATTAGGTTTCTCAAGACTCCCAAGTTACTTTTACTCCATATGTTTAGAAACTAGAATAATTCTTAAATTCCTGATTACTATATTTTTACTTTACAGTATTGGTTTGTAAGGGTTGTTTTAAATTGTTACAGAATTTTTAGAATTACCAGGTTCCCTTTTAAAAAGTCAGAAAAATATAATATTTCTAGTACCCAGGAATTCAAAGCTCACATTTAATTGGTAATACCACATCACTTCTGTATCTGGAAAAAGCCTTCTCCCATCAGTGTTGCCTTTCTAAATTTAGCTACCACTATGGATCTCATGGTCACAGAAAACCTTCCCTGATCAAAATGTATGTGGTTAAGTCAGCCCATTGGTTTCTTTCTGATTTGTTGCCCTAATCCTTCAACGTCAGTTATAATACTCCCATGACTTATTCATGAATTGTGTGGTATTTTTCTACACAAGCTTGAGTGCCTAATTTCCATAGCAGTTTCTCTATTGGATTAAAGTTTTCTAAGCTTTACTACTGAGCTAAGGAATATTGCTTACTGCTCTAATTTGTTCTTAACTGGCACCTTGTTAAATGCATATGCTTAGCTTTGCTGCTTGGAAAATTCCTAGGAATACTAACTCTGAATCACATTTATCCTTTCCTCTTTCAATTATTGTACATCTTCATATGCTATGCCCTTTCCTTCAATTGAAATTTATCCCCATCACTACTAAAGCTTTCTTACAGAAATTTAGCCTGTGCTAAGCTTATTGCTTTTTCCTCATAGTTGGTCTCTGACACATTTATACATTTAATACAGAGGAAGAAAAGAGGAAGGTAGATTACTAAATTAGTCAAAACTCCTATTTAGAGATCTCTTCTCTTTTGTTGAGTGTTAACTCATTATATTTTCAAGCACTTAAAAAAAAAACCTACTCATATTGGACCTTCTCCTTTATCCATCATTTTTGATCTGTATGCTATTTTATGGCTGAGTGAATCCTATGGTATCTTGGTTTTAGCAATATAGTTCAAACAAATTTATCAAGGCTTCTGAAAATATACGTTACCACCAAGGCCTTTTCAGTCTTTTACTGGGTGCATTTACATATAAAAGGGTCAAGAATGTGGCTGAGTAGGTAGAAGAAGCAAGGACTAAACTTAAGATAGTCTCTGTGCCTTTTTCTCCACATTCATTTACAAGGGAGACTAAAGGTTCAAAAACTTAGCACCCCATAAGCCAGGCTTTTTGGCAGTTAGACGGTAAGGCAAAGAACTATTATCTGACTGAAAGTTTAGTTTTCAAACATTAAATTAGGTTGTATAAACAATGTTAACCATAAACTAGAGCAAGGTCTCTGACTAAGGGCACAAGCATCTGGAGCAAAAGTCAATGAGTCAGTAAACATTTATTAGCCACCCGCTATGTGCTGGCACTGTGCTAAAGCTGGAGATACAAAGAAAGGAATAAGACAGTTCCTGCCCTCATGGAGTTCATAGTCTAATGGGAGAAAACAACATATTAAAAAAAAGATGAAAACGGTAAGGGAGGTTACCCAGCCATAAGGGTATAGTGAAGTCCTGGAGCCAGGGTGGGAAATGATCTGAGATGAGATTTGCAGAGTTGCAGAATGATAAATTTCTGGAGATTATGAAGTCAAGGAAAGTAGCCTGATGGGAAATGATAAGGAGAATTCCCTGGGTGCCCTCCTTAAATGGTAGAGGCTTAAGGAGGAGCTCTCTCCTCCTTCTACCTTCCTCCATCTCCAATCAGAGAGCGAGAAGGGCCCCATGGGCAGGGGCTACTGAGGAAGTGTCAGTTTCGGAGTTGATGCCATCTTGCAGATTGATGTTCTAGAGTCTAGACCAGTGGGAACCTGCGGCCTTGAGGCCACATGTGGCCTTCTAGGTCCCTGGGTGTGGCTTTTTAATTGAGTCCAAGTTTTACAGAACAAATCCTTTTATTAAGGAGATTTGTTCTATGAAGTTTGGATTCAGTCAAAGGACCACACTTCAGGACCTAAAGGGCCATATGTGGCCTCGAGGCCTCAGGTCCCCACCCCAGTTCACAGAAAAGACTAAGACTGAAGGCAATAACTAGATAGGAGGACACTTTTTTTTTTCTTATCATAGTTTGGTCCCCTACACTGAGAAGAATCTCCTGGTAGGGAAATGAGACTGAAGAGAACAGAATAGGGCAGGGCTCTTTGTGTTTTGTTTTTGTTTTTTGTGGATTTATTTTTGCCTATTCCAGAAAACTTTATCTGCTTTTCCTAAAGTAGTTGGAAAAAAAAGACCATGGATTTAAAGCTATCTTTGTCCCTTAAAAAAGAAATAGTCAAGGATTTTAGCTGCTCCAGATGCTTGAAGCAGTAGACTATCCAACAGAGCCATGTCTAGCAGAGATTATGCATGCATATGATGAGAAAACATCAGAGGCCCTGTAGGGTCAGAGTTATTAGCTGCCCTACATATGTTTGCTCATCAACAAATTCACTATGACCACACATGTTCCTCCTGTGTGCACATCACCATCTGTTCCTGATGTTTGTCCCTCTCTACTAATTCCACGTGTTTTTATTTGTGGAACAGAATGCCCCTGATTTATAAAACAAATGAATGATTGCTACTTTTACCCTTCTATTTTACTAAAAATTGTTTTCATTTACGTTGTTCTTGTCCTTGTGGGGATTGTTCTTTTGGCTCATTTTTCCTGAATCTCTTTAGCCTTGAGAGATCCTTTCATAAGGATCAAACAATAGAAAACTTAACACAGTGCTTAGTACATAACAGGCGCTCAATAAATACTTATTCCCTTCTCCTTCCTTCAGGCATGCCCAGAGGGAGCCTTCTCTGTTTCCTGTCTTGGAGTCTGGCAGGATGTGCTCTTGCTACTGGTTCCTTAGATTAGGAACAAGCTGCCCTTTCTACCTTCCATAACAATTTTGCCATACAGGCTTTATAGTATGTAATACTATCTCACCAACTTTAGTGGAGATCTTGAAGATTTAGCCTACAGGAAGCTCCATATCGCATGTCCCAGGCCTGTCCTCTTTATCAGTTTGGTTTGAAGTTATTTTTGCAATTGCTTTGCTATTAGGGGCTTTCTAACATTGGCACCTGTTTGCTCAGGTTCCATATCAGTAGAAAAGGCAGTACTTTGAGCCTTTGATTGAGCTCATTGAGCAGTTGACAAATGGCAGTTTAATTAGCACTAATATAGCGAGGATATGCAACAAA
This sequence comes from Phascolarctos cinereus, assembly GCF_003287225.1. Taxonomy (NCBI): domain Eukaryota; kingdom Metazoa; phylum Chordata; class Mammalia; order Diprotodontia; family Phascolarctidae; genus Phascolarctos; species Phascolarctos cinereus. The sequence goes on along the minus strand of NW_027555847.1, from coordinate 196,559,991 downwards.
GAGCACTTAATTTCAATTAGATATGGTTCCCCTGATCTCTATATGGAAACATGTCTGGCCAGTAGGTTGGCATGTGGTGACTTGCATGGTATTTGGATGTATGCCAAATCTGAAGGGTACTGACTCCCACGTGGGTGAAGAGCTTTTATACCTCTAGATGACTAGGAAGCCACATCAGCACAGCCAGAGGCAGTCAGGAGTGTCAAGGAAGGCACAACTAGAGCTTAAGCCCACCAGATTAGCCCACCATCTTTTAGGGAGAATGTAGTCTAAAACTCAGTTGGGGGATTGGGGTGAGGAGCAGAATGGTGAGGTGAGGGAATGGTCTTTAGCTTTATGTTGTTTGTCACTACCCCATGTGCTGGAGCTCTTTTTCTACTCATAGTAGTAGTGTGTATACATCTGTATATTGTTTTCCCCTTGGACAACAGTGCAACACTGGAGCTATTCATCTCTTATCTGCCATTATAACTACATTACAATTATCATTTGACCATTATCAATCATAATACTTCATCTTTAATGTCCTTATTAAATAAAATGCCAGATCTCCTAGAAATGTCATAGAAGAATAAAGCATATATTAGATAAGATTTCATGATAACGAATGAATGGAAAAAAGGCTCAACCTTAGTGTGGAATTTGTGGTTCCCCTTCTTGGGAAGTTTCCTTATAACATATAAGTTACAAGCTCACTCTTCCTTGTATGTGTAAAGTAATAAATATGTGTGTGTGTGTGTGTGTGTGTATGTATGTATACTTAGTGCATACATGTGCTTCTCCTGATAGAAGGTAAGCTCCTTGAAGGAGGAACTATTTCATTTTTGTCTTTGTGTCTTCAGTGCATAGTATGCATAGTGGTTAATATATAAGAGGCCCTTCAGATGGAGAAATCAAAGCTATCTAAAGTAATATGAAAAAATTGTCTAAATCACTAGTGATTAGAGAAATGCAATTTAAAACAACTCTCAGATGTTTCTTGTTTTGTTTTGTTTCTTCTTTCTCATAGTTCCTCTCATTAGTTCTAATCTTCTTTACATCATGACTAATGTGAAAATATGTTTAATATGAATGTATAAGTAAAGTCTATAACAGATTGCATGCTGTTCTTGGGGAAGGGGGAGGAGAAGAAAGGGGGAGAAAATTTAAAGCTCAATATGTTATGGAAGTGAATGTTGAAAATGAAAAATTAATTGAGAGAGAGAGAGAGAGAGAGAGAGAGAGAGAGAGAGAGAGAGAGAGAGAAGAGATTCCAAAGAATGGTGGAGTTGTCCTGGATTATCTCTAGAATCTCCATTCCTTCTAAGATACCATGAATCTAGGACTGAACTTTATACTCTTCAAAGTCTAAGTGGGATTTAAATTTTGGGGGAAAATGTAGTCTTTCATGACTTCTCTAAAGGTCATTTATAACTTCATTTATAGAAAGGCCAATTTTGGGATGAACATGACTTTCTAAGCCTCTTAGTTCTAAAGGTCTTTTACAAATATATTTGGAAAAAAGTTAGACTGTTATTTAATAAATTATACCAAATATAACAGTGTCCCTATTGTTTGCAAAACTTTCCCAAATCATTCAGAATATGAGTGTATATAAAAAAAAATTTAGACTTTTTTTTTCTTTCAATAGAACTAACAATTTATTGATGCTGCTCAGTGGCATAGTGTATAGAGTGCTGTACTTGGAATCAGGAAAACCTAGGTTCAGATGCTGCTTCAGACACTAGTAGTGTTACACCAGGAAAGTCACTTAACCTTTCTTAGTGCCTAATCTATAAAGTAGGGGAAAATATCATTTACCACACAGTGTTGTTTTGAGGACCAGATGAGATATTATCTGTAAAGTGCCTTAGAAATCTTAAAGCACCATGTAAATATATATTTTTTCAAGGAAATGAAAAAATAAAAGCAACAGCTATAAGGACTTTATCTTTAGTTTGTGCATATATGTGCACATATATGTATAGATATATTTGTGGTTGGATGGATGGATGTATACAGGGAAGGTGGGTGGCACAGTGGATAAGAGTGCCCCGCCTGGAATCAAAAAGACCTGCATTCAAATCCTTCCTCATCCTTCACTTACTAGCTATGTGACCCTGGACAAGTCACTTAACCCTTTTTGTCTCAGTTTCCACATCTGTAAAATGAGCTTGAGAAGGAAAAAGTAAACCACTATCTTTGCCACAAAAACTCCAAATGGGGTCAAGAAGAGTTGGACGCAATGGAAAACAACTAAACAACAACAACCTTTTACAAAGAGATATTTACTAGGAAGATACAATATCAACAAAGTATCTATAATGGAATGACAAATCAGCCAACTCTCCCCAGGGAAAAACCCATGAAACTATCAAAAGATGAAAGTGTAGATACTTAATATCTCCATCAATCTCAACCTGTTTCTCAGTCTGTCACATAGTTTTGGCCTTCTACCAAACTCATGCTTGGGCAGTCATTGTAGATGCTGCTACTTATGATAGGAACTTGAGGGCCTTCACTGTCCTGTTTGTATGCCTCTGTGTACCTCCTGGTTTATCTGTTAATCTGGGCAATTTATATTTTTGTAAATATTCATCCATTTCACTAATATTATCAAATTTATTGGCATACAGTTGGGCAAAATAGTTCCTAATTATTGTTTTCATTTCCCCCTCCTTGGTGGTGGATTCACCCTTTTCATTTTTGATACCAGTAATTTAGTTTTCTTCTTTCTTTTTTTAAATTAAATTAACCAAAGGTTTATCCATTTTATTGTTTTTTTCATAAAACCAGCTCTTAGTTTTATTTAATAGTTCAAAAGTTTTCTTAATTTCAATTTTACTAATCTCTTCTTTGGCTTTTGATATTTCTAATTTTGTATTTAATTGTGAATTTTTAATTTGTTATTTTTTCTAGTTTTTTTTTAGTTGCATGGCCAATTCATTGATCTCCTCTTTCTCTATTTTATTCATGTAGGCATTTAGACATATAAAACTTCCCCTAAGAACTGCTTTCACTGCATCCCATAAGTTTTGATATGTAGTCTTACTATTCTCATTCTCTCGAATGAAGTTATTGATTGTTTCTATGATTCATTGTGTGACCCATTCATTCTTTAGAATTAGATTATTTAGTTTCCAGTTATTTTTTAGTCTACTTTTCCATGGCCCTTTATTACATATAATTTTTATTGCATCACTATCTGAAAAGAATGCATTTAATATTTCTGCCTTTCTGCATTGGATTGTGAGGTTTTTATGCCCTAGTACATGGTCAATTTTTGTGTATGTGCCATGTACCACCGAGAAAAAAAGTACATTCCTTTCTATCCACATTCAGTTTTCTCCAGAGGTCTATCATACCTAACTTTTCTAATGTTCTATTCACCTCCTTAACTTCTTTCTTGTTTATTTTGTGGTTAGATTTATCTAGTTCAGGGAACGGGAGGTTGAGGCCCCCCAACTAGTATAGTTTTGCTGTCTGTTTCTTCCTGTAACTCCCTGAACTTCTCCTCTAAGAGTTTAGATGCTATACCACTTGGTGCATATATGTTTAGTGATGATATTACTTCATTGTCTATGGTGCCTTTTATCAGGATGTAGTTTCTTTCCTTATCTTTTTTAATGCGATCTATTTTTGCTTTTGCTTTTTATGAGATTAGGGTTTCTACCCCTGCTTTTTTTTTACTTCAGCTGAAACATAATATATTCTACTTCAGCCTTTACCCTGTGTGTGTCCCTCTATTTCAGATGTGTTTCCTGTAAACAGCCTATTGTAGGATTATGGTTTTTAATCCATTCTGCTATCCACTTCTGTTTTATGGGAGAGTTCATCCCATTCACATTCAGAGTTATGATTAGTATCTGTGTCTTTCTCTCCATCCTATTCCCCTCTCCCCGTTTATGCTTTTTTTCCTTTCTCCCTTTCCCTCCTCACTAGTGTTTTGCTTTTGACCACTGCCTCTCTCAGTCCCACCTCCCTTCTATTAGCCCCCTCCCTTTTCTTCCCCTTTACCCCTACTACTTCTTCCCTACCTTCTATCTCCCCTCCCCTTTCTTTCCCCTTTTTCTTCCTACTGCCTGTAGGGCAAATTAGATTTCTATACCTAACTGATTATGTTATTCCCTCCTTGAGCCAAATCTGATGAGAGTAAGGTTCAAACAATGCTCATCTCCCTTCCTCCTTTCCCTCTGCTGGAATAGGTTTTTGTGCCTTTTCCTGTAACGTAATTTACCTTTGCCTGCCTCCTCCTTTCCTTTTTTCCCTAGTACATTCCCTTAGTTAGATCAGATTAATCTACTTACTTAGATATATTTAACGCACTTGAATAGATTTTTTTATTATTACATCAAAGTCAACTTATACTCAACCTCTTTATGCATACTCCTTTAAAATGGTGTAACAGCAATACAGTACTCAAGAATTACAAGTGTTATCTTCCCTTGTAGGCATGTAAACAGTTTGCCCTTATTAATAACATGTTGTTGTTGTTTTTTCTGTCCTGTTTAACTTTTTATGTGTCTCTTGAGTCTTGCATTTGAAGATCAAATTTTCTGTTGAGCTCTGGTCTTTATATTAGGAAGATTTGGAAGTCCCTTATTTCATTGAATGCCTATCTGTTCTCCTGAAATAGTATGCTTATTTTTGCTGGATAGTTGTTCCTTGGTTGTAATTCAAGTGTCTTTGCCTTATGGAATGTCATATTCCATGCCCTATGATCTTTTAATGTAGAAGCTGCAAGGTCCTGCATAATCCTGACTGTGGTTCCATGATATTTAAAGTGTTTCTTTCTGGCCTCTTTTAGTATTTTCTCTTTGACCTGGTAATTTTGGAATGACTGCTATATTCCTTGGCATTTTCAATTTGGGATCTCTTTCAGGAAGTGATCAGTGGATTCTCTCTATTGCTATATTACCCTCCAGTTCTAGGACCTCAGGCAGTTTTCCTTGATGATTTCCTGAAAGATGCTGTCCAGGATCTTTTTTTCATCATGATTTTCGGGTAGACCAATGAATTTAAAATTGTCTCTCCTGGATCTGTTTTCCAGGTCAGTTGTTTTACCAATGAGGTATTTTACGTTTTCATCTATTTTTTCATTCTTTTGTTTTTGTTTGACTGATTCTGTCTCTCTCATAGAATCATTAGCTTCCACTTGACCAATTTTAATTTTTAACAAATTGATTTCCTCTCTTAGATTTTGTACCTCCTTTTCCATTTGGCCCATTTTATTTTTTAAGGAGTTCTGCTTCTCAATGATTTTTTGTGTCTCCTTTTCCATTTGGCCAGTTCTGCTTTTTGAGAAGTTATTTTCTCCAGTGTACTTTTTTCCAGTTGGCCAATTGTATTTTTTAGAGACTTGTTTTCTTCAGTGTACTTTTTTTTCCCATTTGGCCAATTATGTATTTTTTAAAAATTTTATTAATTTATTTTGATTTATCAATAATCACTCCCATGTGCTTTTGAGTTCAAAATTTTCTCCCCCTTCCTCCCCACCACCCTCCCCAAGATGGCACACAATCTGATATAGGCTATACATTTACATTCCTATTAAACATATTTTCACATTAGTGGTGTTGTAAATAAAAAATTAAAACCAATAGGAAGAACCATAAGAAAGAGGAAACAAAACTCAACAGAAGAGGAAAAGAATAGCAATTCAACTTTCATAGTTCTTTCTTTGGATGTGGATAGCATTTTCCATCACAAGGCCTCTGGAGATGTCGTAGATCTTATACTGCTGGGAAGGATTAAGTTTGTCAATATTAGTCATTGCACAACGTGGCTGTTATTGTGTACAGCATTCTTTTGGTTCTGCTCATTTCACTCAACATCAGACCATGCAAGTCTTTCCAGGTTTTTCTGAAGTCAGCCTGTTCATCATTTCTTATAGCACAAAAGTATTCCATTACATTCATATACCACAACTTGCCCAGCCATTCCCTGATTGATGGGCATCCTCTCAATTTCCAATTCTTTGCCACCACAAAAAGAGCTGCTATGAATATTTTTGTACATGTGGGTCCTTTTCCCATTTGTATGATCTCTGTGGGATATAGCCCTAGAAGTGCTATTGCTGGGTCAAAGGGTATGCACATTTTTGTAGCCCTTTGGGCATAGTTCCAAATTGTTCTCCAAAATGGTTGAATCACTTCACAACTCCACCAACAATGCATTAGTGTTCCAATGATCAATTACATTTTTTAAGGACTTGTTTTCTACAGTTAATTTTTGTCCTTCCTTTTCCAAGCTATTGAATCTTTCTTGTGTACTTCTCATTTCTTTCCCCAATTTTTCTTCTACCTCTCTTATTTGACTTTTAAAATCCTTTTTGAGCTCTTCCAAGAAGCCTTTTTGGGCTTTTGTACAGTTCACATTCCCTTTTGAGGTTTCAGATGTAGGTTTGTTGACAATGTTGTCCTCTTCAGAATTTTTGCCTTGATCTTCACTGTCCCCCCTAATAAGAATCTATGGTACGTTTCTTTTTGCTTATGGTATTTGCTTATTTCTTGGCCTTTAAAAAAAATTGAGCTCTCCTGCTGGGGAGCAGGGGGCAATGATCCAAGTTTTTTATGCTGGGAGCCCAGGCCCTGGTCACTGGCTTTGTGTGCTGGGGCCTCCCATGCTGGCAGTTAGAGGTTGTAGGGTTCTGCAGCTTACCTGGTGTTGGGTCCAGCAACACTGGAACTCTAAGGGTGAGATTGGGTAGTCTGGCCCTTGGAGGTTGCCTGCTCACCAGGGCCTTTCCTTCCTTTTGCTTTCTTTGGTTCCTTTGAGATGGATTTTTCACTGCTATGGGAAATTTCTCCACATGGGGCCCTTGGAGAACTTCCCAGAGTTTTGCTGAGGCACCAAGAGACTAGGCTACTGGAGAATGCACAAGGTGGTTTTCTGAGTTGGTTTCCACTGGTTCCCCTGCCTGTACTGAGGCACTCGGGTCCTGGTGTTGGTGCTTGCCTGCTCTACCACCTGGGATTCAGGATCTCCCCCTGGTATGCTGATGTGGGGCTTTCCGCTAGCTTGCTGGGATATCTCCCATTCTGTACTGCTCCCCCTTTCCCAGGGCAAGAGGGTCCTTTCCAGTTAACCCCTCAAGCTTCCTGGGCTATAGGACTTCTGCACTCCATCTTTCTGCTAGTTCAGTTGTTCTAAGGTTTTCCTATGGCAATATTTTTTGGGCTTTCAGAGGTTAATAAGGAAGGGTGAGAGCAACTTACTTCTTACTCCACCATCTTGGCTCCCAGAAGTGGACCAGATCTACAACTTTAACTGGACTACTGCTGGAGCAGTCCTCCAGTCTTGGTCTCATTCAAGACAATCTATTTCCTATCAATATGCCTTTGCACAGGCTGCCCCTATGGATAGAAAGTCATCCTTCTCCTCTCCATTTAGAAACCCTAGCTACCTCCAAAGTTCTTCCCAAGTGCCACCAACATGAATCTATTTTTATTAATTTCTCCCAATTTCTGGTTCTCAACTGCTTGTGAGCAGGAAGTGTTTTATTTTTGACTTTATATCCTTAGGAGAGGAAGGGAGGAGAGGAGAGGATATAAGGAGGAGTCTGACTTGCCTGACTGGAACTGGCCAGCTGGATCCCCTTTGGGAAAGCTCAGACTGCTCACAGGTTGTGGCTTGTCCTCCATTCTCGAAGAGGACCATGACATCAGGAAGATGATGCTATGTCTTGCAAATGAATGGATTTAAGTGAAGGAGGGCTGTGCAGAGTCACCAGCTTCATTTTCTTCTCCAGAGCCATCTAGGTCCAGTGGCCAAATATAGATCAGGACAACTGGAGATGGCCCAGGATACCATGAGACACCTTGGCCTTTTTAAGCTAAGGTCTTTCAGAGTTCTCACTTTGACTGAAGCAACACCCATTCAGTGATTAGGCCTGTTTAAGAAGGAAGCCAAGGGATGGCCCTTTAATAAAAAAATTAAAAAATGAAGGACAGCTCTGTGATGCATCTCAAGAAGTCTATTCTTTTAAGTGTTTGGGAATGCAGCTCTTGGGAATTGAAACATGTCAGAGTATTAACTTTTCCCACTTCACTTCAGGTCCAGTAAAGTCCCCCATGGGCCATTCAAAGTCTTTACCTTGCCTTTCTGAATTGATAATTAGTTTAGGAAATTAGGAAATTGGGGCAAGCATGCCTGGTTCTTTGGTTGGCTGCTGGGAAAGACCACAATGGCAGCATGAAACAGGATTGTAATTATACTTTAATAACCACATAGGGTGTGGAAGCAAATAGCACAGTAAGTACAAAGACAAGAGGGAAAAGGGGTACAGAGGCAGACAGCATGGGAACAAGAGATGGAAAGGTGAAGGGAGATTGGCAGCTATGAGGAGGAGGATGGAGAGAAGAGGCAGAGAGTACCACTCATATAACCATAGATTAGAATTAGAAGCACTCTGCATCATGGATCCAATGTATATAGAAGAGTGCTCAGGAGAGAAAAAGTTCATCTCATTTTAATAAGGTTTTGGGGAGAACACACTATTATCTGTGCCTCCTCGGGATTAGTTCATCAACATATCCAAATCATTTCAAAGTTGTCGGCATAATTTTAAAATTAACATGTCCACATCATCTCAAATTTATCAGCATGATTTAGTGATCTGCTGGTCTTCTGGAACTTACCTGAGAATTATATAGTATAGGACCCAAAGGCTCTGACAGCAAAGCCTAGATGGCTTTCCCTGATTCAGCATCTATTACCAGGATGTGATTTTTGGTTAATATCCAATATAATTAGTAAATTGTTCTCCTTTGATCTTTGGGACAGTTTGTACATGACTTCTAGGTTTCCCTTTGCAATCTTACTTCCTGCTATTGTCTCTTTATGCTGACTACTTATAAATTTAGTATACTGACTGCTAGAGGGGAAGGGGAAGGGAGAAGAGAACAGGATACAATTTTAACACACTGTCTTTCTCTCCTTCACTTTTCTCCCCTGTAGCCATCAGGTGGTCTTCTTCACTTATGCCCTGGCAACCTCAGAGGTTCAGTTCCTAGTCAATAAAGAGTCATGGCTTACTACCATACACTGAGCTGTCTGTCCTTCAGAGCAACTGCATAAGTCCAGTAGGGGTACTGATGTTAAATTTGTTGATCTGGTTGATTAATTCATTGGAATGCTCTCTAGAGGCACTGAAAGCTTAAGTGATTTACCAGAGATCACACAACTAGTATATGATATGCAGAGGACGTGAGCTCAAGTCTTCCTGACTCCAATGTCAGCTCTATCCATTTTGAATACTAACCACTTTCACAAAATTTAGTAACTTTAAGAATAAAATTATACTATTTCTATTTTAGAATACTGCAACTGTCTTCACTTGGTATGAGAACTGCAGGAAAACTCTCCATTTAATTGATCTTTCAGTATCAAAGTTGTATACCTCTTCCATCTTGAATTTACAAGTCTTATCACACCATTTAATCTTCAAGAGGGACTCACTATAAGTTGTTTCTGGTAACTGACTACAGTCTTGTGAAGGGCTCTTTCTTCTAAATGGATTTAGACTAGAATATTCAGGTAGAAGGACTATAGCTATAAAATTCAGTTCCACTGGGTAAGGACCAAACACATTCTTAGCAGGTCCACTGGGAAAGACATAATAGCATGCATTAAAGCAATGGATTTCTCTATTCATTGGTGAATGTGAAATAAAATCTTTGGCAATCAGAGCTCCCTCCTGAATTTAACAGAATGACCATTTCTCTCCCATGGGTTTATTTGTATTACCTAATCTTTTTTCCCCCCTTTTCCTTCTGGCCAGCAGTAAATAAGCTAGCAGGATACATTAAAGGTTTCACAAACCAAAAGGCTCATTGTCTAGTTTATTTCTTCAGATTATGAAAGTGGATTAATAATTAATAATTATAATATATCAATTTATTATCCATTATAAAAGATGTTAGATAGATATTTTGCACATTGTCACAAACCACAACATAATATGCCTGCCTGTATTTGCATCTGTCCTTGCTGAGTCACTCACGTGATGTTTAGTAGGACACGAATACTACAATTGCTATCGTTGCTCTGCCTGCCCCAGCAAGGAGGATTTGCATGATTCAGCTAGGGTACCCTCATCCAGCCTCTAGTGTGACCAAATGACATATTTCTGGGATGCTTAAAAGGGGTTACAGTGCACTATGTGGCTGCAGATTCATCAGTCAACTAACCACTATCAAGTGTTAATTATTTGCCAGGTACTGTGCTAAATTCTGGAGCTACAAAAGAAAGGCAAAAACAATCCCTGCCCTAAAGGAGCTTACATTCTGACAGAAGATAAAACGTAAATAAATGAATAGACATATGTGTGAGACAGAAGAGAGAGAGAGAGAGAGAGAAGAGAGAGAGAGAGAGAGAGAGAGAGAGAGAGAGAGAGGGAGGGAGGGAGGGAGGGAGAGAGAAGACAGTGAAGAAGGAGGGGAGAGGGACAGAGACTAAGTAGAAAGAAGGTGACCTTTGAGAGAACACTCCAGGAAAGGTATCCTCTAGGAGGTAGAATTGAACTGTTTTGAAGGAAGCTAGGGATTTGAAGAGATAGTGAGGAGGGGGAGCATTTCAGGCATCAAGGACAGCTAGCACAAAGGCATGGAGACTAGAAATGAAGTATCTTGTTCTAAGAACAAGTACACTAATGTAGTGGAATACTAGAGTGTAGAAAAGGAGGTAAAGTATAAAAAGACTGTAAGAGTAGGAAGGGGGCAGGTTGTGAAGAGTTTTCAATTCCAAGCAAAGGATTACATATTTTGTTCTGAAAGTAATAGGGAGCGCTGAGAGTAAGAGAGTGATGGCATGAACAAACCTGTGCTTTCTGGGGAAAACCAACCAACCAACCAACCAACAACAACACTGTGGCAGGTATTTGGAAGATGGGTTGGAGTGGGTAGAAACTTGAGGCAGGGAGACCAATTTGAAGGCTGTTGCAATCGTCCAAACTACATGTGGTGAAGGCCTAAACTAGGAGGTTTGCTTTGTACATACAGAAAAGGGGACATAGATGAGAGATGTTGTGAGGGTAGGAACAACAAACTTTGACAGCTGATTAAATGGAATCCAGCAAATGTAGCTGACCTACATGCAGATTGAACCACTGACCAGAAATCAGTCTTCTGTAGTTCTTGGTGACAACCAAATGTTTTAATCCAATATCCCAAATGATCTTCACAATAACCTTAGGAGAGAGGTAGCTCAAGTATTAAGACCAAATGATATAATACATGCATACCACTTTTGTAAACTTTAAGTTCTGAAAACTAGGAACCATTATTATCCTTATTTTATAGATGAGAATAATGAGACTGAGATGAAATTATGCAGCTATAACATGGTTAAGCCAGGACTTCACCTGAAGTCTTTAGGTTTCTTGTCCAATGCTCTTTCCAATATACCATAAAAGTAAGCAGGCAAACAATTTCTTGATAAAGCTGTCATTGTGTTCTTCCTCTGAAGCTAATGACTGTAGAAAATTCCACAAAACTGATAGCTCTAAAAAGTTTTTATTAGATTTGAAAACCATCTAAAGAATAAGCTATTCTTGGTCCCAAGCATGAGAGGGATATGATTAAGTCCACATAATAATTCTTCCCTCTCTATAAGGGAACAACAGGTATAGTGGAAAGAAAATTAGATTTGGACTCAGAAGATCTGAATTCAAATTTTGCCTATGTATTTTACTACCATGATGAACTTGGGAAATTCACAACTCATCTCAGTTTCCTCATCTGTAAGTTTAGGGTGTTGATCCAGATTATTGGTGTCAAACTCAAATAAAAACTGGGGCCACCAAACCATATGTAAATATGCCTATGGGCTACATGTTGACTTAAAAAATCACAGATTAGCATTATCTATGTTTTGTTGTTGGGACAGCAAGGTAGTACAGTAGGTAGGATGCCAGGTACTAGCTGTGTGCCCTGGGCAAGTCACTCAACTGTTTGCCATAGTTTCCTCATCAGTAAAAGGAGATGGAGGAGAAGACAACAAACCACTCCAGTATCTTTGCCAAGACAACCCCAAATGGGGTCAGGAAGAGTCTGATATGACTGAATAGTAACAACAAAATGTTTTATTGTATTTTTATTCATTTTGTTAAATATTTCAAAATTACATTTCAACCTGGTTCAGGCTGCACACATTAAATCTGTGGGTTGAGTATTTGATACCTCAGGTCTAGAAGACTTCTACAGATCCTTCTGGCTCCAAGTCTATGATCCTTTGCTTTTGTAAAAAATAATAGGAGAAAATACAGAAGCAGTCTACCACAATAATATATAAAACTAGATGATTTCATTAAATTCATGGCAAAACATGTATCCACAATATAAGCAAACTAGTTTGTGAAGCATAACCTTGGTATAATTCAAAACAAAGGCAAAGAAATGACATAATTTAAAGGGGAAATTTAGTGTTAGCTACAAGAAATGAAGGAAATGCATTGACAAAATGACAGATGGTATGAAATTTTACCTTGTACTGATTCAACTAATTACAAGATTAAAAAAAAAACTCTACAAGTCAGTGATAAACCAGAAAAACCAATCTGAAAATGTGAAGGTAATAGAGTGTGAACAATTAAAGAACCTTAAGTTAAATTCCTCTTTCTCAGGAAAGCTGGATAAAGAACAGATAAGAAGACTAGCAGCAGATGGTTCTGAGCCAGGTCCCAAAAACATGATAATTATATAATTAGTCTTGGATTCTTTTTGGGTAAGTGGGCAAGTGCCTAAAAATGTAAGTTTAAATTGTTTTCTTCATGTAAGTATTTTCCTACTACATTTATGAAAGCAAAATGAAGGAATTTGTTTGTGAGTTCAGAGTTGAGAGTCAAATTTAGCTCTTCATATTTCTTTTTTTCTATAATAGGCCAGCATTTGGAACTTTCTTGGTTGCCTCACTGTAGTCTCCAATCTAACCAACTCTTTCCCTATGTTCCCCTATGAAATTCTTAAGCTGTGTAATACCTTCATCATAGTAATTCATATAAGAAAAGTTTTGTGATGCTTCTCTTTCTACCAACTTCAATCCCATTTTTGAACAAATAGTTCTTTCATCTCAGATCTAATTTCAGAAATGAAAAGATGATAATATTATTGACAGATTCATGCACTTTTTCTTCTTTTTATTATATTTGAAGAAGTTCTCACTGAATCTTTTATTTTGTGAATGACTATTAAATATCAGAAAGCCAATATGTGTGATGTGGTCTGGTAGACTAAGGTCTACCACCATTCATCAGAGACCTATTATACAGCATCCTCAAAGAAAGAATGTTGATAGTGCTAGAAAGGAGATCATAAAAAGGTATGGTTTGTAAAAAAAAATCAGATCAGAAACATTAGAGGGGAGATCTTTTAGAGAAGCATAGATGAAAAAATACTTTTTAAAAATAAGTATTGACCTTGCAACCATAATTAGGCTAATGAAAACCAAATTTGGTGATATTTCTAACTAAAAGGCAAGAAGCAGACAACCATGTTGTGTAATATAATAAATTAACAGGGACTTTTTCCTCTTTTCTCAGCATTCAAAATCACAGACGCTCAATACTGTCTTTATTCAGCTGCTATGCTCTTTAAAATTATTTTGTAATGGATTTCTCCTGAGAAGAAAAAAAGCCAGTTTGTTTATATTCAGTATGGGATTATATAACTCGGAATGTGAGTCGCACAACCATATAGAGAATTTCTTTCTTCAGAACAGGAAGATACTGCCAGAAGAATGTCATGGCATGGGAAAATGTCTTATCTAGGCCTTGAAGAGGCCATGGAAATGAATAAGTTTTCTAAAATATCAAAAAGGACTTTTAGAAAGTTCACTAAATGTTAGTTGATCTGAACTTGGTAGGGCCATCCATGTTTAAAAATTTGCCCAGCTCTCCTATTAAATTTTCTGTTTATCTAGTTCTCATTATTGATCTATAACAAATTTTCCAGGTCAAGAGTTGAAGTTTTTTAGCCCGCTTTTTGAATTTGGTATAAAATGAATGATGTGGGCCTGAAAATGGAAATGGTTTTAAGCATGAGGAAGTGAATTTTGTCTCCAATGACATACCTTTATTTCACATGTTGAGGGCAATTTCTAACCCATTGATCCATTTGTTACAATGGGAGATTATTCTTTTCGTGCACTAAATTTAATTAAAATTGACTAATTCAGTTTAATTCCATTCAGCAAGCATTATTACACATCTGCTGTATGCAAGGTATTGTAAGAAGATCTGGACAAAGGTAAAAAAGAAATAGATTCTGACTTCAGAGTTTGCATTCTATTTTGTGGAAGGGTGGAGAAAGTAGAGAGATGGAGGAGAGGTGATGCAAAATGTACACAAAGTCAGTCAAAAATTGGAGTGGGGGGAAATTTTGAGTAGTAGAAAGGGATCCATAAAGGTGTCCTCTTGGAGCTAGCATGTGACCTGAGCATGAAAAAGCTCTAGGAATTCCAACAGGCCTAAATGTAAGTAAGGAGAACATTTGAGGCATGGTTGACAGCTTGGGCAAAGGTACTAAGGTGAAAGATGGAGTCATTTATACATGGAATTTGGTAAGAAGGCCATTCTGTGTAGAACCCAGAATGTATTAAAGTAATGTGACATAAATCTGGAAAGATAGTTTGGAGCCAGATGGTAAAGGATTTTAAATGCCAGACACTGGAGTTTTCAATTTATGCCACAGGCAACTTTAGCTTTTAAACAAGGGAGTGTCATAAGCTGACCAGTGTTTTGCAAAGATCTATCTGGCAATGGATGAATTGAAGTGAGGGAAGAGTCTGGAAACAAGGAGACCAAATTAGAAACCTATTCCAATAGTCCAGACAAAAGGTGATGAAGGCCCAAGGTAGGGACAGTGGCTATGTGAGCTGACACAAAGGGACAAATACGTGAGGTATTGTGGAGGTAAAAATCAACAAGATTTGGCAACTTATTAGACATAGGGGGTGAGGAAGAGTGAAGAACTAAGGAAGACTTCAAGGTTATAAACCTGGAAGATTGGAAAGATGGTGCTATCTTACATAGAAATAGGAAAATTATAAAGTTGTTTTTTGAAATCATTCCACAAATATTGAAGCTTACATGTAATGACAACCTTTGTATGCTTTAAAAAAAATAAATAAAAGCATACAGTATGTAATGTGTGTACATATCTTTTTAATGTTGTTATTCATTCATGTCCAACTCTTGGTGACTCCATTTGGGCAAAGATACTGGAGTGGTTTGCCATTTCCTTTTCCAGCTGATTTTACAGATGAAAAACTTGAGACAATCAGGATTAAGTAACTTGCCAAGAGTCACATTAGTATCTAAGATTGGATTTGAAATCAGGTCCTCCTGACCAGGCCCCACACTCTATGCACTGCACTACCTCACTGCCCTTAATCTTTTTATATTCATATTTTAAAATGTATGTTTATACCATTTTGTTGTATTCCAAAGTCATATAATTAAGCATCCTTGGCAGTTTGTACATATCATCTGCAAGCACTTTTATATCATTGATATTGTAATACAGAATGAAGAAAACCATCTTACAACACAAAGCTATTGCCTACAAAGTATCTTTCTTCAGTGGTGTTAATATAAGAATATCATCACATGCTTTTCCCTGCTTCTGTCCTTCAACCCTCATTTAATTGGTAAGTAACATTTTAATGCTATAGACTTCTGATTATTGTAATGATACAATGAAATCTTGAGAAACTCAGAACAAAATCTCAAGCACTGAATCATAAATCTTGCTAGAAAATGCAAGCCTTAAAGTTTTGAATTAGAAGAGCAATTCAGATTGTAGTCTATAGGACCATAGTTATTTATTTTGACTGCTAGGATATAATAAATCATTCTGAAATAATGTCTATAGTTATTCATATATATATATATATATATATATATATATATGTATATATATATATATATGTATACATACACACACACACACACACACACACACACACTGTGCTGGAATTCAGAATATGCTATCACACTTGCAGGTTAGTTATCCCAATCTTGACACAGCAGGCAGTAGTAATGTCAGCTATAAAATATCAAGGTGGAGGAAAGATGGATAGTGCATTTATTTTTATGGGAGATTTTAAGCTTTCTTCCATTGCTGCTTACATCTTTCTTGGACATGAGCCTTCCATCACACACATTCTTTGCTTACTCCTACAACTTGTATCTGAAACAAATATGTTGCCTTTTTGATACAGGTATGTAGTATTCAGAGGGTTTTTTTGTTTGTTTGTTTTTTACTTTGTTTTCTCTGCATACCAAAGAAATGTGTAAAGAATATTGGACAAGATATGTTAGAAATTAAATTCAGAAAAATGAAAATGTTTTATGAGGAGGTTTCTGAAAATAAGCATCCATGCTAAAAGAGCAATTTTGAGCAGGCAGTCATTCAAAGATCCAATCAATTTCGTTAAACAGGCTTAAAAGAAATTGTTTTGTACATTTAATGAACCAGTAGTTTGAAATAATCAATCAGTTTTCTGATGGAATGGACCCATTCAAATGCATAAAGTAGAGCTGAAATTAATTTATAAAGTTAAAGAAATAATTCAAATATTACAGCAAATTTTTTTGCCTTAATTATAACTGTTTAGTCTCATTTATGCACATTGTTGTATTTGCCCATGCTGTTAATCCAACTTTTTTAAATTTTACTCTGCTCCTGACAATTAGAAGCTGCATGACCATCATATTCCGCATCCTTTTCTTATGTATTATGATACATTAGTCTGTGTATTCTCACTACTATGCTTCTGCGACTTTCTTCTCAAACCCTAAAAACAATGGACAATTTCTTTCAATAACTGTTATTGACTTTCTCTTCTTTCCCATCCCCAAATAGAAATTCTCTGCTGAAAAAAATTTTATTGAAAGAGCATTAGATTTAGAGATAGAAGTAGTGCAGTGAATAATAACCTTTCCCTGCCCCCTCCCTTAAATATATTATTTCCACTTTACCTAGTATATAACTTGTTTATACATAATTGCTTTCATGTTGCCTCCCCAATCAGATTGTGAGCTCCTTGAAAGTAAGCACTGCTTTTACTTTTCTTGTATTCCCATTGCTTAAAACATTGCCTAGCACATAGTAGTTGCTTAATAAGTGTTTATTTACTTGATTTGATTTGAATAGAATACTGGATTTGGAGTCAGAAAGTTTTGAGTTCAAATCCTTCCTTAGACTCTTAATGGCTCTGTGATCCTGGATAAGTTATTTAATTTCTCGACCTGTTTCTTCATCTGTAAAACTGAGATAATAATAGCTACTTTACAATGTTTTTGTGAAAATCCAACATATTTTGCAAGCCTTGAAGCACTACAAAAGCATTATTTATTATTTGTGTTGTTATTCTAATTATAATTATTCTTATTTTGACATTCTGTGTAACTTGGGACATGTCCCTTAATGTCTCAGGACTTCATTTTCCTCCTTTATGATATTTGGTGGTTAGACTTGTTAAGGTCTGGTTCTAGTTCCCATTCCTGGGAATCTATGATTATTGGAACTTGGAAATCATTTTGCCTAACTTCTTCATTTTAGAGTTAACTTGGAATAAGATGTTTTGAGGGTTTGTTTGTTTTTTGTTTGTTTTTTTTTTAAGTACTAATGTGTTTCCCAGGCAACATGGAGTAATGGATAAAAATTGGACTTTTTCTTTCCAAGAAGACAGGAATACTTGAATAGAGTCCCACAACCTACACAAACTGGCCACTGCAGCCATATAGCACTGGGCAAGTCATTTAATATCTCCATGCCCTAGGCAATTCCCTAGGGAAGTCACAGAGGAGCTGATGATGGGCATTGGTAGAGGGTATTTCCTCATTTGGCAGTTCTCTATATCAATGCAAGTGAGGTTTAAGTACAAATGCTAAACTGTGTTTCCTCAAGATTTTTACCCTTCCTTTAAAACCATCATTCATAAGGAAGAAACAGAGAGTCAAGGAATTCCCATCCTCTCAGAAAGCACTGGTCCCTTTGGTCACCATACTCTTTCCTGTATAGTTAGCTACATTTATATTGGTACTGTCATAACAAAAGTTTGTGTATATCCATGTTTACCTACAGCATTGGTGTCAAATTTAAATAGAAATAAATCCAGGTGGGGTGCTTATTGACTTAGAAATCTGCAAATTAATATCATGTCACATTTTTATTTATTTTGCTAAATATTTCCCAATTATATTTTAATCTGGTTTGGGTGGCAAACCAGGGAGGTTTTTTTTTGTTTGTTTGTTTTGTTTTGTTTTTGCTAGGCAGTTGGGGCTAAGTGACTTGCCCCGGGTCACACAGCTAGTAAGTATTAAGTGTCTGAGGTCGGATTTGAACTCAGGTTCTCCTGACTTCAGGTCCAGTGCTCTATTCTCTGTGCCACCTAGCTGCCCCGAATCAGGGAGTTTTACAGGCCATATGAGGCCCATAGAGCATAAGTCTGATACCTCTGATCTACAGTATTGTTTTAGGGTCATTTAAAATATTAGAGGTAGCAGGGAGTTGATGGAATGTTAGACTTGGAGTCAGGAAAATACTGACTCTAACATTTATTTGCTTTGTGAAAAGGGCATGTCACTAAATTTCCCTGGAGTGTAGGCCCATGTCTGTGACTGTAAATCACTGGTGTTCTAACAGGATGGATCTGGGTTACTAGGTATGCTGTGAAATTTCTCCCCAAATTCCAACACTTCCATATACCTTGATCATTGACCCTAGCTAAAATTCTTCTGGTCTTATCTTCAGGAAGGCCACAATAGCAATCCTATGCTTGGAGCCTCAAAACCCTCAATTGCTTTGAGGGCTGAGGAAGCAAAGGAGAGGGAAGGGGAAGAAAAGAGTTATAGGAATACAAAGGCCCAGGGATTGGGTCTAGATGCCTTCCTCTTTGGAAACTATTCTTTCTTGACAACTTAATGTGCCAGAACTCCTTACTGTAAGGAAGACCCTCTCCCTACCCCCACCCCAAATCAAGTTTGAGCAGCATTGTTATAAGTTATAGATATGTTGCATTCTATGAATGGAAACAGTTCCCATACCAATGAAGTTATACAGTTCCTTGGCATATTCCTTGGCTTTGTTTTAATGCTATTCTTTTTTTTTTCCATTTCTGTCCTATGCCCAACTACTACTCTAACAGAACTCTCTCAAGCAACAAAGAAGTACATTTAATTAAAATACACTAACACACTGGTCATGTCTGACAATGTGTTCGACTAATTCTGACCTTTATCCGTCACCCATATGTCACAAAAACACTGCCTCAAACTCATGAATATTATAGCATGGTACAGTAGACAGTTTGCTGGATGTGGAATCAGAGAACCTGAGTTCAAATCCAGTCTCTGCCAGTTATAGCTCTGTGAGCTTGGATAAGTCAGTCAACAAGTGCCTACTTGTGCCAGGCCCTGTATTAAGCACTGGGGATACAAAGCAATGAAAAAAACAGCCCTTGCTGAAATGGAGTTCATAGTTTAATGGGGGATACACCATGCAAACAAGTATATACAAGCAAGCTATATACAAGATAAATTAGAGATAAGCAATAGAGGGAAGGAATTAGAATTAAAGGAAGTTGGGAAAAACTTCTTGAGGAAGGTGGGATTTTACATAGGACTTGAAGGAACTCAGGAGTTATAGATTGGGGTGGGGGGAAGAGGGGAAGGGGGAAAGAAAGAGAGAGGGAGAAAGAAAGAGACAAGGAGAGAGGGAGGGAAGGAGGGAGAGACAGGGAGGGGAAGAGAGAGAGAGAGAAACAGGGAGGGGGGGAGAGAGGGAGAGAGAGAGAGAGAGAGAGAGAGAGAGAGAGAGAGAGAGAGAGAGAGAGAGAGAGAGAGAGAGAAAGAAAGAAAATGAATATCATAGACATGCTTCATGGGAAAACTTGCCAATTTCATGCAGTATAGTTATCTTCAGAGTTTACATACTAACCTACTTTCCACCCAGAAAAATATAATAAACTGTTGGACTTACAGGAAAAATATGACAAATTGTTGGAATAGACCTTGCCCTAGAAAATATCATCCATCATAACATGGATACACCAGACTTATTTTTGTACCAGAGGCTGCATGGACTTAATAGAACCACTTCATGGAGCATAATCAAAGCTATCCTTCCAACTGAGCACCCTGAGACCTGCTTCTGTCTATGTGTGACTGAAGTAAAGGTTAACACTTTCAGATGATGAAGAGTCCTGGTGACACAGTGGATAGAGTGCTGAATCTGGAGTCGAGAAGACTCATCTTCCTGAATTCAAATCTGGCCTCACACTTACTAATTGTGTGACTCTGGGCAAGTCATTTAACTCTGCCTCAGTTTCCTTGAATGTAAAAATGAGCTGGAGAGGGAAATGGCAAACCACTCTCGTATCTTTGCCAAGAAAACTCCAAATGGGGTCCTGAAGAGTGGGACTTAACTAAACAACAACAACAAAAGTCAGAAAAACTGATGATTTAATGTGTATATAAAAGAGATTGCCCTATCCCTTTCTTTTTTTCCTTTCTGTAAATTATGTAGGAATATTTTAAGCTGCATTCCAAGAATTACATGGGGGAGGGCATCTGTTGTTGTTGCTTGTCCTTCATTATCAAAGAAGACTAGTGACATCAGAAAGGTGATGTTTTGAATTGCAAGGGAATTTGATTTAAGTGAAGCAGGGCCATGCAAAGTCACCAGCCTCACTCTGTCCTCCAGAGCCACCTAAGTTCAGTGGCAAGATGTAGATCAGGATGACTGCAGATAGCCCTGGATGCAGTGGGAGACCTTGGCCTTTTTAAGCTAAGGTATTTCCCAACTCTCTGTCTGAGGCAACACACATTCAGTGATTAAGGCTAGGTAAGAAATGAGGCAGAAAAAAATAGCCTCTTTTACCTACTCAGAAAAAAAAATCAATCTGGGAGAGGAAGACAGCTTGCTACCTTTTCCACTTTATATTTCTGTTCCAGAGTAAGTGACAGAATATTGTTTTCATGTTCAACATGCCCAGGTTTGGAGGCAATCTTCTGAGTTCAAAGAATCATTAAGCCTTGAGCCTCACTGGTTTGGAGCTGGTAAGCTAAAGCAGTGGCAGGAGTGGTTAGTTGTATCAGATGTAGACATGGTTGCTTATGGAAACAGCTGATTGCTGTTTAAAGGAGGTTAGAGATTAGAGGAGATTGGATTTGGAGTGATAGTACAGAACCAAAGTAAAATACCTAATCACCCAGTGCCACTAATTGTTTTAACATCTAAATTATGCTTATATTCAAATCAGCCTCCTAGCAAACTGTAGCAGTTATTGTGTACTTTTAAGTGTTTTATGTTTAGCAATTCCTTTTGTGTGAAGGAAGTCATTATTTGTCCCATACTTGATACCCTCTTTATTCTCCTCTTGTTGAGGAAACTCCAGACTTGTGATCCATATGCTAAGGTATAAATAAATTATCCCCCAGGGAACAGAGGAGTTGAGGACTTAATCAGGCAAAGAGTATGTGAGAAGGCAGCCTATGCCCTCTGATTAGAGTCTGAACCTGGTCAATCTGCATGCTTGGGAACAAAAAAGGGAGCAGGCTACTCCCAGCTGATGTGGGTCCAGCAGCAGTGCCTCAAGGTTAGACATGATACACAGGGTCTTGGAACTGTATATACTGGGCAAACATAACCTCAGAGCTTCATCACATCCCTGCAAAACAAGGAAGAAGGAAATGAAGCAAGGAGCAAACCTACAACACTGCAATGCTGTCACACTAAGAAGAGAAGAAAATGTCCCTCTGGAATGAAATTATCCTTTGTGAGCCATCTTCACCAGAAAATCGTGTGGAGTAAAAAGAATTAAACGGTTAGGATAAAATTATGTTTCTATAGGGAATTGCAGACATATTTCCAGAGACTGGCCTCATGCTGATTAATGCAGTTCCCAATATACTAGTGATTGGAAATGCCTCGTTTTAACCATCTGTAAGACTTCAGTAACTGTCAGTGGAGTAGAGGCAGAGGCAAAGAAAATGTTCTAGCCATTAGCAATTCTTCTCTTATTGCATTTTGTATACTTAGCATAAAAGATCCCCGTACAGAGAAGTTTTAAAACTAAAAGATGATAACAGATCTGTCATGAGCCCTCACTATCTTACATACAATTCATTTTAATTCATACAACGTTTATGAAGCATCTAATTAGCAGGGAGTATAATTTAACAAGGAGACCAACAGATACAGTACAAACCTCTCAAAAAGCTTACAGTCTGGTAAGGACTAAAGACATGTCGGCAGATGATTATGAAAGAAGAGTGTGTTATGCACAAAAGAGAGTTTTAGACAATGAGGAATTTGAAAAGAAAGAGATCATATTTATCCCAAGGAGATATTTGTCCCAAGAAGGCTTCCTATGGAGGAGTACACCTGAGTTGGAATTCCATTCCAGGCATGTGGGGTGGTGTGAAAACAATCAATGTCACTGAGATAGGAGTAGGTAGCATGAGAATGAGGACTGGTGAGTCAAGCCACTTTGACTGGTTCATAGAGTAAATGAGAGGGAGTAGCATAAAAAAGGCTACGGTACAATTTGGCTCTAGTGGGACATATTGGAGATAAATTATGAAGATCCCTGAAAGATAAAATCAGAACTTTATCTGTAGATGCAAGAAAGAATTCTTCTTCTTTCTTTAATCACTTGAAGTTGGTCTAGTCAATCATAGAAATAAATAATCAATACACCTATCTAGGGATGTTATAGTAATGATCTCTGGGGAGGGGGGAAAATGTACCCACATCACACTTTTAAGTTTAATCTGCAAGATTAATATTTCCTGTGTCACTTTTTAAGTCTAGAAATCAATACAACAATAAATCAAGCCCTGATTTGTAGTGTTTGTCAAATTTTGTGATTTTAACAGTTGACTCTTGTGAGCCAATTTGAGCTGGCTCTAGTACATCCTGTCCTTACCCCATTAAAAAAGGAGGGGGGCAGTTCTCTTCTCAGCAGAACTTGGTTGACATGAACATTTCTGTTCTGATGACTTGAGATTATACTCTAATCCCACTGTTTATGAAATATGGCCATCCTTTTCATGCCAATGATAGCATGTGAATGACTGACTAAATCACTCTAATTGAATGCCAAGAGATTGGCAAGGTCCAAATCAGCAATTCTCTAACAGGTTGGATAGGGAGACCATTCTTTAGACCTATATGTTCTTGGCTACATTTGGTTAGCCAGTCTCCCTAAAGAGTTACTGGGTTTACTGATTGTCAGCTTCACAGTCTGTCAGGTTGGTCATCTGTCAGGATGAATTTTGTGGCAGAATTCAGAGACAGTTATCAGCTCTATCTCTGAAAGACAATTGACTGTGTTGAATTTCTGTGGTAGAAACTGATACAAAATATTGGCTCATAGGACTTAGAGCTGGAAGGTTCTATAAGGAAGACCAACTTCCTCGTTCTCCAAGGCTACAGAGATCTGGAATGATTTGCCTTCAGTCACTTAAGTGACAGAGCCAGAAACGGAACCCAGGTTTTCTGACTCCTAAACCAATGCTCTTTCATAGTGAAACGATTGGAATATTAAGGCTTCAGTTATTGAGGTATGTTTTGTTTCCCTTTAAGAAGAAGGCCCTAAAACATGCATGCAGTCTTCAAACAACTTATACCCACATGATCATTCTTCAGGGAACTCTGTTCATTGTCTCCTGAAAACCGAAGTTTTTCCAAAGTTCCTAAACAGGCATATGGAAAACACATTCTTGTAGTGGCATGCTCATAATTTAGCATATTCTGTTTGTGGATATATCACACTATATGCCCCCTTGAAGTCACACAAGCATTATCCATATTCATTATCTGAAAGTCTCAGAAAAATTCTGTCCCTTGGAGAGGCCTTGATGGTAGAGGAATGGAAGCAAAGAAAAACATCACATATGTTTTGGGTTTTTTGTTTTTGTTTTTGTTTTTCTAGAGGAACTGTAACAAAGCAGAAGAGACTGCCTAACTGCTCACTTTGGCAAATTTGCAAAAATAGTTTCTGAAATGAAAAGTTACAATGGCTAAATGACTTCATGAAAATAAATATCTAAAACTCCGGTTGACATGAATGTACTTCTTATTTTCCTGGCTTTCTGAGTATTTTGAATAGCAACATGTTGATGGACAGAAACCTTTCTGAACACTACACATACAGAACATATTTCCTATCATTTATTTTAAAACATTTCTTTTCCTGCTTTTTAAAGAAAAGGATATTTATTTGTTCAGTTAAGATGTATTTATTTCCTTTTTTCTGCCATGCCTTAAAGGTAAAATCAGTACCAAATTAGTTTTTAAATCTCCATTGATCAAACACTTCATAAAATGAATTGCTTCTACAAACATAATAAATTATGTATATATTCCATATTTACTTAATATGTTATTTTAATTTATGATTTTGGTTTCAGTTGATTAGCTTATTTATAAAAATTGCTTTTAAAACATACAATTTCAAGAAAAGGATCAATTCACTTAATGGAAAGGATAAGTCAGGTTCCATCCGTATCTTATATACTATCATTGAAATTATGATTTACACTCTGAGTCTTCTCTATTTATGTAGCAATGAAGACTTAAGGCACACATTTAACTTATGATGATATCAGATGATATCTGACAATAATATAGTTTCACTGAAATTGTTAAAAAGTATGCCAGAATTTGATGGCTTTTTTTTTCTAACAAGTTTCATTTTAGGGTATTACATAGAATGAATCAACCTTAATACCTGATTAAAAATAAGAACAGCAAATAGACCTATGATTTCATTGGTACAGAGAACTAGTGGATGTGGAAATTCCCTCTACAAACACAGATTAGCACCTTCTTCTGCAATTTGTTGTTTTAGTTATCTAGAGCACCAAGAGATAAAATTACTTGTCCAGGGTCACACAGCTAATTTGAACAGTCAGAGGTAAGACTTGAACCCAGGGCTTCCTGGCTCTAGATCCACTTCATCATGCTTGACTACAAATGAAATCTCAGTTCTTTTGGAGGTTGAGGAAATCATCATGACTAGCACTCTAATGGTAATTCCACTTGTGCAAATGATTAAGAATTTTGAAATTGCCCTTTTTTCCCACACAATGAGAGACACTAGTTACCTAGGATATGTAGCATTTTTTAGGAAGGAATTAGATAGGCTTTTTTTATTGTTGTTGTTTATGCTAGGCAATTTTAAACTTTAATACGCTGCAGTTACTCTATTTAGAAGTGCACAATGTGCAGGAGTTCAATTTGTTCATCTTTTGGAATGTATCTCAGAAGTGACTCTTTCAGTAGCTATCTTTTATACCAAATCACATTATGTAGAGTTGTATTTTTACATTGAAAATTTTCATTGCAAATGGGATATAAAATGTCCATCAGATGTGGCTTAAATTTGACCCTACAATTCTAGGCTCAATTTGAGAAGTAGCAAATTGTAAAACCATTTTCTAGGATATATTCATTATACATTTTAAAAAGAAGGAAGCATAGTTTTGGAATGCCTGAAATGGAGCAAACATTTGCTATTGTTTCAGAAATAAAGATATTCGAGATCTGTGGCAAAACTAAACATATGGTTCATATGTGCAAGTGAAACCATCCAAATATGAGTGATTTGTTTCCAGGAGTGAGTCATTATCTATTGTCACACTAGTCATTTTCTGATTAGAATATTTGGAATAATTTGTTTAATTTAGAGGCTTCCAATGTATATACTTTTTCCTATAATAAGGCACTTTTGGAAACCGTATTAATTCCTCCTTGCTACTAGGATGCAAGTTATTCAGCTCACTTTCCAAAATGGCTCACTAACATCTAGGTGACAGGTCACAATTTATTTGACTCTGACACATTAAATCTGTTTTAGGAAAAAAAAATTGTAAATTTAATGATCAAAAGCACTCACATTTCATTATGCAAAAATGAATAAAACGCATGACTCTCTTGAACCCATGAACTTCTGTAACATAAATTTTTTAAAATTATATATTAAATTTAACAAAGTAGTAATATAATTGCCTTATTTGTGTTCCCAGGTAGATTTCATTTTTACCACAATTTTCCTCATTGTTCTGCATCTCTATCACCATCTTATTAACTCATATTTAGTCCCAAGTCAAAGCTTGCCACCTGTCCCCATAAAAAATAAGTATGGACAAGAAAAACAAATCATCGCATTGAGAAAGCCTGAAAATGTGTGGTCTCATTTTGTACCTCTAATCTATCACCTCTCTGCCTTGAAGCACCATTGACTCTTCCAATAATTATCATATGAAGAAATGCAGACACTTGTTAAGTATATAAGCCTATCTGTTTCTTTTGGAGCCTTTTTTTTTTTTCAAAATGCATTTTACTTAAATAACTTCAGGGTAAATGAGGTCCCTTTAGCTTCCCCTTAGGCAACATAGAAAGCCTGGGTCAATAGAAATCAGTATGTCTCCCTCAAGAGGATTCATTTTGTCATAGCATTACAGATTTAAAGTTGGAAATGATTATAGAGGTCATCTAATGCAACACTCACTTTGCTAATGAAGAAACTGAGGCCCAGAGTAATTAAGTGAAGTGGCCAAGGTCACATAGGAAAATGGCAGAGCTGGCTGGGATTTGAATCTTTTTCTCATTAAATGTGACATTTTTAAATTTCTTTTTTTAATATGTTTTATGTTCACATGTCCAAATTTAAAATTCTTTAATATGTCGGTAAGAAGGACTGATTAGAATACTTTGTTCTATGCCTTAAGGAGAGGACATTGCTACTGAAAAAAAAGCCATAAAAGGTTTATGGCATCTAATAGACTATTTTTGATGTCTCATATGGAGTCATTAACTTCTTTTGGGTCAATTCTAATTTTTAAAGAGTCATTGTCTTTGGGTAAGAATTTTACATCTTATTCTGAGATGTTGTCTTTTCATATCTTTCTTCCACAATCATCATTTGTTTTCCAACCTTTTTCCTTTATGTTCTCATTAAGTTTATAAAGTCATTTTTATTTCTTATTTTAAACTCCAGCTTTAACTCTTCTAGGAATTCTAGTTGGATTTGTGCCTAAGCTGCTTTTTTCTTTGAGATCTTACTTATAGATATTTTTGAGTCTCTTCTTTTGGATTTATGCCTTGAGCTTTCCTGTCACCATAGTAGCTCTTTATGGTGGAATTATCTTTTTATTTGTTTGCTCCTTCTTCTAGCCCACTTCTTTATATTGACTTTATGTTAGCTCTGGGCTCTACCCACTTCTAGGGGAATTTTCTGGCCTGAGTTTCTGTTCTTTTGCATCCTTCTATTGCTTCCACAGCCCAGGCTGGGAGCCTGCAAGCATTCAGGGCTTCCAAAGTGAGGTCATCCTAGGTGAAGTCTGCTCACTACTGTCTACTACTCTACTCCTCCAAGCTCCTGACCCAGGTTTGAGTCTATCAGCATATCCCTGTTTAGGAATTGCAATTAAATGCTGGTGGCTTGTTGGAAATCTCCACAAACTCGGAGCAACTGAACAGCTGCCTCCCCTTTGATCTGGGACACCTGCCTTGGCTATTCCACCGAATGCTTCAGACTAGGCTAGAGCTAAAACTGAGGCATTGCTCTGCTCCTTGGACCAGAATCACAAAACTCCCATTTGCTTCTGATCTTGTTTCTTGCTCAACACACAGCAATGGCCTGCTAGCAACCACTTTTCTCTGCAACTTCTAGGTGCAGATTCCCCTCCTCAGTCCAACCCAGACCTGGGCAGTCAGCAACAGAGGTGCAAGATGGCAACTGTTCCTGATCTTGCCCTTGTTTATGGTTCCCCAGAGATTTCTTCTTGCCCAGTTGCTTTACTCCCTGGCACCCAGATTGGATTCTCTTTAAGTCATTGGGCATTGAAGTGTTCTCACTAGGTATTCTCCTTGCCAAACCTCATTCCCATTGCCCTCTCTGTCTGCTTCCCTAAGCTGCTCAGGGCTGAGGGAAAAAAAAAACCAAACTCACTGTGACTTTTTATTTCATTTTCCAATCAGACCAGTCTAATGGGTTTCTTTTGTGGAAGAAATTTGGTGGAGCAGCTAGGCTACACATTTTCCAGCTACTCTACCAACTTGACATTCCTCCTTAATAGACTATTTTTTGAAATATAATTTAATTGACATATTTTGTTATTGTCTTTCAGTCATTCAGTCACATCTGACTCTATCACTTTGTGGACCATTGCATGTCATTATTGTCCATGGAGTTTTCTTGGAAAACGTACCAGAATGGTTTGCCATTTCATTTTCCAATGGATTAAGGCAACAGAGGTTAAGTGCCTTGCCAAGGGTCGCACAATTCTTAAGTGTCTAAGGCCAGATTTGAAATGAGGTCTCCCTGACTCCAGGCCCAGCATTCTATCCACTGGCTACCTAGCTGCCTCCATTTTGGTTTTATGTTATATAAATTTATCTCTTTTTTTCTCCCTCAGTCCTTCCAGAAAGCCATCCTTATAAGAAAGAATTTAGACTCAGAGTTGGAAGGGTCTTTGGAAGTAAAAAGAGCACTAAATTATAAATCAAAAGATAGAGGTTTAAATACCAGCTCCTCCACTTTATTGGTTGTTTACTTCTGAACAAGACACTTAATCTCTATCTCAGTTTCCTCACCCATAAAATGAGAGAAAATATTTTTGCCACCATAGAGCTTCTATGTGGATAAAATATGATAATGGACATAAAATATTGTATAAATGTTAGTTCTTCAGCAGCATTGTGTGATAATCAACTATGACAGACTTTGCTCTTCTCAGCAATACAAGACAACTCCAAAAGGCTCATTATAGAAAATGTTATCCACATCCAGAGAAAGAACTATGGAGTCTGAATGCAGATTTCACTTTTTTTGTTTTTGTAGTTTTTCCCCTTTTGTTCTTTTCCTTCTTTTACAACATGATTAATGTGGAAATAACATGATTGCACATATAACCTATATCAGATTGCTTGCCATCTTGGAGAGGGAGGAGGTGAAGAAGGAAGAAAATTTTGGAACTCCGAATGTTATAAAAAATGAATGTTGAAAACTACCTTTACATGTAATTGGAAAAAAATAAAATACTGTTAACAAAAAAAATAAATATTAGTTCCTATGATTATCTAAATAGACCTCCTCCTGACCCAATGCAGGACTTCTTTTAAAACATCTCTAATATGACTACCCAGCTTCTCTCTGAAATATCCCAATGACAGAGAATTTACTATCTCATGAGATAGCCCATTCAGTTTTAATTGTTAAGAGTTTCTTCCTTATCCTGGGCAAAATTTTCTTTCTTGTGAATTTTGCATATTATGGCTTTTGTTTTGGTGTTATCTTTATTTTTGCTATCAAAACCCAACACAGTTTAAATTTATTTCCCCTCCTAATTTCAGCTATTCAAATATTTTAAGGAAGCTTTCATATGTCCCCTAAGTTATCTTCAAGCTAACATCTCCGGTTCCTAAAAATGATCTTCATGTGCCATTGCTTTAAGTCCCATCATAATTTTGATTGCCTTTCTTCAGTTTATTAGTATTTCTCTCAAAGTGTAAAACTGCAAAGAATATCTTAGCTACTATTTGACCAGCAGAGTCAAATGAAATTATTTCCTCCCTCATTATTTGTAATCTTAGTTCCCATTAGCTGTTTTGGCAACCACATCACACAGTTGACCCATAATATATTTGTAGTCCATTCAGATGCCTCAGTTTTTCTCACATGGGCTACTATTAAGTCATGTAGACTCCATTCAATGTTTGAATACTAGTTTTTGGACCCTGAGTACAGAGCTTTGTAATTACACATTTAAAAATTGCATCTTGTCAGATTTAGGCCAACATTCCAGCTTATTGATATTTTCTAGTTTTCAGTTCTATAATTCAGTGTATTAGCTATCTCTTTCCACTTTTTATCATCCATGGATTTCAAGTCATCTAAGTCTTCATCTAAGTTATTGATGAAGATTATGAGCAAGAGAAAGCAAATGTCAAATCCACTTGATGCCTCCCTTCAGACTGACATAAGTCCATCAATAAACATATCTTGAGTGTGACATTCAAACAGCTATGAACCACTTAATGGTATTATCTAGTCAACATTTATTCCTGTTGCCCCAAAGGACATTGTGGGATAGTTTGTCAAGTGTCTTGATGGAATCTACAATGCAAATATCCTTCCTTTGCAATGTTTCTATCTGCCAATCTGATAACCTTATTTTAAAAACAATGGATGACATTCCTCATAAATTTATACTGACTTCCTTTGACCTTCACTTTTCTTAATTGCTCACATAACCACCACATAGTTTCTCAAATTTCCCTTTTCCTTTCTAAAAAGTATGACAACTTTTACTCACTTCATATTTTCCTCATCTTTGCCAATACCTATACATCTCCATAATTATCAAAAAATCATGGACAATAATTCATCAAATTCATCTTCAGGTATTTTTAGCATTCTAGTATATAATTTACCTGAGTCTAGGAACTTGAACTCACTCAGAGCAGAGACAGCTCTCTTATGTTTTCATTTGCACTTTAATTCCCTCTAAAATGTGTTTATTTTACCCATTATACTTTGAAAGTCATTTTCCTTGGTTAAGAAATTTTTAAAAAACAAGTTAAATATTCTTATTTATCTGTTAACATTATGCTTTGTGCTTCCATTCTTCACCTCATAGCACAGAAGTATTCCCTAACATTCATATATCATAACTTGTTTGTCCATTCTCCAATTGATGAGTACTCCTTTAGTTTCAATTCTTTGCCATCACCAAAAGAACTACTAAATTTTTTTTGTACATATTGGTGCTTTTCCTCTTTCTTTGATCTCTTTGGGATAGAGACCTAATAGTGGTATCACTGGGTCAAAGTGTTTGCACAATTTAATGTATTTTTTGAATAGTTCCAAATTACTTTCCGGGATGGTTGGACTACCTCACAGTTCTACCAGCAGTGACTTAGTATTCCTACTTTCTCACATCCCCTTTAGGATCTGTCATTTTCCTTTTTTGTCATCAAACCAATTTTATGGGTGTGAAATGGTAGCTCAGAATTATTCTAATTTGCATTTTCTAATTGTTAATGAGTTTTTCATATAGGTATTGATAACATGGATTTTTTTCCTCTGAAAACTGTCTCTTCATATTCCTTAGCCATTTAACAATTGGATAATGACTCTTATCATGAATTTGACTCAGTTCCCTATATATTTGAAAACTTTATCAGATCTTCACCAGAGAAACCTGTTTCAAAATATTTTTTCCTAGTTTCCTGCTTTTCTTCTAATTTTAGCTCTTTGGTTTTGCTTATGCAAAATCTTTTAATTTTATGTAATCTAAGTTATTAATTTTACCTCCTGTGAACACCTCTATCTCTGGTTTGGTCATGAACTATCCATAGATCTAACTGGTGATTTCTTTCATATTCAACAAATTTACTCATATTGAAATGTTTTCATAATATTTTAAAAAGCAAGTTCATAGACCCCAGGCTAAGCTCTAGGAGAGAAAGAGTCACCCTTAGAGTCAGTAAGACCTAGTATCAAGTCCTGATTCTTATACATACTATCTATATGAACATGAACAAGTCATTTAACCTTTTAATGCCTCCAACTTATAGGCAGTGCCAAGATTATAAATTGCAAATAAGGCATACATATTGATAGAGGAAGATTCCACAGTAGAAATTTTCTACTCTTTTGAAATCACAGGTCTATACCAAATAATAATTATTATTATGTGTAATAATAATAGTGGCAAAAATTTTAGAATTAGGAATTCACAAGGTAACCATATTAAGAATAATAAATGTTACTGAATTTAAACAGGGATTAAAGCATAACTGGAGAGGTACATTTTTTTGAAATGTGGGGAATGAGCGTAATTATACCCTCTAACAGCAATGGTGGCAAATAAACTTAGCATATCCCCTCACTTCTACAACCTATCTGTACTTATTGCTGGAACTGGTCCTATATGCATTCATTAAAATGAATATTTGTAGAATGGTGTTCCATCGAACTGCCTCCCATAGAGCAGTGACTATAGTTGCTGATTTTGGTGGGTCCAGCCTTTAAAAAGATGATCTTGCTTCATAAAATCTTTAGTATCATAGAAAAATTTAGAAATCTCTCAGAGATTCTGAAAAAAAAATTCACCTCCATTCATTTCAATGAATATAAAAAGAATTATTGCTAGGTTGACACAATTATCAGTTTTTTCTGATTTTCTTTAGTTCATCTTCTGAAATACCTGTGTATAGCAGGGGTAATTATTTTCCTGCTTGCTTTCTAACAAAAATGTAGCTTGCCTCCTGCACAGATTCTTTTTATATAAAAAAAATCAGAGCAGTTCATTCTCTTATTTTGGGAAAGGAAGAATTGTTGTTAGTATTAGTAGTTACTTGTTATTGTAATCATGGTAGAAATGATAGTTTCCTGGAGTCCTATGTCTGGCTTATGCCCCTATCATATAATCTTTTATTAAACTTGTGTTCTTGTCATATACCCTCTAGAAGACTATAAACTCTTGAGAGCAGGGACTGTGTCTTGTTTTATTGTTGTATCCTAATATATGATGCATATATAAATACATAATGACTTATTATTTCTTTGTGTGGATTTCCTGTTGTGTGAACCAAAGGACATCACAACTGATCCATTACTTAATACCAAAGTCCTAAAAAGGTGTCTAAGACACAAAGTTAGACTTTCCTGCTGCCGAGCCTGTCATTCTATCCACTAAGCCACACTACTGTTTCTTACACATCGTGGATGATTAATAATCATTTATTGAATTAAATTGAGGTCTGACCATATAATGAATGAATTAATTTCTAGGAGCAAATTTCGAACCCAAAAGTCATGCAATAGTCATGTTCACTATAAGCAGTTATTTGTTAAATAATAACCCCTTGGTGGCTCAGTGGATTGAGCATTGGCCCTGGAATCAGAAAAACCTGAGTTCAAATCTGGACTCAGACACTTGCTAGCTGTGTGACCCTGGGCAAGTTATTTAACCCCATTTGCCTCAGTTTCCTCATCTGTAAAATGAGCTGGAAAAGGAAATGGCAAAGCAATCTAGTATCTTTGCAAAGAAAACCCTAAATGGGGTCAAGAGGATTGGACACAATTGAAACGACTCAATACTAGATGGGAGTGAGAACATTTTTTTTCTTCCAGGAAGAGTTCTTTACAGAGAATGTGAAACCTGATTAACTGTATATGGTATTCCTTTTCCACTTCTTCCTTCTCAGTAATCGTTGCAACTTGCTCATGCAGGAACACTGATCTCAGTGATGCTTTAAATCTAGGACACTTAAGGAATTAGACCAAATGGTTGTTAAATGCACATCTCTTCATGGTCTTTGCCTTTGTGAAACAGGAAATAATGGAAACAACTCAGCACACACATGTGTTTGTGTATGTTTATAGTGTATATGTGTATGCATATATATGTATGTGTGTATATATAGATATACATATATACATACATACATACATATATATATATATGTATATATGTATATATATATATAAAAGCATCTATTTATGCTCTGGAAGTTAACTCTTGAGTAGCTGAGCAAACCCCGTCTCTGATTATACACTCATAGGAAACTGTCTCCAAAGCAATTTGCCTTTCTTGAACCCCCAAAGGATCAGACGCAGTATTATACTGTATATTATACTTATTGGGCATAAGCTCGATGTTCAGTGTACTCTAGAAATTGTTAAAATAGTTTTTGATTCAAAATAAAACTATCTACTGTTGTTACCCCTGGTAAAGTTTCATACCAGTATAGTTAAAAACCCAGATGGATGAAATTAGAAATTATAATCATGATTAATAATTAGCAAAACTAAATCATAATTCAATAATTGCAAAAAAGGAGATGTAATCACCATAAAACCTACTCGAGGTCAGTGACTCATGACCTTCTATTTCTACACAATGACCCCAGATCTCAATTTAAAAACTGAGAAAAAATAAATGAAGTTACCATAAATTCCATCAAAGGTCAGTGACTCATGACCTCTTTTTATTTTTCCATGATTAGCCTACATTGGAAACCAATGAGACATTGATTATGACCCTAAGGTTTAAATAGGGAATTTTGTGAAAGCTGAGTTATGGCTGATTATGACATTCTAAGACAATAAGCTGTGCTAACGAAACACCCAGACTAATTTGACTGCTTTGAGAATTAAATATTAGCTTTTAAAAATGTAGTAAAATACTTTACTTAGTCTTCATTTTGCAAACAAAGTTCATATGACTTAGGAATAAATGCAATGTATTCAGAACAAATCTTATGGGTTTTTTGGTCACTCTTTATCTAACCTGGAGAACCACAATTTTTTTTAACATATGTATGATATCTTGTCTCCCTCCTACCCAGTAAAATCACTAATTAGTTAGAGAAATAAAAAAAAATGAGACGTTAAGAAGTTAAGAAAATTAGCTATTTGCATCTGAACTATTCTTTGTGTGCTGTCAACATTACAGACAAGTAGTTGTGTAGAAAAAGTGCTTTAACATAGACTTATAAGAGAAATTTGTACCTTGAGAAAATAGATGGGCCAGTCAATTAGTGAGATTGAAGGACAGCCAATGGACAGCTCACATGGCCAGGAGAATGAGGAAAGTGCCAAGTATATTGAGTAGATTCCCTGTAACAAAATTGTGAAAGGAAGTGCATGAAAGTTACAAGATGGGCAAACATGAATATGTTGCTCTCTGTACCTTTGGAGGGAATACCCTCATCAGTGAGGTCACACATCCATTGGTTGAGTTTGTACTGTCTTTCAGGGAGTTTTTTGTCCAGCTATGACTCTAACATATCATCATATTTTGTATGTACATGTTTTTCATGCTTCCCTTCCCCAAAGACAGTTAAAAATCCGAATTGTCTTAAATGTAGTTGTCCTTTTCTGCCCAACATTTCTTCTGATAGCAGTCAAGAATTGATGACACAGCAGTGCCTATTATTTTATCTCCATGTATATATACTTTTAACATTTTAATAAATTGTAAGAGACGTGTATTTCACTTTTCATATCTTTAAAATACTTAGTTGAGTAGACAGAATAGAAATCTTTGTTTATCCCAGCAACTCACAACAATATAATTTTATCAATTAGTGTTTCAACTAAAGTGATACTGTGTTGGTGCTAGGGGATGCAGAATGCAATTAATCCCACAAAGTTCTAGCTACTACAACTAAGAAATTATAGTTTCAAACTAAAATTTACATAGTAGTGTCATTTTCATATTTGACTTTGCATGAAGAAAAAGGCACAAATCATTTTGATTCTCAGAATAGATTTTCCAAAGTCAGGATTCTCTTTCTTTATGTAATCATTCCCCAAGGAATAAATTACTGTTCTAATCTCTCAATAAGGATCATTGTTAAGCTATTCAGCAGCATATGTTATGGCATCCAAATTGTGTACTCTTTAAATGTCTTTTGGTTTTAATGTTTTGGCACATAATTTAAAGTATGAATATACCTTCCCAAGTCCCAAGGGAGAGATGGGGAGAATAAGCTTCAGAGTCCATTTTATTAAGAAGATGTACTTTTAAAAGTCTATATATTTTCCTGTATATATCATACATTCTATGTGTCTGAACACACACAAATATACACATATGTGCATATGTGTGTGTGTGTGTGTGTATAAATTGGTCTGTTCCCTTTGACTAATTAATTATCATATGAACTCAAGAAAAATTGATAATTTTGTCATGGTAGGAAAATTCTCAATACCACCACAGATCATAATCCATCTACTGTATGACTTAGTAAATAAGGGAATTGACTGAGGAATACAAAGATTAAATGACAAGGTCACATCGACAGTAAACATTACATGTAGGGTTTGAACCCATTTCCTCTTGACTCGAAGTCTCAGAGTGCTTTCTAGTATGTAACATTGCCTCTATAATTTATAGACAGCATAAGATTAAACTAGTAGACTGAGTATACTGCTTATGTTTAGAAACATTCCTTCTCTGATTTATAGATCACCATAACTGATCTACAAGTATGTATTAAATACTCACCCTGTGCTGGGCATTATTAAGCACCAGAGACACAAAGAGAAAAACAAAACAACTTCTACCATCAAAGAGCTTATATTTTATCAGCTGGGGCATCATGTGTACATGTAACTGTATGCAAATACACAATAAATATAAGCTAATGGGAAATTGGGAGGCAGGCACAATCAAGATATGATTGAAGTAGGAGTTGACATTTGAAGTGAGGTCTGAATGAATCTAGGCATTCTAAGAAGTAAAGATGAGGAAGAAATGCATTCTAAGTATTGAGGGGAGCCTATGCAAAGACACAGAGTTGAGATATTGAAGGTTGTAAGGACCAACAAGAAGGTCAGTTTTGCTGAATCAAAGAGTGCAAGGGAAATAATATATAATAAGCCTGGAAAGGTATGTTGAAGTCAGAAAAAGTATGTTGAAGCTAGATTATAAAGGTCTATATAACAAAGGAATTTGCATCTCATTCTTTGTGTAATAGGGACTTAATGGAGTCTACTGTGGAGGGAGTAACATAGTTAAACCTGTGCTCTAGTAACATCATTTTGGCAGATTTGAGTCAAGAAAATCAATTAGGAAGGCTATTGTAATATTCTGTGTTGTTGGTGATGAGGGTCTGAACTAGAATGATGGCCATGTGAGTAAAGAGAAGGGAATAAATGTGAAAGAAACGGCAACAAAATCAACAAGACTTTAGTAACTGATTGGATAGCCTGGGTGAGGAACAGTAAGAATTTGAGGATGATTCCATAGTTGTAAACCTAGATGCCTTAACAAAAATAATAAAGATCAGGAGAGAGGTGGGTTTTGGAGGGAAAATAATGTGTTCTTTTTTTGGATATGTTGAATTTGAGATGTGTACAAAACATCCAGTGTTGTTATTATATAGAATCACTTAATCATGTTCATAGACACACCTATAACATAGAGTAGCATCTCTAGGTTTAGGTCTGTCCACTAATGCCAACATTCCATGTATTTTTCAATATACATATATACATATACGTTATATACATATATATATATATATATATATATATATTTAAATATACATGTATATTCACATGTATTTTAAACTATATTTCATTTAGCTACCTGGATGAGTTAAAATTTATTTTCCTAATATGTACTCTAGGCCTTTTCATAAGTGTGGGTACAGTTAAAAGTATATGCCTGAATTTCCACCTTCTCAATATTTATATGGTCCAGTGTACATATAATCCTAAATCATTTAAAGGGGTAAATTTGAAGCATGTTCCATTTAAGTATAAAGTGAGGGCAGTTAGGTAGTGTAGTTGATAGAGCACTGGGCTTAGAATCAGCAAAATTCATCTTCATGAGTTCTAATCTGGCCTCAGACACTCATTAGCTGTGTGACTTTGGGCAAGTCACTTAACATTCTTTGTCTCAGTTTCTCATCTGTAAAATGCGCTGGAAAATAAAATGACAAACCACTCTGGTATCTTTGCCAAGAAAACTCCAAAATGGGGTCACAAAGAGTTGGATATGACTAAAATGACTCAACAACAACAAAAATGTGAAGTGAATTAACTGACACTTTGACCAGTTAGAAATGAATGATTAACAGCTGTTGAAATTGATTGATATTATAGTACATAAGCAAATGCATTCAGCTCTTTCAAGGAGTCCAGTGTAAATTTTACCATCAAGAACCAATTTAAAAAATTTTGAAGGTAAAAATCAATTTGTGGGGTGTTTGAGGAAGGAAGGGAGAATTTAGTCCATTTCAGTCTGCTAATTTCTATTTCAGTCTAATGTTTTTGGAAATGAGCTGGAAGTACAACACTGAAGCAGATTGGCTTGATTACAATGTGTAATGATCATCGTAAGGACTACACAGATTGAAAACAGTTATCAGGTCCACTATTGAAAATACCAGGATTCCTACCCCGCGTTTTACATTGTCAAAATGAAGCACCAGTGAAAAGTTTAAGTGATCTTATTATACCAAATAAATTAAACCTGCCAAAAAGTGTTTCCTATGTCATCATCTCTGTAACCAACTTTTGCTGATCATATGAGTGAAGTCATTTGAAATGTCAACATTCTGGTCATCAGAGTAGATGAAACCAGGAAAATCACCACAAGTTCTTACTCAGGGTCACCCATGAGTCACCATGATAGCTGAGAAGAGAAAACAACAAGAGCATAACAGCTTTTTTTAAACCCATCTTATATTTAACCCATCTTACCTTTAAAGGGCAAAAGTTACTTAACAGTAAGAAATTTTTCTGGTGCATTTCAAGATTTTTAACTTAAGGAGTTTGTCCCTGGGGTAGCACTATATTCAACTTCCTATAATAGGACAATCAAGGAATCAGCAGCAGCAGCAACATTGGCATAATTTTTGAGGGCTTTTGCCTTCTCAAAGTATATTACAGGTGTCTAAAAAATCTCAATGCAATTTTAAGCATTTAAGCTTTAAACTGTACTGAGACTTTTCTTTAAGCTATTAAAGCTTTAAGCAATTAATACTTAAAACTGCACTGAGACATTTCATCACCCTGTTTATCATCATGTTTTTAAGCCTCAGAACAATCTTGTTTTGGCTAAAACAGATAATAGATGAATGAATGAATATGCATTATTAAAAAGTTACTTTGGGCCAAATATTGTGCTCATTAATAGGGATGCAAATAAAAAAGGAAAGATGATTTCTACCCTCAAGGAGCTTATATTCTAATAGTGAAAGACACAAATACAGAAAAATGGTGACAAAGAGACGCTTTAACCAAAAAGTTAAGGGGATAGTTAAGGGGATAGAATAGATTGACACATTCTTTCCATGAGTAACCTCAGAGTTGATGATTGTGATAACATAACTGGAAAGCAAGGAAGGGGAAGGAGTGGCTTAGAAGGTGAAGGACAACAAAGAAGCTAGTGAAAATATGGTTGGAGGGTAGGAAGTAAATCATGGCTGGGGTCTGCCAGAAATAGTAGGCCAGGTAAGGCACTCAACAGTCAGGATAGCAGGGTCACAGGCCTTGTTCAGGAGATGAAAGGGATAAAAATTCCAGAGGCCAAGACAGCTATAAGAAGATATTGGAAAAGAGGGTGATTATTATTTCCATTTTACACAGCTGTCAAATATAGCTTCTTATAGGGTGTGTGACAATGTTACCCTACTATTTAATAAATTCCAGTGGATCCCTACTGCCTCCAGGCTCAAATACATAATCTTCTATTTGCCTTTTAAATACTTTCATAAACTGGTCCCTACTACCTTTCTAGTCTTCTTACACCTTACTCCTCCCTTTTCTGACCCCTCAATGTACTGGATTCCAGTGGGATTTAGTGACACTTGCTTCCTTTCTGTTCCTCAAATATGAAACTTCATCTAATTCCACGTATTTCAACTGTTGGTCCCCTATGCCTGCATCTCTCTCCATCTTCATCTCTGCTTCCTGGCTTTCTTCAAATTTCATCTAAAGTCCCACCTTATGCACAAAATCTTTCCCCATCCTCCTTAATCTTAGTGACTTCCCTCTAAGTTTTTCCCCTATTTATCTTGTTATATGTTTGTACATAATTATTTTCATGTTGTCTCCCCTATTATCTGAGCCTCACGAGAATAGGAACTTACATTGTATGGCCAGCATTTAGCACAGTGCCTGGCATAGTGTTAATTGACTGAAGATCAGAAAACTTAATTCTCTTACCAGTGGTCACACAGCTAGTAAGCATCAAGGCAAGATAGGAATTCAGGTCTTTTTTATTTCAAAATCTGCAATATATCTAGCCACACTAGTGGAGAGAAGGTACACAAAAAAAATGAATATAATTTTATTACTCACCTGGAAAACTTTTCTATATTCTGTATCTTCTTTTCACTATCTTAATAATATTTAATATATCTGATGTCTTTAAAAATTGACTAACATGCTTTTATCTCTATTGTGTGAAAATCATCTTAGAAATTGTGTCCTCAAGCACAGACTCTTAACTCCAATTCCTTGTATTTTCAGGGACTTACTGAGAAAATTTGGTAGTTATAAAATGCTACAATTTCCAGAGAGAGGATACAGGAAAATGGGAGCTGAAAAATGGCTATTGACAATATCCCTTTATTTTTACAAGCTGATTTTTAATTGGGTAGAGAACTAAAAATTAGGATTGGGGGTTTAATATCTAGGGGTTTGGGCCCCCATACTCTACAGCATGTTCATGCCAAGGATCATAGAACCATGAAGCTTACCATACAACTGAAGATGATCCAGTTAGAAGAGTAATCAATTTGCATAATGTAATAGATGTAATCCCTAAACAACTAATTAAGCCTTATTTTAAAAAAAAACAACTTACCATGTGAAAAATAAGATCTAAAGCAATATAAGACCCTTAAAATGTAATGGGAATTTGTTAATATAAAATAAAACTGTAGGATTTGAAGAACAACAATTCAATGTTACCTTAAGGCAATTGTTCAGCCACAACAATCTTAGGTTATCTGACTTACATCTAGAATTGAAAATAAAAACAAAACAGAATCAACAGTACATGTGGGTGAAAGCAATAATCAGGTCTAAAAGGGACTTCAGGGAATATTAATCTTGAGTCATTGACTTTAAGTTGTTTTGTTTTTTTCATTTTGATTACTATATTTCAATATAATTTATTTCCTTAGTAATCCAATGTATTTAAAAACAATATTCTGAGGAATGGTCCATAAATTTCACCAAATTATCAAAGGGCTCCATGACATACACAAAGAAGTTAAGAACCCCTGAATTCAGTGAAAGCAGAGAGTCTGTTCCTATATCCTAAGAAGTAAGGATTCCCCATTAATCAATCCTGACTTTTAGGAAGGATTTTTTTTTAATGGAATAAATGATAAAGAAGTGAGGAACACATTCCTCAACATGCTGTGTCTTTGTTTCCAAATCACCCAGCTTTAGTTTCTCTTGAGGAATTAACCTAGAATATGAGGGCTCTTTCACTTTATTCAGTAATGCCTTAGCCCTTATTTGGATAATAAAGCCCCTCCAAAATCTAACTCTAACATACCCTCCCAATCTTATTTCACACATTCTTCTTTATACATTTATTGTTCATCTGTGATACTTTTGACATGGGAACTAATTAGTTTGAATATAAATAGTTCCTGAGCAACATTAGATGGTTATATTGATATTTAATGTAGCTTTTATCAAAAGGTTTAATGATAAAAATAATTCATTTCCAGACACCACCACATCTGCTAATATCTTAGCATCAACAGCAAAAAGGCAAAAGCAGACAGATGTGACTGGAAATATGAGAAGTGATACATGTAGGAGTAGGAGGAGGCCACGGTTTAAGGTATGTCCAAGAATAATAGTCAAGACCTAGACAAGGCAATAAAGAGTTAAAGTTGTAAGGGCCAGAAGCCAAGAAACATTCCATTACCAGATTTTAGGGACAGGCAAGAGCTTCAAATTCTGTAGAGCTACCACCAAAACCAG
Source organism: Phascolarctos cinereus (assembly GCF_003287225.1). Lineage (NCBI taxonomy): Eukaryota > Metazoa > Chordata > Mammalia > Diprotodontia > Phascolarctidae > Phascolarctos > Phascolarctos cinereus. The sequence continues at coordinate 196,518,525 of NW_027555847.1, read as the reverse complement.
TGAAAATCATAGTCTGAAATATGTGAGCAGTACAGGAATTCAAGAAGCTAAAAAGAGAGCTCAGACAATGCTCAAAAGTAAGAGTCATGAAAAAATTCATTTTGTAGAAAAATAAATAATTTTTAGTATGTAGATGATGATATCTGAAAAAAACTTGACAGACTATCTGGATATTTTTATCTGGAAAAAATTCTGGAACTTTTTTTTATAATTTAATATTTTATTAGAAACAACATAACCATCAATATTGTATAAATACCTAAACTCAATCTTACATTCATAGAACAAGTTAACTTATGGCACAGGGCGTACTTTCTCTTGAACTATAGGAAACTTCTTTGAAACATCATTTATTTTAAGAATGATAATAGATACACAGAATAGTAGGAGTGGAAAGGATATCATGAGCCATGTAGCCAACTCCTGACTCACAGAGCTGTCTATAATATCCCCAAGAAGTGACCATGCAGCTTCCATTTATAATCCTACTGTGAGGAGAACTCAATACCTCCTAAGGCAGCTGATTATACTTTTGATCAGCTCTAATTGTTATGATATTTTCCCTTATTTAGCTGAAATCTGTCTCCCTATCAGTCTTAAAATATCACTTATATGTTCCAAATGTCTTTTGAACCCTAGCCACCTCCTAGGACTTAGCACAGTATTTCCAACTGCATTTGGAGTATCTCCAGATGAATAATCCTCTAGTACCTCAAATGTAGGGGCAGCTACGTGGTTCCGTGGATAGTGTGCTGGTCCTGTAGTCAGGAAGACATCTTCCTGACTTCAAATCTGGCCTCAGAAACTCATCAGCACTGTGACCCTGGGCAAATCACTCAACCTTGTTTACTTCAGTTTCTTCTTCTGTAAAATGAGCTGGAGAAGGAAATGGCAAAACACTCCAATATCTTTGCCCAAATAGGGTCACAAAGAGTTGAACTCAACTGAACAACACAACAATACTTCAAATTTAATATGTATTCTCTGGGGGAGGTGCCCTAGTCTATTCAGATTGCCTCACCTACCTTCCAAGAGCCTACCTAGTAGGAGAGATTCAGTATATTCACAAATACTGTATAAGTATAGGGACTAACTATAACATGTATGTTACAAGATGCTATAAGAATTCATAGGATCATAAGACTGAGAGAAAGAAAGGACCAAAGATGTAATCTAGTCCAATGTCCTCATTTTCAGAGGAGGAAACAGAACTAAAGAATTTAAGTGACAGGTAATAAATATCAAATCAAGGATTTGAGCTCAGATTCTCTAATTCCAAATTCAGAGGGAAAGATCATTTCCAGTTGGGGTTTTTATAAAAGACTCCTCAGAAGAGTTGACTTTAGAACTGAAACTTGAAGGATAGTTGAGATTTCCATAGGTAGAGATTGAGTTGAGAAAAGGAATTCTAGGCAAAAAGAATAGAATGAATGCAGATGTAAGGAGAGTATAAGACTTGTTCAGAAAACAATAATTTATCTGGTTGCAGCACAGGGATTGTCTAGGAGGAGGTTGGAGATACTGCTAGAAAAGTGGGTTGGAGTCATACCATGGAAGACCTTTAATACCAGGCAAATTAAGCCTAGTATTAAGCCTATACCATTAAGCCAAATAAATTGTACCCACCCTATGTGTGTCTTTACTAATGACTATCCTCAACATTCCAGTGATTCTGACTACTCAGTTTTCATTATATAAATTCCTTTCTCTTTCCCCCATTTCCTACTTCCTTATCTTCATTCCCTTCAACCCAATCCTCACAAAGGTCCACTCAGAGGCTACAGATTATGGTGGCTGAGTTGAAGTATTACTTTCTCCTCAATGTTACTTAAAGACTGTCACTCAGCTAACATGCCCTTCACTCAGGAATGTCTCTTCCTTTGAGATTCATTTAATCTATCCAGGCGGTGCCAAAAGTCTTGAGATTTTATTATCCAATCAGGATTCTGGCAGCTGTTTGCTACTGACCTCCAAGAAATTCTTCCTTCTTTCTGAACTAATTCATTGCCTTGCTCACAATCTATCTCTCCTCCCCAACTCTTGCCCTCATACTTTTCAATTTCAACCTACATTTTGTTGAAACACTCTAACTTCACAGTTTCTCAATTTACTCATTCCCCACAACCTCTTCTTCTACTCCACCTCAGTCACATATAAAGATGGTCATATCCTTGATCTTATATGCAGAAGTATTTCACTTCCACGTTGACGAAAATCCTATATCTGATATGCCATATTCTATATCTGATAATATCTGTTGTCAGTCCACCTTTCCCTCAGCTTTGCAACCTTTTACCTGGTTTGGCTTTGCTTCAAATCCCTCCACCCTTCAGTTCTTTGCCAGGTCCTACCCTGCAAACTACACTCTCCTCCCTTCCCCACCTTTGTGAACCAGTTCAGTTCTACAAAGTCCTCTATCTCCTTATCTGAACCCCAATCTTCAACTGCCAAGCTTCAATCTGGGGTAATTACTTCAATCTGCTGCTTTTGCTCTTATTCATATGCTGCTGAATGAAGCTGAAGAAAACAATGGCACTGTGTTGACCATATCCACTACATATTTAAGTTAAATAATCTTAACTGGGCCCTCACCAAGGCAAAATAATTCTTTTATACCTCCCTAATTAATTCACAATCCCACTTACCACTATAGCTTTTCCAAATTTTCATGTCCTCAAACATTTCATGAATCCCTCTCCCCCCACTTTCTCAGTTGAATACTTTGCCTCATATTTCACTAAAAACTTGCATACGTTCTCTAAGAGCTCCCTCTTCTCCCTTCCAAATCATCTTACATCACTCAGATGTTTCCACCATTATCTCATCCCTCATCCATCTCACATGAAAAGGTCACTCTTCTCATGGCCAAGCAGGCTCCTCTATATGCAGTAGTGATTCCCTTCCATGCTCTCTTTTCTAGCAGATTTTCCCCTTTATCATGTCCACTCTCATTAATCATTAATTTATCCCATTCTCCTCACTGCTTTGCTACTGTCTTTAGGCATGGTCACCCCCTCCCATTCTCAAAAGATCCTTATTTGATCCATCAGTTCCCATTAGCTATTGTCCCATATCTTTTCTCCATTTTATGACTAAATTCCTGAGGACATCTACAATCATTGCTTCTACTTTCTCGCCCACTCTCTTCTTAACCCTCTGCAGTCTGGTATTGCTTTTCATTATTCAACTAAAACTACTCCCTCCAAAGTTAATAATGACATCTTAATTGCTAAATCTAATGGTCTTTTCTCAATCCTTCTTAGTCTCTCTGCAAACTTTGCCACTATTGATCACCCTCTGTTCCTTAATATTCTCTTCTTTCCAGGATTTCATGATATTTCTTTCTCTTATTTCTCCCCCTTTCTGTCTGATCACTCTCTTTTATTCTCCCTTGCTGGTTCCTGATCCTGTTTGTACCTATTAACCTTCAGTATCCCCCAAGGCTCTGTCCTCAGCCTTTTCTTCTCCCTCTGTACTATTTCACTTGGTGATTTCATCAGCTTCCATGAATTCAATTTTTATGTCTCTACAAATGATTCTCAAAACTCATCATCTAGCCCTAACCTCTCTCCTGACCTACATTCTCATATCTCCAACTGTCTTCAGTTTCTCTAACTAGATGTCCTATAGAACTCAAAATGTCCAAAACTGAATTTATTCTCTTGGCTTCAAATTTCTCCCTCTTCCCAACTTGTTTATTAGAGTTAAATGCAACACAATCTTCTCTGTCACCCAGGCTCCTAATCGAGGTACTCTCCTTTGACTCTGCTACCAACCAATTACAGGCTCTTATCACCTCACATCCAGGCAATTGCAGTAGTCTGCTGCTCTGTCTCCCTGGTTCAAGCCTATCATCACACCATCTTTCATTCAGATATCAAAGTGATAATAACAATAACTGTCATTTACATAACACTTTAAGATTTATTTTATTTTCTATATTTTGTTTTTAATTTATAGAATAAAACAAGCATTTCCATAACATAGTATAATAAAAAAAGATGATTGCACATGAAATGACAACTCTACTATGTACAACTTGCTATTCCTTTTAAATATACAATAAAGTTATTGTTTTTCTTCCCTCCTCCTCTCCCCATATCCCACCTTAGAAATACCACCATTAGATGCAAATAACTATATATGTAAAATTATTCTATACATACTTCTACTTCTTAGTTCTTTCTCTGGATGCACATAGCATTTTTAAAAATATGTCCTTTGTAGTTAATTTGGGTATTTATAATAGTCAAAATAACTTATTCACTCAAAGTCATTCTTAAAACAATATTGCTGTTAATATATACAATGTTCTCTTGGTTCTGCTCATTTCACTCTTCATTATTTTGTGTAAGTCTTTTGATGTTTTTCTGAGATGATTGAGCTCATCATTTCTTATAGCACAGTAGCATTCCATCACAATCATATATCACAACTTTTTCAACCATTCTGCAATTGGTGGGCATTCCTGTAATTTCCAGTTCTTTGCCACCACAAAGAAAGCTGCTGTAAACATTTTAGAACATATCAGTTCTTTTTCTTTTTCCCTAATCATCTTTGGAAATTGACCAATAGTGGTATTGCTGGGTCAAAGGGTATAGGCAGTTTGGGCATAATTCCAGATTGCTCTCCAAAAGGGTTGAATCAGTTCACAATTCCACCAATAATGAATTAGTGTCCAATTTTTCCACATCCCCTTCAACATTTGTCATTTTTTCCCCTTTCAATCATTTTAGTAAGGTCTAAGCTCAGTTTCTGCCATACTGCTTTCCAGTTTTCCCAACAATTTTTACCAAATACTGAATTCTTACCACAAAATCTTAAGTCTTTATACTTGTCCAATAAGATTATTACATTTATTTGCTGCTATAAATTGTATGTCACTCTGTTCTCTTGATCTACCTTTCTATATAAGATTTACAAAGCAATTGACAAATATTATCTTATTTGATCCTCACAACCACCCCAGGAGTTTGATTATTATCCCCATTTTACAGATGAGAAAACTGATGCTTACAGAAGCTAAGTCACTTGTCTTTGGTCACATAGCTAGTAAGTGACTGAGGTCATATTTGAACTTAAGTCTTCTTGACTCCAGATCCAGCTTCTCAAAGTTCAGGTCTAACCATCCTACCTATCTGCACACCCAGTTCAATAAGCTCCATTGGCTCCAGGTGGACCAAGAGAATCATCTCCACCCAGACCACACCTGCCCTTGGGAAATCTAGGGAAAAGAGATCTATTCCCACCCAGACCACTTATATTGGTAGCTGAATAATTGGCCAGAATTCACTTAGATTAGATTCTCTTTACCCTTTAATCAGAAATAAACTCTTCCTGTTGTGTGGGGTCCCACCCAAGATTGAGGAGAACATTAACTCAATCTCATCTTTACCCTGTCCTTCAGAGGCTGCTTGATATAGTCCTTAAATGAGGAAACAGAAAAAGTAAAAAACCTGGACATCCCCCCCCCATTAGTAATTTGTTATTAATAATAATGTCTCTCACTCAGCCTGGCACAGTGTAGGTGCTTAATAAATGCTCGTTACTGACATGGATTGACTTGACATAACCCTTGTGTTCATCTGTGCCTGGGATTTGCTTAACCTAGGCTGGTAAAAGGTTCGTGTGTCTTTTATTTTCTCCTAAGTATAAAACAGAGTAGTAATTCAGTAACTACTCAGATCAGTCTCTAGTCCTAACAGAGCTGACTAGCTCCTGAGGAGACCTCAAATCTTCTGTGGCTATGGCACATCCCAGAATGAGGACAAAGGGTAGAGACCAAGTTAGTTTTGTCATTGAATAGCATAAATCCTTCTTATACTTTTTATTTCAACAACAAAAAAATATAATTAGGTAAATTCTCTATGGTATGAGCTATATTTCTCTTCCTTAAGTCCTGAAAGTGGCTGCCACAATAGGCACTACATGTAAAACATCTTTGTATACACTACAGTGCTTGTCCTAGTACCTAAAACCATAATAGGAGACAAACAAATAGCCATTAAATTTATAAAGCCAACTTATTCAATGCTTACTTTGCTGATCATTAAACATCTGTTTGCCAAACTATCCTTCTTCCTTCATTGGCTGTAGCATAATTGAAGTTCTTGCTCAGTGGCTATTTGGTCTTTATATATGTTTAAATTACTGTTGTTTTAGATTCTAAGACAAAGTTGTTCATTGTAGCTTGTAAGACTTTGTGAGTTAATAAACACCTGAAACCAGTCAATCGGCATGACTTGATTAAGGGTCCACTATGCACTAGGAATTATTCTAGACATTGGAGAATATAAAACACAAAAGAAAAAAATAGATCAACCCCATGCCTCTTCCCCCAAAGAGCTTTCATTCTATTGGGAAATATAACATGTATAACAAGTTTAACATACACATATAAAACATATAGAACATACATACAAGGTAATTTTGTGTGTATGTGTTGAGTGGAGTAGGGAACTAGCAACTCCATTAAGAAAGGCCTACTACAGAAGGTAGCAGCTGAACTGAGTCTCCAAAGAAACTAGGGATACAGGCAAAAGTGAGGAGGGAGGGAATTTCAGGTATGAGGTACAGGCTATACAAATATATGGAATGTTCTGTGTTAAGAATAGCAAGAAATCCAGTCCATGCAGATGCATGAAGGTAAATAAGATGTAATAAGCTGGGAAAAGAAGAATGGGGTCAGATTGTGAAGGTCTTCAAATAAAAGAGGAGCTTGTATTTGATCTTAGGAAGAATTAATTAAGTAGGGAAGTGACATTGTTCATATCTGCTTTTTGGGAACACACTTTGCTGTGTAGGGAGATGGATTAGAATAATGGTTCTCAAACTTTTGCTGTTGGGATCCCTTTACTCTCCTAAAATTGTCGAAGATTCTCCCACCAAAAGCTTTTCTTACATGGATATGTTGTGATTTGGGGAGCTGGGAACCGCAAAATGTACAGGGAAGTGGGGTTTGCTTGGAAAGAATTCAACCACTCAATCTTTCTTTCAAAGTAGCAAGGTTTATTGTAACACCAGTATGGCAGGCAAGATTCCTAGTAAATCTGCTCTTATAATGCCAGTAAGAGCAGGCAAAGATTGCTAGTGAGTCTGCAACTTAAATGTGTGTGTGGGGGGGGGGGGTGAGATTGGTACTTATACACAAAAAGGGACAGTGAAAAGATCTGGATGGGATTAAAGAGTGGTCAGTAGCCTGGGGTGGGCCAGTGTAGGCTGTGAAAGGAGTGTCAAGTAAGCTAATTAAGTGATCTACATGGGCTGGGGTGGGCCAGATGCCTTGGGTGGAGGTGCCAGTGATCTAGGCTACTGAAATGTATGGGAAAATTCAGGGTCCGGTCCCCTTACCCCATCACATATATTAATCAATGTTTACCATTTAGGAATTAAAACCATATTATTATGAAAATCATTTTGACCTCATAGACCCACTGAAGATCTCAGAGATGCCTAGGATCCCTGGACCACACATTGAGAACCGCTGAATTAGAAAAAGGAGAGAAGCTTAAGGCAGGAAGATCATTTAGGATGCTATTGCAATAATCCAGTTGAAAATCTTGATAAGGGTGAATTAAGACAAGGCCTATTTAAGTGGAAGGAATAAGAGGAAGGGTAGAGATTCAGTGGAGTTAGAATCAACTTGACCAGACAAATGATTGGATATGTTGGAAGACTGAGGTTGTGAACCTTAGTGACTTGAAGGTTTAATGGAAGCTTATCATGTTCTTAAGGATGCATGATAAATAATAATGACATCAATCTTAGGGGCCTAATGAAAATCAAGCAATAATTAACTCAAGTTTTACCGTATTTTTCTGTTTCCTATACCAGCTTTATGAAAACCTTTATCTAAGATTATCTATTTATGCAGTCACTAATTAACCTTTTTTTGAGTGTATATTTAATAAAATCCAAAACACCAGATTGACCATTTTATAATTATTTTTTATATCAAACACATAATGTGTGTGTCTGTGTGTATGTATGTTTTGCTGGCAAATACTAGGATTCTGTTAGCCTGAGATAAAGAAAAAATGAGATGAATAGGACTAGGCTTATAAGTAGAGTAAGTACCCACCTAAGTGGATATCAATTAAAGATCCCTGGTGCCCCAATACAAATCTCCTTCTCATCCCCCCTCTCTCTACCACTACACACACACCCTAACCCTTTTTGGCAAGTGTATGAAGTTCTATCATTAGTGCTTAGTCCATTTATTTTAAATTTTCCATCCTTTTTATTGAGAAAAAAAGGAGCTAAATTCAGTTTCTGAAAGAGAAGGATATTTGTCTTCCAACAGGGGGAAAGAAGGAAAACAGTAAAGAAAAAGAACCAGATAGAACTAGAAACAAATTTTACTTAGGAATTTTGCCTAGGGATGGTCCTGGAGATACAGGATGCCTCTGTCTAGGAGGGGACAGGCTTAGGAATCTTGTGTTGAGCACATGTAAATGTCAAAAAAAAAAATACAATTTCTGGAGTCAAATGGTTCAGATCTTTGTCATTATTGTTATTCATCTTTTTGGTTTTTTAATGTAGTATTTGGAAATCTGTTTTGGAAACTGAGCTCACAGTGAGGTACACTGCTGAATACAGAGAAGCCTCTTCTTATTCAACGATATTTGACCAAATAGCTTACATGCCAATATTCAGTGGCAGAGACAACAGCATTATAGAAACAAAAAAATTCCACTGTGCTCTCTTTTCCTGTCCCTAGCTCCAAGTACCTTCAGTGATTTACAGACATGCTGTCTGATTTTATTTAACTAATCCACACTGAAGCGGATGGAGGTTGTTACTTGCCCAAGGTCACACAGTAAACCATAGACAGATCAATAATGAAGACAGAAAATGTAGCTATGAGAGGTAATGCCACTTTGGAAGTTTGAGGATCTGGGTTCCTAAATGTGCCAGTTATCTGAATTTGGGAAAGAACATGATGCTTCCTTGTCAGAGGCTTCATTTTTTACATTTATATTCAAAGTGCCACAGGACTTTACTCTCATGTGAGCCTAAGCATTCTCTGCTTATGTAGAAAATCCAGCTCATTCTAGATTTCAGGAAAGGAATAACTGGGAAAACAACATGTGCAGGATTCAGTGAGCAAGACTTTTGTTTGCAGTCATAATTATTATTTGGGGTTAGAAGTATTAATTTTAAAACATGCAGTCAAATAAAATCGTTTCTAAGTGAAAAGTATGCTTTAGTATACGAAAGGCCACTGGTTGTGTTGTCGATCTCATGAAGCAGGCATTTCCAAAAGAAATGTGATCAAAACCCTTAAATATAATGGTTGTAGAAGATATAAAGCCAATATAATAGAAAATTGTTGTTTTTTTGTTTGTTTAAAGAAAAACATTTGCTCTAAGTTGGTATTCAGTTCATTTTACTCAGCTCTGCTGTATCTCCAAAAATTATATTATCCTTTGAATCTCAATTTATTTCCTTTCAGTTTCTATTTGGCTGATTTTAAAGGTGGAAACTGATCTAACCCAATGGAGCATGAATTCATGAAAATTGAAAATAGAGTATGTATCTTTCTCAACTTCTTAAGAAGCTAATAGAAGTTATTTTGCTGTATTCTTGATGTCTCTACTCTCCTGGAAGTTTTCTTGGACTTGAAGCCCTCTAGGTATCAATAATAACATGTATTACAATGCATTTAACCAAAATCAATTCTATTGTAATTTTGAGGAATAAAAACAGAAGTGGCTGACAATGAAAAGAACACATGCATAAAATAAAAAGCATTCCAAAGAAGAACATAAATTTCATTGTCAACCTTAAGTTGTGAAGGTAGAGAGCAAAATGTGCAAAGAACATTGAGAGAATAATTTCCTGTTATCACTAAAGCTTGGTGTATGTTGTCACTCTGGTTATCAAATCATATTTCCATAATGAATATTAATACTTGCATTGCTCTAAAACCCAGACACCTCTGCTCTCTAAATTGACTGGGATACTTTTACCATATTTAATGTTCGGCAAGTTTATGCAAAAAAATATGATACCATTTTATTGCTTAAATAAATGCATATTTCAAAGGAGGCATTTCATTCTCTGAGACTAAAAGCAGGGCACACTCTATCAGACTATTTGTGAAAAAATATACCATATAACCTAATTTATATGCTCCCCCCCCCAGTATTATAATTCAAGCTTCATCTCAGGTCTGTGGCAGTTGCCAGTGTCTGCAGCCTGATTTCACTGAATAGTTTATGCCTTAGGGTTTAAGACTGCCAGTCAATTTCAGTGGTAAAATTAGAGGAGTGTTGTGATGATGTGATTGAAGAAATCCTAATGACTTAGGATTATGACTTAGAAGTGGGCTACATAGTGTATTGAGCTAAGACATTGGTCTATAAGAGTGGTATCAAACTCAAATAGAAATGGAGGTCACTAAATCATAAATAAAGAACCCTGTGGGCCTCATATTGACACATGTTAATATCATTTATGTTTTATTATATGTTTATTTTGTTAAATATTTCCCAATTACATTTTAACCTGGTTTTAGCCACACTCAGGATTTTGAGGAGCCATATTCAACTCATGAGCCACTTATGTGATATCTCTGGTCTACAAGACTTTGGAAAGAATACCTTTTGATTTGCATGGAGTTTATACTTTTATGATTTCAAAGCAGAATAGCATAGTGATAGAAATCTGGCCTCAAACCAGGAAGACCTAGGTTAAAGTGCTCCTCTGAAATACCGGCTGGGAAAGTAATTTAATTCTCATTGCTTTAGGTGGCTCTCTAAGACTAAGTTGCAGACAAATTCCTACCTGCATTGGTGGAGAGAATTTCCTCACCTGGAGTTCCCTATACTAGACTCAGATAGGACCAACTCCATACCCTGTAATTTAAAAAATTAAAAAAATATTTTAAAATATCACATCTACCGTACTTAAGAGAGAGAATAGGGATGTCTAGTCTAAGCAGTTGGCTCAAAATTATGGACTCACCACTTGTCCACTACTATTGAATGCCAAATAGCCCTATATGTAATAAAATTATATCCTAGTTTCACAAGTCTTTGCATCATTTGCCTAATTATCCTCATACCATTGTGAGAAATTAGAGGACCTTAACTTATACAGGAATATATGATTAGTAACAGGTGTCAAGGCTAAATACTTAATTACTTAGTTGTTTGGAATATAGAAAGGATTAAAATTCTAGGCCAAATAGTTCAAATCTTATACTTGCATCTCATTATAGTACTGATCACTTTACATGATTATAGAAATTTGCCAAAAAAGAAGAAACAGGGATATAGAGAGTAATGCTTCCCTAACTTCATGTCAATTCTGGGCAAAAGTTATATAGATAGCCAATTTGCAATAAGCCACACTTAAAGTCACCTTACCATCTATGGGATGAGAGCTCTGGAAGCAGCCACTGCTGATGCTCATTTAATCACTCTCAAGGCCTGTTCCTAGTTTTCTGGGACTGCGGCTGTGCTGGCATGGCCTGTGCTGGACTGAACTCCACTTTCACCCAAGTGGACAGATCCTTCCTGCTGACCTTCTAAGTTGTCTTTGGTATCTGTGGGCTAAGAGATCTGGAAACCATCACTGCTGCTAGTGATTCAGTTGCCCCAAGGCCTTCCCTGTGTTTGCTGGGGCCCAGTCTGTGCTGGCTTGACCTGCGCTAAACTGCATTCCTCTCTCACCCTGGTGCTGCTGATCTTCAAAGTTGTCTCGGGCTGGAAATTTGTTTCACTCCATCTTTTTATGGGCTCTGTTTAGAGTCACTTTTAAAGGTATTTGGAGGATTTGGGGAGAGAGCTTAGGTGAATCCCTACCTTTGCTCTACCATCTGGGCTCTGCCCTCACATACATAATTTCTTACAACACAGTAATATTATATTACATTCATGTACCTTAATTTGTTCAGCCATTTCCCAGTCAATGGGCAACTATTTATTTTTAATTCTTACGTTCAGTTGTTTTCAACTGTGTCTGACTCTATGACACCATTTGTGGTTTTTTTGGCAAAGATACTAGAGTGGTTGCCATTTCCTCCTCCAACTCATTTTATAGATGAAGAAACTGAGGCAGACAGGGTTAACTGATTTGCCCAAGATCACATGGACAGTAATTGTCTAGGACCAGATTTAAACTCATGAAGATGAGTCTTCCTGACTCCAGGCCCAGCACTCTATCCACTGTACCACCTACCTGCCCCAATTTTTAGCTATCACAAAAAGTGCTGCTATAAATATTTTGGAGTATATAGGGCAGCTAAGTTTGCCAAGAAAATCCCAAAAGGGGTCATAGAGATGAACACAACTAAAAAATTACTAGATAAGAAATGGAGACATTCTTCTTATTAATGCCATCCTTGGGGTATAAACATAGTAATGGATTATCTGGGTATGGATTATCAAAGGTATGGATATTTTAGTCACTGTATTAGCATAATTCCAAATTGCTTTCAAAAAACAGTACTATCATTTTAAAGCATCATCAATAAAATGGTTTTCAAAACAATGTCCCCCTTTCAGTTGCATTTAAAAATTAAGCACTGTTAATTGCCCTCAGGTAATTACATGTGTTCTGATTTTGGAAGAATAAGAATTGCCTACAACTTCCCTGCCCTACTGCATGGAAATCAGTCAATAAATATTTCTTAAATGCCTACTATGTGGCAGGCATTGTGTCAGGTACTGCAGATACAAAGATGTTATTAAAAGTCCCTCCCCTCAGGGATTCATTGTGGCATTGTGGGAAGTTCACTGGCTGTGTAGTCAGAGGACCTCTTGTTTGGCCTTGGGCAAGTCACTTATCTCCTTAGGACTTAGTTTCCTCATCTGTAAAATGGCAGGTCTAGATGGTCTCTCGGGTCTCTTCCAACTCTAGATCTATGAGTCTAATAAATCAATAAGTTTATATTCTACAGGGAGAGATAAAGAAGATATTTTAGAAAGATGGCAAGGGACAGCTAGGCAGCACAGTGGATAGAGGTCTGGCCTTGGAGTCAGGAGGACCTGAGTTCAAATCCGACCTCAGATACATAACACTCACTAGCTGTGTGATCCTGGGCAAGTCACTTAAACCTACTGCCTCATTTTTAAAAAAAATAGTGAAGTGAAAGCAGTGACTTGCTTGAGCTTTCCCCTAAAGCCCTCCAAATACCTGTAAAAAAATGACTCTAAATAAATAGCGCAGCAGAACCCACAAAAAGACAGAGTGAAACAAATTTCCAGCGCAAGACAACCTGGATGGTTGATTGGAAAGGTATATAATGCTGGGCAGGGAGAGGAACACAGTTCAGCATTGGTGTGCAGGCAAAGACCAGGCCTCAGTGAACCTGGAGCAGCTCTCAGAGGACTGAATCATGGGCAGCTGTGGTGGTGTCCAGACTTCTCAACCCACAAATGCCTAAGACAACTTAGAAAGTCAGTAGGAAAAGTCTGCAACCTCTGTGAGAGAGAAGCTTGGACCCAGCCCCAGTCCCCACATGTGGCCCTGGAGTGGCATCTGCTTCTGGAGCTCTCAGACCACAGACTGAGGGGAAATCAAGTGGCTGATCAGAGTGGGATTACAGCAACCTCTTTGCTGGTGCTGAGGCAAGATTCTCTTGCTTTGCCCTTGCTTGGGTTTGGGTCACAGTTCTGGGTGGCAGTCTTGGGGCAAGGAGGAGCACTGGCATGGTGGAGCTTGTAGTAGTGGTAGAGATGAAATCCTCATCACCGTTCCAAGGCAGAAAAAGTGCTTGTAGCCACTCATAGACCAGAACATAAGGCAGGAAAGGGGTAAACACCTCGCCCTTGATCATACCACCTTGAAAAAACGGAAAATTTGTAGGTCCCTAGAAATATCTCTGAAAACAGCTGCACAAAACCCTTGAAGCTTGGGACAGTACATTCTCCACACTGGAAGCAGACTCCTACTTTAACAAAGAGTTTAAAACTCAAGTAATTGGCTGGGATCATGAGCAAACCTTGCAAAAAAAGTCAGACTATAGAATCTTTCTTTGGTGACAAATATCCAAACATACAACCAGAAGAAAGCTCCTATTTCCAAAGTCAAAGCTCCTACTTCCAAAGCCTCCAAGAAAAATACGAATCAGCTCCAGGCCATGGAAGAGCTCAGAAAGGATTTTAAGAAGCAAGTAAGAAAAGTAGAGGAAAAACTGGGAAGAGAAATGAGAGTGATGCAAGAAAATCATGAAAAACAAGTCAACAGCTTGCTAAAGGAGACCCAAAAAAAATACTGAAGAAAATAACACCTTAAAAAATACCCTTACCTAGGGGCAGCTAGGTGGTGCAGTGGATAGAGCACCGGCCCTGGATTCAGGAGGACCTGAGTTCAAATCTGGCCTCAGACACATAACACTTACTAGCTGTGTGACCCTGGGCAAGTCACTTAACCCCATTGCCTTCCCCCCCTAAAAAAAAAGAAAACAAAAATACCCTTACCTAATGGCAAAAGAGGTCCCTAAAGAAAATACTTCCTTAAAAATTACAATGGAGCAAATGGAAGATAGTGACTTTATGAGAAATCAAGACATTGTAAAATAAAACCAAAAGAATGAAGAAAGAGAAGACAATGAGAAATATCTCATTGGAAAAATGACTGACCTAGAAAATAGATCCAAGAGAGATAATTTAAAAATTATTAGACTATCTGAAAGCTGTGATCAAAAAAAGAGCCTAGACATGATCTTTCAAGAAATTATCAAGGAAAATTGCTCTGACATTCTAGAATCAGAGGGTAAAATAGAAATTGAAAGAATCCACCAATCATCTCCTGAAAGAGATCCCCAAAGGAAAACTCCTAGGAATACTGTAGTCAAATCCCAGAGTTCCCAGGTCAAGGAGAAAATATTGCAAGCAGCCAGAAAGAAACAATTCAAGTATTGTGGAAACACAATCAGGATAGCACAATATTTAGCAGTTTCTACATTAAGGGACCAGAGGACATAGAATATGGTATTCCAGAGGGCAAAGGAGATGGGATTACAACCAAGGATCACCTACTCAGCAAAACTGAGTATAATCCTTCAGGGGAAAAAAGGGACATTCAGTGATATAGAGGACTTTTAGGCATTCTTGATGAAAAGACCAGAGCTGAATAGAAAATCTGGCTTTCAAATATAAGACTCAAGAGAAGCATGAAGAGGTAAATAGGAAAGAGAAATCATAAGGGCCTTATTAAGATTGAACTGTTTACATTCCTACATGGGAAGATGATATTTGTAACTCATGAGATCTTTGTCAGTATTAGGGTAGTTGGAGGGGGAAAATGTATGTATGTACAGATAGATAGATAGGTAGGTAGGTAGATAGATAGATAGATAGATAGATAGATAGATAGATAGATAGATAGATAGATAGCACAGGGTAAGTTGAAAATGAATGGGTGATACCTGGAGAGTAAAAATAACAGATGAGAGAGGATTATACTGGGAGGAGAAAGGGAGAGGTAGAATGGGGTAAATTATCTCACATAAAACAGACAAGAAAAGGCTTTTACAGTGGAGGGGAAGGGGGGGAAGGTGAGAAGGAATGAGTAAATCTTATTCTCATCTGATTTGGCTTAAGGAGGAACAACATATACACTTAGTTGGGTATGGTAATCTATCTTACCCTACAGGAAAATAGGGGGAAAGGGGATAACAGAGCAGGAGGATGATAGAGGGGAGGACAGATTGGGGGAGGGGGTAATCAGAAGCAAACACTTCTGAGGAGGGACAGGGTCAAAAGAAAGAATAGAATAAACAGGGGGCAGGATAAGATGAAGGGAAATATAGTTTTCCACCACCTGACTACCATGAAAGTGTTTTGCATGACTATACATGTATAACCTGTGTCAAGTTGCTTGTCTTCTCAATGAGGGTGGGTGTGGAGGGAGGAAGGGAGAAAATTTGGAACCCAAAGTTTTTTTTAAAAGTGTTAAAAATTATTTTCACATGCAACTGGGAAATAAGATATACAGGCAATGGGGTATAGAAATCTGTCTTTCCCTACAGGAAAATAGAAGGGGAAGGGGAAAAGAGAAGTAGGGGGGAGATAGAAGGGAGGGCAGATTAGGGGATGGAGTATTCAGAATGCACACAGTCTTGGGGTCAGGGAAGGGAGGAGATAGGAAGAAAATTTGGAACTCAAAATCTTGTGGAAGTGAATGTTGTAAACTAAAAATAAATAAATTAATAGAGAAAAAAATTTTCAAAAAAAGGAATACATATTTTAAGTATATACAAAATAAGCATTAACAAAAGTTGTAAAAATACATTCAACATATACTGAGATCATTGAGATTATAAAGATGCTAGCAGGTGAGTGGGTTAGAAAGAACTTTGAGTAGAAGGTGAATTAAACATTTGAACCAAACTTTGAAGGAAATCTAATATTCTAAGTGAAGGTGAGTAGGGGGTGGGTTCCTACCCTTTTGGAGGTCCTATGGCAAGGCACAGAGAGAAGAAATGGCTGTCTCATATAAGACTAATTTGGCTGTTCCAGAAAGTGAAGAGAAGTGGCCTAACCACCCCTTCCTCTCTCTGTTCCCCTCCTGATGCCTAAATTTTATGACCAATTTCACCAATGACCAGAGAAAGGGTAGAATGCTTTACATTTGTAAGTACTTTAAATGCATCACCTCCTTTAGTTTTCCCAACAAGTCAGGGACAGAACTAGTACAAGTATTATGTCATTTTTAAAAAATAAACAACATGGCAAAGAGGAAAGCACAGTGGATTAAGAGAGTCTGTTGAATTGGGTTCAATTCTAGCCCTTCAATTTTCAACCTTTGTAATCTTGGGCAAGTTTCATCCTTTTGAGGCCTCAGTTTTCTCATTTGTGAAATGAAGGATTTGAATTAAATGACTTCTAAGGTCTCTCCCAGCTCTAAATCCATGATCTTATGAAAATGAGAATCAGAGAGGTTCAATGCCATGTCCATGGTACTTCCTAAGTGGCACGACCATTGATGGAATTCAGGACTTTTGACTCCTGAACCAGCTGTCTTACCGGTGTATCATGTAGTCTCTAGAAGATAATATTTCCAAGAGTCACTCTAAGAATCATGTGACAAGATTTGGAATTACTGATGTTTCGAGATCTCTGCTAATTAAGCCATCATAGTCTGTCAATATAATAACACAATAAGTTTGATTAAAAGTTAAAGTACTATTAAAATAACATAAATAACAACAGAATAGTATTTTGTGAAGAACACCAGATTGGGAGGCTGGAAAGACCTGGATTCCAATCCTGATCCTGACACTAGGTGGCCATGGGCACCTATCTCTAAACCTCAGCTTCTTCAACTGTGAAGTGAGAGTAATGAAATCTGCAGGACCACCTCACAGTATTATTGAAATCAAATATGGCAATTCTGTGAAGTACTTTGCAAGCTCTTAAGAACTATGTGAAAATCATCTACCATTATGATCATTAATTACTTACAAGACTGTAATAATAATGGCTCTGCCATTCACTCTGCATGTGAACAAATGACAAAACATTAGTGAAAGCTACACCTTTGCCTCTCATAGGCTGAGATGGCATTGCTTTCTATGTTTCCCTAGTGGGTCTGTGTGAGAAGACATGCACTATTCCTTTAAGTTACCTTATCAAGAATAAGGGTGTTCTTTGATGGTTTGTTATCCCTGTCCTTGGTTATATCTCCCTTCCAAATTTTCCACTCATCTAGAGTTAGACTTTCTTATTCACAGGATCAAGCTCTGTGGTGTAGTGAAGGAAACAGCAGATTGCAATGTATTTAAGGCTATGAGATAGCAGATACCTTTGGAACCTTACCTTTGGTAAGGGATGTGAAGAAAATGGAGCAGAGATTGTCATAATATTATTTCATGGTAAATTGCTATTTTCTACTTATTGATGGATAAGTATACTGACAATTCTAAAGGTATTTCTTTTTAAAAAAAAGATTTTTTAAAAACTTTGGAAGCTTAAGCTTCCATTAAAACTACAATCAAAGAAAGTGGCTTGATGGGGGAAATGCCTCTCCTGAATCAGAATCATCAGAAAATTTTAAAACAGTTGAGCACTCAAAGCCTGAATCATATTCCAAACAAAAAGAATAAGTGTGAAAAAGTTTGTAATTACATATGCTGAATTTGTAAAGATGGAAATCCTATTGCTCAAGTGACTATGAATTTGAGGAAGATAAGAACTATGCTTGGTAATTGGCTAAAAGTAATATTTGGGGGACAGTTAGGTGGCACAGTGGATAGAGTACTGGCCCTGAAGTCAAGAGGACCTGAGTTCAAATCTGGCCTCAGACCAAACACTTGACACTTAACTAGCTGTGTGACCCTGGGCAAGTCATTTAACCTCAACTGCCTAAAAAAAAAAAATTAAATAAAAAAAATAAAAGTAATATTTGACTTGCTTTAGAGGACTTATCCTTGGCATTTTGTTGGGTAGTAAGAGGACACACATGTACTACCAGAAGTGCTTGTACACACACACACACACACACACACACACACACCCCTTTTCTTTCAGTAGAAATCAAGATGGCACTAAAATAGAAAGTATGTGGGGGGGGAAGGTAATTGAGAAAATGAAACCTAAAGAAAATGAACTAAAACCTCAGACTACATAGACTCAGGACCAAAGAATTATCTAGGCTTCACAACCTACTTTTCTGCTTTAAAAAAATTCTTTAGTCATTTCTTCTTTGTGCCTTAGCTACATGGCTTCTATTGTGAATTTATTTAATTCACAGTGCTGTATCCTTCACAGGTCTGAAGAGGATGGGAGGGACAGCTTCCCAGAGCATAGATCCCAAAGCCTAACTTAAGAGATTCCTTAGCCAGTTACTGCCCAACACACCAACTTCTTCTACCACTATGTCTTTTGAAGATTGCTGGGATTTCTCTAGCAGAGAGATAAGCACATTTCATAAGACTTTACTGTCAGTAATCACTGCTCCTCCTTCTGCTTCCTATTAGTGATCTCAAAGCTTTAAGCAAATAAAAGAAGACTTGTCTTCACAACTAAACTGGGGAGCCCTTACTTAGTATAACAGTTATTCATTGAAGTCTCAGGCTGGCTTTGCAGAGGATTATAGATTTAGAGCTGGAAGGAGCCTTCTGTTGTTTTCAGTCATTTCAGTCATGTCTAACTCTTCATAACCCCATATGGGCTTGGGTTTGGGTTTGGCTGTGGTTGTTTTGTTTTGGCAAAGGTACTGGGGTGATTTACCATTTCCTTCTTCATTGGATTAAGGCAAGCAGAGGTTAAATGATTTGCCCAGGTTCACACAACTAGTGAGTGTTTAGGGCAGACTTGAAATCAGGCCTTCTTGACTCCAGGCCCAGCACTCTATCCACTGAGCCATTCAGTTGCTTTCATAAGGAACCTTAGAGGCCAACTGTTGGACATCACGAACTGGGTGTTCTGTAGACATCTTATACTCATCATATCTAAAACTACACTCATTATCATTCCTGCCCCTACCCCTTCCCCCATCTGCCCTGTTACTGTTGAACAGAATAACATTAACTCTCCCAGGTATCTACGCTCACAATCTTGGTGCCATCCTTTACTCCTCACTCTCTCTCACCTCCCATATCCAATTTGTTGGCAAGTCTTGTTGATTTTACCTCCATAACATCTCACATATGTTCCCTTCTCTCCTCTGACACTGCTACTACCCTGGTACAGGCCCTTATCACCTCACCCTTATATTTTTTGTATTAGCCTGCTGGTTGGACTCCCTGCCTATCTCCACAATCCAATTCATACTCCACTAGAGTATTTCACAACTCCATTCATTTTTCATTGTCTGTTCCTTATACCCAAAATGTTCTCTTTCCTCAGGTCCCAGATAAAGCCTCACCTTCTATAGGAAGACTTTCTTGATCCTCCTTAATATTAGCACCTTCCCTGTATTCATTGTTCCCAATTTGTCATTTAATATACCTTATTTGTACATAGTTGTCTGAATACTGTCTCTTCCATTAGACTATGACTCCCCAAGGACAGGGATTGTCCTTTTTCTGTATCCCCAACACTAAACACAGTACCTGACACATAATGGGCACTTGTAGATATTTATTGACTGACTAATCTGACTCCCAAGGCCATACAGGTAGTGACAGAAGCAGGATAGAATACAATATGGCACAATTGAAATAACTTTGGCCTGATGGCCTGAGTTTAAATATTATCACTACTATTTACTTCTTTAGATTCAACCTCTGTTTTTTTCATCCAAAAGAGGGCTTGGAATAGATCATTTCTAAGAGTTCTTCCAGATCTAAAACCTAGTGTCTTTTAAGTATCTCAAGATACACATTGGGTTCAAATTTGTTGTGTCACAGAAAGCTGTCCTCTCACATGATTTCTGGAAGGAGGCATATGGAACAATGAGAAAGAAACACAACTATCCTGCCAAATGAGCCAAATTTCACAGAATTCTTGGAAATCAGTTGGATGACAGAGATGTTCTCATAACCAAATTTGTTAGTTAACTTGCCAATTTTTTTTTAATTAACATGATAGCTGAAAAAAAAATTCAAATGGGCAGGTCACATATTCTTTTTAATTTGTTTATTCATTTATTTATTTTCTAACTTTTTATCAGTTCCAGTGAATCTGTTACCAAGATATGGGATGTTATATTAAATTGAGGTCTACCATTAATAGTGATATCAAAGTAAGGAATGCAGGGCAACTGAGCTTTGGGTTTGCTTATAGTTTTGAGCTGCCTACATGCTGTCTGGTTGGTTTCCCATCTCTGATATGCTTCTAGGGCAAGGAAACCTCAGGGATTAGTTGGGGGAAGCCACATAGTAATGCATCCTGCACTACACGATGTAAAAGTGCATAATGTGTAAGTGTGATGCATGGAAGTTTCCAGAAATTTCTTGACAAGGTCTGGGAAGAAGGGGCATGTATAGAATAGAAGAAGCTTTCCTCAAGCCATGGCACCCAAAAACATTCATAGAGGCTTATTGAAATATTATGAATATCAAATTTCATAGTAAATATGGTGGATAATACTAGCATTACCTTGCATTTGGCCTTCAAAATGTATAAACAACAAACTGATAATTGCATGTATAATTGGTCCAAAATACGTTTTGAGCTGCTTTGCTAAATTATTTACATAAGTCGTTCATTCCATGATTGGTTTTATTTGGAATTTATTATTTGCTTTTGTTGATGTGCTCTTGATTTTGATTATACTGTCTTTAATTCTTATTTTAATGTGTCTTTCAGTACAATATAAAATTAAATTGATCAATTAATAAATAAGTAAATAAAGCAGGCACAATTAGAGGATTAGTACTTTTGTTTGAAACCAGCCCTGGTAACATGATTCATTCTGAACCACATAATGATGGAGGATAAAAAAGAGGAGATAGGCAGGACCTTGTTGCAGCAAAAGAATGTGGCCACTGGATGGAGTTCAGGTACTCTTAGGTATTTTTTTCTGATGTGTCTGCAGATGTGTTCCCCCTTTGCTGTTTTGTTTTGTGGCAGAGCCTTATGCACCAGAGTAGATCTTACTGCTGATATGCCTAAAGTCTGAGGAACAGAGTCAAGAGAAACCAAAGAACTGACAATAATGAATGTGTATCACATGTCTATAGAGTAATAGATTTAGAGCTGAACATGATCTTAGGGATCACCTATTCCAACACATTTTACAGATGAAGAACCTTAGGCCAAAGAGGTTTATGTGACTTGTTCAAGGTAACAGTAGACGCAAAACTGGAGAGAGAGGAAGAGGGAAGAGAAAAACCCAGATCTCTTCTTACTCTATATCCAACATTCTTTTTACTGCACCTGCTAAAGGTGATTTTTTTTTCTTTCACAGCATCTTCTGAGGCATTTTCTTGCCCTTAGGATATGGTGTGCTAGTATCAGAGTACATGCATGTTAATTTTTATTGCTTTTCTCTTCCTAATAAATATTTTAATATATGATATTTAGAATGATGTAAATAGCAAGGAAAAGCTGGGGAAGATTTGTGTGTTTCTATAAATTAAGAAAGTAGTTGCCAATTCCAAGCTTTAAAATGTCTGTATGTCTATGTGTATCTATGTAATACATTAATATCTAATATTTATATAGCATTTTAAGTTTTATAAAGCATTTTACAAAATTATGTCATTTCATCCTCACAACGCTGGAACGTAAGTGCTATTGTTATTCCTATTTTATACATGAGAAAACCATAGCAGACAGAAGTTTAGTGATTTACCCAGGGTCACACAGCTGGTAAGTTTTTGAGAGAGAATTTGAACTCAGGTCTTCTTGACTCCAGGTCTAGCACGCTAGACATTAAATGACCTAGCTCTTTGCAAAGCATGACTTGAAAGTCATAATAAAACTATGGCATTGTTTCTGTAGGAGAATGACGTTGTGAGTTTAGCAGAATATACAATTTCTCCTTGCTCCATTTTTAAAGAAATAGTAGAAGTCTCTGACAAAGCACAGGGAAACCAAAGACCCAAGTTTTCTTCCTGTTCATTAAATTCATTTTACTTACAAAGACAAAAACAATAAGGCTATTGCACACCGTTCTAATAATACTTGCTACTGGGGAAGGAACTTAAATATGTTTGCTATCACATGTGCCTTCATTTACTAAATGCTTTACATTGGTTTATCACAGGAGCTGTAATAACCCAGTCCTACAGTTGTCAATAATTAAGCCTTATGTTTCAGCAAGGTTAACTTATGATGCCTTTGACTTGTGTGGTGGTGAATATATATATATGTGTGTGTGTGTGTGTGTGTGTGTGTGTGTGTGTGTGTGTGTGTGTGTGTGTATGTGTGTGTATATATATATATATACTTATATGTGTATATATATGTATATACATATATATATGTATATACATATATATATGATATATATGTATATACATATATATATGTATATATATGTATATACATATATATGTATATATATGTATATACATATATATATGTATATATATGTATATACATATATATATGTATATATATGTATATACATATATATACGTATATATATGTATAATGTTAGTGGTGCTCAGTTTCCCTTCTCAGGAGCTACTTGATAGATAGGTACTCTTTTCTCCATAGTAGGGGTTTTTAATCTGGAGCTCATCAAATTGGTTTAAAATACATATTTTGATAACTGTATCTCATTATAATCGGTGCCCTTTGTAAGCTGAGCATTTTATTTAAAAACATTCCATTCCATTTAAAAACATTGTTCTGAGAAGGGGTCTGTAGGCTTCAGATAGATTGCAAAAGGATTTCATGGAACAAAAAAAAGTTAAGAAACCCTGTACTAAATAAAATATACTGGACTGAAGGGAAATAATTCAGAAGGTCCCTCATGAGTGATAGAGGTCATTAGACAGGGATTTCCAACCAGAAAGTACAGGTATATGAAGTCACTCATGTTCTTTCTAATTTTTCTTAAGTGGGCCCACCCACTCAAACAACACATGTTTATTGATAAATATTAATAAATTAATAAATACTTATAAATACCATTCATGATTATCAATAGTATTATTTAATGTAATTGTATTATGTTGTACCTAATTAATACAATATAATTATACATTATATAATATAATTAATATATTATATTATTATTATTGCTACTGTTAATATATATATTATTGATAAATATTTATTGCTCTCAATTAATGTGTTTATTAATAAATATGTTTCAGACACTGTACTAGGTGCTAAGGATACAAATACGAGATGAAACAATCTCTACTTGCAAAGAGGGATTGCAACTCTTCAATTTTCTCTGAGAGACAACAAATATACACATGCATAAATATATACATATAGATAGACATGCATGCTTATATGTGTATATAGATGTTTGCATATGTGTGCATCACGTTGTGAGGTACTATGAAACCTTCAACAATTTTTGTGTACTTGGACTAAGATATGAATCATTTAACTTCCAAGCACAAAACTCTACAGAGCTCATTTTTGTAGTTGAATATGTTTTATGACAATTAGCTCAATAGTCTAGATTACTATTTGCAAAGAAATTTGGATTAATGCAGGGGTGAGGAACCTTTGGCCTTGAGGCCACATGTGTCCTACGTTCTTGGGTGCAGCCTTTTGACTGAGTCCAGGTTATACAGAACAAATCCTTTTGTTGAGGGGATTTGTTCTGTGAAGTTTGGATTCAGTCAAAGGGTCCCACTTGAGGACCTAGAGGGCCACATGTGGCCTTAAGGCCATGAGTTCTTCATCCCTGGATTAACGCAGTCTTTGGAAATCTGTGATCTTCAGTGGGAAAAGATTTGAATTTTTTGTCTGTTTTGTTTGGTTTTTAATTTACAGTGGTTATTCAGTAAACATCTCCTTTGATCCATCAAAGAACAAAAAGAAAGGAGTGACATTCCGAGCCAAAAAAAAAAAAGGAGAAGAAAAAGGAAAAGAAAAGATTGCCCTCTCTACCCTCCCTTCCTTCTTTTCTCTTCTTATAAAAAGGTCAGTGCATGGGTAATGGTCTTGGTTTGATTGGATAGTCTTTTGATATACAAGTGCTTTCTGGGTTGTCACAAAATAAGGAGACTACAGAGACATAGAAAAACAGATAACTAGAAAACTTCTCTAGACCTTTTTTAGAAAGTATAACTACAAAGTACATGTGTCTCAGCAGAAAATCTTCCAGCCGAAGAAGTCATTTCTTGCTCATGATAGGCTTAGAATAATCTTAGGTATTGATGATTCACATATTCATTTGTGTGTATATATATATATGTGTCTATTTATTAGCCATTTGCATTGACGTAGGTCTATGTGAATGTCTAATTTGAATGTGACTACTGAGTTAGGACACCTGGTCTCCAGTTCCTGCCCTGCTTCTACCTAGTCATGTGATGGTGAGCAAGTCATGCATACATCTCTGGCCTTCTGTTTTTCTCATCTGTAAAACAAGAGAGTTGAAATAGAATGTTTCTTTCAGGCTCAATGACTCTTTAATGTTTGTAATCTGTGATTCAATGCCTCAACTTATAAATATTACATGAACTGGATCTAATATTGATGGCCCCATCACCACCACCACCCGCATTCCCAAATCATATCTCTGATTTATTTTGCCACCATTTAGAGATCTCATTGGGAAACCTCCAAATAAACCTTCACAGATATTAATAAAGTGTCTCCATGTCCTATGCAAGTTCTCAAGGTAACTGTATATCAGATATAGACAGCCTTTATTTAAACTCCACAGAAAATGTATATGATTCATTTCATATGAAATCAATATAGTTTGCCTCTCTGTCCAGTGAGTACCACCTTCTTTGAAGGGGCCTATACAGTGCTCTAAATAAATACTGCTAGTTTATAGATTAGATTCCACTTGAAAGAGTTTTGAACTTGGGTTTGTTAGAGATAGTCCTTTAACATTCATTTCTTTGCTGTAGGAACCTGTGTCTCTCTTTCTGTCTCTCTCTAAAGGCAAAAACTGCCCTTCTGACACTTCTGGCCTAGCTTATGGACCCAGCACAAAGAGTTTGCTCCAACCCACAAGTCTTTCAGTCTGTTACCACTCAACGACCATCAAATTCCCAAACAAAGAATCTCCAACCTGTAAACTCATCAAGTTGACTCTTTGATAAACCCCCTAAGTATTCAACAAACTACTCACTCCTTCTGTCATTTCTTATAGTTTGCTAAACCTGAATTTGTCATTATACCTGAAACTTAACATATCTAAAGCCAAATTCTTCATCTCTGTTTTTATTGATGCTAGATAATTTGTAGGAAAACATAAAGATAACAATCCCAGCCTCTACTTAAAACAGAGAATTGTGCAAAGCAAAATTGGATAATATGTTTGGAACACATAAACTGTTATACACATATAAGTATTGTTATTATAGCATTCATGTTACTCAAGAGAGAGTCTATATTCCTTGCCCTCATTTCCTGAATATCCACTCATTTTCATGTTCAGCATCAGATGTGAAAGGCCTCCATGGAGAGAAAAGGCCAAGACATGGCCACCTGTCATTGATATCAAGCCATCTAATAGTATAAGGAAATTTATATTTGTCTGTCTGTCTCTCTCTCTGTCTTTGTGTATCTCTCTCTGTCTCTCTGTCTCTGTCTCTGTCTCTGTCTCTGTCTCTCTCTCTCTCTCTCTCTCTCTCTCTCTCTCTCTCTCTCTCTCTCTCTCTCCTGTCTAATTCTCTGTCTCTGTCTTCCTCCATGGCCCTTAGTACATATAGGTTTATATGAATGGCAGTGAGGAACCTATCTGAATATGAATTTCCCTAGGGCCTACCCAGGATATGTCCACAGATGGGAAGTTTTGATAGTTTAACTCCTCTTCCCTTGAGCATTTGATATTAAGAATCTCATTCATTGTGGCTCTAGAATGAGAGACCAGCTGTTTGCCCTTATGGCTCCAATCACACGTATCATCATGTTGCAGTTGTGAGAGATATATGAAAGTCTTGCTGATGTTTTTTAGATCAGTAAAAGAGTAGGTGAGGACAGGGCATGATTTCCTTTGTTTATGCAAGAGGTTCCTAAGAAAAGGAAAAATATCTTTTTTTTTTAAGAAGATAACATAGTGATTAAATTGCTGCTACTTGATGAACAATTATAAGAAAAGACCTTTTTGGTTCTAATGGCTCTGAATTGTTAAGTAACTTGCTAAGTTTTTTCATTTGTAAAACAAAGATAATAATTCCAGGCTCTACTTAAAACAGAGAATTTTGCAAAGCAAAATCAGATAATATGTTTGGAACAGATAAACTGTCTCTGAAAATTCTCTCCTCCCTTATCTTCTTTTCATTGTATCTCTCTGACCACCTCTTCTCCATATACATTGTTGTTATCCCTTCATCTTCAAGTCTCCCTTTGTAATTCTCTACATACCCACACTCTCCCTCTTTCTGGGATCTACTTCATTCTGTCATTTCAGTACAGGTGACTCTCTCCTTCCCAGACTTCTCTCTCAAGCTTTGGTTCTACATTTCTTATAGTTTGCCAAACCTGAATTTCTCATCATACCTGAAACTTAACATATCTAAAACCAAATTATTTACCTCTCTTATCATTGATGTTAGATAATTTTTTGGAAGACATTAATTATGTAGCCCTTCATTAGCAAGGGTTGATGAATTGGGAGGGAAGGGAAGAAGGCAGGAAGGAAGGGAGGAGAGAGGGAGGAAGGAAGGCAATAAAGAAAGAAGAGAGAGGGAAGAAGGGAGGGACGAAGGAAAGAAAATCAAAATGATTGGAAGCAGAACCATAAGATCTATAGGTCTAAGCAGAACTGTAACTAAGGCAGGGTAACAGGGCTTGTCCCAGAGTGCAAATATTTAAAGGGCTCTGGGAGCACTTAGTGACTCCTTTAACATGTAGAAGGGAAGTGAGCTCAGTTAACAAGAATAATTACTTAAAGTAGGAAATTATTAGATCCCTCCTCTAGTAACCATACTCCTGGTAGCTTCTTCCTGGCCTAGCCCAGACCTACTGCAACTCCCTGAGATAACCATTCCAGAACAAGCCCTTGTAGTTTCCTTGGTACCCTTGGGTGACCCAAACATAGAACATTAGATCCCAAAGTCTTTGGTCTTCTTCCACACAGAGTCACTTGAATTTATCTTCAAGTATTTGATTTGAAGGAACCATTCATGGTATATTGTGTGATGTTTGCTTTGGGCACCAGAATTTCTAGTTACAGTTTTGAGTCCAATTCTTCATTAATCTTATATTCCTTAAAATTTCTTTCTGAAGCTGAAAAACAAAGGTGGAAGCATAAACAGGCACTATGTTGAATAGGTAAAGTATGACTAGGAATGTGAGATATAGCTGGAAAGTACACTGTTTATCCAGTCAGGGTTTATGGAATGTTAGAAATTCATTTACCGGTAACAGAAGATAGCCAACTATGATTCCCTTGCTTCTTATGACATCAAGCTCCTTGCTATTAAAACACGCTCTAACAGAGCTTCTTCTGTTGACACTACCATTTTAGCTGAGAATGATTATAGTGGCTACCTTTATGTTAATTTTTAGATTGTCGAAGAACTATGCCCCATGAATGTTACTGAGAACTCTAGTACAAGGCACTGGGGGGAGGTACTCAAAAGGACAATGATTCAGCCTTTACAAACCTGGGATAATTGTAACCAAAATATGCTGATAGATTTTTCTGGGGACAGCAAATGTTTAGCTTGGTGGAGAGTACAGAAGGGTGTGTGTGTGTGTGTGTGTGTGTGTGTGTGTGTGTGTGTGTGTGTGTAAAAGGGACAGTTATCAGGATACCCCTCATCGGTTTATTTTCCTCCATTCCAGTTAATGAAGTAATACAGAAGGGACAGAAAAGAGAAGAAAGGAACAAACATGTATTAAGTACTTACTATCTACCAGATATTGTACTAAGTATTTTACAAATATTATTTCATTTGACAAATAACAATGAATAGAGGTAGTGAATGAAGTGTAAAGATATTTTTCTACTGTGTTACTCCATTATAAAGTGTGAAGAATTTCTCATTTAAAAAATTGTTGCAATTAGAGGGCAGTGAGCATCAGATAATCAAAGACTGGACATGACTATATAAAAATTGTAAAATGGAGACGGTTTCTGTGTAAGAAGTTCATAATCTACAGTCTGTGAATTTGTTTTTAAATGTTTTAAAAATGGATTCTGATGTAATCTTACACATTTTATTTTATGCATTTAAAAACATTATTCTGAAAAGATGTCTATGGGCATCACCTGACTGCCAGTACAAAACAAGTTAAGAATCCCTGCTATAAGGAGTCAGTCAAGACAGGAGACAACAATGAGAAATATGAGTACCAGAAGATAATAGTTATGGAAGATCATAGTGAAAGGGAATCACTCCTCACCAATTTGGGAGAAGATATTTCTCCCTCCCCTTTATTCTTATCTTCTACTCCCATCATCAGCCACAGGACCTTATAGAGGAGCTACTTACCCACTAAGAGCTATCACATCCATATCCAAGGTGTTATAGTGGACAAAGTTTGTGAGCCAAGAGTAATTAGCCCTAGTAATTAGCCTTAGCACAGGCTTGCACAACTTGCATTCTACGGGCCATGTATGGCCCTTGGGCCACTTGGAGCAGGCCAAAGGATTTCCAGTGGCCCATGAAGAATGTAGAGGAAAACATCCTTTGTATGTAAAGGAAATCTTTTGGCATGCTGCAAATAGTCCAAGGGCTGTAAGGAGCCTGCAGGTCACAAGTTATGCAGTCCTGCCTTAGCATTAGGAGTTGAACTGAGTCCAGAAAAAACATTACCCAGAAGAGTAAAATGAAAAGGGATAGGACATGGAAGCTCTGCAGTATCAGAGGAGTGAGTAGCCTTGGCTATATGTGTTCCCTACTTGTATGACTCTAGCAGAACTATTACTTTCCATTCTGGACACCTTTTAGTACATTTTTATATTTACTACATCCTAAGATTATATTCACATTCTTTCAGTTGTCTTGTCACAATGTTCATTCATATTGAGCTTGCAGACTATTAAAACCCCCCAGTTTTTTTTTTCACAAGAACTGTTGTCTAAACCAAG
The DNA here is from genome assembly GCF_003287225.1 of Phascolarctos cinereus. NCBI lineage: Eukaryota > Metazoa > Chordata > Mammalia > Diprotodontia > Phascolarctidae > Phascolarctos > Phascolarctos cinereus. The sequence goes on along the minus strand of NW_027555847.1, from coordinate 196,488,993 downwards.
CTTTTCCCCCATCTGTATTTGGAAGATTGATTTTTTTTTTGAATCCCTTATACTTATTCCTGTTAAATTGAATTTTATTCAGATCTGCCCATTGTTCTAGCCTGTTAAAATCCCTTTAGATCTGGACTCTGTCATTAACTGTTTTACCTGTCCATGTAAGTTTCAAATACTCTGCCTTAGTTCCCCATGATATTTTAAGAACTGTATTTTTGGTATGGGGATGTGTTGTCTGTCACTCTATAAAAGATGTTTACTGTTGTAAAATTCTAGCCACTGGCTGGAATTATTCTATAAGTGCTAAACTTTTGTAGTCTGCAGTGATGCATTGTTTAGTTTCTATAGTTTCATTGCATAATCTACATTGATCATTAGTTCAAGGCTTCTTAAGAATAATACTTCTGTAGTTTCGGGTATCAGTGATCTGATACTGAATTGCTATCTTATAAACCACTCCATTTCCACAAAGACATATGACTTAACCATTTATTCAATGCTTCATTGTTGAAATACTTAGCTGAGTTTCTGCAGAAATCACCCATAACAGGCATTTTGCCTCCACCACTTCCAACCCCTTAGACTTTAGACATTTCACAGTCTCCATCCAAAGATAAGTCAATTTTGGTTACATTCAACAAATCCAGTATCATGTGCCTGTTATCATCCTCATTTATAATTGCCCAGTGTTTCTGCAGGATTTTTACATGTTTTTCATATGTTCCTTAAATGTCTTTCAGTACTGTTCATCCTTTTTGGTATGGAAACATGCATCTTTTGGTATGGAAACATAAACTAGCTGCACTAGTTTAATGGAAACTGTGTTTTGTTAATATATATGAGATTTTGTTAAGGTAGTTTCCAAGACCTCTCTACTTCATATTACAAAAATGTGCATCAAAACTAGTGTTCAGTAGTAATAAATATTATTTCCATTAGATATATTCTTCCCATTCAGCTTTTATGTTAGAATAACAGGAAGTTTCTTAACATATTCAGGCACAATCATTTTGCTGTCTTTATGCTTTATGTGTTGTCTTGGCTGAAAAAGACCAAGATTTTTATAGTTATTGCCTTTATCCACTGGGTCGAATGTGAACTCCACTGTCAAATGTGAAGCCTTTAGTCTTTATCTTCCCTTGATGTACATTCATAATTTTGCACTTAGCAAGTCAAAATGAAATGTTGATATCATTGGAGAAAGATTCTATAAGATAAAGGAATTATTTAATTTAATTTAATTTTATTTTTATCAATGGAACTATATAGCTTGATGTTGTCTACGTACACTAAGTTGTTAATAACATGTTTTGGTTTGGCTCTTAATTATCATACTTAATTCTATTTGGGAAGGTTTTTATTCGGATTTAAGACTAGTTTAGTCATAAATGGTATAAATTCTACATTAACAGAAATGCCATATTTTATTTAAATTGTTCTCAACATTTTTGTGGTGATGAAAAAGAGTTTTCCATGTAGACATCAAATACATTAGTGTTCTGTAGTACTATTTGATCTAGGGCCTGGAACCTGTGATTTCTTTGGTATAGGGAATTTCATAGGTGAGGAAACTTCTATTAATATAGGTAAATACTTTCTTTGCAACTTCTAGTCCTAAAGAATCCCTAGAAAAAGGCAAGGTAAAGTGATTTGACACAGCCAATGTGTGTCAGTGTCAGGAACTGAGACCAGCTCTTCCTAACTTCAAGTATAGCTTTCTCTATACTACTACACATTGCCTTTCTGTATTAACCTGTAATATTGTTCTGTAATAATATTGCTAGTTAATGCTATAGTAGTATTATTATTGTTCTACAATAATATTATCGAGAAAGGGAGATGATTGTGAACAGATTCCTGGAGGAGAGTGAGATAAAGCATATCAAATTCTGTAGAATAGCATAATATTTAGAATTACAGCTGGAAGGAACCTCAGAGGAAATCTAGCCTATTTCTTACCCTTTTCCATATAAGTTACAGAATATGAGAGTAAAAAAAGACCTCAGCAGTCATCTAGTCCAACCCATACACAAAAGTAATTACTGCTGTAACAGTCAACCATTTCTTACCCAACATATGCTCCTTCCAAAGGAAGGCTAACTTTTCACCCATTTTAATTAAATTATTTTAAATTATCAAACATTTATTTCTTCTCTCTTCTACTTTCTACATCTTCCCAAGAAAAATAAATAAATATAAAACTTTTATAACAAATAGGCATAGTGAAGCAAAATAAATTCCCCTAATGGCCATGTGTCTCATTCTGCATATTCATCTATCACCTCTGTCATCTGGTGTTTGGCATTCTTTATCATCCATCCTCTGGAGTCATGGCTTATCATTGATCAGAGTTCTTAAGTCTTTTAAAGGATGATCATCTTACAATATTGATATCTTATAAATTGTCCTAGTTAACCCCCCACCTCTTAAGGCAGCCCACTATATTTCTGGACATCCCTAATTATTTGTTTGTTGATTTGGTTTCCCTCCTTACATCCAGATTAAATTTTCATCTTTGCAACTTCTACCATTGCTCCTGATTTTATTCTCAGGATCCAAACAGAACAAGTTTTTTTTTCTTTACATGAGGAAATTAACATCTAGAGACACTGAATGATTTACCCAAGACTACATGGTTACTAAATGTCATAGCAGAGATTTGAAGCCGGGTCCTCTGACTCCAAATCAATCAATAGGTGTTTGTCAAACACCTACAATATGAAAAACGCTGGGCTAAGCACTGAGGATACAGTGACAAAAGTGAAACTGCCCTGGCTCTCAAGATTCATTTTAACAAGGAAACAGATTCATATATAAAGCAGGCATAAAGGTAACTTTGGTTCTAGCACTTGGGGGAACCATAAAATGTCCTTCTGCAAAAGGTGGTACCTGAGCTGAGTCTTGAAGGAAATCAGGGACATTAACTGGCATACTCAAGGAGGAAGAACACCCCTGTCCTGGGGAATAAGCCAGTGTAAGGGCACAGACAGAGATGGGAGATGGATTGTCATGGGAACAGAATAGGAAGTAGGATAATCTAGATGGGTCATAGAGACTGCATTGAGCAGAAAGGTGGGTTGTGGTGGGAGAACAGCCGTAAAGGACTTGAAATGACAAACAGGAGTTAAATTTTTTCCTAGACATGAGAGGGAATCATTGGAGTTTACTAAATATAGTAGAGAGCTAACCAGATCTGTAATTTAAGGAAATCACTTTGGTTGGTACCTGTGTGAAGGATTCATTGGAGTATATTCATACTGAGGTACGAAATTTTTGCAATAATACAAGTGAGAAGTGATAAGGTCCCAAACTGGAGAGGAGTTGGTAGCCATATGAATGGAGAAGAGAAGATATATGTGATAGATGAAGTAGAGATAGGAACAAAAAGATCTGGCAGTTGACTGGGATATAAGAGGTCAAGTATATCTAGTTGACTAGATATAGATATATGAGATATAAGTGAGAATAAGGAGTCAGGGAAAACAATGGGATTAAAAACTTAGGTGACTAGAAAGATATTGGTGCACTCAACAAGAAAAGGGAAGTTTGCAAGAATGATGGGGAAGATAACGAGTTCTAGTTAAAAAAATATTGAGTTTAAGTTGCCTTTAGGACATCTATTTTGAAACATGTAATAAGCAGTTGGTAGTGTCAAACTATAGCTCAATGGAGAGACCAAAGCTAGCTATGTACATCTGGAAATCTTCTGCATAGAAATAATAATTGAATCCATGGGAGCTGATGAAATGAGATCATCAGATGAGAGAGTGAAGAGAGAAAAGAGAATGAAACCTAGGATAGGGCCTTGGGTGTATGCCTATAATTAATTGGTGTAACCTAGAACACAATCCAGCGAGGGAGGAGAAAGAGTGGTGAGATAGGTAGGAGGAGAAGCAGTGCCATGAAAGCCCAGAACTCTCTTAAGAAGGACATGAGTAGGAAAAGACAACATAGATGGTCATAGTAATCCAGGATAGGGGCTTGGCAAGTCAAAAATGACAGTGGGTCAAATATATAAGAAATTTGAAAGCAGAGAATAGTATATGGAGTTGAACTCATTTCACTAAGGGGTCAAGACTGGGAAAGGAGATGAGTATCTAGCCATAGCCAGAATGAACTATGGTAAGAACTAAGGAATAGAGGGATTGAATGTCATTAAGAGGAGTAAGGCATAGGGAGAAGGGAAATGTTAGATTTGATAAGATAAAGGAGTCTGTAGGTGTAATGAGGTGAAGGGTGTGGCCATTCCCACATGTAACTAAAGTCTCAAAAAAAACCCCCACTGAAACAGTAGCTAGGGAACATGAGATGAAAATGTCTGAACTTAAGGAAAGGTTTTTGTTTATTTGTTTGTTTGTTTTAATTACCACATGGGAGTTCTAGAAGCACACTAGAAGTATTAGACAGATTGGGAATGGAACATTGTATAAGAAGGGATGAGTTAAGAATGAGAGCAGGGTGCAGCTCTTTGTCATTCATGAATTCAGTATCACAGGTATTAGGGTAAATAGAGGGGCATTTGGTAAGCATTGTGGAATGAATTCAGGTAGAATATCAGTGGATGGCAAGAACTCTGTTGATTAAAACAAGTGAGTTGAATGTTCAGGGTCTTGCTGCAACCTCTCTGTTCTCTGCAGAAGAAGCATATGTTGGTCTGTTCCATGGCGACCCCTGCCTTGTGCACAACCCAAGCAGCAGCCTGGTGTTGATCCAAATCTAGTGTGCCATCCCCTACTTCAGACTGCCTTGAAAGGATGAAGAAGAATAGGAGAGGATATTGGTTTTAAGAGGCAATTTGAAGGGAGTTGATGGCCTTGGGAATAGTGGTTTCAGTAGAATAATGATGATGAAAGTCGTAATGCAGGGAGTTCAGGACTAAGTGAATAGTGAGGAAGCGCAGCTACTACTGAATAGCTCTTAATAAATTACCTTTTATTCATTGTAAATTTCAGCGTGTTTTAATCTATAACCACTAGAGACTCAAACATTAAAAATTCTAAATGTATTAGACTGATCTTTTGCTACAACCTTCTCACTGCATGAATGAGCAATAGCAAAAGGAGGGCATGAGTGTGGGTGGTTAACTAAATTGCTTTATAATTAATAAAAGGTTGTAATACAGGGCTTTTTCTAGCCAAGTTTCAGGTATCTGATTACCTGTGACCTTTCTGTCATGAATGAGTTCAATATTTCTCATTCTGAAACTTGAGACTGTTTTTGCACATATTTGCTTAACAGATTCTACTACTGGTTTAGAGTGCCTTGCTAAAATCTTCTTATTAAGAATTTGCTTCCAAGTCCAGATGATGAATATGAATACTAGGACCATGCTCAAATCTCTATGTATTTGCATGTTTATAACAATGAAAGCACAGAATTCTTTAAACGATATACCTAAGCAAGGATGTGAATGAAATCAGTGAAACTGTATACTGATGTTAGAGACAGTGTGAGTTGCTGAAACCAGAACCTTAGTAAAGAAAATATTAACATTTTCTTGGTTTCTCAACACATTTCAAATACAGTTATGATGACCAAGTATCATCCTATGTGATTTTTTACACAAATGTTTCATGTTTGAATGACAGACCATAATCCATTAAAATAATAAACTGGATACATAGAATTCCAAAGCAGGGGAAAAAGAATATGAAAACCTTAGTTGCCTGTCAATATAATGGACTGTTCATAAGGCTGAATTGCTTCATCTTCTCATTCTTTTAGTATCTTCAGAAAGATGGATGTTTTTAGTGCAGTGGTAAGGTCCTCTTTGCAAGTTTGATAGGAAGAACATAGACAAGAACTGCACCTGTATTACAGCTAATGTAAATAATGATTTACATAGCATACTGTTAGAGCCATTATTGATTTAACTTAATGAATGCTAATAATTTCAACAACATGTAAAAGTCAGAAACCAAAAGGTGATAAACATTTCATTACTATAAGGCTAGGATTAAAGGGGCCAAAACAAGGACAGAGAAATTATTTGAGATCTCTTCACAGGAATGGAGGCAGTAAGCCATATGGGGGAAAATTTGGGGATTTCTGTTAGGAAGACCTAGATTCAAATCCTGACTCTCTGTGATGCTAGGCAAGTCAATTAATCTTTCTGTCTCAGATACCTCTTTGGGACCTAGTTACTAAGACATACATCTGTGTTTGTTGAAAAATTTTCCACCCTACTCTGATGAAATAAAATATACTTTGCATATGTTAGTATAGATAGATAGATATGTAAAATTCCAAAAGGCCCAACAATATAACCCAAAAAAAGTTGATTATACTTTAAAGGCTGTATGTCTGTTGGAAGGATTCATTTTTAACAGGTTTTGAGCTTTGGTATAGAATCAGAATTTTTTAACTGGATGAAAATTTAGAGGTCAAACCTTTCAATTTCCAGATGAGGATACTGAAGCTCCAATAAGTTAATTGACTTGTCCAAAGTGGAAGAGTTAGGATTTAAACCTAGATACTATGACTAAAAATTTGGTGTTCTTTCCACCGCACAATGCTGTCTCTCCTCAGGATGCACATGGGATGTTATTTACTTTTGCAACTTCTACAGCACTTTACACAGCTCATTACACTTACAGGTCCTTAATACGTTTGTGAATGAACAGATGAATTATAAAATCATTGTTCTGCATCAATAATAAAGCCATAACAACTCATGTAGTGGAATATTTCCCTTTAATTAGAAACAACGAAGCAAAGATGTAAGCAAACAGACAAAACATGTGAATGGAAATAATATCTTGGGGGAAATGGCAAATATAGTTCATGACAAGAATCCACATTTGACAGATCATCTGTCTTTGGTGGAAATTCATAGGACCACAAGTATGGATGTTCTTATATAATATCAGAAATCAGAAATAGAAAAGCTAGGTTTTTGAGCTAATATTAGTTCTTTCAGTGAAACGATTTCTGAGACATATAGTTAATGAGCCATTTTTGTTTATAAAATTAGAGTTGTATGAATCCCATTTCGTAGATTGGCATATTGTTGTTCAGTCATATTTCAGTCGTGTCTGACTCTTCATGACCCTATTTTGGCTTTTCTTGGCAGAGATACTAGGGTGGTTTGCCATTTCCTTTTCCAACATTTTATGGATGAGAAAACTGAGGCAAACAGGATTAAGTGACTTGCCCAGGGTCACACAGCTAGTAAAGTGTCTGAGGCCAGATTTGAACTAAGGAGGATGAGTCTTGTTGACTCCAAGCCCTGTACTCTATCTAGTGCTCCACCTAACTGTTCAGATTAGCATACTGAGGCATAATAAACTCTGACTTAAGTCAAAATATGGCAGCTGTGGAATCCTTAGTAAAATCTACCAGTTGAGGCTTTTAATATAGAGTTCTTAACTTTTTTGTGAGTTACAGGTTACTTTGGTAATCTGGTAAAGCCTATGTAACCCTTCTCAGAAATGCTCAATTTCAATTGGAGGTTGGGGGAGGACAGGGGGGAAGATATATTTTGTTTTCTCATTCAAGTTCACAAACTCCCTGAAATCTTCCCGTGGACCCAGGTTAATAACCATTGATTTAATGCATCAAACTGTATGCCAGAATGAAATAGAGTGTTACGGTAATAATGATAATAAGTAATTTATTATTTTTTTTAATTTAATTTTTTTTTTGGCTTTTGGGCAATTGGGGTTAAGTGACTTGCCCAGTGTCACACAGCTAGTGTCAAGTGTTTGGTCTGAGGCCGGATTTGAACTCAGGTCCTCCTGACTTCAGGGCCGGTGCTCTATCCACTGCACCACCTAGCTGCCCTGATAATAAGTCATTTAAATAGTGTTTTGTTGTTACATAGCACTTGGTTATATTTCATCTTTATTACAGTCCTGGCAGATAGGCAGTGGTCTTATGGATCCCCATTTTACAAATGTAGAAATAGAGGCTCAGGAAGGTTATTTATTTTCCCAAAATTTGATAGATAGCAAGTAGAGGAGGCTGATCTAGAAGCTATTATTCAATACTCCTTAACTATACCACACTTTCTACTTTACTGAGCACCTATTATGTGCAGGGCACCAAGCTGGATATTGACTAGGATACATAAATAAATAAGATGTAATACCAACAGTAATAATTAGCATTTTTATAGTTGCTTTGAGTTTTGTAAAACACTGTACATATGCTATGTCATTTGATCTTTAAAACAACTCTGTGAGGTAGGTGCTGTTATTAATCTCATTTTACAAATGAGGAAACTGAAGCACAGAGAGTATATGTGGCTTGCCCAGTATCATATAGTTAATAAGTCTGTGAGGTAGGATTTGATATCACATCTTCCTAACTCTAAGTCCATTGCACCATCCAATTACCTCGTAGTCCCTTCTTCCAAGGAGCTTAAAACCTAATAGATTGGAAGGTGAAAAGATATATAGAGGGGGTAATACAAAATAATGTATACAATTGCACAAAGTTAAAAAAAATTCTATAGGAGTTCAGAGGAGGGAAGAATTACTTCTGGGTTAGAGGAATTGAGTAAGCATGGTAGAATTAATATCCTGCCTCCATACCAGTGAGGCTAGTTTTTCCTTGAAAGATATTGAGACTACCCTTAAGACTTGATTGGGTATAGGGACTAAAGACTCAGGCTATTATCATCATATCCTTGTTAGTGAGGAAAAAACAGTTGCAAGGAGGTTTAGGAGCTCTCTGATGCTTGGCCAGTAGAAAAAAAAATTCTCAAATCAATCAAGAGTTTAAATCATTTCAATTAAATTAAATTTAAATTTAAATTTAATTTAAATTAAATCATTTAAATCAACTCATGGTGTCCCCAATGCTTGTCCATGATAAATATCCTCCTGCTATGGTCAATAATCTCTTACACATTTAGTAAGTACCTACTATGTGCCAGGCACTATCCTAAACTCTGGGAATACAAATATGACAAAAGAAAGAGGCTCTGACCTCATGGAGCTTACAAATTAATGAGAAAAGACAATACACAAAAGGAAGCTGAAAAGCAGGGGGGGAAGGGGAGGGTGGAAAAGTCCCAGAAGTCCTGAAGTAGTTCAGCAAGGTAAGAAATGAGATGTTCTGAGCTCAGCTTCCTCCTTAAATGGAGGTTTGGAGTTCGTAGCCTCATTCTCCAATAAGAGGGACAGAAGTTAGTTATGAGGTAAAGTACCAAGACTTACGAGATCTTGGTAAAGTTTTTTGATGATGAATTTTTTCCCATTGATGAGCTTCCTGGGCTTGGTGAAGTCAGAGAAATCCAAAAGTAAGTAGGGAAGCTGGCAAGATCTGAGGTACCTCCTAAGGATTTGGAATTCATGTTCCTACCCTTCAATCAGAAGGTCAAGGGGGCTCTTGACGGGATCTTGCAAGCTATGAGATTTTCCCAATAATGAGCTATAACTAAGTAAATCTCATTTTGTTAACTTTTGAATGACTTGTAATGGTTCCTTTTCCCCCCCAATATTGAACATACAAAACCAGGAAACTGGCCTGAGTCAGACCCAGCTCAGAGTAGGAAGGTACTAGAGGAGGTGCTTTTGCCACAGTATATAAAATGGGGAGTATTGTGAGCTTGGACATGTACAGAATCATTGGACATGAAAGTTGGATGAGATCTTTGGATCATCTTGTCTAATCCCCTCATTTTACTGATAAATTGAGATTCAGAGAAACAAAGTAATGTATCCAAAGTCACACAGCGAAAAGAACTGGAATTCATTTAGTATGGGTTTGACACAGATTTTGCAAGGCCTGAATGCTGGCCATTGGTGGAAAAGAGACTGATTATAAAGCTTTTGCAATAGTTCCGTAAAGGAATAATGAATGTTATTTCAGTGGTCCCAAATATGTCCTTGAGCTATTGGGGCAGGTTCTCAAAACAAGATCCATATCAGAAGTACAGCTGAAGCTATTTCTGAAAGCTATGTCTCCTAGATCTGGTGGCCCTTATAGGAAACATTGACCCTTTGTCTTGGTGACACTACCGAATATTACCACAAGAATCTGGACACCTGTGGAAGGGTCATATGGACACAATCTCCCCTGGCTGCTTTGTTGGGGGAAAGAAACAAACATTGACATCAGGGAAAATCCTTCATGGCACAGAGGATAGAGTGCTGGGCCTGGAGTCAAGAAGATTTTGGTTCAAATTCAGCCAAAGATACTTAACCAGCTGTGTGACTTTGGACACATCACTTAACCTGTCTACCTTAGTTTCCTCATCTGGAAAATGGGAGAAGTAATAGCACCTACTTCCTAGGGTAGTTCTGAGAATTAAACAAGATAATATTTATAAAGCACTTAGCATAGTGCCTGTCACCTGGTAGATGCTTAATAAATGCTCGTTTCTTTCTCTTTTCTTTCCCATGCTCTAGAGGCTTACCAAGGTCTATCATATTATGAACACTTGGCCATCCTATTTAAAATCTATCGATCCTAGTAACAACCCTTTTCCTCATTAAATTCCTATCTAATGTCCTTGATAATGTCCTTGGACTATACAATGCAGATATACTGGCTTCTTTTTTTTTTGTTATTTAGCTGGTTGTTTAATCACAACCCTCTTCCCCACACCACATCCCTGCCTCAATGTTGGCTGCAGGAGTTACTATCCATCAGCATTGTGCTTACCACTTTTATAACAATAATGTTAACAATAAGGGGCTGAATCAGTTACTGGGAATGAAGAAAAGAAAATTGATGTGGAGATATTGGGAAGGGGAAAGCATTATAATTTGACAATTCATTTAGGATATGTGAGAAAGGAATCTTGAGTTTTGAGCCTTTATTCATTAATAGAAATGGGGAAATTAAGAAAGAAGTCTGTTGTTTGGCCCAAAAGTGGTTTTTTGATATTGAGATAGTTGAGTTCAAGGTGAAACAAACAAGGGGAGATACCCAGTAGATAGTTAGAAATGGAGATCTTATGCTCAGGAATGAGGTTGGGAGTAGAAATAGAGATTTATATTTCATTTGTATAACCGAGGACTTATGTTTATGCATAGGGAGCTCTCCAACATACATACTTAGATTTTTTTAAGGGGAGAATGAATGAAGAAAAGATCGTATAACATGGTCATGTAAAAATAGTTTCAGGAGTGCTAAAAATCAGAATGAGCTGAGATGAGTGAGGAAGAGAAGGATAATACAGAAGAATTTTTAAAGTTATATTGGGAGGGGAAAAAAGATCAACAAAAGGTTGCCAAATTGATGACAGAAAACAGAACTTATGGATTATTGTTTTGCTTCTGTTCTCTCTTACAAGAAAAATGACTTTTGCACTTGAAAACAGTGGCTAATAGGGAGTTGCAAGATATGTAAGGAGATAGTACAAAAGTGTGTAATTCTTCTGGGTGAATTAAAGTCACTTGATAGAGGAATAGTCATGTACTGAAAGAATTGACAGATGGAATTGCTTAGTATGTCACTAAAATTTGAATGATCAAGGGAAATGGAAGAGTTACCTCAGATTTGGAAAGGAAGAGAATAGATTCTGCATCCATACAGGCCATTGAGCTTGACTTTGATTCCAGAGAAAATTTTTAAATGGATTACTAAAAAGGTGGTTGGTGAACATCTTAAAAAAGAAAGTGATGATTACAAAGAGCATCTCAAACAATTTCCCAGTCTGCATTTTATACACTTTAATTCCATCCCTCCAGAAATTAAATGTCTTGTTACCTTTTAGTTCCTAACATTTAAATGTTGTTGAAACTGTACTTATTAAAAAGTTAAATCATCAACTAACAGTATGTGTTAAAAATTGGCAAAGTGGTACAATAGATAGAGTGCTGGAATACCTGAATTCAAATCCAGCCTCAGACACTGAGCAAGTCACTTAACCTCTGTTAACCTCAGTTTCTTCATGTGTAACATGGAGATAATAATAGTATCTACCTCACATAGTTGTTGTGAGGACCAAATGAAATAATATTTGAAGCACTTTGCAAAGCTTAAAGTACTATATAAATTCTAGCTATGACAATTATTTAATCATGGTTCTTCAAAAATTCAAAAAAAGTTATTGTATATGACAGGTGAAATTTTTTACCTTATTTTTCCTATCAGTCTCCATTTAGGAATCTTCCTAGATAGCTAGAGCATTATAATCTGCAGGCTGGGAAAGAAATGACCAAGCTTATTAGAAATATGAATAAAGTAAAAAGTAAGTAATCTCTGAGTTAGGAGCTCTGAAACTCTTTTCTGAGTAAAATTCATGTTCTCTACTGTTACAGAATTGTGGCATTAATTTTGCCTTTTCAGAAAATTTTTCTTAACTTGTTGGTTTTTGGCTGTGTTCTAGATGGCTGAGATTGCCAGAAGTCTGACCTCCAGATAAGTAAGGTGTTGTCATACATTGATTGCATAATAAAGGTAAGCTTGTTACCCCAAAGGGGTAAACAGTTATATTACTGTTATACTGTTTTGTTTTCCCAATTCTACTTCCAAATATATCTGGCATCTGTCCCCCTCTTTTCTATCACCCGGCCCTCACCTCAGTTCAATCTCTCATTAATCTCCCCCTTGGACTATTGCTATAGCCTCCTAATTAGACTCCCTGTTTCAGATCTCTCCCCTTTCTAATCAATCCTCCCACATAGCTGCCAAATTAATCTTCCTAAGGCATGGATCTGACCATTTTCTTCCCTGGTCACAAATTTCTGTGACTTTTTTTTGCCTCCAGAATTAAATATAAACTACTTAGTGTGGCATTTAATGACATTCACAGTGTGGCTCCAGCCGCAGCCACTGTGGCACACACAGCCTTTCTAGACTTATTTCATTTTAGCCACCTTAATAAACCTTATGTTCAGCAAAACTGGACTACTTCATGTTCTGTTAACTTAACATTTCCTCTTCTCTGACTTTGTACAAAATTTCCATATACCTAGGATGTCCTTCCTTCTCACCTCTGCTTCATAGAATTCTTAGCTCCCATCAAGACCTGACTCAGGTCGTAACCTCAACAGAAAGTCTTTTTTCTTGATCTCCTGAATTATTCATTCCCTCTCCCTCCTTAAATCATATTGTGCTTTTTAGCTTTCTAAAAATTGTACCCACCTTTTCCCATGCCCAACACACACACACACACACACACACACACACACACACAGTAGAATGTAAGCATCTTAAGAAAAGGAACAATTTTTTTTTGTATCTCTGGTGCCTAGAATGGCAAGCACTTAATAAATGTTTATTGAATTAAATTGAATTGGAAATTATTTTTATTAATTTTTTTTTCAATTATTAAGCATTTTTCTCCTTTTCCTCACCTCTCAGTGGAGGGAAAGAAACCTTGTAACAGACAAGCATAATCAAACTTTCCTATACTGATTATATTTGAAAATATTTGTCTCATTCTACATATTAGTCTATCACCTTTCTGTCCAGAGGAGAGCAGTATTCTTCATCATTAGTCCTTTGGACTCATGGTATAACATTGCATTGATCAAAGTTCTAAAACTTTCAAAATCATTTGTTTTCTCTAATGTTGATTCCCTAGTATAAATTTTTCTCCTGAATCTGTTCACTTTATTGTGCATCAGTTTATATATATCTTCCCAGGTATCTCTATTTCTTCATTTCTTATAGGAAAATAGTATCCCATTACATTTCTATACCATCACTTGTTCAGCCATTTCTAAATTAGTGGTTACCTCCCTAGTTTCCAGTTCTTTACCACTGCAAAAAGAGCTGCTACAAATATTTCTTTTTTATCTCTGGTATATAGACCTCATAGTGGTATCTCTAAGTTACAGTGTAGGTACAGTTTAGTAACTGTTTAGTCATAGTTAGAAATTCCAGAATGACTCCACTATAATCACAACTTCATCACGAGGTACATCAATGTGCTTGCTTCCTACAGCCCCTCTTACATTTGTTATTTTTTGTCAACTTTTTAAAAAATTAGTTTGGGTATGAAGTAGAATTTGAATTTAGATTGCTTTAATTTGCATTTATCTAATTATTAGTGTTTTGGAGTGTGTTTTTATATGGCAATAGATAGGTTGAATTTCCTCTCTTGAGAACTGCCTATTGAACTTGCTTTTCATAATGCCTTCAGAAGACTTTAATAAGGCAAAAGTATTAAAACTAACTGATTGTAATTTACAGTGGAATTATAACCCATGAGTAGTTAACAAAATGCCAATATTTTTCACTTCTGTCTTCTGACAGCTGGAGATGCACTAACAAAATTCAAAGGCAAATTCTTTTGAGAACTTCTGATCAAAACTGAGCAAAGTAGCACAAATTCAACCTTTCCCTTTTATTCAATGGAGAAAAGTATGTCTCATTCTAGCACATTATTGTCCTCTGGCTTGTAATCAAATATTAGGATGTTATTAGGATGAGATTGCTATCCTCCTCTAAGTGTAGTAAGAACATATTTTGGACATTCTTTGGTATTTCAATACAGAATGCTGCAAATTACAAATTCATAACCTTTGATTATAAACTGTGCTACAGCATTCATTAGAGCACAAAAGCTGGTGTTTGGGGTATTTTTTCATTATGGAAACGTGGGGGGTTAATACAGGTGGAAAGTTATTTTGATTCCCAGGAGCAGAAAATGCTGTGAATAAAGCATTATTTCCTCTGTAATAGTGAACTAATGTGCATTCTGTCCTGAGTCCTCTCATAAATCACAGGCAACATTCCAAATAGTTAAAATAGCAAAGAAATGGAAATATCATATTTATAGCCTGAGGTTTCTTCCCCTTATGGAACTGCATGTGGTCTTCTTTGATTTAAAATCTATTCCATTGAAATTTGGACCCACAGGAAATGGACAGGCTTATTGCTAGCTTTATTCTGAGTAGTCACAACAAACCATTAATAGTGTGACCTAAAATACTATTCTATCCCTACAGGTGAAAAAAGAAATATTATGTCAAATAAACAAAATGTTGAAGTGATAAAATATAGGTTATGCAAAGTAGCTTTGAATGTAAGAATCATAAGATTGTTTCAAACCCAGGGACCTGTTTCTTGATCTTATTTAGTAGGCTCCATAATGGTTGTATTTGAAGCACATTTTGACCAAAACATACCTTCAATTTGCACCTGGAGGTTTTCTGCCTAAAATATGCCATTAGACTAATTATATTTTAATATTCCACCAACCAGGTCATTTAAATCTCTGAAGCTTGAAATCACATAGAGTTCTGAGATCCTGGGAGCAAATACATGATGAGTACAAATGGTGTCTGGGTGCATGAGAGATAGAATGTACTAATATGTTCAGTGACAGCTTCGTAATCTAATAACAACAAATAGTACTTTAAAGCTTAGAAATCAAAGCTGATATTAACTTTTTTTTTTGGTTAGGCAATGGGGTTAAGTGACTTGCCCAGGGTCACACAGCTAGTAAGTGTTGTATGTCTGAGGCCGGATTTTAACTCAGGTCCTCCTGAATCCAGGGCCAGTGCTCTATTCACTGCGCCACCTAGCTGCCCCTGATATTGACTTTAAAACTGATATCCTGTGCTATCAAAACTTTAAAGCTGATGTCCTGTGATTCTCAGAACCACACAGGATGGGCATATTATGGCTGAAAACACTGAGTCTGGGAGAGGCAAAGTCACTAGCAAAGAGGCACATAGCAAGCGACTAAAGCAGAATCAGAACTTGTACTTATGTCTTCCTGACTCCAAGTCCAGCATTTCACCCCCTATCTGCTTCTTTGGTGAGGGGTATAGCTTTGCCTTTTACCCTCTCTTGTCCAGTCAGTGAGTAGAAGTCATGGATACATCAAAGAACATGAGTCTGAGTCCTAACCCTGCTATTGACTTACATGTGTTACTTAGGGCATTCTGGGCCTCAGTTTCTTCATCTGTTAAAAAAAAAAAAGGGTTCAGACTAAATGACTCCTTTGATTCTTCCAAGCTCTAAAGATCTCACCAATTTGTAACCAACACCTAAATGAATTTTTACATGGTCAACTAAGGGAAGCCTAGAATGAGATGTGTAAATAGGAAAATAAGTTCCTTACTTTTTAGTAAGGGCAGCTAGGTGGTACAATGGACAGAGCTCTGGACCTTGAGTCAGGAAGACCTGAGTTCAAATGTGGTCTCAGATACTAACTTTGTGAACCAGGGCAAGTCACTTAACCATGCTTACCTCTATTTCCTTATCTGCAAAATGAGCTGGAGAAAGAAATAACAAACCACTATAGCAGCTCTGCTAAGAGAACCCCAAATGGGGTTACAAAGAGTCAGACGTGACTAAAAATAACTAGCTACAGTAACAACAACTTCCTGACTCCAGGTTCAGGGCTCTATCCACTCAGCCATCTAGTTGCCTGTATATATATAAATTTACATACATGGCAACATATAGTTCACCTAAATATTTATCATGGGCACTATTCTTCATCTAGGCTACAGAGTTCTCAGCCTTGGTGTTAACTCTGACTCTTTCCTCTGACTCCACTCTCATATCAAATCCAACAAGTTCTACAATTAAATAAAATGTATTGCTTCTGCTTTGTATAAATTACCAGAAAATTAACAAGTCCCATTATTTCTATTGCCTCAGCATTTCTCACAGTCATCCAGTCTACCTATTCTCATTGCCTTTGCTTTAACATAGGTTCTCATGACTATCTTTCTTGACTACTGTAAATCACCTCTTTACAAGTATTCTCATCTCATCATCTTTCCCTTCTAATGTATCCTTCACAATGCTGCCAGACAAATTTCCTTATGTATAGATCTGGTCAGATCACTCTTCTCCTCAAACAATTTAAATTAATGTCTCTTGCCTATTGAATAATGTTCAGTTCCTGGCATTCAGTAACTTCACACATTCTCATGATTAGAATAGCATTCTTGATTTTAATTCTAAAGCATTTTTTTTCCTTTTCATCACATTTATTCTCAGTTAACAGCTTTTGTCTCTCATACATAAATGAGAATGAAACCCTCTTTTTCTTGGTTACTACTCAGCGCATATTAAATGTGTTTAGTAGCTTAATTCAATGGCTCATCTTTATACTTCTTTAACCAAGTTAAAATACTTAGCTCACTTCCATCCTCTCCCTAATTTATTTTATTGCTCTGATACTGGGTTCCTTAACTGGAGAGGTAAAAGTTTTCTAGGTTGCTGCATAAAAGAGATTATTGATCCTGAGATGTGAAATATCTGCCCTAAATTTAAAATAACCCTTGTTTCTTTTCTACCTAGACTACATTGCTAATTCTTCATTTCCAGCCTATTAAACTATATTTATCTCATTGTTATGCTTTCCACAGTTCTCTAGCCTAATGAATATTCAAAAAATTGTTCTACATTAGCCTATTATATCTGTGGCTGGATTTTCTAGGTGTTAATGAAATGCCTTACAAGTCCTATTTGGGTGAAGTCCAAAGGGTCAATCCTAAATGCTATGCCTGGAGTTTTCACAGAATCTGGTGTTTCATACACCCAGCTTTTTTTTTCACTTAAAATTACTTATTTTACCCAGCTATTGGACAAAGAAAGACAAAAATTCCTTACCATCTCCAAAGAAATATATTGATCTTACTGAGTACAGACAGGAGAAAGGAGAGAACAAAAATGCTTTAAATGATTTGTTCTACTAAGATTCAGTTAACTGGAAACTACAATTGACCAAAACACTCATTCCTCTGCATTTTAATTAATTGAGAAAGCATCTTATATACAAGAGTTTCTCTGTATTACTGTATAAAAAGATACAACCAGACCTTACTTATTGGACTTTATTAATTTGGAATGATTTGATGACCTAGGTTAGAAACTGTGGTTTAAGTACAATTGAAAGGGAACATTTAATCTACTTTGTAGATCATCTACAAATATCTGTCTGTATACAAATAATTTGCTAATTACAAATTATTCTAATATATTATTGAGACAGGTCTAGCTACACTTAATAAACATCCAACAGTTTGTACTCTATGCATTTAGGAATAATGAAATTATATTTCTTTTATAAAATATGTTAATAGGGGTTTTTTTTTTGTAATTCAGATTGAGCTTTCCAAATTGGTTGAATTAATGAGGATTTCCTTGGTGTTTATGTGTACACAAAAATGCTTTATAAACAATAAAATTCTGTATAAGTGTGAATTCTTATTGTCATATAGGGTAAAAGTTATATTATTTGTCATTTCACCAACCTAAACATACAAAAAAATTAGTACCTCTTTTGATTCTCCAATGCAAATATTTAATCTAGTAATCACATTGTTTGGAAAGAGGTTCATAAAAATAAGTATAAAATTGGCTACACCTTGAACTGGATTTGAATCCCAAATCTATTATTATCAATATAACTTGGGAAAGTCACCTAGCCGTTTTAGTCACCAATTTCTGAGGGAAGGTTAACACTATTGCTTGAAGATCTCCTTTATCTTAATCTGTGATCCTGTATTCCCACTCTCACTTTTACCTCTAGTTAACACAAGTTTCAGTGTATTTACTGTGGATTAGATGACCTGCTGAGAGATGTGTTATTTTAAAGAAATAACAATCTGGTACACACACACACACACACACACACACACACACACACACACACACACACACGCGCACATGAGAATAGACAGCTGTAGAAACATATTTCTATTGCCAACCATGAAGTTGACATTCTTGACTGACAGTAGAATAACCATTTGCCTCCAGGACAGTTCTTCTTCTTGTAATGTGTTGAATCTATTTCTGAAGACCTAACTAGTGCACTAAAGGTTTTCCTCTGCCTATTTTAACATATCATGGGTACAAGTGGGTACATGGGTACTAGGGCTATTTAACAGATTCCTCACATTCTTATTACATGACTTATCTACTTTCCCCATATTTTCAGTAGACTTCTTGCTTCTGTTATGGTTGGTCTTCTATGTCTATTCTGAGGGGTGTAACTAGAAAGAAACATTTTTCATCCTATGCTTCTCACCATGGCAGTAGTCACCACATATACTGTTATGTGCAGGCTCTGAGAAGATTCCACAATTTATATTACATACTCTATAGGAGAAGATATTTGTTCGTGATTGTTACAGAAAATGCTTTTTTTAAATTACTCTGTTTTCATATAATTGGTCTACTTATTGCCTTTTCAAAATTACAGTCTAAGTGTGCCCTTCTCTTATTCAAAATCGTGAGAGACTGATACTATTTTCCCATCTCTTTGATATCTTTTATGTACAATTTCTGGAGTCTGCATTCAATGAATATTTTCATTAACCTCAAGTTCCTTAACTTTATCCTCTTCAAATTTTAGCAGTGTGTTGATTTAACTTCATATCATCTATATACTAGGCTTAGTGATGGAGGGCTTTTTGTTTGTTTTGTTTCGTTTGCTTTATAAACAAAAGAATAGCATATATCCTATTTTGTTTGTTTGCTTGTTTCCTCAATCACCCTGAATTGGTGAGCAATACATTTGTCAGTGACTTATCCCCTGAGGGAATCATTGACAAAATGTAGTATGAAGTCCTTGCCTGTATCTAATGACATCTATTTCCATTTTTGTTACAATATGGTACTACATATGTCTTCAGTCCATTTCATATATACTCATGGTTTGCCCGCTTTAGTAGTAAGTGAGTGCCATCTGTACTGAGGTACTTTTACTGAGTGGATTATTAGTATTTCTGGTTTGTTCTAGTGCCTTCTTGTGCTATCAGATGATGTAATGGAGGGCCATTCCCTCTTCTATTCTCTGTGTTCATATGATTTTCATGATGATTTCAGTTAGGGCCAATCTGCATTCCTATGCATCTCCATCAATTTCTTAGACTTTTAGGACAGTTGTATCATTCTGACCAACCTGCTAATCAGTAGTGGTATTGCCAGAGCCCAGTTGTTCAGCAGTCCAGGGTCCCTGCCAAGCCTTTAGAGATTTAGTAATGGGCTCAGAGAATGCAAAGCCCCCATTGTACATCACCTTTGCTAGCATTCTTCTACTTTGTTATTGTCCTCTCCTTGAACAATTGGTTAGACTTTGAGAGAGTTTTTCCTTTTATTGTTATTATAATTCATTTTATTTACTTTGGGTCTTTTTTTTTTACATTTTCACAAGTAGTTAGCTTCTTCAAAGGTTAATACTAAGCCAAACTATCTTAGTTTTCTTGCCTAACTTTGTCCAAACAACCTAGTATTTCAGAAATGTTCATTTCACTGGCTGCTTTGAAACAGATTTGGGTAAGAGGAATATTTCTCTCTCCTGCCATGTTTTTGTGACATTCAAGTTGCTTGTTTATAGGGTATTAAATGTACGGAATGAAAGCTTCATATATTCTTCATTCAGTGAGTTCACTTCATGAATTCTAAGAGTATTTCCTGATGAACTGAACTGTCTATTCACATTCATGCATCATCTGAGTTGGAGAGACAGTGACTGCTTTTATGATTCATGTCAGTGCCCCATGAAAAAATACAGGTCAAAATCAAGTTTTCTTTCCATTGAAAACTGTAGCATCAAAAGTAAGGAAGTAAAATACCATAAGACCATAATGACTTATGCTTTGCATTTTAACTCATGGACTACATCATATTTTCAGGTAGTAGGAGGCTGGGACAAATAGCTAACACACTGAATGTGTTAGAACAATGGACCAAACCTAGTAAGATAAGAGTGAAAATATAAGTCCTAACATTAAGTCAATAAATCAACTGCAAAAACAATGGATTGGAGAACATGTTTAGATAGCAGTTTATATTAAAATGGTTTGAAGATTTTAGCAGATTGCAAACAGAAAGAATGAATCAACAGTGCCACATGGGAGCCAAAAAAGCTAAGATAATCTTGGGCTTCACTGACAGGCATAATGACCAGATGAAGGTGAACGTACATAATTCAGTGATACTTTGCTATAGAGAGATCTCATCTGAAATATCATATCCAGCTTAAATTCATTCAGCTTACAACATTTTAGGGAAGACATTGACAAGCTGGAATGTCTCTAGAAAAGGCTAGACAGGACAGTGAAGAGACATTCTATGTGAGGATTGAAGGAAGGAGTTAGGAATGTACAGACTAAAGAAGAGAAAATGGGATTGGGGAGAGGTACATGATAGTTGTCTAAGTATCTGAAGAGCTTTCACATTAAAGAATTAGACTTCTGACCCACACTTTAAGGTTCTAGAAAGAGAATGAGTGAAGGAAAGATTCTAAGAAGTGGTTAGAGAGGTAGGAGTAGAAACAGCAAAATATGTGGATATTGGAACTTTGACCCTCTAAGTGACTTGAAGATTTATCATGTCATGTAACAAATATGCACTTGGAATTAGATAACTACATCTGTTTTAATTAGACTTACAAATGAACAGGTATGGATCACAAAAGTACAGCCTAACAGTAGTTCAGGGATGAAACTTTCCTCGTTAGACTAACAAGCCTATTTTAATTCATGATGACACAGACACCCATAATCCTTACTCAGTGTTCTTCATTAAGTTACCTGAACTGAGGTTAAGTTGAGCTGTTTTGAATCTGAGATACTATTGGTAAGCACCTAGACACACATATAGTTTGGTACATAGAATATTTTTCACCAGAGGGTGTTTACTGCAAATGAAAGGATAAGTATGCTGGCAATTAGGGACATTTGGGAAATGTAAAAGCTAAAACCTTGGAATTGGATTTAGAAGTAACAGCTCTGTTCACGGTGATTGATCAGCTTTGTGCAGGGACTCTGTCTTTCATTAATGGAACTATTTAGGTGCATGGGCTCTGCCTGCTTTCACTTTATTTCCACAAAGAAGGTCACTCAATTTCTTCCTCAGTCCTATTTTTTTTTAATTTCCCCTGAGTTTGGGGCTTGGCAACCTAAGTATGCATTAACATACTAGAACTAAAGCTTCTTCTACCACAGGGAGGAAGGTTGGGGGAAAAGTCACAGAGCCATCAAAAGTTGAATACAATTTACTCATCACTCCCCACTCAAAATAGAATGAGTAACATAATAAAACCTTTTGCTTTTGTTTGTAATTCTACCAAATTATATTTTCAGGCTCATGCCATTAAAATACGGACTCAACAAATATGTAGTTAAGGTATATCTATGTAAACTACATATGAACAATTCAGTTTATAAATTTTTCTTACCAAGTTTTCAGATGTGTTCTTTTGAGGCAGAAATGAAGAGAATGATTAAATCAGTGGAAATCATTAGTTATAGAAGAGATCAAATGTCATTCATTTCCCTTTAAGCCCACAGATTATCATGATTATTGAGCTATTAGCAGTTTGGGGGAAATTCATTGTTATGGCTGCCCTCCAGACTCTGAAAATCACAAACAAACAATTTGTATACTTATACATTCTTTCTTCTTATTTTCCTCAATATCTTTCAGTAGAGAGAATATGTTTTAGATTTTGTTATTTTTAATATTTAAGCAAAATCCATAGGAAGCATAGTTCTTTTTGATACTAAGAGATTTGTAAAGATTTGACCCAGAGAGAGCTAAAAATATATAAATAAATGATATTCAGGATTCTGTTAACAATTATTTACAAGCATTTGTTTGTGTGAGCATATGTAATACTACATATGGATATATAATATACAATCTGTGTATACATATTACATGGCTTTGGCTTGCATATGGCTTTGTGCCAATTGTATCAAGCCCCTAGAAGATTTTGAAGTTTCCTAGTGGGATCTATAACCATTCAAATGAATTTGCCTTGACTATCTACATAGGAAATATGAAGTTGATGAAAATGTCTATTAACCAGATTACATGAAACCCTTTGGAACTTCTCTGTCACCATGCATATCTGGGTTAACCCATATGTATGAAAAATTAGTTGGCTCCAGGATTAAAGAAGAGTAAGAGATCAGGCTAGTTTGCTTTTAGAAACTTGCATAGCTCACTTAATGACAACAAACTTCCCATGAAAGTAAAGGTCTGTCTTTTTGATACCAACATTCAACTGGTGTAGTTATATGGTAGCGAGATGAGATAGGGAATATGGCAGTCTCAGAACTAAAAATTCATATCATGAATATTGTGTGTGTGTGTGTGTGTGTGTGTGTGTGTGTGTGTGTGTGTAGAACAGCATAATAGATAGAGATAGCTGGTCTCAGAGTTTAAAAGGTCAGAATCAGGGGCAGAGCCAAGAAGGCAGAGAAAAGGCAGCAACTCACCTGAGCTCTCCCCAAAACCCCTCCAAACATCTTTAAATAATGCCATAAAATAATTCCTGGAACAGCAGAATCCACAAAAGAATAGGATGAAATAATTTTCTAGCCAAAAAAACTTAAAAGGTCAGCAGGAAAAGTCTGTCACACCTGGATGAGAGTGAAGTTCAATCAGCACAGACCCAGCCCCAGCAAACCAGAAACAGGCCTTTGGAACTACTAAATCAGCAGTGGCCATGGCTGCTTCCTGGGCTCTCAGCCCACAGATGGTAAGAGGCAAAACAACTGGTCAGAAGGAGATTACAGGGGTCTCTTTGCTAGCATTGAGGCAGGATTCTGTTGCTTTGCCCATACTCAGATTCCAGGTCACAGTCCTGGGTGGCAGACCCAGGTCAAAGAAGGACACTAGCACACCAGACATTGAAACCACAGTGGAATAGGGACACTCATTACAGTTCTAGGGCCGAAAATATTGCATGTGGTCAATCACAGACCAGAACACAAGCCAAGAAAGTAGTAAACACTTCTCCGTAGATCATACCACCTTGGAAGAACTGAAAAATGACAGGTCCCTAGAAGTATCTCTGAAAACAGCTGCACAAAACACCTGAAGCTTAGGACAATGTGTTCTCTGCCTTGGAAGCAGAGCCCTACTTTAACAAAGAGTTAAAAGCCAAGTAATAGGGTGGGGAAATGAGCAAACAACAACAAAAAAATTCTGACCATAGAAAGTGACTATGGTGTCAAGGAAGATCAAAACACAAACTCAGAAGATAAAATCAAAGCCCCTACATCCAAAGCCTTCACGAAAAATAAGAATTGGTCTCAAGCCATGGAAGAGGTCAAAAAGGATTTTGAAAATCAAGTAAGAGAGATTTTTTAAAATTGGGAAGAGAAATGAAAGTGATGCAAAAAAATCATGAAAAAAGAGTCAACAGCTTGGTAAAGAAGATACTAAAAAAAAAAATACTAAAGAAAATAACACGTGAAAAAACAGAGTAGGCCAAATGTTAAAGAGGTACAAAAACTCAGCGAGGAGAAGAATGCTTGGAAAAGCAGAACTGACCAGATGGAAAAATAAGTATAAAAAATTCATTGAAGAAAAGAATTCTTTAAAAAATAGAATTGGCCAAATGTAAAAGGAGGTACAAAAGTTAACTGAAGAAAATAATTCCTCAAAAATTAGAAGAAATTAGAAAGTAAGATGAGAAATCAAGACATTGTAAAACAAAACCAAAAGAATGAAAAAATAGAAGACAATGTGAAATATCTCATTGGAAAAATAACTGACCTGGAAAATAGATCCAGGAGAGGTAATTTAAAAATTATTGGACTATCTGAAAGCCATGATCAAAAAAAGAGCCTAGACATCATCTTTCAAGAAATTATCAAGGAAACTTGCCCCAATATTCTAGAACCAGAACATCACCTCCTGAAAGAGATCCCCAAAGGAAAACTCCTAGGAATATTGTAGCCAAATTCCAGGGCTCCCAGGTCAAGGAGAAAATATTGCAAGCAGCCAGAAAGAAACAATTCAAGCATAGTGGAGCCACAGTCAGGATAACACAAGATTTATCAGCTTCTACATTGAAGGATCAGAGGGCTTGGAATATGATATTTCGGAGCGCAAAAGATGTAGGATAACCAACAAGCATCATGCACCCAGTGAAACTGAGTATACACCTTCAGGGGGAAAATGGATATTCAGTGAGATAGAGGGCTTTCAATAATTCTTGATGAAAAGACCATAACTGAATAAAAAAGTTGACTTTCAAATACAAGACTCAGGAGAAGCATAAAAAAAGGTAGACAGGAAAGGAAAATCATAAGGGACTTAATAAGGTTAAACTGTTCATTTTCCTACATGGAAAGATGATACTATAACTCATAAGAACTTTCTCATCATTAGGACAGTTAGATGGAATATATATAGACAAAGGGCACAGGTGTGAGTTGAATATGAAGGGGTGATACCTAAAGAAAATAAATTAAGGGGTGAGAGAAGAATGTCCTGGAAGAAAGGGAAAAGGAGAGATAGAAAGGGGTAAATTATTTCACATAAAAGAGGCAAGAACAAGCTTTTACAGTAGAGGGAGAGAGGGGGGAGTTAAGGGGAAATGAGTGAACCTTGCTGTCATCAAAATTGGCTCAGAGAGTTAGCATATACACACTCAATTTGGTATAGAAATCTATCTCACCCTATAGGAAAATAGGAGGGGAAGGATATAAGAGAAGGAGGGATTGGTGATAGAAGGGAGGGCAGATTGGGGGAGGAGGTAATCAGAAGCAAAATATTTTTGAAGAAGAAGAGGGTGAAAAGAGAGAGAGAATAGAATAAATGGGGGGGAATAGGATGGAGGGAAATACAGTTAGCAATGGTAACTAAGAAAAAAAAATTCAAAGTAAGTTTCTCTGATAAAGGCCTTATTTCTCAAACATATAGAGAACTGAATCAAATTTATAAAAGTAAGAACCATTCCCCAATTGATAAATGATCAAACGATATGAATAGTTTTCAGATGAAGTAATCAGAGCCATATGAAAAAATATTCTAACTCACTATTGATTGGAGAAATGCCAATTAAACCAATTCTGAGGTACTACATAGTACTTATTAGATTAGCTAGTAGCACACTGTTGGTGGAGTTGTGAACTGATTCAGCCATTCTATAGAGCAGTTTGGAGCTGTGTCCCAGGGGCCACGCATGCCCTTTGACCTAGCAGGACCACTGCTAGGTCCATATCCCAAAAGAGTTTTAAAAAAGAAGGGGGCGGGGCAGCTCAGTGGCACAGTGGATAGAGCACCAGCCCTGGAGTCAGGAGGACCTGAGTTCAAATCCGGTCTCAGATACATGACACTTATTAGCCATGTGAACTGGGCAAGTCACTTAACTCCGATTGCTTCACCAAAAAGCAAAAAAAAAAAAGGAGGAGGGGGTAGGAAAGGGACCCATATGTATAGAGGTATTTATAGCAGCTCTTTTCTAATTAGATTGGAAATTGAGGGGATGCCCATCAATTGTGGAATGGCTGAATAAATTATGATATGTAATTATGATCAACTACTACTGTGCTAAAAGAAATGATAAGCAGGCTACTCTCAGAAAAATCTAGAAAGACTTACAGGAGCTGACACAAAGTGAAATGTACTATGTACAAAGTAACAGCAATATTGTAAGATGATCAGCTGTTCTCAACAATACAATGATCCAAGACAACTCTGAAAGACTTATAATGAAAAATGTTATTCATCCCCAAAGAAAGAACTAATAGTGCCTGAATACAGATTGAAGCATACTTTTTTTACTTTATTTTTCTTGAGGTTTTTGGGTTTTTTTTCTTGTGGGGAGGGTGTCTGTTTTCTTTCACAACATGACTAATATGGAAATGTTTTGCATGATTACACATGAATAACCTATATTGAATTGCCTTCTCAATGTGGGAGTGGGGGAGGAAGGGAAAAAATTTGGAAATCATTTTAAAATGAATATTAAAAATTGTTTTTACATGTGACTGGGGAAAAATAAAATACTAAATAAATATACTTAGCATGAAAAAAAAGACCAAGGTCAACGTCCAACTAAAGAATTCATTATACTTTTGAAAGCATAGGTCAGTCCCTATCATATGAGTATGAACAGATGATAGATATTTAACTGTGCCCAGTATATACTTACATGAGTATATATAACTACATACATCTATATGAGAGAAGAGGAGGAAGAAAGAGGAAAGATCTGCAGGGAGTTCATCAGGACACCCCTAATCAATTCATTTTTCCCTAGCTCAGTATAAATGAAATCACAGAAGGTAAGGGGCAACTAACAGATGCAATGATCTCTTAAAGTATTAAAATGAAAAAGCTTATCTATACTTTTGCCCCCTTATTAAGGGGTAAAAGAATAGTGTGAAGAATTTCCCTGATCAGATTGATTAAACTAGGGGGCAGTTAGCCACTGCTTAGTAAATTATTGCCCATACTCCTGGTTTCCTTAATCAATCAGTCAGTGAATCAATAAGCAGATAATCAAGGCAAGATATAGCTCTTGAGTATGACACCTGAAAGTCTAAAAGAAAGCCCATTAAGGAAGAAGACCTTAGCTCTTAAGAATCACTCTTCTTAGAGGGAGGAGATTTCTTGCACTTTATGTTGATCAGCCATGACATCTTGCAGAGAAGCTATTCCTTGAGAGGAGACTGATTTCATTAGGGAACTAAACCCATAAAGCAGAGCACCAAACTGGAGAAGCTATATGAGTTGAGAGAAAATTAATCCTTAACATCAGGAATTGAGCTACAGAGAACAGGACCAAGAATCCTAGCCAAGTGATCTTCCCAGTAGAAATGTAGCATGCCAAAGAAGCAACACAAGGAAATCAAAAAAAAGGGGAAAGGGCACTAGGCTCTCCAGTGCCAGAGATATGAGTTGCCTTAAGCTCCACTTTGGATTCCCTATGTACAGCAGGTGTCCACTGGGGAAATTTGAGGGGCCCTTATGTGTTTCAGGAAGGCAGCTAGATGGCTCAGGGAATAGAATACTGGGTCTGGGGCCAGGAAGATCTGAATTCAAATACAAACTCAGACACTTACTAGCTGTGTGACCCTGGCCAACTCAATTAACCTCTGTTTGTTTACCTTAATCCACTGGAGAAAGAAATGGCAAACTACTCCAGTGGCAAGCATCCTTGCCAAGAAAAACCCATGGATGGTAGAGTCCACAGGGTTACAATGAGTTGAACACAACTGAACTACTGAACAACAAATTGTGCTTCAGAGCCACAAGAAATGTTGGCCTATATTGCTCCTTTCTGTATACACAGTCTTTAACAGTGTTCCCTGTGTGTTTGCCCACTTCTCCCACCTACATGCTATATGTTTGTAGAAGAGCACACACTCAGTTTATAGTGGTAATGTTTACCAACAGTGGAGGTTCCTGAGATCTCCACCTATGATGATTTAGTTTCACAGGCATCTGCTGGGGGTGAGGGGGAAGAGAACAACATTTTTTTCTTTTTTTTGTTTCCAGACTCTGATTAGACAGTTAATCTAATGTGTTTTCTTTATGTCAGTCTAGTTGCTTTGAGATAATTTTGTATAATTGAATGTTTGTGTACTAATGTCTGTTGTTTTACTATTTTCTTTTTAGTATAGAAGTTGATAGGAACAATATGGACATTTCATCCTTAGACTACTGGTGCCTAGAAATATAAATTAAGTATACTGGGAGCTCATCCATGTTTGTTGTTGTTGCTGTTGCTGTTGTAATTTTTAGTGTGGAGAAGATCTAGACTGCTCCACTTATTGTGATATGAGTGAAGATAATTTTTCTAATATCCTTATGGACTGCTGCTCCATAAGATGAAGTTTGTTCTTAATTGCTTTGGGGCCGCCTAACACCTCTTTATTGTTTTTAGTTCAGGGAAGGCCCTAATGATAGGCACTAATCTATAAAAGATAGGCAAAAATCACCAAGATAGGAAATAACCTATGAAGAAATTTTATAAAATGTTTGTTGAATTGTATAACCAAGTTTTTGTAGTCCTGGATCCCCATGGAAGAATTAATTATCTAAGAATTCTGCCTTATAGATGTTACCGAACCTTTTTAAATATAGATCTCTGGTCTAAGGCACTTGAAAGAACAATTATTGAGTCCCCCACTACGTTACTAGAGAGCCTTAAAAATTGGCCTAGGGATGAATTCACCAAAAGCACCCCCAGTAGATTTGCTAGGAATAACAAATATTTAGATGAGGATCAGCTAAAGCAAACTTTAGCTTTAGGAGGATAGATCCACAGAGTATACCACTAAACTTGTGAGTGATTATGGGAAACCCAGCCTTTAACTTCAAGTTGAGGTGGAGATAGCCAAGAAAGATTATTGTGTGTGTAGATGAATGTTCATATTTGGCCTGGCACAATGGATAGGGAATTAGTGATAGCATCAGACATATCTGGGTTCAAGCTTTGCCTCTGATCCATGCTACTCTTATGATCATAGGCAATTCACTTTTCCTTTCAACTTAGGCAACTGTCTAAGACTGTAAGAAATTGCCAATATGTATCAATAGAGGGAATTTCCCTACAAGGAGTTCCCTGTGAGAATAGAATCACAGGCTTCAATTCAAACATTAGCATCTATGATGATATATGGATCTATAATTTACAGTACTTGAATATATTTCATCTATTGTACTTGGAGTATAAATAGTAAAAAGCACTGTTTTCTGACATATTCTTTTTAAAAGTCTTTCCCCCCTATAATATTATTATTAAGTACTGCATATATTAATCTATACACTTCAGGACACTTGGTCAAGCAATAATTGAATTAAAGGAGAAAGCATTCAATGCATGCCAGAAAAGAGGGGTAGTAAAGACTGAAGTATTACTCTTTTAGTTTACCCCCACTTGGGGAGTAGGGTAAGTAGAGAGCCCACCTACTTCCAACAGCTGGCATATTTCCCAGTTCACATTTCCTCCAGCTGCTAATGAATGCAAACAGCTGTCTCTATGATGATCCTATTTATCAGTAAACCAATACAGTAGTGTCAGTAGAGCCAACTTCTTACCTCTTGCAGAGAGAGGTTTTCACTTCTGTAGCATAGTTATGTTCTGCTTGCTTTAAGGCTTTTTTTTTAATCATCAAATCTAGACAGAAGTGCAAGTCTCCTCACCATGATGTGAAATTGGCTATATTTTTTTTTAAAAAAGGGAATAAGATAAATCAAGAATGTCCCAGAGGTTCTTCATTGCTTTCTTTTAGCAGAAGTGTGCACATTGCATAATATACACTATTACAAAGTTAATCTGTCTGCGCTCAAGAAAACCTTCCTGCTTTTACTACTATTTGATTTCACAATTACCAGTGATAGAAAACAATTGAAATATGATTCTCCAACTGTGTAACAAGGGAGTCTCAGTTTGTTCTGATTATAAGGACCAAATTCTTCTCTTAAATCTACCTGGAAGTTTATAGAATCATAGTCTTCAAAGATGGAAGAAGACTTAGCAGATGAGAAAACTAAAATCTAGAGAGAGTCAGTGAGTTGACCAAGGTTATACAGGTATTAAATAATAACAGATACAATTTGTAATGTGATTTAAGGTTTACAACATGCTTTTCACACAACAACCCTATAAGCTGAGATTTGAACCTAGGTTTTCTGATTCTAAATTTAGTGCTCTTTTCATCACATGTGACACCAGAAATTGCTTAAATTTGATTTTCAAATGAGATGTCATCATTAAAAGCTAGGCCTGGAGATTTTAAAAGGAAGCATAGGTTCTCTCAAATGAGATTTTTTAAAAATCCCATCAGCCTCTAACATGCACTACAACTTTCACTCTACATTTAGTTTTGACTAGTTTGATTAAAGTACCATATAAAAAATAGAAGTAAAGCGTCAAAAAGTATACAAAAGACAGCTCTAGGGAGAAAAAAACACTGTATCTCAAGTCACTGAACCTAGATTCAAATCATGCCTCCAATCCTTGCTACCTGTACAACTTTGGAAAAACCACTAAGTCACCCAGGGCCAGTTTTCTCACATGTAAAACAAGGAAGCTGGATTAGACAGATTCTGAGGTACCTTCCATCTCTATATCTGCAATCGTACATGCCTAAGACACTAGGGTTGTTTAACTTGTTTTATTTGACTGCCACTATCTTAACAAGGTGGAAGCAGAGAAATAGATTTCAGGTTTGCCTTAAGGAAAAATTTTCTTACAATTAGAAGTATTCAAAAGCCAAGTGGGTAACCTCGGAGGATGGTTGAGTCTCTCTTATAAGTCTTCAAGGGTTTTTACTGTTCTTGATTCCAAGAGAAAAGGCCCAAGAAGTATGCCCTTCATGAGGATGCTGGATGACTTTAGGTGAAGAATTTCATACAATTCTTGGTCAGATATAGGTTGGGCTATATGACCTCCTAGGTCCCTTCCTACTATAAAATTCCATGTTTTATAGTAAAACATTTGATAAATAGATCCCTCTCAATATTGGGTATCTCTATTCTTACACAACATGCATATACGTATCTATACATGTATACATATACAAATGTATTTCCTAATAGATTCCATAATTCTTTTGGGGTAGTCATAAAGCATTGGATTTTAATTTAGACAGAAAATATAGGTTCAAATCCCACCTCTCTTCCTCTCCACCTGTAAGACCTTGGGTAAATCTTCGAATCTGGTTTAGAAAATTTCATTTCCTCATCTGAGGACACTAAACTAGACAGAAGCTAAGATCCTTTCTAACACTAAACTGATGATCCTAACTTATGTACAGCCTAAAAACTGATTTGAAGCAATGGCTTTACACCCAGGTTACCCAAGATCAGAGACCTGGGTATTACCCAAGGGCATTACCAACATATTCTTTATTATGTGTTGCAAATGAAGCTTTTTAAGGTAATGTCTCAGGAGACTTTCAGATATTGAAGTTAGGAAATTAGCTTAAGTAAAGAAAAGCATCATTTTTCAGTTCATATGGAAGTAAGGAAATTTGGTCTTTTCTTCATCTCAACTCCAGTATTGTCTATCAAGGTAAGACATTTCATCTTTTACCTTCTTTTCCTACTAATACAAAAAATTAAAATGATGTTTGCCTTTGGGGTGGGTGAGAGAATTTCATTTCTAAAAGTACAAATTTTTGTTTTTATAAGATATTTAACTTTTACTTAAACCACCACAAAATTTGATTCTGTAATTCAATATTCCCAAGGAATTCATGCAAATTACTATTAATTCATATTCTTATGTAGTAGTGCTGTGAACTAGGATACTTTTATTATTATTTTTAAAGCACCTAGCTTTTTTCCCCACCTTATTCACTGGGCTAAGGGAAACCTTTTATTTTTCTATAGAAATGAATCAAGAAGATATGTTTCATGAATCTTTGGTTTTTTCACGGAAGGATATTCTTGTGAGGGACACTCTTTTGTCCTATTGTCTTTCTTGGCTGTATCAAGAGACCCAACTGATTTCATTTAGACTGTCTATCTGTTGGCTGCAGTATCTCGAAGCACAAAGAAGACTTTGTTTCTTTGTTTTCCTGTGGGTTCCAAGGAAGGCAGTCACATGAGGCAGAACAACAGGAAGCAGCAAGAAGTAAGGAGCTGTACAATCAAAGATAAAGAATTTGAACTTTGGGGAGGGGAAATTTCTTTATAGTGGTAGGAATGGAAGATAAGCCCAAAACAAAAGGTGGATTCAGTGTACTTCCATCATATGTGTGAAACAACAAATATGAAAATTTATAACATTTTGAAAAATATTATATTCTGTCTGGTTAGTCATTTTATTAACTTTATTAACAGGAAGATACAAGTATGTTTGTCTCATTCTTTAAAAGAATAGAAAAAGAAAAAGAAAGGCAATTTATTTCAAAATCAAATCCCCTGTTAGAACTCTGTCCTGGGCCAGTTAACCTTTTGCATTTTATTTAGCCTTCTTACTGACTGGCTTGGATGAAGAAATTTTGGGGGTTTTCCCAGTTTTCTTGAATACTTTAGAGGCCTCAGGTTTCTTTCCATTGCCTTTGGGTTAATCTTTGACCACGTCTGACTCCCTTCTTTCTGGTTAGTCATTTAAAAACATTGGGTAACTCAATATGCTGAAAAAAGTTTCTGGAGTATAAAGCTAAATAATAATAATAATTTATAAAATTATTTTGTTTGCCACTTTAATTACATTATCTCATTTGAT
Organism: Phascolarctos cinereus; assembly: GCF_003287225.1. NCBI lineage: Eukaryota > Metazoa > Chordata > Mammalia > Diprotodontia > Phascolarctidae > Phascolarctos > Phascolarctos cinereus. The sequence continues at coordinate 196,456,196 of NW_027555847.1, read as the reverse complement.
ATTTAAAACAACCCCATGACATAGTTATTATACCCATTTTACAAATGAAGAAACTGAGGCTCAGAGATGCTCTGACTTGCTCAGGGTCACCAGATAAAAAAAAATCCAGAGGATAAATTCCAATCCAGGTTTTTCTGACTGCATGATCATGCTCTATCCAAACAATTTTCCTTCTATCTACCCACTGTCTGTAGCAGTTTTCCCTTTTCTCTTTTCTTATTAATCTTTATTCTTATTCCATTGTACTCCATATTCACCTTTGTCTTGGAGACACATAATTCTGTTAACAGTATAATTAAGACCCAATTTTAAAAGAGATCAAATGAAATAATTTCTCAATTAGAGGGAAAACAGGCACTTGACAAAATTATATAGGATGAATGTTGATAATTATGATGATGGAAAGCTTTATCATGTCAGTCTTACTTCTCATATCATTTTATGCCAGGAAATGGGCATTGGCCATAAGACAATACCATACAAAATAACCCCAACAAAGTGAATATTTCTAAATGGAAATGGGCTATCAGCAGCTCCTTTGAGCTATCAGATGGATAATTGCACTTATTTTGTGTTGGACATGAAGAAATAGATATCCTCATGATAAAATTTTTCCCCATTTGAATCTTTAAAATACTGTGATTTATAATTGCTCTCTATATTATATATTCTTAAAATCATCCAACACCATAATTGCTGTTTGTAGGAACACTTTGTTTTAAGGAGATGTGAGAAAAGCACACCAGCCCATAGTACTATTTAAATTGCAAACCCAAGATAGGGTCGCCTTGTTTTCTTAACTGAACGTTTCAGAAAACTGAACATCTGAAACAAATTCAGTGTTCTCAGTCTCTCTGAATTTCTCTGAAGCCCTGTTTTCTTCAGCATTCAGCCCCTGGAAATTAAGAACCAGTTTCCCAGGTAACAATAACAGAGCAAAAGCCCTCACAAGACCTCCCTCATTCAAATTGTTAGCTATACAAATAAAGTTTCACAAAAAGGTTGCCTCTAAATAAAAGAATGACCATCCCAATCTATTGTAATAGGTAAAAGGGTATTATTCACAGTACCCACAATTGGACAATGTGGTTTTTTGTGATGAGCTGAATTACCTTCGATTGGTTTGCCTGTCTTTGCTGCATTCAGTAGTCTAAGCTGTCATTCCATTTACTTCCTCTCATCTCTTTCTAGTAATACCCCTCTTAATTGCATCCAGTTTTGTTTTTTGTATTTTTTTCTTAGAGGATTTGCTTACCAAAGTTGCCTTGTTTTGTTTTTGGAAAATACCCTGAACTGAAAGTTAAGTAGAATTTAAAAACATACAAAATTGTGCTCAGCCTTTGCATTTATGCCTGTTTCTTCAACCTTCTCCAGTGGTGTGCCTAAAAAAGGGAAGAAATTAATTTAACCTGTGGGATGACCCTCAAGGTAAACTAATTGGGATTGGACAAGGTGTAAATTTGATTAGAGATCTGGGGGTTCTTAATTTACTACAACCTATTTACCAGTCCCTGTACAGGGGGAAAAGGAGATGGTTGTTTTTTATTAGGATTACAGACTGATTGATAAACATTTGCAGAGAAAGATTAGGAGTTTAATGTAATTTAATAAAGCCATTTAATAGCTTTTTTTTCACCAGTGCTGGTTGGGTCATACAGAAATAGGATTTTATGAACTAGAGCTCACATCTGCTATAAGTCAGCTTTGTTTTGGTCTTTTTTATTTTCAGCAGTGACAAAAGCGATTTCTTTAGCATGGGGAACTCCCCTTGTAAAAATTCCCTTCATGGATACATATCATGGATACATGTCTATAATTTGAAGTCTTAGAGTGTTGTTGCCTGGGGGCACTGAGAGGCTGCATAACATACCTAAGGCCATTCAACTAATAAGTATCTAAGGCAGGAATTCAACACAGGTCTTCCTGACTATAAGGCTGACTCTCTCAATGTTCAGTCTAAAAATACTACTACATCTGTTCTCATGCTATAATATATATATATATATATATATATATTGTGTTGACCTTGAAAATGATGCTACTGATCTAATACAACAAGCATTTGGTTAATTATCTAGTAGTAGGAATGTTTTTCCACTTATTTGACTGTACTCTCTCTGACAGTTCTGCTTGAGACAAACTACATGCAACTGAGAGACAGCTAGCTTGACTTAGGGTTATAAACAAAGAACAAAGGAAACCTAACACCTATATGGGCTTAAAACTGACTACCCAGAATATTCCTAGTATGAGACTCTAAACTCATAGACTTTAATACAAACAATGCTGTACATTGGTAACAGTAAAATGATTTCACGGAATCTTGAACTATACTTGGGCTCTGAGATGCTAGAAAACTTCCAGGTAGACTGGTAGAAGATGAAATAAGAAAGTTATACAAAAGTTATTTTAATCATAAAAGAGAGAGCATGGCATAGAAGATAACATGTTATCAAAAAGACTGGGATTCCAATCTTGCCTCAGACTCTTACTAGCTATGTGACCCTGGGTAAGTCAATTAACCTCATTAAGCCTCAGTTTTCTTATCTGTAAAATAAGGGAGCAGATTCAATGCCCTTTAAAATCCATATTAGCTCTAAACTTATGTTATGCATGCAATAAACCTAATATTTCAACATTTATTCATTCAACAAATATTTACTGAGCACTTAGCATAGTTTCTGGTATGTATAAGCTGTCAATAAATGTTAGCTGAATGAATAAGTGAACGAATGGATTCAAGTCACTGTGGAAGATATAAGGATAAAAATGTATATAAAATATTCTCCTGCCATCCAGAGGTTTACCACCCAGTCATTTACAGGTAGCATAATAGCATGAATGTTACATTGGAAGACTGACTAATCCACTTCTGCCATTAAGCAACTATATGACTTTAAGTCACTTTAACCACTTTGGACTTCAGTTTTTATGTCATCAGAAGACAAAGTGTATGAGTAGTTTTTTCAAATGAACTACAGACCTTAATATAACCTACCTCATAAGCATCACTAGATACTTTGGGTTGGGACTCATGACTTGAATTTGGCCAGAGAAATGTATACTTTATCCAAAAATTATAGTTCAGATAAAAAAAAAGAGCAGCAAAGCCTCAGTATATATCGAAAAGTTCCATGGCTCTTTTTAAATCTAGCAGCCCAAGGAAGGAGAGATGGTGGCAAAAAAAAAAGGTAGATAAGGATCAAATGAGAGAGAAATAGCAATATTAGGGTGGAGGGGGACAGAGGAAGGAAGTATGCTTTGGAAGGTCCACTTACATGTGAAATGAATGAATCATTAGTTCCTCATTCAGATCACAAAGTTATGACAGATGCAGGATATAGGTATGATTGGGGATTTCAAGTATTCAGACATCTGCCATAGAACTCAATAGTCCAGCAATTCAGTGCCCATATGCCTACTTTCTCATCTCTATAAAATCTTTATCAGAATAATCTATGCATGTATCAAGGGTATCTTTGGTGAAAATATGAGAAGAGAACAGTTAGGTAAATTTTCTACAGCAGATTGCTTCTTCATAGTCTCACAACTGCCTGAAATCCCCTTTTTTGTTCATTTAAAACAAAATTCAGTCTAAAAGACTTTCACCAAGCAAAGTATTCGCCATATAAACATAAAGATCACACAGGGTTCTATAACAGGTGAAACTTTGAAGATGATGCATGAACGAATGAATTTAAAGTATTTCTTTAGTATATGCTGATCCCTGTGTTAAGTACTGGGAATATAAATGCAGGGGCTCTTAGCCCCTGCCATCTAGGAGCTTACATGCTAATGGCAGAGACAACATATATAGGGGAAGTTGGGCAGGGATCTATTATCTCTGAAGACACAAAGATTATAAGTAGATCAATAGGACAGTCAGTTAACACACTCTTTCCAGAAGCAATTAATTGTTGGAACAATGTTGATTGATTATACTTCTAAGAGGTAGAGGTGGAAAGTGGGGAGAGATGAGGTGAAAATGACTGAAGTGAAGATGTGGTCCTGAGGAGTGCTAAGCCCATTGGCCTAGCGACTCCCAGGAATAATGTCTGGTGGTCTAATTGGGATCATAGAATGGCAGTAGCAGTTGTGGAGGAAGAAAGGAAAATAGTAGATGAGATAATTCTTTAATGATCTGCTTAGCATCAATAACTTGAAGTGCCATATAACACAGATATATCCTCTATTGTCATTCACCAGTGTCACAGTGGATGTCATGTCCAAAGTCCAATTAGAAGAATTCCTTATTGATGACAGTATTTCTCTAATATTCCTTTTGGTAGATGACATTATATTAATGTCATTGAGCCCTGAAACACTCAAGGCTTCTTTAATGAAATCCATGTTCATTAGAAAAAGAATGTTTGAAATACTTATACTTGAAAAATGAAGTGGATTTTAAAAGGATATTACTCAGATAATGGCATGCATTTAGTTAGGTAGTCCACAAAGATATACTCTAGTATATGAGTGAGAGTGTGTGTGTGTGTGTGTGTGTGTGTGTGTGTGTGTGTGTGTGTGTGTGTGTGTAATTAGGAAGAGATTGAGCTGGTTCACATTTGTGAACATGCAGCTCAATTGCAGTTATCCTTCCTGCTTTCCTGCACTTTTTATCATCACAAATTCCCACTTTTTTTTGTTTGTTGAATTCTTATAGTATTTTAATATATAAGTATATACTTATAATTATATACCAATCCAACAAACTAAATTACCTTGCAATTATTTTAGTTAAATGAAATAATCCCATCTATATATTAGAGATTTCTACAATGCTACTATTATTTGATCTTTAGGAATCAGGATGATAGTTTCACAAAGTGGACTTTTTTTTTCCAAAAGTGTTAGACCAATTTTTAAAATCTTTCGTATGCCTTATTTATACACCTTTTAAAATTTCTGTCACTACTTCAATCCTCTTCTTCCTCCCTTTGTCAAAAGTCCCCCCACAATAAATATATAAAGTTGAAGAAAACAATTCAAGATATTGGCCATACTGGAGAACGTATCTAATTCTTTGCCTCTACCCCATCATCTCTCTACCAGGAAGTCCAAGATACATTTCACCGTCAGTCATTTAAGGTGAGGATTGATTGCTGCTTCAGTCAAAATTCTGAGATCTTTAATAATTGTTTCCCTCTAATATCATTGTGTTCTCATAAATTCTTTTCCTGGTTCTGTTCACTCTATCTTATATCAGTTTATACAAGCCTATCTTTTTTTTTCTCTAAAGCTATTATATTTCTCACTTCTTATGGTGCAATAAAATTCTATTTCATGCATATGCCACAATTTTTACAGCCATTCTCTAATTGATGGGCACCTATTTTGTTTCTAGTTTTTTGTCACAATAAAAAAGTACTGTTATAAATATTCTTGTATGTATTGATCCTTTCCCTCTCTCCCTTACCTTCTTGGGACATATACATAATAATTTTATCACTGAGCCAAAGGACATATACAATTTAGTGACAAAACCAAATATTTTTAGCATAAATACTCCCTCAGTGATATTTTGTGACTGTGTATCAGAAGACTCAAAATTGCAGATTTAATAGTTAATGGTAATATGCATAGCACATATAAGTGACTTAAACCATATTATGGCCTGTGGCTTTGGGGTGAGAAATAGCATAAAAGACATCATTAAGGACATATGTGACTGTAAAGGGAAGTAGAGCAGTTACAGAAAGAGTAAAGAGTAATAATATATGGACACCAAAAGTGCACACTAGTGCTCACTTTATATTAACTGGACAGAAAGATGGCCTCCAGTGCATTGGGTGAGTTTTCTAAGGATTATTTATGGAAGAAAGTGCCACAGGATCAGAAGATATGGGGAAATTTTGATCTTTGTCTATGGAATAAGTACCTGCAATGATGAGATAGATCTCAGTTATAATCAAGTATCAATACACTGCTGTCCAAAGTGCTGAAAGTCTCTGGCATGAATCTGGGCTCATAATTTGACAGTCCATTAGGATGAAATCAAATGTTTGTTTTCTGTCTCAAAAGATTTGGTTCTTTGGCTCTGTTTTTTTTTTGTCAAAATAGATTCATATAAATTGTGAGTTAGATGGATAGGGGAGGAATTACAAGATTAATTTCTAAGAAACATTATGAAAGACACAGGAATTCACATAAAATCAATAATTTTCCATATACCTTTGTAAGTGTGTTAAGGTAACAAATTGTCCTAATTTCCTTGTGATTACCCCACTTACAAAAAGTGAAGCCATTAATTCATCATGACAGAATATTGGAAACTTATTGGAAGCTATTTCCCGTAAGAATTCCTCCCAAGTTACATGGTCCCTAAACCCACCTTGCCTTACCTATCACCTGAAAGATATTTACTTCATTGAGTTCAGGCTTAGATTGCGAAAGTAATGCCTTGCCCTGAGGTCATAAGCACATGTTTAAGAGTTTATGTTATTGAGAAAATATTTGTGTCTTGGACACAATAGTAAAAAGAGGATTCCAACTTGTCTCTTAAAACTAAAAAGAACTAGATTTCAGTCTTTTGTGATTAATTATGCAAACAAATGTTGCTGTTGGTTTACATTATAATTGATATATTATCTTTGGAGCAGACATGTACTTCACTTATTCTAGTTTTAAATAACATTTACAGTACACTATCTACACTTTCTTCTATCTTTTTTATTTTGGACAAATACTAAAATTTAAATACATAATAAGAAAAGAAACATAAACTTAAATGTTAAGCAAACATAAAATAAGAAAAGAGAAAAATATGTCATGTGCACAGCAGAACATATGAGAGGATTCAGAATATGTAGCAATAACTTTCCATTTCAAAAAAGCCTATATATTAAATACTGCATGTTATGTTGAAAGGTGTCCATCTTTTCTTTGCTTCCTTGTAGGTTTGTCTACACTTTCTAACCCTGTTCTCTTTGTAACCAATTGCAACTTTTCACATATATGTAGTGCTTTATGATCATACATTGTTCATGCACATTATCTTATTTTATCTTCACAACAACCTTATGAGCTAAAAAGTGCAGATAACATTATTTGAATTTTACAATAGAAGAAATTTTGACTCAATGGTTAAGTAGCTTCTGTAAAGGACACAAATTGTGAGTGGTATCATTAGAACTTAAAACCAATTTAGAGTTGAAGGAGCCTTAGAGATCACTTATTCCACCCTTTTCATTTAACTGATAAGATAATCTAGGCTTAGAGAGTGAGTGGTCCATCTGAGGTCATATAGGTAACAGAGGTAGGATAGAACTTATGTTCTCAAATGCCCATATTTTACAAAATATTTGTAAAAAACCCAAAACAGTTAGCATAGTGCCTGGCACATAGTAAGAGCTTTATAAATGCTTATTCTCTCCTCCTCTTACCTAAAATCTGACCCTCTTTTGTCTCAGCCATATTGACTTACAATCAGTTGGAGATGAGTCCAATGATTTACAAAGTAGCCATCCTACTCTAGAGCAGAAAAAAAAACATCAGCTAGCTTATACAAAATTTAAATGCATGACCTTAATTAATTAGCCCATTCTCTGAGTGAGATAGTAACTTAGAATTACTTGATGTCATTAGAATTTTATTTCTAATATACACATTTTGGACAACAAAATCAATGCCCCAGAAGAGAAATGGTTCTGAGACATAAATTTCTGAGTGAGATGTTTCCATTTTCCTTCAGTTTCCCATGCAATTAATGTTTCTCACTTTTCTTTCAAAGTAAAAATATTGAAGCATGGAGTGAGCACATGTAATCAATAAGTCTAGGCAAGGGAGAAATTTCCATAGTTGTCTGCTTTCTTATAAAGACTCAGAGTATTAAATCATGATATCAGGTGTGATAGTTTTTAGTACTTTAAGCTTACTAGGCTACCTAAAGACTCTCTGAAGATAATTTTCATTAAGAAGAGAGAGACAGCTTGTACCACTCTACTACCCCAGTTCTTTTGGAATTCATCTTGACCAGAAGGCTGTTTCCCCACCCAATATTCTCATAGGGAAAACAGTTTGAATTATAGTCTTAAAGGGATGGAAGCACCCATTTTCCTTTCACAAAAACTTCTGGCTAGAGCCATTTGCTACTATAGAAATGCTTTCAGAATTCAGTTCTTTAAGATAAAACTACCTTATGTAGTATATAGCATATAGCGCTACACTATATGAAATAGCGTCTGGATTTTCCTTTGCGTTTTTGTATAAGCATGCCCACTATTGCTGCTCTTGTATTTGCAATCCCTTAAGAAGATTATTTAAAATGACAGGGATTTCTTACCTCCTAACAGAAAGGTAAAGAATTCAGATTCAGAAATGGCCAAAGTTTTGCCTGAATAGGCTTATTTATCACAAGAGATTTATCTCTATTTCATTTGGAAAAAGAGGCTTGACATGGGCTGGGGAGGAAATTAACATCCCCCTCTCAAAAAAAAAAAAAAGAAAAACAGGTCATTGAAATATTTTTAAATGTTTTATTTTTTTCTAATTACATATAAAACAACTTCTTCAAAAAATTTTGAGTTCCAAATTCTTTCCCTCCTTTTCCCCTCATTGAAAAGGCAAACAATTTAATATAGGTTATACATGTGCAGTTATGCAAACATATTTCTATATTAGTCATGTTGTAAAAGAAAACACAGACCAAAAAAAAGTAACAAATAGTGTCATTCGATCTGCATTCAGACTCCATCAGTTCTCTGGAGGTGGATAGCATTTTGCATCATAAGTCTCATTGAAATATGTTTATTGCAGAGAATACAAAAGGAAATCCAGAATGAAATAAAGACAAGCAGGACAGCTTTGAAACTTTCATATTTTAAAAAGCAAGTTGTTTATAATAGAGATTCACATACTCTTTTTTCTTTTACTGTATATATGGAAGCACTGTTTTTCTTTGATTTTTTTTTGAGTTTAGAATAAAAATAATATATTAAAAAATCAGAGCTGGAAGGATAATAGAAAATTCCTGCAGACTATATTTTTCCCATTCTGTGGTAGATATTTAAAAGGTAAAGTGGGCTTCTGAAGTCACCTTCTTATAGTAGATAAAGACATAAAAACATCAATAGTCTGCAAATCAGCTTTTAATGAGAAAGCATTTTTGAGAATGGCTAGTTATATAGAGAAACTCATACTTAAAAAAAAAAAACTGAGTATGCGCGTGTCCTTGCAAGCTCTGATTTGTGCCTGAGGCTGATTTTGTGAATGGATGTTGAATTGATATTGTTTACTATGCCTACTGCTGCTCTGTCTATCTTCCTCTCAGCTATTAGGGCTTGGCACAATTTTAGGTTGTTTTCCTTTCAGCAGTCGCATTAGGAAACTCTGTTCTTGACTAAAATATGGACCATGGAGAGCATGCCAACAGGGAAAGTTATAAAATAGCAGAAAGAATTTAAATGAGCACATGAGATAAAAGCTTGAGAATTATATAAGGCAGATAGCATCAAATAATTTTATAGCTTGAAAGGACCTTGGAAATCAACTGTTCCAACTCTCCAAAGATAAGGAAGTTGAAGGAAATCATGATGTCATAGCAACTAATTAGTGACAGAACTGGTACTAGAATTCAAGTCTCTTTACTCATTGTCCAGGGTTAATATTTTTTTCTAGTATACTACATTGCCACCATCAGATCCACTGATTTACACTGCCCCTTAAAAAATAATTTTGAAGTTTGTGGTCGCTTCACATTTTTGGAAATCAAGCTCATCCCCAGGAACTAAATTTTTGTAGGAAAATATGAACTCAAATACTTCTGATACATCTTAGAATTCATACATCTGGATCCAAAAATCTGTACAACATCATATAGAAAATCCAAATCAAGCTATATATTTTTTCCTATTTGATAACAGTTGTTTTCTTCCTAGCCTATTCTCTGCAAAGCCCCTTTCACAGAGTTGGCATAGTGGGAGTTTATGCTGGGCTAGATATTTTGTATGTAGAGTTAATGAAAAAAATGACTTAAAATATTAATATCTAAAAATGATTAAGCATCAACACAAAACCTAGGATGTAAAATATAAATTTGCATGTTGACCCAGCTTTACAAATCTTGTTCTGGAACCATTGGGACCAACTGCACTGACTGGACTCCTTTCACTAGTTCAAATTCTGATAACTGGCCAATGAAGTTTCCTTAGCTTAATAATAATACATTGGACGTGAATTCTCTTGTTATTCTGCAGATACTTTCTTTTTTCCTGGATTAAGTCCCCATTATTCTAAATTGGGGACAGCAGGATGGTGCAGTGGACAGAGCACCAGGTTTGGAGTCAGGAAAATCTGAGTTCAAATTCAGCCTCAGACACTTGCTTAGCTGTGTCACTCTGGGCAAGTCGCTTATCCCCTGTTTGCCTCAGTTCCTGTGTAAAAATGGGGACACTTTAGAGAAGGAAATGGCAAACCATTATGGTATCTTTGCCAAGAAAACTCCATGGACAAAAGTCCATGGGGTCACATAGAGTTGGTGATGACTGAACAACTGAACAACAGCATACTAAATTTATTGTTTTGTTCCATTCATCTAATAATTATTCATTCTTTTAGCATCAAGTATCTTTTATTTATAGAGCACTAAATCAATTGTGCTTATATTTATATATATGTTTAATCTATTTTATTAATTTATTTTGATTTATCAACAATCACTTCCATACGCTTTTGAGTTTAAAATTTTTCTCCCCCTTCCTCCCCACCACCCTTCACAAGATGGCACACAATCTGATATAGGCTATACATTTACATTCCTATTAAACATATTTTCACGTTAGTGAAGTTGTAAGTAAAAATTAAAACCAATAGGAGGAACCATCAGAAAGAGGAAACAAAACTTAACAGAAGAGAAAAAAAAAGATAGCAATTCAACTTTCACAGTTATGATTACTGTGTCTTTTTCTCCATCCTTTTCTCCTCCTGTTTATTCTTTTCTTTGTCCTTTCTCCTTTCCCCTCCTCAATAGTGTTTTGCTGTTGCCCACCACCTCCTTCAGTCTCTCCTCCCTTCTATTATCCCTTTCCCTTTTCTTCCCCTTTGCTCTTACTGCTTCTTCCCTCCCTTCTATCCCCCCTCCCTTTTCTTTCACCTTTTCCCTCCTACTGCCTATAGGGCAAGTTAGATTTCTATACCTAACTGATTATGTTATTCCCTTCTTGAGCTAAATCTGATGGGAGTAAGGTTCAGACAATGCTCACCCTCCTCCCTTCTTTCTCTCTGCTGTAATAGGATTTTCTGTTTTTTCCTGTAATGTAGTTTACTCTTGTCTGCCTCCTCCTTTCTCAGTACATTTTCTAAGATCTGACTAATTCACTTACTTGGATCCATTTAACCCACTTGATTAGATTTTTTTTTTAATCATTACATCAAAGTCAACTAATATTCACCCCTTTTATGTATACTCCTTTAACATGGTGTAATAACAATACAATTCTCAAGAGTTGCAAATGTCATCTTCCCTTGTAGGGATGTAAACAGTCTGCCCTTATTAACAACATTTTGTATCTTTCTGTCCCATTTACCTTTTTATGTCTTTCTTGAATCTTGTACTTGAAGATCAAATTTTTTGTTGAGCTCTGGTCTTTTTATCAGGAAGGTTTGGAAGTCCCCTATTTCATTGAATATCCATCTCCTCCCTTGAAAAATCATGCTCATTTTTGCAGGGTAGTTGATCCTTGGCTGCCATTCAAGCTCCTTTGCCTTATGGAATATCATGTTCCATGCCCTGTTGTCTTTTAATGTAGAAACTGCAAGGTCCTGTGTAATCCTGACTGTGGTTCCATGATATTTAAATTGTTTCTTTCTGGCTGCATGCAGCACCTTCTCTTTTATGTGGTAATTTTGGAATTTTGCTGATATATTCCTTGGCATTTTCCTTTGTGATTTCCTGAAAGATACTGTCCAGGCTCTTCTTTTCATCATGATTTTGAGGTAGTCCAGTGATTTTTAAACTGTGTCTCCTGGATCGATTTTCCAGGTAGGTTGTTTTACCAATGAGGTATTTTATGTTTTCATCTACTTTTTCATTTTTTTGTTTCTGTTTGACCGATTCTTGCTCTCTCATAGAATTATTAGTTTCCATTTGTCCAATTCTAGTTTTTAACAGATTGTTTTCTTCTGTCAGTTTTTGTACTTCATTCTTTAATTGGTCAGTTGTATTTTTAAGGGATTTTTTTTCTTCAGTGTACTTTTTTTCCAGTTTCCCAATTCTGTTTTTTAGGGACTTGTTTTCTTCAGTGTACTTTTTTTTCCAATTGGCCAATTGTATTTTTGAAGGGCTCTTCTACCTCTCTCACTAGACTTTTGAAATCCTTCTTGAGCTCTTCTAAGAAGGCTTTTTGGGCTTCAGACAAGTTCATATTCCCTTTTGATGTGGCAGATGTGGGTTTGTTGACAATGTTGTCCTCTTCAGAATTTCTGTCTTGATCTTCACTCTTTTTCATAATATGAAACTATGGTACATTTCTTTTTGCTCATGGTTTCTTTATTCCTTGGCCTTTAAAGAGATTGAGCTCTCCTGCTGGGGAACAGAGGGTACTGACCCAAGCTTCTCGTGTTAGGAACCTAGGTCTTGGTCACTGGGTTCGTGTGCTGGGGCCTCTTATGTTGGCAATTGGAGGCTGTAGGGTTTTGGCAGCTTACCTCATGTTGGGCTGGAATCAGCAAGGCTGGAACTTTCAAGCAATTCTAGGTTGCCTTTTTCTTTTCTTTAGCTCTCTTCAGCTCCTTTTACATGGGTAGTGCAGGGTGTTTACCTGCCTGGGGCCTCTTGCAATGCTTCCTCCCTCATTTCTGCTAATGCACTGGGAGATTCCTTTGTGGTAGAGTGCCAAGGCACCTGGTGGTTTTCTGAGCTGGTTTCGACCAGTTCCCCCCCACCCTCACTGAGGCACTTAGAGGTCCAGGTGTTGGTGTTTGCCTGCTCTACCACCTGGGCTTCAGGATCTCCTCCTGGTTGACAGTTGGAGGCTGTAGTGTTCTGACAGCTTACCTGGTGTTGGTTTGTATTCAGCAAGGCTTGGACTTTAGGAAGACTCTAGGTTGCTTTCTTCAGCTCTTTTCAGATGCATGCTGCAGGGTGCTTATCTGCCTGGGGTCCTTTGTAGTACTACTTCCCTTATTTTTGCTGAGGCACTGGGAGACCCATTTGCTTTGCCGCTGCACTGCTGTTCCTAGTCTTTCTTCTAGTTCAGCTTTTCCAGGGTTTTTTTTTTTCCTGTGGTGATATTTTCTGGGTTTTCAGAGGTTGATAGGGGAGGGTGAGAGCAACTACCTTTTTACTCTGCCATCTTGGCTTCCGGAAGCAAAACTTACCTTTATATATCATTTGAATTATGGGAAAGAAACTGTGGCCCAATGGACAAAGAAATGGTACAGGGGCCAAGATGACCTGGGTTCAAATAGTAGCTCTGACACATACTGACCAAGTCACAACCTCTCTGCGCTCCAGACAATTCTCTGTAAGTTCAGGAACAGGGGCTCTTACTTGCATTGGGAGAAGATTCTCCCCAGTCATCCCCATCCTGATAATATCAGAAGTCATAAATTTATTGGTCATGTGTTTAAAGTTGTATGTTCAATCTCCAAGGTTTATTTTTAAATGTATTTGCTTATCCCAGTTCTGTCTTTGTAAATTCCTACATGCAAGAAAATCTGCAGCCCCTTCCAGCTCAAAAATTCTTAGATGTTAAGGCTGTGTTTGATTTGTACAGCTCTCAGGACAGTAGCAGCTGACATTTATATAATAACTTAAGGCTTACAGAGTGCTTTACATGCATACTTATCTCCTACTTACTTCTGAACCTCTGGTAATTTATTTTCTGATTTCATCACCTGACTGGAACTATTTTTCTGCAAAGTAACCACTGACCTTAACTTTGAAACCCATTGGTCTTTGCTCAGCTCTCATCATACTAACACCCTTAGCAGCTTTTCACACTGCCGACCACCCCTCTCCTTGATACTCTTTCCTCATTTAGTTTCCTTGATATTCTTCTCTCCTATTTCCTCTGTTACATTTTTGACTACACTGCTTTTTCGTCTGCTTTATTGGATCATCCATTAAAAATAAATATCCTCCAAAGCTGTATCCCAAAGCCTTTTCTTTTTTCTATACTGTTTCTTGGTGATCTTGTAAGCTCCCATAGATTAATTCATTATCTCTGTGTCTACCAAATCCAGCCATAATCTATCTCTGGCACACTAGTCTCACATCACCAACTGCCTGTTTAACAGCCATATCCACAACTCACACTCAGCATTTCTAAAAAAGAATGAAACACATTTTCTTTCCCCCTAAACCCATTCCTCCTCCAAATGTCCCTATTTATGTTGAGGACAAAATCTTTTCTGTAACCCAGTTTTATGACCTTGGAATCACCTTTGGCTCTTTCTCATTCAGTAACCAAATAGTATCAATTTTCCAACGATAACAAATATCAGACACTGACATAAATCACAAATCATTGCCGTCACCTCTCACCTGAAATTTAATTGATCTATCTTCTCCCCTCTCCCATCCACCTTCCAACAGCTGCCAGATAAATGTACCTAGAAATAGGTCCGACTATTTTACTTCCCTATTCAAAGGACTTAGTGGTTCCCTAAGGCCGACAGGATAAAACACAAACTCCTCAGCCCAGCATTTCAAGCCTTCCCCAATCTGCCTACAACTAATTCCACACTTATTTCCTATCATGCCCATTCATTACTTATCTCATCATACCCATAATGTGACTGACACATAGTAAGTGCTGAATCATTTTTTTCATTCATTCACATACTCCATAAAAACTGACCCACTAACTGTTCCCAAAACACATCTGTATCTCATCTCAATGCTTTTGCATTGGCCATACCTCTTGCCTTGTATGCACTTCCTCCCCACCTCTGCCTCCTAAAAATATTAGTTTTAAGACTACAGTACCACTTTCTCCATGATACCTTTCCTGATCCCTCTAATTGCTAATGTTTCTTTCCCTCCTCATTTTTCCTTGAATTTGCTTATCAGCATACCTGCTATATTCCCTCCTTGCTGCAGCTGAATGTAAACCTTTTGAGAATATGAATTATTTGTTCATAAGTTAGTATGTGTCAGAGGTAGGGCTTGTACCCAGGTCTTCCTGGATCCAAGGTCATGCCTCCATCCACTAGCCTCTCATTATGTGTGTGTTCATGCACACACACACACACACACACATGTTCTTGTTGCTGTTGTTGTTACTAAAGTTGTGGCCAAAGGAACTATAACTTGGGCCTAAACTTATAGCCAAGTATCAATTCCACTTAAGAACTGGTTTCCTCTAAAACTAGTTTCTCAATGAATAAGGACAGTAATATGAAACTCTGCTTCTTCACCAACTATCATTACTAAACTGCAACCAGTGAAAAATGATCAATCAAAATGCTCTATTTCTACATAACATGCTGTGTCAGGAATAACAGCTGTCTGTGAAAATGGAGATGGGAATGAGACAGATTTTCTAAAACATCACCAACTATTTTTGTGAGCTAAACACTTCTTTACCAAATTTGGTTGGATTTGTATTATTTTAAGGGTTTCACTTGTTTGAAGGGTGATTTTTAAAGTTTTTGCCAAGCTTGACTCCTCATCAGTGTGAAACAAACCATCCCCTAGTGTTTCAACACATTTCATAAAGAGGAAAAGAGATGTTATATATTTTTGCCTCCAGACATTCATACATATTCTCATATCCTCTCCCATTCTCCATTGTTTCATATCCTACGAAGAAAGAACTCTAATCCTGCTTCACAACTCTAATTGCAATCATGTTTAAGTGATCAGTGATTCTGGATCCATGTCCCCTTCCTAGGGCATGTTTTCTAGCAAGTTCATGCAACAAATGGAGGCAAAAAAAGACAGAACAAATACATACCACACTTTTTTTTTACCTTTTTCTTTCTGGCTTGTAGTTTTTCCCCCTATATTTATACTTATACATTACATTTCACCTTCTGGTTATACAAAAAATCATTTCTATAATCAAAAGCATGAATGATTTTAGCCCTTTTCTTTTTCATTTCTACAAATTGATTAATGCAGAATCTTTTTATAATTTTTTTTATCAGTTTGGAAAGAAATTATAAAGAGTAGTTCATAAGAGTATTTGAAGAGGGATTAGAATAACAGGCAAAATTGCAGTTCAATGTAACTGGATGATGATGTAACATAGGCCAAAATAGAATGATCCATACTGATTCTATCCATTCTGTGTTTGTCACCTTATAGTGTCTGAAACACTTGCCCCACAATGACCAAATGAGTGAGATTGGTTTTTCAAGTAATATACCCATTCTATAGATGAAGAAACTGATGGTCAAAAACACAAGGTAACTTGCCTGGAGTCATACAACTATTCACTGTTAGAGCAATGATTCGAATTCAGTTCTTCTAATCCTAAATCCAATGTGTTTTTTCCCTATTATACCATGTTGCCTCACCTCAAGTTCACATCTTCATTTTCCCAGAGAAAAAATGGTTTACTTCTAAATTAGCATTATTATGTTAATAATAACTGATATTCATATGGCACATTAAATTTTGTACACACGTTCATATGTTAGGGGCGGCTAGGTGACACAGTGGATAAAGCACTGAACGTGGACTTAGGATAACCTGACTTCTTATTGGCCTCTTACATTTAATACCTATGTGAGACTGGACAAACCTCTGTTTGGCTCAGTTCCCTCAACTGTAACATGGGAATAATAATAGTACCTACTTCCTAGGGTTGTTGTGAGGGTCAAATGAGATAATATTTTAAAAGCATTTAGCACAATGTCTGACACAGTAAGTGTGATTAAATGTCATCATCATCATGATCATGTTAAATTATTTGAGGCAATAAAAAAACACTGGCTTTAAAGTCAGAAGGCCCAGGTTTCCATCCTACATTGTCATTTATTGCCTATGTAAACTTCTGTAAACTGCTTAATCTTTCTAGACCTCATGTTCTTCATCTATAAAATGAGCTCATTGGATAGGGCACTGGGCTTGGAAGCAGACTCATTCATCTTTATGATTTCAAATCTAGCCTCAGAGGCTTATTAGTTGTGTTACCTTGGGCAAGTCACTTAACCCTGCTTGCCTCAGTTTCTCATCTGTAAAATGAGCTAGAAAAGGAAATGGCAAACCACTCCAGCATCTTTGCCCAGAAAATCCTAAAATGAGATCATAAATGGTTGGACATGACTGAAACAACTCAACAGGAACAACAAAAAAGATCTTTCTAGCTCTAAATTTATGATCTTACAATCATATGATCCTCACAACAACTCTGTGAGGTAGATACTATTATCACTGCCATTTTACAGATGAGATAACTGAGGCTCAGAAATGTTAAATGCCTTGGCCAGGAACAAACAGCTAGTAAGTACAGTCTGGATACAAATCCAGATCTTTCTAATGCAAAAACTGGAATTCTAGCCACCACACCACACAGGCTTTCATTTAACCCTCTATGTGTCCAAAGTATATACTGTTATGGACAATACCTTGATGATTCATTTGAAGTGTTTTATTCTGTGTGTATGCATGTACATACTTATGTCAGAATATGTGTATATAGGCTGGGCTTTCCAATATCTAAAGAAATTCCATTACGGAATCAACCTCGTTGAGTATCTTAAATTCTTAAGACAATAGCCAGGAGTCCTGAGAAATTATATGATCACATGGAAAGTGCATATCAAAGGATAGCATTTGAACCTAAATCTTCTTGGTTTCAGTGCTGGCTCTCTGTACACTATAAGATGCCACCTCTCTTTTACATGAATGATTGATTCTGAATGTAAATACAAAAGATTTATAACCTAACATAAAGCAAATTAACCAAACCAATTCACGCTAAAGTATGAGAGTAACAAATAAAACCTGAATGCATACTAATATAAATATGTGATATAAATTGAATTGCAAGGATCCTGTTTGATTAAGGGAAGGAATTTCATCTTTAAAGTTCACTATGCAGTGGCAAAGTTTGTATTGTCTTGTTACAAACCCTGATGTCACAATGGTATGTCCTCAGAAGTTAATGAGCAAGCTTGGTATTTCATAGATAAGGCACCAGAATGGCCACTCTAGTGTCTCCAGGTTATGCAGGACTCCAGACTTGAAAGCGTAACCCACTCAGTGTGTGCTCTGGCATTAGACTTACGTACAAAGCTGTCTTAGTCACTTTATTTTTTTCCAAAAGTACCTTACGTTACATCGTCACAGTAGGTACAAGTTAGACTTCAAAAGTGAATAAAAGCTTGAGGAAACTTGCTACTGAACACTCTGCACCTTCCTGAGTCTTCAAAGAGATTAGAGTTTTGAGCCTCTTTAAAATATAGTATACTCAGTTGGCCCTGATGCTCTTCAGAATCCCAAGCAGCAAATCCAAAGAGAACATATTTTAAGTCTTTCCATTTTTTAATTGTTATCCATTTGCCTTCCCAGCTGCAGTGTCACCCTAAGCCCTGTTTTGGAACTTGTTAAACACATACAGCATATTTAAAATAAAATTACTGACCTGTTTGACCTATCCTCTCATCTTCAGAATTTTGTAACTGGTACCTTGTTTTACTAAATATTTCTTGAATAGGTTCATTTTATACCTCCTTCCTAGTGGTTAGAAAGCTTCAGCCCTGCTTTAAATTTGCAGCTGGAATTGATACTCATTTAAAAATATTTAAAACCAATTTCCCACATAACTATTTTGATCTATTATAGTCACCAAAGTGATATTCCAGAAGCACAGGTCTCACCATGCTACCGCGCTCAAAATGTTCACAAGTTTTATAGCCTCTAGATTAGAACTTCTTAGCTTTTTCTGTGTTAAGGATCCCTTTGCCAGTCTTGTGAAACCTATGACCCAAAGGAACTTGTATTAGAAATGCAGGCACACATCTATGTGTATTTGTATAGTTGGCATGTGAATATGTCTATATCCTTTAATTTGGTCATTTCTTACCACCACCCAAAGTGAACATTCCTTGTAACAAAAAAGACAAGTAAGAAACCAAAACAATGAGTGTATATACACACATGCACATATACACACAGATAATAATTCCAAAATTAGAAGATAGTGAACACCAAGTTGTAATTTCTTTTTCCTGTCCAGGTTACCACACACATCTGTAGGACCTCAGGGTAAAAAGCCATGCCCTTCACAATCAGGGGCCAGACTATGTTTACAAATTTATCACATAATATTCCCTTTCCCACATTCTGATTCCTTCACTCACTGCTACTTTCAAATATGCCCAAGCCACCCCCAGCTTTAAAAAAAAAAACTTTACTCGACCCTATCACCTCCCTCAATTTATCATCTTATATCTCTTCTCCCTTGCACAGTCAAACAAATTTTAAAAGATCGCCTATACTCACTACCTCTACTGCCTCTCCTCTCAACCTTTGCACTTTGACTTCTCACCTCATACCCTAACTGAAACTATTCTCTCCAAAGTTACCAATTATGTCTTAATTGTTAAAGATGAATAGTTTGTATTTAATGTTAGAGGTTCTAAGAAGCCACTGGTGTTTACTGAGTAAAGGAGCAATGTGGTCAGACTAGTGCTGTAGGAAAATCATTATTTTGCCAGCTGTGTGGAGAATGGATTGGACAGAACAGAGACTTGAGCTAAGGAGACCAGTAAGGATGGAGATGGAAAGTCCAATAAGAAACTGTTGCAATAGTTTAGCAAACAAGTGAGAAGGGCATGAGCTAGGGTGGTAGTTGTGTCAGTAAAGAGAAGGAAATATACATAAGATATGTTGTACAAGTAGAACCAACAACATATGGGGTGAGATTAAAGAGTTGAGGATTTATTTTTAAATATATCTTTGTGATATACAGACTGATATTTCTTTGTTATATTAATAGAAATGCAGCATTTGGAGAACTTTAGAACAGAAATTGAAAACGATCTTCTTTCACGAGGCATTTACACTTCAACATACCAGTGCATTGTACCCTGACTAGTCTTAGACTCATGGGCAAAAATGTCAAAAAGAAAGATGTTTCACAAAACAAATGGAAACATTTAGCTGAATGAAAATAGGGAGCTAAGTGACATAATGGATGGAGTGCTTGGCTTAAGGTCAGGAAGCCCTAAATTCAAATCCTGCCTCAGGCCCTTACATAGTTGTGTGACCCTGGACAAGTTCATTAATCTCTTTCAGCTTCAGTTACCTCAGCTATAAAAAGAGGATAATATTAGGGCCTACCTCCTAGGGTTATTGAAAGGATACATTGAGAAAGTACATGTAAAGTGCTGTGCAAACCTTAAAGTACTGCATAAATATTAGCTATTATTAGCACCTTTTGAATTCTAGGAAAGGCAACATCATTCACTGACAAGCTTAGTCCAAACAAATGTGTTTGAAAAGGGTAATGCTTGCTTATGGGCTTACCATTCTAAGAAGCATGAGAAGTCTGTTGGAAAGAGCTATGAAGGATTTTGAAGTCATGTCAAAACAGTCTGAATATTGCTTACTGTTATGATGAGTTCATCATCTTGAAAATTTATGGAAGTACTGATACCATCTAATGTGAAAATAAATTATTCCAGGATTTTGTTTCTACCTTATGGAGTATCCACACACCAAAGGGTGGGTCATTAATTTGTACTGGCAACCCTGAACTATATCAATAGCCCCTTAAATTTCTGCTCTTTCTCCTGAAGCAGAGATTTGACTATATCTCTCTCCAAAGTCAGTTAATTCAGTGGCTCCTATGACCTTCAGGATCAAATATGAAATCCTCTGTTTAGCACTTACAGCCTAGCCGCTTCCTGTCTTCCTAGTTTTCAATATTTTTCTCAGCTCCATGCACTCAACAGCCCTGTCATATCCCTTTGTTTTCTGTTTTGTCACATATCACACTCTATCTCCCATCTTTATTTCACCACATTGACTTTCTCCTCATACTTGGAATGTACTTCCTCTGCAGCTCAGGTCAAGCATTTCCTTCTATGTGAGATTTTCATGAAACCCCTGGTTGATAGTGTGTTTCCCCAAACTTTATCTTGTATCTTTTGTATTTTGTATTTACTGTGTGTATACTTTTCTGCATTTGTTTTGTCTCTCCCGTTAATTAGTGAAGAATGTGAAAAAGAGCCTAACACAGTAACTGTCACTGTCATTACAGAATGCTTTCTGATTGGCTAAAACTAAGCATGTTTAGCCTGAAGTAAAGAATACTGATACAGGACATGATAACTGTCTTTGAATATTTTAAGAACTGCCATGTGAAGGAAGATTAGACTCATTTTGTTGGGCCCCAAAGAACAAGAAAAGGAATAATGGGTGAGAATTGCAAAGAAGCAAATTTGAGCTTAATGTTTGGGAAAACTTCCTCATAATTAGATAACTCCAAAAGTGGAATGGGCTGTCTCAAGAAAATGATGGATTTCTTCTGCCTGGAGGTCTTCAAGTAGAGGCTAGATGACGATACCATTAGAGTATGTAATAGGAAAGATTCCTTTGTTAAATGGTAGGACTACATGGCTTCTGAGGTTCTTTCCAAATATCAAACTCTGTAATTCTGCGATTAATTTGGTGATACTTTATAAAGTGCAAGCATAAGATATGTATTTCTGTCATTGTGATTATCATCATTACTATCATTACAGTATTCCCTGACCTGAAAGTAAATTGAAAACAAATGGTAGGGCTGGGTTTTTGTAAAGCCAACTCATTAGACCATTATTCTGAGAAATAACATCAATTGGTTTTTACTAAAAGGAACAGAATTCAATTCTGTGAACTTTTATTAGGGTTTTTAAACCATTTTTCTAATAGTTAAATTGAAGGGGTTTTTTTTTGTAATTGCATGTTCTCTAGTCTCATTTGACCTATAGTATTTCTACAATGCATAGAAATAACAGAGAAACTGTCACCCCTGCCTGTTAGGAGAATTTATTATTTTGTAGGTGTTCAGGTTACAGGTGGTTTGCTTTGGACCTGATTGATGATTTCCTCAGCTTAAGGAACTCTCTCCACCAATCCAGATCAATGACTGGTATGTAACACATAGTCTTATGGAGTTGGCTGGAACAAAGAGGATAAGTGACTTAATCATGATAACACTGCTAGTATGTGTCAGAAAATACTCAGGTCCTCCTGCCTCTAAGACCAGACCTCTATCCATTATGCCTCATGGACTTTTTTCACTTAGATATTTCTACTAAAATGTGAGCCAGAAAATTGTGGGGTTCAAGCATAGCTTTAAAGTTAACTTTTAATTTTGACATTCTTATTAGTTTGTTATCTATTTTAAAATTTTCATTTTATGGTCACAGATATGTCTAGTTCCTTTTTAATTACTTCTGATGTGGATCTTGTGCAGTTAGTATCCACCTCCATCCTTCTACCAATCCCTTTAGAGAAATCACGTAGGGTACATTAGGCTCCTAAACCACTCTTTTAATTTAAATGAGACAACCTCAGCTATCATTACCTTATAAGATCTTCACAGTTAATGTTCAGGGACTGATAGAATTGGAGAGAGGCTTTCTCCTGGAATGCAGTTCAGTCTTACCTTTAGATATTGTTGTGTCCAGAAGACAATTAGTAAAGAATGTGAAAGCGAACCCAAGCTTGAATTAAGCAGTCTATTGAGTTGTCCTTAATGAAAAGAAAACATAATCAACCTTTGGAATCCATAATATATTCCTCACCCCATAGCAAGTAGCAAGTACAGCATCATCAAATGCCAGAAGCACAATTTTTTTTGTTTTTCTTGATTAATCTAACTAACTAATGTAACTGACAGACTAATAAAAGATAGCATATATCTTGTATAGGTTGATCTTTAATTAACAGAGGTAACATGGTATAGTTAATAGACTTGGAGTCTGGAGTCTAGTTCTAGACTTGGAATCAAAAACAAGGAGACTCAAATCTTGTCCCAGGTGTGTTTACCAGATATTTGACCCTGCACAAATCACTTGACCTCTCTGAGGCCTAATTTACTCATCAGTAAAATGGGAATAATAAGAGCACCCATATGATTATGGATGGTTTAAGGATCAGATGAGATAATATATGTAAATGACTTTGTTAGCTTTAAAGCACTATATCAATTGTGAGCTATTTGGCTCTTCTACCTCTAATAATTACTTCCTTGTGTTACAGGTACTTTGTCTTCCTTTATCAGGCACCACCAACCATGCCATATTGTCTTGAAATGTTAGCATTTTTCATAAGCTATTTCATGCTAGGTGTTCTAAAAGGGACCTTTATGTCAAATCTTTATCCACCTACTTTACCTTTCTGTCATATCTGACTGAATGCTAAATGGGTGCAAAACTTTGCCTGGCTGTAGACAGTAAAAAATAAATATATGGGTACTAAGAGTACCAAGTATGTTCATGAACCGGAAATGATGATGTAGAAGATGCTTTGATATTCTATCTCCTTCCTTAGGATGTAATTAATTGTCATGATTGTCCTTGAGAATGCTGTTGTTTAAGTTTCATGCAAAAGTCCTAAATGGAAATAATCATGGATGTCTACACTGAATTTTGCAGTAGACAAATCTCAGTTGAAAAGGAGAGACTTTATGTAGCACTTCTGAAGAGTAAAGATTTTTTTCTGGATTTTAAGAATACTGAGATATTATTACACCTTTGCCAGTTAACTGAGCAAATTTCAATGATATGAGGGAAACAAGAAAGGTTGCAAGTGAATTTACCTCCGATTTTTATAGGGTAGAGTATTTTCTCATCAAGCTTCCATTTTAATTTTAAATAGAACCTACCTCCTGGTAGGGGGGTGATGGACTCAGGAGACAGAATAAAATATACATTTTTGGACACAGCCAATACATATATACTATTTGCTTGGCCCTACATATCTTTTAAAATACTTATTTTTCTTTATTTATTTTTAATGGGAAGTGGGATGTGCCAAAAAGAAAAACATAATACTTGTTCGTTGGGGAAGAAAAGATAAAAGTTAAAACTATAAGTAGAACAAAGAAGTCTTTGCTTTCCATTGGAAACTGATGCAAAGTGCCAATCACATAGGCAGACCTGATGTTTTTCCCCTGGAGGTGGCTCCATTTTAGTGGCAAGTGAAATGAGTCTCTTAGTTCTAAGCCCTGTTTAATCCCTGAGGAAGAAATGAACTGTATAAATGCCAGCTATTATTATCAGGGCAACAGCTGCTTAGAGCTCTTCTGGTCTGCAGAGATAGAGGCCCCTTACAAATTACAGACTACACCTTTTTTTTTTAACTCATTCACTACTTTGCATTTCAAAGTGCTTATGGTAGGTAGGCCTAAATATGCATTAAAACTAGATGTGTAGAGTTGATTGGTCTTGCATCATGGAATCAACATTCAGAGAATTATTGATTTGTACTTGAGGCTACACTGAAAGACTTAAAAGTTTTTACTTTCTGACCACTGTCTGTTGATCTCTTTAGCATAAGTTACTTGTCTCCAGTCATTTCTTTGTTGATAAAATTTTGTATGATATATTCAGGTATCTATCTGATAGTTATATTAATAAATGTCTCCTCTTCCTATAATTTTGTCCAAGATTAAATGGTTGAGGAAATAATCAGTAGATCAAATCTGAGGGAGTACACTCAAGTAAAAATAGCATTGGGTTTGGATTTAGATCTTCTTGGGTTATTTCTCTGCAATGAAGCATTACTTAAAGTCAGTCAACCTCTCTGACCCTTAGCTTTTTCATCATTGCAACAAGAGCTAGAAGGAACCTCAGAAGCAAAACAATAATAATAATAGTAATAGTAGCTAGCATTAAGATTTGCAAAGTATTTTACAAATATTATTTTATTTCATCTTCACAACAACTTTAAGATGTGGGTGCCATTATTATCTTCATTTCTTGGATGAGGAAACTGAGGCAGATAGTGATTAAAGGACTTGCCTAGGGTCATACAGCTAGTAAGTGTCTGAGGCTGGTTTTGAAGTTGGGTCTTCCTGACTCTACACTCAGCACTCTATTGCTGCTCCACCTACCTGCCTAACTTGTCTAACCTTCTCATTTACAGTTGAAGAAACCGAGATGTAGAGAAAGGAATGATGTAGTTCAACTCTAAGGTCCCTTCTAGCTCAAATCTTATGGACTTATTCTCTTATTTATATAATCAACCAATTCTCTATGTACATTTTTTTTGTGGCAAATATTTCAATATTTTAAAGATTTGTGGTTTTGTTACTATGAGTAATCAGTAGCCACATATGAAAAGTTCTATATAAATCAAATGGTATGATAAGAGAAACTGATTGATTCCTTTGGTAAAATCATATAACCATAGCTTGAAGGAAACTTAGAGGCAACCTCACCCAACCCCTCATTTTATGAATGAGGAAAATGAGACCCACTGAAGTTACATAACTTGCCAGTTGTTACTCAGTTTATTAATGGCAGATCTGGGACACAAACTCAGGGTTCTTGATCACCGGTTAAGATTTCTGTGTTCCATTGCACTATACAAATAGAAAACAAAGAGTTTTATAACTGAAAAGAATCAGATCATTTAGTCTAATCTCTTCCTCTAAATGAGAAAAATGAAGCCAAGAGGAGGGAAATTATTTCTCCAGATTCTTACAGAGTGTGACTGACTAGAACTCAGGTCCCTTGACCCCAAATCCATAAAAGCAGTTTCTATAAATGAAAGATATACTTAACAGTAACCTTAAAGATCTGGGCACACAAGCATTCTTACAAATAACATCGAATTGAATTATCTTTCTAGACGCCAATAGGCCTAAGGACATGAGACCACAAAGGATGCTGAGAAAAGGTTGAGGGGAAGGAGGCAAGGAGATAGACAGACAGACAGACAGTCACTGAGATGCTGAAGCAAAGAAGAGTGCTAAGTCTTACTCTTCTACCTGGCAGAGAAAGAACCAAGAACCTAAGGACCAGAAAGAACAAGTCAGAGATTCTCAACCTTTTCTGTGTCATGGAAACCTTTGGAAATCTGGTGAAGCCTATGGGTCCCTTATCAGAATGATGGTTTTAAATGCCTAAAATAAAATATGTAAAAATACAAAGGAAACCAATTGCATTAAGGTAAAAACATGAATTAAAAAATAAACAATTTCATGGATCCCAGGTCAAGAATCCTTGCCTTAAGTTCCTCCCACTACTTCTGTACAAGTCACTTGCCCTTGTCCCAATTGTCAGGTTAGGAGGCTTTATGTCCTCAGCACCCTCAGAGGGTTGAATGCAATATTGCATCTTCTGAAATCTAAGTTTTATATGCCAGCTTTGAGAACTATTGGGTGAAAGTGTTGGGGGAAGGGAGACGATCTTGTCCCACTTCGAGGGACAAGACAGTTTGGAATCAAGGATGACCAAGCCTGTCAACAAAAGGCTACAACCTTAAGTCTTACTGCTGCCCCTTTTTACTGAGACCTGTTGTTTGGCTGAATTAGAAAGAGATGAGTTATTATGCTCCTTATTACAAACAGGTAGAAGGTAATGAGGTATGAGTTGTTAATGATGATATTTTCAAGGATAGCTAAGCAGGCAATCTCTTAGCAATCAATGCTGGCGGTGCTTCTTCTGAAGCAGATCATAACTCCCCCATGCCCTAGTAGACTGCTTCATGAATTTTTGACCCAGAAAATGAATCATTTGTTGTCCAACCTTCTGGCAGGCAGCCTTACATAACTTAAATAGGATAGTTCAAAATGAACTGTCATAGAATTTATTTCCAGGTCTAAACTTAATCTTTCCATGTTGGCTACAACCTGCCAGAGGTTAGGCCCCATTTGCATTGTCTCACCGCAGGACCAATTGAAGTGAAACTTAGTGGAAGACATTCTCAAACAGGTCAATGAATGCAACTAAAATAATTAGAACAGTTCTGGTGCCTCCAAATTTCATGCTAAAACAATATAATAGATACCCAGATAATGTCAAATTGCTTGTAACTATTATATGCTATTAGGGGTGGCAAGTTATATAGCTATGGTATTAGAGTCTCTATTTTCTACTTCCTTCATTTTCTTCTTGATAAGCACAATTTCCATTTTAATTAATAATGGTCAAGTTGTATTCTAAGACCATAAAGCCCATGAAGATATGTATAAGATAGGAAAATGACAGCATAATCATTTTAGTTAATTTTTAAAAATGGATCACAATCTTGAAATCACATATAATGCACAATGATTCTCATTATGTTAATTTCTCAAATACATTTGTCATCTTAAGCCTACTTTATTCCCTCTCACATGCACACCTAGATCAGGTCATTTCTTGGTATTGTTGCTTTTATGGTTATTTTCCAGAGAAGTTGTTCCTGTGGATTACAGTATATTTGATGGCCTTATTAAAATACAAAATTATTATGATAGAATAAAATCTTGAATTTAGTGTGGGACATTTTTTATGATTACTTGTTGCCAAGGTACCTCTCACCTGTTACCTCAAACTCAGAGCAGACAAAAACTGGTAGAGGTAGGAAGTTCTCATCAATAGCAGTATTCCTAGGAGACCTAGGTGTCAGGCCACCATGGCAAGATGGCTCACATATGTTAAAAATGTAATCAAGGTACCATCTCTCCATTCT
This sequence comes from Phascolarctos cinereus, assembly GCF_003287225.1. NCBI lineage: Eukaryota > Metazoa > Chordata > Mammalia > Diprotodontia > Phascolarctidae > Phascolarctos > Phascolarctos cinereus. The sequence goes on along the minus strand of NW_027555847.1, from coordinate 196,428,631 downwards.
TTAAATACAGGAGTTATATGACAAAGGCAAAAATTTGTGTTACATTTAGCATAATCCGCTCCCGTTGTTGGATAGAAGGCAGAAGAGAATGGGATTCCTTCACCCATGAACAGAACCAAGTGGGAAGAGATGAGAAAATTGAGGTACAGAATGGTTTATTGATTTAACCAAGGGCAAATAGTGGCAGAGTTGGGATTCAAACTTAGGTCTCCTGATTCTGAATCTGTCCTTTCTACTCTGCCATGGTATCTGGCAAAGAGAATTTACCCCCCCATCATCACTTAGGATATTATTGTTTTCCAACATGAAGGGGATAATAGAGCTCATGGACAAATAACATTTGGAAATTTAAACTTCTCCAAAGACAGATTATTTTCATTTTTATCTGCTGCAGTTTTTGGAATGTTTTATTTTAAAGTCAAAGTCTCTTTCCATGCTGGATTATCTGGAGGCTATAGGTACAAGGGACGAGTTTTACTGAGAATATATGACTCATTTTTATGCTAAGCTGTCCTTATAGGTTAGACTGTTAATCAGACAATCAAGCACATCATTTTTTTTTAATCTTCCCCTTTGTAATAATAATCAAGACCTTCTACTTATGCTGTGGACAGAGAAGCACCTGCACTTGTGCTCTTGTGATTCTATTTAAGGTAGATTACAGGTTGGGGATATGGTCTTTCCAAACCAACAGATGAAGGCAATAGCCCCAAAATTTCATGGGCCTCAATAATGCTTTAGTTGTAATTTCCTGTTTTATTTGTCTTTGGTGTTTTTCCAATACCAAGGTGACCTATGACTACCCCACCTGTTTCTGATAGAAAAAGATAACTCAACAAAATGAAATCATTAAATCAGAAGCGGATGGTAAGGGCTCCCTGTGTGCATGTGACCTGCATAGATATAAGCTCTGATTAAATATACTGTTCTGTCCAGCAAGTTTAACCTGTAATCAGAAAGAAGTACCTTAATTGGTACTTAACTCCTGTAGAATTCTATTTGCCTGTCAGTAATAAAGGCATTCTCTACATCTTCCTGTCTGTAGACTGCTACTATAGAATAAAGCTATAATTTTTCCACTTCTAGATAAGAGATAGAAGTAGAATAATAACTCACATATGCATATGCACACACACAAATTAGCACATATTGGCTGTGTTATCATGTGCAAGTCACTGAACTTTTCATTGGTCCACACAACCCTCTATGACTGTAAGTTAAGAGGAGTTGCTAATCGCTATCATTGAGGATGCATTGTCCCCTCAGTGCCCCCACTGTCCTGATTAGTGTCTCACATGATCTACCATATTTAGTCCAGCTTCAATTACACTTTATTTTCCTACCTATCCATCTTCTCATGACACTGCATACTAAGCCTCTGCCCTTACCCTCTGTCTCCCATTTTCTAGCTCTTGATACATAATTAAATTAATACTGCCATTACTTGTGGAATTTTATTATTTATTTACATTTATTATATATAATTTATATATATAGTGATATATTTATTTATATATCATTTATTTAATTTATATCCATCTATACCCCCATGGTTCCACTCACCATCCCTATAACTTTTCAAACCAAAGTATTCCTGACTGGCTACTACTTCCCTATATGTATTATCTCCTTCTATTACAATATAAGTTTCTTGAGATCAGGGACTGTTTTTACTTTTCTATTTGTATCCCTAGAATGTAGTCCAGTAGTTGGCATTTAATGACCATTAATAAATACTTTTTTGTTCATTTATTCATTTATTGGACAGTATTTGACACTGGAGTTCCCCACATTCTCACAATGATAAAACCAAAATTCCAGATAACCTTGCATATATAAGCATATGCATATTTGTGTGTATGTATTTATGTGTGTATGTTTAGAAGGAAAAAGAGTAAGAGAGAAAGGGAATATAAGAAGGTGAGGAAGGAGGGAGAGAGACAGAGAGGGTGAGTTGAGATGGGGAGGAGTATGCAGAAGAGATGGCTTATGACCTTTATCCCTTGTTCTTCTGAGAATACTGTCCCAGAAGGCTAGTGGCTTAGTCACAGGATCTTTAGGAGTGAATGGGCCTTATTCTGTTAATGCCATGGCACTTTTAGTACACTAGTAGTAGTAGAATAAGCTTGAGACCATATATGGAAACATGGGAGAAAATTACCTAAGTTTGCATCCTGTATCCCTATCACTCATCAATATGTGACTGCTACCTGCTAGGTACTGTGCTAAGTGCTGGGGATATAAAAAATTATGATAAATTATCACTGCTTCAAGAAGCTTGCACTCTGTTAGGGACATAGCACATACATAAACGGTCATGTGCCAAAAATTCCAAGGTGCAGAGGGAGGTAGCAGGGGGAGGAGTCAGAAAAGGATTCATGTTGAAGGCATTGTTGGAGCATTTTTGAAGGAAATGAAGGATTCTGAGAGGTGGGAATGAGTTAGGAGTACATTCCAGGCATGGAAAATAGATATTGCAAAGTTGTAGAGATAGGGGGTGGATTGTCACTCGTAAACAATAGCAACAAGGCTTGGTTAGCAGGACTTTAGAGTCTAGGAAGGACAGTAATGTATAAGAAGGTGGAAAGGTAAATGGGAGTAGGTTATAAAAGGCTTTAAAAGCTAAAATGAGAAGATTATATTTGATCCTAGATAAAATAAGGTGCCATTGGAATCTTACTGAATAAGAGAATGACATGGTGAGACATGCACTTCAAGAAAATCATTTTTATAGCTGTATAGGGGATGTATTTAACAGGAAAGAGACTTGAGTCAAGAGAACTAATTAGGAGACTATTGTAGCAAGACAGTTTAGAGGTGCCAAGGAACTGAATTAGAAAGGTATCCATGTGAGTGGAGAAAACAGGACATATGTTGGAGATAAGGTGGAAGTAAAAATGATAAGATTTGGCAACTGACTGTTTATATATATATGATTAGGAAGAATGAAGAGTCAAAAATAACCCCAAGGTTGTAAACCTGGGTGACTAGAAAGATGATAGTACCTTTGCCAGAAATAAGAGAATTTGAGAGGAAAAAGGGTCTGGAGAGACAGATAATTAGTTCGGTTTTGGACATCCTGGTCATTCTAGAAATGGAGCAAATGGAGGCGAGAAGAGAAAGAAATATTTCTAAATGATCTTTGTTTAGAAGCCCAAGGACAGATATTTTACCCACAATGCACTGGGTTTGAACACATTGTTCTCCACTTCAGAAAATCAGCACTGAAAAAACTTGAACTCAACAAATATAGTCTAGATGAAGCATTACTTTCTGTTTTCAGAACTCAATTTCTTCATTCAGAGGCCATGTGACCAAGTAATGTATGTGGTTTGGAATTTTTGAGGTCTGAGTCCTAGAGACAGAACGAAAATCAAGAAAATTGAATAAAAAACCCCACTTAGTAGTTCACCACAAAAGAATAAGGCTGAAAAGTATATATGCAACTTTCTTTTTTCCTGTTCTGCTCTGTCCAAGGTGGGTATGCCACATTTGCTATTCAAATCAATACAAACATTTTTTTTTGTATCTCCCAGAAGGAAAGCACTTACTAAAAGAAATGAAGTCAATATTCCTTTTTTTATTCTGTTTTATAAGTTTTTATTGATATTTTCTGTTTATTACATCACCATGGTTATTGCAATTATTCCTTCCTCTTCCCCTCCCAGATGGTCATCTCATATAACAAATAATATATTTTTAGAGAGGAAAAGAAATCAGGACAACTGATCAGTATATTGAAAGAAGTCCAAAAACACTTGCAATGTATAACACCTGTAGACCTCACACTTTCATGAAGGGGTAGGTTGAGGTTGTCCTCTCATATCTCTTCATTCAAGTCCTACAGGATTTTTATGATTTTGTTACATTTACTTTTGATTTTTTTTGCCATGTCATTGTTCTTTCCATTAACATTGTTTTAGTCATCACTTATATTGTTTTCTTTGTTCTACTTATTTCATTCTGTGTCAATTCATGTATTTCTTTCCATACTTCTCTGTACTCATTGCACTCAACATTTCTTATAACCTAGTAATACTCCATTGCATTAATGTATCACAATTTGTTTAGTCATTCCCCAGCTGATGGGCATCTACTTTGTTTTTAATTCTTAGCCGAAGTCAGTGTTCTTTCTTACTTATTCTGAATGAGTGAAATTAAGATTGTTTCCATAAGAACTAGGTAAAAAGTTTTGATAAACGTCCTATAAAAGATTTGCCCCATCAGGAGATATCGATCCCTGACAACCTCAAATAACATTGTTATGCATATTTTTATTAAGTTTATAATGTAATATTGTATATTATAGGATTCTGGGTATATATTCATATCTTATCTCCACACTAGACTCTAACCTCTATGAAAGCAGTTTCATCTCAACTTTGTTACTCTCCCAGATCCATAAATGCATACATGAATGAATGGATAGATGAATGAATGAATATTAAAAAATATAATCAAGTTGGAAGCCATTTTCCTTACATCTTATAAGGAAATCCTTCTTTCTATCTGAAGCTTTTTTTTTGTCTAGGCAATGGGTTAAGTTACTTGCCCAGGGTCACACAGCTAGTGAGTGTTATGTGTCTGAGGTCAGATTTGAACTCAGGTCCTCCTGAATCCAGGATCAGTGCTCTATCTGCTATGCAACCTAGCTGCCCCTGAAGCTTTTTTTCCCTACATTTCTATATGTACAGATAAGGACTCGACCTCTGATCTAATTGGTATACAGAATTCTCATAACAGGCAATTTCTTCAAATGCAGATCAAAACCTTCTTTGCAACTTATTGTATTTGAGCATTGACTAGGGCATTGAATGATTAAGTGACTTGAATCTCACATATAGTGTGTACTGGAGGAAAGACTTGAACCCAGGTCTTCCTAGCTTCAAGGTAATACTTTCACATTCTTTAATGAGAACTGTATGCTATGGTTATATATACTTTATATGTCAATAGCCAGTTGCTTTGGCTTCATCCTCTTTCTTTGACTATGCTTTATACTTTAAAGTATGAATGCAGTTCCTAGAAGAATAAAATACAAGAAATAATGGTGTGGGTATGGGTGTGGGTGTGAAAAGACTGACTACAGCAAAGTAAATCAGACATGTTCAGTCATCTCCAACTCATTGTAACCCTGGGAGCCATAGAGCACTAACACTGTCCATGGGGTTTTCTTGGCAAAGATACTAGAGTGGTTTGCCATTTCCTTTTCCAATGTATTAAGGCAAACAGAGGTTAAGTTACTTGCCCAGGGTCATACAGCTACTGTCTGAGGCCAGATTTGAACTCAGATCTTTCTAACTCCAGGCCCAGTGCTCTATCCACTAAGCCACCTAGTTGCCTCCAGCCACCTAAGCAAATACAAGGAATCAATTTAAAGACTTGTGGTTATATATGGAGACCTAAAAGGCACATATTTGAGGGGATAGAAAGATTAGTGTAGAAGAGAGAAGAAAGTAGTAGAGAGGTGAAACTAATGCCATTTGTTAGAAAATATGTTAGATCTTTACTTTGTAAACCTTGAAGTATCAGACAAACTTGAATTATCAGAATGGTAACTATTCCCATTATTTTCATTTTCATGAGTAGAATAAGAATAGTGAAAGGGAGTGAATATGGTCCAACGAACACTGTGCTATGTAGGTGTTAAGAATTTTATTTAGGAATGCTCTTTACAATTTGAAGCAGAGAGCTGAAGAGTAGGATTTGCCGTCTATGTATAGCTCACGCACCCATAAAATATATAATGAGGCCTGGAGAAGTTAGGTGACTAGCCCAAGCTCGTACAGGTACTAAATGTCTGTTGCTGATTAACAATGTAGAATATTAGAGTTGAAAGGGACCTTGGAGAAAAGCTAGTCCAATTCCCTCATTTTGAATGTAAGGAATGGAAGCCAAATAAGATGAAATAGGTTGTCTGACAGGAAGCAAATAACAGAAAATTGAAGGTCTTTCCTAACTAAACAAAGAATTCTTCATGGAGCCTAAAGAAATTGGTGAAAAACTCACTTTTCATGTTCCTCATACTTCCCTTAAAGCCATGGCATTAGTTGTGGCTCCTTGCCTTTGCTAATGTCATTTTCTGTTTCATAATTGCAGCTTCTTTCCTGCCTCTCTACTCTTTTGACTGTGAATCTATTGAAATCCTCACTATCCTTCAAAGCCAGCTTAGACACCCACTGTATGTTATTTCCCCAGTTAACCCAGCCCAAAGTGATCACTACCTGTTCTAGATACACATAGCACTTACTGTCAGCACCATTTTTATGGAACTTAGCATATTTTGCCTTGTATCTATGTGCCATCTTATCCTTATAATGTTAGTACCTAGAGGGACTGTGTCTTACATATAGGGTGTCCCAAAAGTTTTAGTGCACTTTTAAGCTTTAATGACTTAAAACTACATTAAATCTTTTAAGACACTTTTTAAAAATTGCTCTGAATACCTGACACAGTATCTAGTTATCTATCTATCTACCTATCTATCTATCTATCTATCTATCTATCTATCTATCTATCTCTCTACGTGTATGTATATATGTATATGTGTGTATATGTTTATGTATATATGTATGTATGTGTATATGTATGTGTATGTATATAATACACACACACTAAGGCCTTAATAAATATCTGTTCAATAGGTGAAACAGTAGATGAGAGTAGAAAGAACACTGTTTGACAAGGTTTGAGTGGCTTCTGCTGGTTTGCTTCACATAGCACTCCCAAAAGAGTTGTTACTAGTGTAGTGAAACTGGGACTTTGCCCCAGGGTGCTGAATTTATTGTATACTGACAGCAATGTAGAAACAACAGAGCTTAGTATCAAATTAGCAAGAACAATTAGTTAAAATAGAAAGCTATCAGATGACAGACTTGATAAAGTACTCTTGCTCTCACCCACAGAAAGCATAGCTACTGAATGAGCAGCATCCTTGCACCAGTGCCATATGGTCTCTTCCTCTATGTTTAATGGGTCAGTGTCCTACTTTTCCATAACCACACCAAATCAGCAGCACACATCATGCAAAAATGCCTAGTTATACTTCTTTCTCCCAGCTCTTCCTAAATCAAGACATTATCAAGCCAGCATCACTTTTGGCACTATTGAACTATTTTTTTGTAGAAAGAGGCAGGCTCTTTTCTCTGTTCTCATAGGTGCTAAATGACTGTCATTGATTAACAATATAGAATTTCAGAGTTGAAAGGGACCTTAGAGAAAAGCTAGTCCAGTTCCCTTATTTTGAAGATGAAGAATGGTGATCAAAGAAGATGAAATAGGTTGCCCAAGATTTATCTTTCAGCTCAAAAATGGGAGAGTCTTTCCTTGTGATTCAGATATTACCTAGAATCTGCTGGGTTCCTAGATTTTATGTTTAGGATTACAGATCTTTCAGCGATAGTTTTGAAGTACCATAATTTGTCCTACAAATGAGTCCACATTTTCCTTCCAATTATATCTACTACTACTACTATTGATGATGATGATCATGATTATGATGATGGCAGTGATGGTAAGTAGGAGGAAGATCAGGATGGGATCTTGTTCTGGTAAAATGTTTTACTGTTTTTGAAGTATTAACCCATATATTAACTCTTCTACCCCTAATTTAAGTTCTATGAAAGAAGCATTATATTTCTTGGAAATTTATTTTCACTCAACAGTTAAGAACCAGGAACAAAATATTTTTTAAAGCTCTTCTATTTGGGAAATAAATAACTTAGAATATGCAGAGAGATTAGTACTAAACTTAAAGCACTGGAGGAAAGGGTGGTAATTAGAATTAGGAATTTTTGAAAAGCTTTTTTTAAAAAAAATTTAACACAGTCTAGATAGCATAGTGAATAAAGCACCAGGCCTGGAGTCAAGAAGTCCTAAGTTCAAACCTGGCCTCAGCCACTTACTACCTGTATGACCCTGGGCAAGTCATTTAATCCTGTTTGCCTCAATTTCCTCAACTGTAAAGTGAACTGGAAAAGGAAATGGCAAACCATTCCAGTGTCTTTGCCAAGAAAACCTCAGAAGGGGCCACAAAGAGTCAAACACAACTACGACGACTGAACAACAACAAAGATTAGTTCATATATTGTAGAAGCTAAGGATAAATGGTTTCACTGAATGTCATTATTTACAGAGAAAAATGGAGATATTGATGATCTCAAGGAAATGTGAATAATACCACATTCACTGCTCAAATAGCATCGACAGAAATGTAGTATAGTTGTAAGAGTTCTGAAGTCAAAGGCCCTGGGTTCAAATACTGGTTCTACTGCTTGTTTGGTGACCTGGGGCAAATCATTTTACCCCCTCTGAGCCTTAGTATCCTTATCTTTAAAATAAGGGGGTTGAATTATGTAGCCATGAAGGTCCCTTCCAACTACAAATCTATGACCCATGCACTCAAAGCTGAAATTCTAAAAGATCCTACCTTTTCACTACCTATCATGGTCTCAGAGAGCATAAGCTTTAAAATATGCCCTAAAATGAAGTAAAATTTTTCACAAAGAAAATATATAACATTTAATGGAAGCTAAATAGAGGACACAGCCAGCACAGGGATCTCGATCCTGGTATAATATTCGCATTTGGCCAGGTTCTCAACAGGTTTGCTATTCTCCTAAGCAAGGTTTCTACCTTGGAAACCCAAGAGAGGCTGATGTCATGGTATTATTTTAGGGCCAGGAGGAGCCCAGTTGAGAACTTGTTTCTCTTCAGTTGTAATATCATGTGATATCACCTTTATTGCCATGGTATAGTCCCTGAACATAAAGCTCCAAAGAAATATGTTCTACGTACTATATGGAGAGGTTAAATAAAACCAGACGATTCAAGCACTTTTTTTTACACAAAATCAGTAAAGCAATAATCACTCAGAAATCACTGAAATATTTCCTGTTTTTTCATTATCGTGCATAGTAGAGATGTCTTTTTTATTTAATTCTTAAAGATATGGCAATCAATGTGATTTAATACTGGTGCCTCCTTATTGAGGGTGTTCATGGGTCACTGAAGAAATCAGAATGTTTCATGCCTGTGCTTACAATTCTGGTGCCTTTGACACTTTTTAAGTATGAGACTTTCTGCAAGTCACTGAAGCTTTAGGGACCTCAGTTTTCTCATCTGTAAAATAAGAAAGTCAGGCTAGCTGGTTAGTCTCTGAAGTCCCTTCCAACTCTATGTTCTCATGCTAGATGAACTAAGGAACAATTATTATTTCCTGATCTATAAATTATTTAGAATGTCAAGAGTCAAAAAGGGACTTTTTAAACCAGATTCTCTAGTTTTATAATGTTCTCAGGACACATTTATAAGAATTCAGTTCAGTTCTACAAGTATACATTAAGCATCTATCATATGCAAGGCATAGTGCTATGTGCAGGGGATACTGAAACAAAGATGAAATAATGCCTGCCTTTACATAACTTACCTTCTACCAGAGATAAATCAATTCTCTTTATTCATATATATGTGGACAGATGCATAGTTATAAAATTTAAAGATACACTGAGTTATTTAGTTTCCTGTACAATTGAATCTCTGTTCTTCTATTGTTCCCTTCTTGGATGCCCATACCTTTGCTAAAATTCTTCCTCATGCCTAAAGGAAAGCGAGTGTGGTACAAGAGAAAGTGACAGATTTGGAACCAAAAGGCCTATCTAGGGGACACTGGGCAAGTCCTTTAAGTGCTCAACTCCTCAGTTTTTCATCTATAAGGTGAGGGGAATGGGATGGGACTAGAAGACCTTTAAATTCCCTTTCAATTTCAAACCTATAATCCTATTCTCCTAAAACACTCTTTCTTCTGTAAAATCTTTCTTTTTCTTAAAGGCTTAAAAGAGTTGATACTACCTCTAGGAAGCTTCCCCTTAATTCCCCCCTTTTGCACCCCTCCCCAGTTGGAAGTTATTTCTTCCCTTTCAAATTTTTCAGACCGTTTTATTTGGCCATTCTGCCTAATTTCATAATTATTTATGTGCTTCTCTCTCCCTCTATCATGTAATTCCATGAGAACAGAGACTATGTGTTACTTAAAACATATCTCTCCCGGAACCTAGCTTAGTTCCAGGATAAACATTTTTTAATTGAATGACTTATACCTCACCCTCATTCATAGCCAGAAGCTCTTTTAGTAGATTATAAGCTCCTTGAGGGCAACTCACAATGACTTCCCTTTCCCCAGTCTAATTTTAAAATATTTATTAAGTACTTATTATGTATAATGCATTATGCAAGGCACCATTGGGAAATAAAAAGGTATGTGAGAGATGCAGTCAGCCTTCAATACTCATTAAAATGTTCTAATGCAAAACAAAAAACAAACAAAAAACCCTAAAACTTTCTAGTGGCCATTTCCCAGAATTTTTTGCAAATAATATTACAAAGTAATTTGATAGAACCTTGCATCGTTTCTAGTGGTTATGTGAAAGGCCTCATTAGAAAATAGTCACTTCTTACACTGTTGCCAGATTTTATTCTAGCATTTAGTGCAAATATATACACACATATATGTACATAGATACATACACACATCACATAATTTCCACTAACACTCCTCATTGGTAAGTACAGTCAGTTTCCTTTTGTGCAAGCAAACAGTTTAGTCCTCTAAGGGTTAATTAGAAAGAGAGCCCCCTTCAGGGCCAGGAACTGTTTACTTCAATCCTTTTTCATGTAAGCTGCCATGTTTCCTTCGGGTACTAATTGTGCCTGATGGACCCATTAGTTTATAATCAGAGCAGCTACTTGGCTAGCTCTCTGGGGGTTAATTAAATGGATGAGGTAGTGCCCGGATATTGCTAACAGACAGGACCACTTGAATTTTTTTCCCAAACTGTATTGAAGAAACTACTGTTACAATGAACAGTTGAGTTTCTCAGCACCAGTGGTGTCTTTTGCTGTTAGACTTTATTAGACTATGTATCAGAACAATCCAGGGTGATCCATGAGTGCATTCCTGTATGGGTTGGCTCCATTACTACTCACAGAGGATCTCAGCCAATGAACTCCAGGAGCCTAAGTCTTACTTAGGCAGACTTATTTTCTGCAGAAGATGATTCCTGCACCAGGTTAGATGTCTAGCCCTAATGAAAATGTCTGGGCCTTCCATCAGGAAGCATTCAAAAGATAGGACAACTTCCATCTACCTTGCAGTGTACTGAACACAGCAAGAGACCAGAATGATTGGTAAGGTGATTAAATGTTTCTCTGATATTGTTATTGCCGCTGCTGTGGTCTGACCTTGTAATATGCCACTTTTAAATTTCCTTTTCTTTTTCTCTTCTGCATTAAGCCTCAAGCTTAGAGTTCGCTGTGTAAAATGATTGTGTGTTATCATATTGGTATTGAGGGTTTTTTTTTTTTACTGTTTGTTTTCTTAAGCAAGTCCACTGGGATATGATTTACAAAGCAGGGTATTATGTATCATGACATGAAAGGAGTACAGTGAGTCCTATGCCTTTAATATCAAAGCAGTTGTGGTCTTCGGACTATTAGGAGTGGCAGGCAAAGACCCAAAAAGCACAGGAAGAGAACTTTTCTACATTAGTTTTATTTAACTAATGTCTATAATACCAATTCCAGTATAACATGTTTCAGGAGAGAATGTCTCAAAATACAATTGTATTTCCAGACAGATCAAATTTAGAAGACAACCCTTGAGAATTCTGAATATATTTAAAATAATTCATTCATTGGTAGACTACTTAAAACAACAGTACTGAGATGTTTCCAGAGCTAAGGTAGTTAATAATAAAAAGAAAATGGAAGTGAACAGATGACGTTTTGTTACTCTTCTACACTTTCCCTTACAAAAAGGACATGTTCTCTAGCAACTAGCCTCCTTTGGATGACCCTTACCTTGCTCAGCTATGCCCTCCTCAAGCAAATGTAGGGGATATAGAAATTCTCCCATAAGTAAGTAAATGAAAGTAGGTTAGTTTTGTACAGGCATTTAGACTAGTTCTCTTCAGCTGTAGCTAGATAGAAAATTTGGGATGCAGATTGAATAGAAAGTAAAACATAATAGGTTGTAGTAGTAGTAGTAGTAGTAGTAGTAGTAGTAGTAGTAGTAGTAGTAGTAGTAGTAGTAGTAGTAACAGTAGTAAGAGTAGAAGACACTCAACGTCCTAAACCAGTGGTCCTCAGTCTACAAGCTATAGATCCCAGAGGAGTCATTAAAGCAATATAAGGGGTTCATATTTAGTCACATACTTCCTTAATCCTACCACTTTTGTGTGGAGTGGGGAGGGAGAACGATAAAACTTTCTGATGATAAAAATTGATGCTCCTACTAGACAACATCGGGAACCATTGTCCTAAATTAAGAAAATTTTGGGTAATTTAATTGGCCTATGCCGCACATTGATGTTCAAGATTCCAATGAACATCTGTGAATTAAAGGATGCTGAATTCTGATACAGAGATGAGATGGTGGTGGTCCTAATTGAAAAGAAAAAAATACCAATTTAATGATAGCAAGAAGTAATGACAGGGCAGGCCTTTCATAAGATCTATTGCAAGGTATTTTCATCTGTCTTTCGGAAGCTTTATCCTTTTCTGTGGAGCCATGTAGATGTCATTACTAAATCACTATGCAGCTTTCTGATGCTCCTTGCTGATTTGGGTTCTTTACTTTTCTCCTGATTGCTGAATTACATTAGTACTTTGACTGTGTCAAGGTCAGCTGTCGCTTTCATTTGTTTCAAGTTAAGGTTGATAGTTCAGGCATAGTAGTGGAGCACATTTCATAGACAAAGCAGTAGATTGTCTCTTCCCCCACCCCTACTGACAGCCTCTGTGGACCTGTTACTGCCCTTTTGCCTTTGTTTGACTTGCTTTGCCGTCTTCCAATACCCATGAGACAAAAGAAAAAAGATCCTACAAGCAACAAAATACTTATTCCCTCATAACTGCATTCCGTTCCACTGGAGATGAGTTGCAAGAGTCGAACCTATTAAAAATCAGAATTCTTTCATCCTGTTTTACCAAATGTGTGTACAGTACCACCAAGATGAAGTCATCATACTGATTATTGTTATTATTCATTGGTGTTTTCTGCCATTGTATGCTTTTTTTCCACCCAGCCATTATGGAAAGGAAACTTCTATCTGGGTTCAGTACTACACTCAGCCTTCCCCATAACTCTTTTTAAAAATAAATTCATTGATATCTTTTTTTTTTAGACCACCTAACTATACCCTGTATCCCTTCCTCTCCCACCTCCTAGCAAGCCTCATATAACAAAGAATTTTAGAAAAGGAAAAGGAAAAGAATCAGTAAAAGCAATCAACACATTGGAAAAAATCTGAAAACATATGCAAGGTTCCACACCTGCAGACCCCCACCTCTGCAAAGAAGTAGAAGGAAGTGTTTTCTCATAGCTCTTTTTTGAGGCCAACTTTGTCCTTTGTAATTGTTCAATGCTCACTTTTTATTGTTTTGTGGTTGTTCTTTCCATTTATATTGTTGTGATAATTGTGTGCATTTTATTGGCTCTGCTTGCTTCACTCTGCATCAGTTCATGTTATGTCCCCAATAACTTTTTGAATGTTTACCTTCAATCTGTTCTTGATATTAACATTTTATTAAGATTCACTTGTTGGCTTAATAATTTTTTTCTATTACATGTCTTCTGCACATATATCAAATCAATAATTTAGAATGGCAACATTGTGCAGTGGAAATAGTTCTGGATGGGGAGGCAGGCAAATGTGAATCTCACCTCATATAATAGTATCACTGTGTGTAACTACGAGCAAATCACTTCATCTCTCATTTTTCTAATCTGTGAATGGGGATAAGAATGTCTGTAGTATCTGCCTCAGAGGGTTGTGCAGATCAAATGAGATATTACTGATTAAGTGCTTTGTATAGCTTAAAGCACTAAACAAACGCAAGCCATGTATTTTTCTTTTGGACTACAAACCCTAATGAGGCAAAAGGTATGTGTTCAATATTTAGCATTGAACCATATATATGTGTATGTGTATATTTAATTATATATACAAATATATATACAATTAATATAATACAATATATACAATTAAATACAAATTATATATATATATACATGTGTATACACACAGTCCCAAAAGTCTTAGTGCAGTTTAAAGCTATTATGTAATAATATAATTACATATTTAATTATTTTAAGCTTTAATAGCTTAAAACTGCACTGAGACTTCAGAGACAGGTAGTATTTAACTCCATGAGTTAGGTACCATTTGTGTGTGTGTGTTTGTATGTGTGTGTGTGTGTGTGTCTTATTATTCCCATTGTACAGATAAAGAAACTGAAGCTCAGAGAGGTAAGATGATTTAGTCAAAGTTATACAACTAATAACAGTCAGTTCTGGCACATGAAGTTAACTTTTTTTTTTTTACTCTGTGTCATATGAAGTTAAGTCTTTTTGACTCTAGTGTTTTTCCACTGGTCCACAATGACCCAACACGAAGATTAACATATTATAATTTTGTTATTTTTTCAGCCTCATCTTTTTCCAATAAGGTTCATTTAAAAATGGTAGTAGGAAAAATCAATATCCCACTGTTATTCTTTTATATTTAATGTTCTGTGGACTATGCACAGGTGAATAAAATAACTTGGACTTTTTGGTAGTTAAATGAAAATACTTGGACATAATCTCATCTTCTGTTGGCCCACTGAAAGCATCCTCAGTATAAGTTCAGTGGCAGATAGGACAGCAGGACTGATAAGCACCTCATCCTGTTCATACATGATTTTTATCTCCTCTGCTAGGTCTCTATATTTTGAAAGTTTTTCCTTTCGTGTAGCTTGGAGACTAAGTACTTGGTGTGTCAAGATCTATTAAAAATGTTCTTAAATTCATCATTCTTCATTGGTACTTTCAACTCTTTACAAGCCTTATCTCAATCTACCTTTCCAGCCTTATTATGTGTTTATCCCTTGACAACACCCTGTATTTCAGCAAAACTGACCTCTGAGCTTTGCATACATTCTATTTCCCATCTCTCCTGTCTTTGCCCTGGCTGTTCCCCATACGTGGAATAAACTTTCTCCTCACTTTCATTCATAGAATCCCTAGGTTCCATCAAGGTACTGCACTGGCACCAGTCAGTCAATAAGCCAATAATTTAAGTGCTTACTATGAACCAGGTACTGCACTAAGTGCTGAGGATACAAAGAAAGACAAAAATACTTCTTCTAACCTCAGGAAGCTCATATTCTAATGGGAAAGACAAGATGCAAATAACTATGTTCATACAAGATATATGCATAGTAGATGGAAGGTAAGAAGACGTAAAGTGCTTGGATGAGAGGGGAGGTTGGGAATGTGAAGAATTACCAGAAAAGGTGTCCTGCCAAAGGCTGGATTTGTGCTGAATCTTGATAGAGGTCAGAGAAGCTAAGAGGCAATGGTGAGGATCTAGACTAGAGTATTCCAGACATAAGCCAGTGTAAAGACAAACAGTTAAAAAACTGAGGATTTTATGAAAAGACAGATCAGGATTCCCAGATCATAGGATGTTTGGAAGGGGGGGGGGGGGTGTGTGTGTATACCTGTGTGTCTGTGTATTTTTGTGTGTCTAAGTATATGAAGACTGGAAAAGCAGCACCATCTTCTCCATGAAAGCCTTTCCAGATTACCCCAATTGCTAATGTCCTCCTTACCTATCTTGTATTAAATTGTTTTACATTTACTTTTTATTTATTCCCTGTATATTCATTGTCCATATACTGAGAGAGACAGAGACAGAGAGAAAGAGGCAGAGAGAGAAAGAGAGAGGGAGAGAAAGACAGGGGAGAGAGAGAGGAGATAGGAAATATTCCCTAGTGGCTAGACAACTTGCCTCTACTCAGAAAGATCCAGGTTCAAGTCCCACCTTTGACATATAACGACCATATAATCCTGGGCAACTCATTTAACCTCTCAGTGATTTAGGGAGCTAAGACTATAAGTGGTCAACCTGAATTGTTAGAGAGAATTTCCCCCTCTGGGAGTTCTCTGTGTTAATGAAATCAAAAGTCTAGTCCCTATCCCTATTTCTAGGAGTATTAAGAAACCTCTAGAGTTCATTGAATAAGGAAGTGACATGGTAAGATCTATGCTTTAGGGATATCACTCTGGAAACCATGTGAAAAATTTATTCAAGAAAAGAAAGACATTGATCTTGGTTTAATATAAAGTCATTTTCATCCTGGTAGATATCATAACCTTCTAATAGGATGCTCACTTCTGCAGTTCTTCAATCTTCAGTTCTTCCATATTTTTCCCATTTCCCAAATGAGCAAACTGAATAACAGAGATTAAATGACTTTCCCAGAGGACTTTCTCCCTTGATTCCTTCTTCTTCTCTTTTAGGCAATTGGGGTTAAGTGACTTGCCCAGGGTCACACAGTTAGTAAGTGTCAAGTGTTTGGTCTGAGGCCAGATTTGAACTCAGGTCCTCCTGACAGGCTGGTGCTCTATCCACTGCACCACCTAGCTGCCCCGCTTGATTCCTTCTGACTTCCCAAGGCAAACCCCAGAAACTATGAGCACAGTGATCATGTTTACTTTATTATTTATATATTTATTTACCATAAAGAAAATTTCTATTCTACTATGTTATGGAAATGCTTATTTCTTAAGTTCAGAATAAAATACATTCAAAAAAAAGAAAATGATGATGATAGTAATGATGATGGTGGTGGTGGTGAAAGGTGATATTTATGTAAGGCTCTAAGGTGATAAAGGCACTTTGTATACATCATTAAACTTATCAAATTTCATGGTCTCAGCAGATAGATATTTCAGGTATTATTTATCTTTATTTTACAAATGAGGAATCAGAGACCCAGAAAATTTAAATAAGTTGCCTAAGATTACATAGCTAATAAGTAACAGAGGAGGAATTTGAACTCATATCTTCCTGACTCTAAATTTATCCCTGTTTCTACTAATAAGAGAACTACAACTAAATTATTGTTATGTTGTTAGCATAGAATAAACTATTGTAATCATGTGTCAGAATAAAAGCAAAATGTAGAAAATGAAAAGAGCGCTAGATTTAAAAATGACAGAACTGAGTTCAAATCCTGTCACTTAGGTGTTATTTGATTTGGGGCAAGTCATTTAACTTAGTTTCCTCAAAGTTAATGAGGGAGGGTAGGAATAAGCACTTATATAGCATCTACCATGTGCCAGCCACTATGCTAAACATTTTTTGCAAATATAATCACATTTGATCCTCACAAAAAACCTGGGATATATTCTGTTTTTAATCCCTATTTTACAGTTGAGGGAACTGAGGTAAACAGATGTTAAGTGACTTGCCCAGGATCCCAAAGTTAGTTCAAAACTGGATTTAAACTCAGGCCTGACTATAGTCCCAGAACTCTATCCACTGCATCACCTAAACAAATTAACAAAGATAAATAAATGAATGAATATGTAAATGTCAGTAAAATCTTATGAACTGTCATTATTATTCATAAATGAAGATGATGCTTTTGACCTCCTCTCAAAAAGCATGCATTTTAAACTGTTAATCCCATGGTATGAATAATTTGATACTGTTGATACAAATGATCATGAAGCATGCATGGGCACCATGCAGGTTTTTCTAGAATATCAGGGCCAGGACCACAGCACCAAAGAAATTAGTTTGTCCTCTCAAGCATTACATACATACACACACACATACACACACACACACACACACACACACACACACACACACACACACACACACAGAGAATTCCCTGAAATTATGTTGCTTACATTCTAACAAGAGAGACAACAAGAATACATATAAGTACAGGCAGAATAGATGTAGACACAAATATCCAGTAATTAACTGCAAGGTAGTTTGTTAGGGAGGAAACTGGTAGCTGAGGTATGAGAAAAGCTTCATGTAGAAAATGGCATTTGAGCCAGCTTGAAGAAAGAAAGGAAGTCTATAAGGTGGATGTGAAGAGGAAGTGAATTCCAGGCATGAGAATTATGAATGTGGAGGCACAGAAGTAGAAGGTGGAGTGTCATGGTGAGAAATAGAAGAGGCCAGTTTGGCTAGATGGAGCACAGGAGAGGGAGTAAGATTACAGTGAGGCTGAAAAGATACACCGGAGCACATCACAAAGGGCTTTAAAAGCTGAAGAGGGAACTATATATTTTATTATTAAAGTAACAGAAAGCCCTTGGAGTTTATTGAGTAGGGAAGTGGCATGTTCAGAACTGCATTTAGGGAAAATCACTTCAACAGTAGTTTGGAGGTCAGACAGTGGAATATAGAGACTTAAGGGAGACCAATTAGGCCTAGAGTTGAGTGGAGAGGTAGTAAAGGACTTAAATTGAGGTAGGAGCTTTGTGAATAGAGAGAAAAGGCCCAATAAGAGAGATGTTGGGGAAAGCTACTAAAAGTTTCTGTTATCCAATCTGATTTCCCCTTACTTATAATGTGCCTTCATTAGCTGCCTGGCATCCAGGCGAGTGGATTTGGACTGCATAGCTAGACTCAATTTTAAAAGAAAACATTCTCACATAAACTATGTTTTAAATAGATTTCCTTAAAAATAAGTTACTGTTTTTTAAAACAATGTGACAGATAGATAAATCTCAGAGAAAAATCAGCCCCTTTAAACAAAATTCTTTGGTTTTGTTCATCTCCAGAAAAACGTATCTCTGAACAAAAACAAGCTTCTTCTTATAATACTTCAGCTTCTGTGGGCCTTACTTTCTTCATCTGTAAATAAGGGGCAGTTGGACTAAGTGGCCCCTGATGTACCTTCCAGCTCTCTAGATGTAGATCCTAAGCACCAAAAAATCTCAAAAAGTATTAAATGCTAGGGGAAATAGATTGCATTCCTCATTCTCCCTTTCAAAGCCAACTGGACATTTGATCAGCCCTGGGAGATTGCAGCACAGCCCAGAGGGAGGAACACACCACTTGGAAATGACTGCACTTCACAGAAAACATACCAGAGAAGTGCAATGTTATTCTCCACCCTTCAGCTCAGACCTTAAGAAAGGAGACTTACTTTAAATGCTGTCATATTTGGGGACAGTTGTGATCACTAGTATAACACCTTGTAATCAAGGATCCAGCCCAAAACTGGATTTTTTTAAAAAATGCTGACAGTGGCTGAAATATCTTTAAGCCATTTGGAAAAAGCATTAGGGAACCATAGCAACCAGAAGGGAAAAGCGCATGATTCATTCCTAGAAAGCCAATCGAAATTCTCCTACTCATTTGCAAGGAAATAAAATCTAGAGTAATAACAAAAGCAAGCCAGTTCTTGACATGAAGATGAATTACCAGGTAAGGGTTAGTGTATTTGATATGAAATACCTTTCAGAAGTAAAATTCAACAAGGTTTCCAGGAACTCTGCTTGGCAATGTTTCCTAATTAAAATATCTCTCCCCTCCAGGAGGCCATGCATTTCATTTGATTTTTTTTTTAATCAGAAATCAAATCAAATTTTGGTATAGCCCATATGAGGAGTAATGGGACATTGGAAGGCTAAAGGAGAGAACATGTAATTTCTAATTTTAAGTAAATATGGCATGCTCTTCAAAAGGAAAATTCAGAACGTCTGGAAATCAAGTTTGAATACTTGAAAAGCATTCATTTCCCAAATATGGTACGTCAAGGCACAAATGAAGGATTCCTTAGAACAACCTCCCCTATTAAATAGCCACTTTTATTTGTGACTTGGCTTAAGTGTCACAGCTTTTGTTTTGGTAATTTGCTCTCAATACCTAGAATTTTTCATGAAAATTGCATTTCCCCCCCCACTTCTCTTCCCTTTCCCCCAAATCAGTTGAGGGACTGCAGAAGCAAACATCAACTTAAACTAATTACACATTTATACTTTGGGGCTGGAACTTTTTTTTGAGAGAGTTCAGAGAAGCAAAGGGAACAAGAGGAAAGGAAGAAGAGGGAAGCAAGAGAGAGGGGGGAGGATGTTAATGGGTATGGCACAAAAGAAGAGACAGAATAAATGGTGGAAATAGGACAAAGGGGAAAGAGGAGGAGAGAAAGTAACAGAGAGAAAGCCAGGAATTAAAGCTAATGATTCCTGTTTATTTAACTCCTGCTCCCTATAGCCTCTACTTCCCAGTTCTAGCAAGGAAATTTCTGATCCCATTCCTATCCCTTAGATGACAAAAATATGACTCTTGCCAACATATGCGTGCAAAGTACAAAGAGCATATAATTGCTTCCCAATTAGTCCCATGAGTCTCAACTAGGGTGCCATCTGAGCCTTATGGCTGCTGCTATTGCCACCAGTTCTCCTTCCCCCATTCCAACGACAAAACCACCTACTAAGAATTTTTTCTTTGTTTTTGCCTCTCTCTCTCTCTCTCTCTCTCTCTCTCTCTCTCTCTCTCTCTCTCTCTCTCTCTCTCTTTCTTTCTCTTTCTCTGCCTCCTACCCTCTCTTCCTCTTTTCTTCTCTTCCCACTCCCCCCTCTTCCTCTCCCTCTCTTACTACTTGTCTTTGTCACTCTCAAACACACACACATACACAACTGTTGCTTTTGAATACCTTTCTTAAAAAAAAAAAACAAAAACCTCTGAAGTATTATCCTCATTTCATCAATAAAGAATCTAAGGCTCAGAGTGATTGCTTGTCTAAGGTCACTTGGATAACAAATATCATAGCCAACACTCTTATCAGGTTTTCTGACCAGAAGTGCAATCAAGATTTTCTTCCCAATTACTGCTCTATCATTTTCATTGAAAAACTGTAAAATTAAGCCCAGAGTTTTGTTTCAGAGCTTGTACACAAACTTTTGGAATGATTTGCTGTGTTTTATTCTTTTAGTGTAAACACAACCAGGGAAACACAATTTATAACTAATGGTAGGAATGAAAAATCTATATATTAAAATTTTGTTCATTAGATCTATAATATAATCTCCCACCACTACACCTACCATCACCTATGAATGCTGTGTTCTTACTCAGGCCAATCAATTTCTCTGAGCTTCAGTTCCTTGTCTGTAAATTGGGAATAATTATATGTTAACTCCCTGAAGGAAAGAGGCTAAATTCATGATTTCATAAATCTTTCTAGCTCTAAGATTCTACCATGGAGAATTATCATAATAATGGAAATTATAGTAACTAGCATTTATATAGCACTTTAAGGCTAGCAAAGCACTCTGCACATATTGTTCGATTTGATCTTTACAACAACCTTATAAGGTAAATGCTATTATAAAGCCCATTGCAAGAGAGGAAATTGAGGTTGAAGAAGTTATATGATTTGCGCAGTAATATAGCTAGTGAATTTGGGTCTTCCTGCCTTTAAGTTCAACACTCTTCTTTTTGCACCACCTGCCATAGTTATGGCAGTAATAGTAATGAAGTGTCACAAAAATGTTTCTGTACTTTTCAGGTTAAAAAAAAAAGTCCTGCTTATTTTGAATTCCTTTCTTTATAGCAGGTTGTTATAACTAGATTCTATTTAAAATTAACAAATGTATAGGGCTTTAGTATTTGAAATACACTTTATATCATTATGTCTTTTGATCCTCACAACGTTACTTTACTTATTACTATTACCATTTTATAGATGAAGAAACAAAGGGTCAGAGAAGTTAAGTGATTTGCCCATGAATACCCAGCTACTAATGGTCTGAATGGCTATTCATACACCACTGTTTCTGACTGTAGATCCAATGGTCTTTCCACACTGGCATACTGCCTTTGCCAGCTATGTGCTGCATGCCAAGTTTAAACGATAGCCTGATTAACTAATTCTCTATATTATATGACTAGAGAATGTCAGGGTGGGAAGAAACACAAGAAGAGATCATTCAGAATAACCTGTATCTGAATAGGAATCCGCTCTATAATACCAAATTCTATTTGACTTCCAACAAGGAAGAGCCTATTACTTCCAAAGTCAGCCCCTTTCAGACTGTTTCATTGATCAGAAATATTTTACTTAGTATTTTAGTCTTCTTTCTCCATGGTTTTCATTATTAAGCATCTCATAAGAGTTCTGTCACTTTATTTTTTTTTTAAATCAAAATCCCCTGGGAATATATTTTTAGCCTGCTTTCTTTCTTCCTCCCTTCCCTTCTCTTGAACCCGTGTCTTATAACTACAAAGCCATGTCTTATAACTACAAAGCTAGTACTCTTTCCACTCTAACTTATAGGCCACTGTACCTTAGATCTTTGTGACCAAAATGTTCTCTGTAACTTAGAGTCTTAGAAAGCTTCCTAGAGCACTAGGTGTTAGATGACTTGCTCAAGGTCCCATAGCCTTTATGTGTCAGAGGTTGGACTTGAACCTAGGACTTCCTGTTCTAAGACTAGATTTTTAAACACTATACCCAGAAGTGTCAAACATGAAGCTCTTGGGTCTCATGGTGCACTGTGGTCCACAACACTCCCAAGTGTGGCCCAAACTAGATTAAAATGTAAGGAAAATTTTAACACAATAAATAAAAATAGAATAGAACATAAGTAATGTTAATATGTAATTTTCTAAGTCAATGTGTGTCTATAGGAATGCTTGTGTAAAGACACCTTACTCCCCAGCTCCATTTCTATTTGAGTTTCATACCACTGAAAACATGATACTGCCTTCATCAACACTGTATATAGTACACCTCAAATTCCAGCATTCTCTTTTGTAGTAGTGTTCTTTGGATGCAAACTGTAGGACTTAGTGACTTAATGGGTATTAATATCCTAGGCAACTTTCTATGATTATAAATTACTGAGAAAGGCCCAACCTGCCTTAGTAGATGAAGTTTCCTCATTAGGGACTTCACTGGGCCAATTAAATCACAGGTCCAGTGCCAATCATTATTTGATGTTAAGTTGCTATATAACCAAAAGCATGTAAATTTTCGAACAGGGCCAGCAAATTCCAGGAATATAGGGCTGCTAGATAGAATATATGGCAACAAAACTTCAGAGGACTGGGAACATGGTGGAGCATTCCATTGGAGAGTAAAAGTTAGGGCTTCAGTGGAGGAAGAACTCAGATTGAGAATCTTTGCTTCTTCCATACTTAGGTAAATTGCATACTTTGGAAAAGGGTGAACTTTTCCTTAGAGCACTAATCTATTCCCAACCCCACCAGTAACTGTTTCCTTCCCTTCCCTGCTTTGGTATTCTCACCTATAAAACTTAATTAGCAATATATACCTTCAGGCTTTATCCATGCTAATCAGCTTCATTGTGACTGCAATGAATGATTCTTTTTTTTTTCTTGCTAATTGAGCCATTGTGTACAGGAATGGTGGCTAGTTCAACTGGAAGCCTGAGGCAGCCTTATCTGGGGTGGTCCTGTGGTCAAGCATTCCTCAAATTTCTGGGCATGAATTGGATTTTAAGTGAGGGAGGGCTATGCAAAGTCACAAGCCTCTCTTTCTCCTCAGGAGCCAACTAGGTCCAGGAACTGGATATGGATCAGGACAACTGGAGATGGCCCAGGATGCAGTGGGGGACCTTGGCCTTTTCAAGCCAAGATTCTTAAAAGGTCTCAGTTTGTCTGAGGCAATGCCTATTCACTGATTAAGGCTTAATAAGAAAGGAGGCAAAGAATGACCTCTTTAAAAATATAAAACAATAGAAATGGGAGAGGAAAATCCTCAGGGTTTCTGGCCAAAGCTGAAACAACTGTTATTTTATATTCATTCTGAGCCAATCAGGGCCCTGACATTATGGTCTTCTTCCAGAACAAAAGTCAGCAGCAGCATGTGAATGAAATGTAGGTAATGAGAAAATGAAACTACTGAGGATTTGGAGAAAATTGTTACATAGAGTATCTTAACTAGCTCGAGGCCAGGCTCTTTGCCCTGGGGCCACAACAGTTATTTGTTGTTCTTCAATCCTGTATGACTCTCCCTGATTCCATTTGGAGTTTTCTTGGCAAGGCACAGGATACTGGAGTGGTTTGCCATTTCCATCTCCAGCTCATTTTACAGATGAAGAAATGGAGGCAAACAGGGTTAAGTGACTTGATCAGGGTCACACAGCTATTAAGTGTCTGAAGTAAGATTTGAACTGAGGTCTCCCTGACTCCTGGCCCAGTGCTTTATCTACTGTGCCACCCAACATTTTTTCCGATGGCAGAGCACTGCTCCATTTTCACCATCCTCAACTACCAAATGCATAATGAAGCCAAGGTGTTTCTGGCAGCACTTCCCCATGTTGCATGGTGCAACTTCACTGAAGTCTTGATTCTGTACACAGGACAGGCACACATTGCATTGTACATGCCATCATGCCCACGCAGCACCACAGAATAAAAACAAAAAGTTTAGGAAGCCCTGATGTTAGTCAAAAGGAGGCAAAAGACAGTCTTTGTCTTTAAGGAGCTCACAATCTAATGGGGGAGACAAAATGCAAACAACTATGTACAAAAAAGCTATATTACAGAATAAATAGGAGATGATCACCAGAGTGAAGCACTGAAACTAAGAGGAATTGGAAAAGTCTTCCTGCAGAAGGTGAGACTTTAGCTCAGGAGGGAGAGCATTCAGGACACCGGGGACAGCCAGAAATAAAGTGCCTGAAGAGAAGTGATGGAGTATCTTGTTTTAGGAATAGCAATTCAAAGTAAGGCACCTCAGATCACTGGCCATAATGGTGAGAAGCTTGAGTCTCACATACCCTACCCAACTGAATTTGGCCCAGGTGCCAGAATTCACAGTTATGGCTTTTAGTATCTGTAGTACTATTTTTTTTTAAACCAGCAGAAGTAGTTCGTTCAACTGTTCTGTCCACATGTGTTATCACTTTGAGAAAGAATGTGTTTATACTCATCTTGCATATCATCCATCTATACAGAATATAATTCTGAGGAGTGGGGAAGAAAGAGAAAAATCTGTAAATTCAATCCCCTAATGAACTCGATAGAAATTTAAATTAATTTGATAAATTGTAATGAGATTGTTTTTGAAGCCAGATTTATTACTAGCACAAGTCTCTGAAGCTTAGCATGAGAAAGCAACTTCAAAAGGGAATGAAGTAATAACCAGTGAGAATTTCCCTGGGCACGTGAGGGGGGAGGAGAAAGGAAGAGAGAAAATGATGGAGAGGGTGAAGGAAGAGGAGGAAAAAAGAGTAGGGGAGGCAAGAGAGGGGGAGGGAGAATAAGAGGAAAGGCGGGGGGAAAAGGGAAAGAAAGAGGGAGAAAAAGGAGAGGGAGGAGGAAGAGGAAAAGGGGAGAGAGAGAAAGAAAGAGTGAATTTTCTTCCTACTGATGCTATTAAGCCAGCCTGAAATTGCATAGTTTGCTTCTCTCCCCCCCCTCAGATTTCTCTTTTATGTACTCAGATGCATCTGACAAATTCCTTTTAGATGCTAGTGGTAGTACAGTGCTTCTTCCTCCATAAGCATAAATTCCCTGGAGTCATATATGGCTGTTATTCTGTGTTAAGTAAATTCAGCAGCTAAGCTAAAGCACCACAATCCTCTAAAATAGATGATGCCATGCTCGTTATCCCACTTAGAGTGCTGTAGTTGTTTCATGTGTCTGAGAAAGTGTCTCCCCTGCCAGGCATGATAGGGATTCAGAAATAAGTGCCAGGTTCAAATGCCCTGGAGGTACATACTGATGCCCTCCACTCTTAGCACCAGGGAAGCAGGAAAGCAATGTATGCCAAGCTGTCCTGCAGAATATCTCATTAGCACAAAGGTCTGTGGGCAGATTGCACCAACTTAAGCCTGTCCTATATTTGTATAGTGTTTTCATTCCAGTGGTGCAGTATGCACTGCAAAACCTCATTATGTCGGACTCATAAAATAATCTTGTTTCTGTAGAAATTTCCACACTATGTCCCCTTCTCCAACCTTCTTGGTTCTAGTGAACCATGTAATTAGCTAACCCAGCTCCACCAAAATGACAGGTGGCAATATTTCTTTAATTTATATCCTCTTCTCAGTGTTACTCAAGTAGCTGTCCATGTAATTATGAAGGCTTGATGAAAAGGAAAAATGGTGGGGGGAGGAGAACAGGATCTGAGAACTGAGGAAAAGAGAAGACAGGAGAGGAGAGAGATTTGTTGCAGAAGGCTATTAAGTGAAGAGAGTATATTACCATCTTGAGATTCTAATGGGAACCTAAAAAGGAGAAAATGAAAAGTTGACAAAAGAGGTAAATTTTTTCTGTAGGGCTCACAATGAAATTTAAAGGGTAAAAGCCCTTTCCTTTAATTTTTATCTTTCAGTTCAATTACAAACTAATCCTAGGCCTCAGGGTAAAAGATAGTGGCCTGTATTTGTGTCCATGTTCTGAGGTTAGGACTATGCAAACTAAAAGGCAGAGATATCAGAGCCCAATTCATTAATAAAAGTCACATGACAATCAGCCTGTGACATATCACCCCAAAGATCCATTGAGAACTAGTGACTTTTTCATATCTCTCTTTTACCAAAAGTTAATTTGTTATGCTGCCAAGGCTTTCCAGGATGAAAATTCAGTGGTGCAGATTGCTCACTGCTGGAGGGAAAAAACAAAGACTTGAAGTATGGAGTGTTAATGGAAACTTAGGTGGTAAGGAAGGATAATTTTTCAACTGTGCTGTAAATTTAGAATTTTCCAAGAGAAGCTCAAGATTATTAAAGTAAAGAGCAGATGGAAACATTACACAAAAAAATCCCCCACCTAGTAACATCTTCCAATCTCATTTTCTGATTTTATAATCATCTACATAAAGCCTTTCCTGATTATCTAACTGCTAGCCCTCACTCCCAAACTACTTTATTTTTAGCTACTATGTGTGCATACATATGCATTTATTAACTGCCTATTTATGTGGTATATGTTTTTATATGTACTTGATTTCTCCCCCGTTAGATTGTAAGCCCACATTGAATAGTGATTGTCTTATTCCTTGTACTTATATCCACTGCTCCTAAAATAGTGCCTGGTATAAAGTAGGATCTTAATAAATACTTGTTGACTGACTGGTTGATCAATTACATGAAAAAGACATAAAAATATGAGGGTTGTTGATGTTGTTGCTGTTTTATGAGACCTGACTTCACAAATTAAAAAAAAAAGGTACTGGGAATTTATAGACATTTACCAACAATTACCTCTTAAATATGACCATGTGTTTTAAAATGTCTTGTGGTAACAGGATTTTACTGAGCAGGCCAGACACAAAGTGCCAGTAATCAGGTAGCTATTTAATTAATTAGTTTAATAATAGTTTAATAAATAAGGAACAGATTTGCAAATCAAGAATTCTTCTGATTAGAATTCCACCTTGCTGAAGTGAAGACAGAGATTATATGCATAAATCACAATGGGAAGGAAGAGGGGAAGGTGAATCACAAACAATCATTCCTAGGGCCAGTGTGCTTTCCCACTGACCAGCCCATAAATCTCACAACCAATAAGGTGCAGGTATCCTGAAGTTCTGTGGGAACAGCATTGTTCAAGTCTTTGGTGGTTGTTATTTGGTGGGTCACAGGACCAGAGTTCTGTGCCAGAAACAGGTTCTACAGTCTTTGGTTCACTCCACTGAAGGTGCATAGGCACAAGGATGCCAGTGATTGTGAGTGTTGTCAAAATTTTGATTGATCATGTCAAGCTGCATTGTAAGTCTGACTCAAGCTAGAAAAGGCAATTCTAAAAATCTAATCTATTAGTATATTCATTATACATATCATATCAGTTATTATAAAAATCATAATTTTGATGTGGTTTGGGAATGCTGGGAACCCTGAAATGTCAGGGTAGAGGGTACTGGCTGCCTGGAAAGAATTCATGCACTCAAACCTTTTTCCAGTCAAGTGACAAGGTTTATTGTAATGCCAATAGGAGTGGGCTAGATTCCTAGTGAATCTGCAACTTAAAGGGACAGTGAAAAGATCTGGATGGGATTAATGGGGCAAATAGCCTGGGGTAGGGCAAGTACAATAGTGAAAGGAATAAATTAGACTGGGATGGGCCAGGTAGAATAATGCACAATAGTGAAAGAAGTATTAAGTAGTCTGGGGTTGTCCAAGAGCAACTGTGAAAGGACTGTCAAGTACCTAGGTGGACTGGGGTGGGCCAGAGGCCTTGGGCAAGATGCCAGTGATCTGGGCTGCTGAAATGTATGAGAAAATTCAGGGAGTGGGTTGCTTTCAAAGACATGGTCTTTTCCTTTCAGAGTTCCAGGTCTCATCATCCCATCAACTCCACACTTGAAATCCACATGTGATAGTGAATACTGAACCTAAGTCAAGAAATCTGAATTCTGTTCCCACTTACTATGTGTGTGTGTGTGTGTGTGTGTGTGTGTGTGTGTGTGTGTATGTGTGTACACACACACACATATATATACAGATACATATATACACATATATATGTCATATTTTCTTGCTCAAACAAGTCATTAACTTCCTTTTCCAATCTGTAAAATGGAAAAGTTGGACTAACTGTTCTCTAAAATCTCTTCCATTTCTAAATCCTGTGAATGAACTGGTTTAAATAACAGTTCTGAGATTTATAGACTGTTTGACAAATTATTTGTCAAATTATTACATAATTAATCTATAATTACATAATATAATAACATCAAATTGTTAAATAACTGACAAATTATCTCTGAGACTCCTCTGTAGAATGGGTATAACTAACTTACTAACCTAATAAAAGTTGTGAAGATCAGATGAAATCATTTCTGTGAAGTATTTTGTAACTTCTGAAGCATTATAGAGAGGTAAGCTATTGATTTGTTCTATTTTATGAATTCTAAGATCACTCATGATGTTAAGAGCTTAAAAGAAAAAAGTCCTTTTTTTTGGATTGCTATTTTCTGAAGAAAACTTTCTTTCACCTAACATTTCACCCACAGAGAACCAGCTCACTACCAGAAGGATTTAGATTAAAGCTTGCCTCTGACATATACTGACTGTGTAAGCCTTGTCAAATCAAATCCCATATCAGTGTCTGTAGGCACTTCTCTAAAACTGTGAATTGCAAAGCAGGTGCTGACTTGCATTAGTAGAAGGAGTTTCCTTTCCAGAAGCTCTCAATTTAAAAAAAAATCAAAAGTCTAGTTAAAAATAAACAAAATTCTCCATTAACCAGCAGTCCAAATTTGTACAACTTTGTGCAAAGCACTGTGCTAACCTGTGGCATTACAAAATCAAAGTTATAATAGTCCCTGCTCTAAAGGAGTTTCCATTCTACAAGGGGATAGAAAATGAACATAGATAAATAAATGACAGGGTTCAGAGGGAAGAGAGCAAAGGAAAGATGAGACAAAAAGTTCTAGGAATATTTGTGGAGGTAGAGATCAATAAATAATAGTTGAGCAGATCAAGTAAGTAGGATCACAGGATTACAGCTAGAGGGAATTTTTGAAAGCATTTTACCCAGCCTCCTCATCTTAAGGAAACTGAGGCACTGAGAGGAAAAGTAATTTGCCCAAAGTCACACGGAAGACAAATGGAAAAACTGAGATTTGAACCTAGGTCCTCTTACTGGTTGCCCAACTAATGCTTGCCCAAGTAATGTAGTACCTTAGCTGAAGAACTTTTATCAGCTGATTGAAGAAAAAGCTTCTGAAAGATTGAGATGATGATGTGTAAACATGAGGAAAGAATAAATCACATGTCCAACTTGGCCAAAACATGGAAAGGGGAAAAATTAATTATTTGGCTTTTGTTTTAGAAGTATCCATCTTTCATGTCTCAGTCTATGGAAAAACTATTGGCCCAGGGTTCAGGTCCTGCTCTCTCGGTAAATGTATCCAGTTCTGGATTAAAGCAGAAAAGATTCATGTACTGGGAGAGCCTGGTACCAGTGAGAATGCATTTAGGCTTTTCTCACACAGTGTGGTTCATTATGCACCTACCTAAGAGCTTCAGCACATCTAAGGGCAGCTAGGTGGCAGTAAAATAGAGCACCTGCCGGCCCTGGAATCAGGAAGACTCTTCCTGAGTTCAAATCTGTACTCCATAACTTATTTAGCTGAGTGATCCTGGGCAAGTTACTTAGCCCTGTTTACCTCATTTTCCTTATCTGTAAAATGAGCTAGAAAAGTGGGAAACCACTCCAGTATCTTTGCCAAGAAAACCCCAAATAGGGTCACAAAAAGTCAGACAGGACTGGACAACAACAAAGAAATTCAGGGGAAAATCTTTTAAAATTTTGGTTTGGCACACAACTAGGACCTCCCCAAAAGGAATTAACCAGGTCCCTTCTAGACAAGTACTTAAGGTGCAAAGCAGATGCAGTATAAGACAGTTTTTTATTTCTTCCACCACAAAGGAAATGCTTAAAATACATAAAAATCATAAGCACACATTGACAAAGACTTAAAACATGAAATAGTAACCCATAATTCCTACATATTCTCCAGGAGGTTAATACTGAAAACATGAAAATACCAAGGCAGCTAGAAGCAGCAACTGAGCACAATGGATAGAGTGCTGGTCTTTGAGTTAGGAAGACCTGAGCTTAAATCCAGCATCAGAAACTTATCTCTTTTTTGCCTCAGTTTTCTCCACTGAAAATGAGGATAATAACAGCACCTCCCTGCCAGAGTTATTATGAGGAGCAAATGCGATAAAAATTTGTAAAGCACTTAGCATAGTGCCTGGTACATAGTAAGTGATATATAGACAGATATAAATATAGATATAGATAGATAGATATAGACATAGATATGCTTGCTATCATTGTAAAACATTTTGTGAGACTACTGAACCTTCACCCGGAAACTCTACTGTCTAAGCAAGATCTATGATTCCTGACCAGCTTGTTGTCTGTGGCTCATTCTCACATCAGGAGCCATTTTCTTCTCTGAGAAGTTATAGTTATGGGGAACACCTACTGAGGAGCACAGGAACTGCCAAACCAGGTTCAAAAAGTCCATTTCTTAGGATCACTTATGTTTAAGGAAAGAAGTACAAAGCAAAAAAGCCACCAGAGCTGTAAGATTCATTCTTAGGCACACCAGATAGCACAGACTCCCATTGTGATATGAAAGCCATAACTATATCTGCTAGGCCAGGAGAGCTATCTCTTCTAGTACCTCTGGGAGATCAGGTAGAGACTCATAACCCTAACCCTAACACATTTGACAGGTGGGAAGACTGAGAACTATAGAAGAAATTTTCTCCTTTTGTTAACCTATTAAATGCTTGAATCCTTTCCACATTACCCTCTTCTTCTTCCCCTCCCACCACACACACACACACACACACACACACACACACACACACACACACACACACACACACACTCGTACAATACACAAAAATACAGACCTACCATTGTAAGAGCTGAGACCAAAAAGGAGATTGCTTTATCCCAAAGGACATGTTCACAAGTAATTGGAAGAGGTAATTGCATCATCCCCATGTACAAGTCCTTCAGCAATAAGCCAGAGCTCATATTTCTGGGTACAGATTAGGAAGACCCCTGATTATCCCCTTTACACATATCCAAATGTTTATCTGTGTATTTTAACCAGAAGTTTTCAGGTAGCAGAGCTTTTATGGCCAAGATATACCAAAATATTAGTATCTAGGATTCCATGTGTGCAACTTCTAAAGTGGTTTTTTTTATTTCTTTTAAAAAGAAAATACAATTTCTCTTCTAGACAAGGTTTCTTAGCTAAATTTAAGGATTGGCTAAGTTATAATGAGTATTTTTTAACATTTTTAAGAAAGGGGGTATTGGGTCTTTTAAAAATTAGAGGCTATTTTGGGAGAAGTGGGAATCAAGCCAAATTGTACTTTTCATATTCCTGTTTTCCCTCTCCCTTTTCACCTGTTGAATTCTTATGCATCTTTTAAAACTCATTTTAAATGCTACATGTTCCAGGAAGCCTTCCCTGACCCTCTCAGTTGGCAATGACTTTTTTTCCCATCAGCATTCACTTAGCATATTATTTACACCTCTGTAATGTACTTAATGTGTATTGTCTTATATTATCATGTTTTCCTTCATATACATGGCATATCTTCCTAATAACCTATAAGTAAGTATAGGGTCTTACCTGAGCATTGTCTATTTCAGGGCCCAGTACAATGCTCTGAACCTTTTAGGTGTTTGTTAAATTTTTTGTTGTTGTTGTTGAATAGAGAATAATATTTTTTTATTATAATTGATCAAGAAGAAGGGTGATGAGGACTTAGCCAGCTTTGTCTCCAATTTTTCATTTCTCTTTGAAAGGGGAAATCGTTCTCTAATTGGGAAAAAGTTACATGACATACAACTTTCTGTGTTCTACCTTAAACTAGGTATCACAGAGCACAAAGTTAATTCCTTCCTCAAACAAAGAAACAGAGAGGAACTAAGGACTTGATGAAAGCTGAACTAGCAGAATTAGAAAGTTTGGGTCATCAAGAGTTAAAGACTGGAGTAGAAGAAGGTTTAAAAAACACAAACCCTCAACTTCCCTAATCTTACTGGCAGAACTCAGGGAAGATATAAGTATGCACATTGAACTCCAGTTTTCCAATTTACTTTTCTGATCTAGTCATACCCTGATGTCTTGGTTCTTCTGTGGCAATTTAAAATAGGCACACAAAAAATTGAAATCATTCTGTCATCACAAAAGTGAGAAGAAGCCACAGAAGGGATTATTTCCAAATAATATTAGCATCAGTCACAATATTAGTCAGCTTGTTTCATCTAAAGACATCAGTCTTTTTCAGTACTTCCCACTCCTGCCCCTATATTATTAATAGAGATTCTGTTGACCACTCACAGAGATCCTGGGTTCCTACTTTTGGGCCCTAGACTCAAACATTTTTATTTCTTACATTTTTAGACTATCATCTGGTTAGCTCTAATTTTGTAGGTTGCTCCAGCTCCATCAATCCTATAAAGCCCCTTTTGTGTTAACAGAGAAAGAGGCTTATGGTTAAATCTAAGAAAACTGGTCTCATGGGATCTCTTTTATCTTCTCTCTAAAGTGCTGATTTTTTTTTTACAGCAAACACTGACTCAGGACATAAAAAAAAATCAGTTCATCTTTATATCTAGAGACAAAACCTCTTATAAAAGTGTAGAAAGCAAATAAACAGAATGTATGAAAAGCAAGAAACTCAATGTTGGTTTGCCAGTCAGCAATGAGGAAGTACATATAGGAAAGTTAGTAGAGAATAGATACATTCCCCACCTGTCCCAGCACATCAAGGAAGATATATTTTAGGCAAACAGCAAATTCTGTGGAGGTGGATTACTCTTTAAATAGGTCAGTGAGCACTGATGTCAAACTCAAATAGAAATATCCTTGTCAGCCACTTATTGACCTAGAAAACCACAAACTGCCATTATCTATGTTGTATTGTATTTTATTTATTTTGTTAAACTTTTCCCAATTACAATTAAATCTGATTCAGGCTTGCTCCAGAAATTTTGCAGATCACTTGAGACCCTCCTGTTAAGAGGTAGATACCTCTGTTTTATGGTAGCAGTATCCTTCACTTGCAATTGGCTCACCACTAGGGTATACATACCTCACAATTGTCTCCTCTCAGTTCAAAAGTTCCTGGGTTTCCTTATGTTACATAGCTCTAGAATTTCTAGGTCCTTTCATTTTCTCCTTCCAACTAGGAAAAAGCATGCTTCCTGTCAGTCTCCCTGCTGATAGGGAGCAACATATGCTTGAAATCTCACTTCCAAAACCTCTTGTAGATAATGACATTATTACTTGGTTTGATTCAAAAACATGAATGTTGACATCTTTTTTTTTTTAATAAGCAACAATCTGCATTTAAACTTTCTATGTACTTCAATTAACTTTTAGGACATGTTAAAATTTCTTAAGAGACTGGTTATTCAAAAACACAAAAAACTTTTGTCCAATGTGTAGAAAGAGAGCCCACTCTAAGTTTGTTATTTAAACTCAACTAGCTGCTCAATGCAGCTAGACAAACATGCTCTTCCTTCTTAATTGATTCACTCACTCACTCTCCACAATTCCTGTCCCAGACTTTCTAGTCTGTCCTCAAGTTTCCCATGAAACCCTCTCCCCTCATACCGTATCTCATACTCAGTGAAAAAATTAGGATCATTCATTCACCAAGAGTTCTCTCTTCTCTTCTTATTTCACTTTACCTAGTGAAGTAGGTATCCCTACTATCCCCCTACCATCTCCTCCTTCCCTCGGATTTCAAATGAAAAGGGGGCCTTTTCCTTATCAAAGCAAACATCTCTACAAGTGCTTTGGATCCTATCAGCTCCCAACTTATCTAGCAAATTACCTTCCTTCTCCTTATCTTCATTCTTTATCTTTCTACTGGTTCTATCCCTGTCTACGCACATGTCCACATCTCCCCCATCCTTAAAAATTCACTTACTGCAACCATCCTCATTAGTTATCAGACTGTAGTTCTCCTTTATGGCTAATGCCCTGACTTCTGAATCTTCTGCACTGTAGTTTCCAACCTCATCAATCACCTGAAACTTTCCATAGTAACCATTGATTTCTTAATTGCCAAATCTCTCAGTCCTGATCTTTCTTGACCTCTGAGTAGCATTTGACATTATTTACCTCCTTCTAGATATTCTTTCCATTCTAGAATTTTATGACATTGCTCTCTCCTCGTTCTCCTCTAGCCATTCCTTCTGTTCTTGTTTACCAGTTCTTTATGTCACTCAATGAGAATTGGTCATCCTATCCTTCACTTAATGCATTTAGTAAAGGGAAACTATATCTATTGAACAAAACATTCCACAGTTGAACAGTTATGTTTACTACATATTACTACCTTAAGTTCATCCAGAATATCCATCTTTGTAACATATTATTTTATTCTAATGCAATTTGTTCTGAACTAGCCTTCAATAAGAGTACAAAACAATTCTGCTTTATCTTCTGTATGACAGCCTTTCAAATCCTAGTAACCTTACGTCCTGCCCCACCATTCTCTTCACCAGCACAGTTCCAAACCAATACAGTTTCTATCTCAGGTGACTTGGAATTCTAGATGGATCTTTCTTGATTAATTGTAAGGACTGCCAAGACCGTCAGAGAGGTTGGAATGAATGGATAGGGCTTCAAAGTTGGGAACCTGGAAGCAGAAGAAGTTGTTGAGACTGTATGTGTGTGTGTGGGGGTGTGTGTGTGTGTGTGTGTGTGTGTGTGTGTGTGTGTGTGTGTTGTTGAGGGAGGAGAGAAGCAAGAAGGTATTAAAGATGAGAAGACTTTCAGGTAGAGAGGGATAAGATCATGGCATCTAACAGTAGATATTGGGACAGTATGGGAAGTGTGGGAAGAAGAGGTTGGAGCCCTCAGACATCTTCAGGGAGGAGGAGCCACTGTTCAGACTTCTGGGGTGAGGGAGCCAGATGAACTAAGGTCTGGTAGGAAAAGGGGAGTTAGAATTAGAGGACTCTAGGACTAATATTGCAAGTGGAAAGAGACAAGAGGGTTAGTGGATAAGCTCCTGAGGTGAAGCTATGACATATTAGTAACTAGGGAAAGTGAGCTCTGGGTGATAGGAAGTAAGAAGACAAGAAAGTTGGGACTTAGATTAAATGGTACCTTCTGTCTCTGAGATCTGAAGTATTTGAGAACAATACTGTGAAGAGTGAGTTAGTATTGATGAACAAAAGTTCGTCAGATTTAGCAATCATTGGGAACTTTTCAGAATTCAGATATCTAAGTATATAGGGAAGAGATGGGGACACCTGGTGTCCTCTACTCTTCTTAGGAATTTGGCAGTGAAATAAGAGCAATATAGAATGATAGCCTGAAGTAATAACAGGGTTTGGGGATCAAAGTTGGGTTTTTTTCAGGTGGTTTTTTTTTTAGAATGGGGTATAATGCTGCATGTTTTCAGGAATTGTAGAATAGCACTGTAATCTGTGTGGGGACAGGGTTCTGTTTATTGATGTCAAATTATAAGACATCAAATTGACACAATAAGAATTGGGGAGGAATCACAGGTCAACACCTTGGAAGGTAAAGTCTAAAGTCTATGAGTACTTTCATATTATTACTGAAAATTAAATACATCTGGGAAAGTTGGACTCTAGTTTCTCCTTTTGTCTAGAGCTGCTATGGATCCAGCACCCTGGATGTATCCCACCCAAGTTGAAGTTCAGAGAGAGACTTAGAGATGGGAAGAACTATGACTCCCAATATAATCATTTGCATAGAGGATGAGTTGAGTATCTGATCATCCAGTGGGGAAGGAGGAAGTATGGTGAGTGACCCAAATCACAGAGGAGGGCCTGCAACAACAGGATTTTTTACAGATTGCTGGACTGGGACTTTTTGTGCTATGGATAGAGGCAAGGTATGGAAAACTATCTACCTTCTACTTCCAACACTTAACCACAGCAGGGGCACCAGTGAATATTATTGGCATTGAGGGAAGCTGCCATAAATTCCCACCCCTTTTTTGCCTCAAGATCCAATAGCTTTATCTCTCCAGTGGGCCTCCCCAACAAGCACGAAGAGTAGGGTATCTCTCTCTTCTTTCCCTCCCTGACATCACTGTTCCCAGCCCTTCTGACTTTGAATCTCAGTGAAGGTTTCTAACTAACTACTACCCCTGGCTTTTGCTGAGCCTCAGTATCTACAATCAGATTAGGTAGGCTGTGTGCGTGCCTATAGATAGGGATGTTAGTGATGGAAGGGAGAAGGTGGCTATCTTCCCCTCCATGCCTACAATCATGGGGCCTCTCCACTGAGTTACGAACTATTTCTAGTTTCTAAGAAAAAAATAACTTTAAAAAAGGAAGATGGTTCTGTCTTTTTCTTTCATAGCCAAATTCTGAGAAAGAGTCATCTGTACTCTTTGCTTCCACTTCCTCTTCTCCTATTCAACAATGCACCCTTTATAGTCTGGCTTCTAGTCAGAGCAACTCAATTTCTTCCCTTAAATTTTACCAATGAGTTCTTAATTACCATATCTAGTAGTGTTTTCTCAGTCCTCATTTTTCTCAGGTCTCATTTGTGTTGACTTCTCTGAGTCTAACATTACTGGTCATCCCTTCTTCCTAGACACTCCCTCCATTTAGGGCTTTATTTTTTTAAATTTTCTTCATTATTATGAACATAATCAACATCAACAAAAATATTTCAATCGCTATTTATGAATTAACTAATAGTAACTTGAAAATGAATATTCCCACTTCTAATAATAGAACTGAAGAAGGAGGTATATTAAATATAAAGGATGTTTTGCTACCAAGAAGCTTTCGCATTTTGTCTTCTTCTAGTTTAAATCCATTTTGGGTTCTATTTATATCTGTGGTATAGAAGAAAGAATACAGGAATCAGAGTTCAAAGACCTGCAGTTTAGTCTTTATTCTGCTACTTGTGTAGCACAAATCACAGCCACTCTGAATGTCAGTATCCCTATCTATAAAATAGGACTTCATAGCATCACTTCCCTCATTGGATTAGTATAAGGCTCAAAGGAGTTGATGTATATAAAGAGTTTTGCAAATCTTAAAATATTATATAAATGTTGGCAATAAAAAAATTTCCCTTACTCCACATAATGGTGTTGTTAGATAATACTTGTAGCTTCAAGTTGGAGTCATAAGATATATTATGAATAAGCAAAGACCTCATCTTTCTGTAGCTTCATACTCCCTTTACTTCATGAACTACACTTTCCACTAATTCCACCATGATTAAACTTTGAATTTTACCAAGGAGTCAACCTTTTTTTAATTTCTTTATAAAACTACTCACAGCAATAGTCTATGAGGCCATTACTATGTAATAAAGTGATCATTCCTACTAGTAATTGTAATATAAAATGAGTCACAATATAGAAAAAAGTAGTATGAATGTTGTAAACAATAATACAAAATACAATTTTATTTAGCAGGATGCAAGGAACAATCTTAGCTATTTTGAGCTATACAGGATTGGCAGACTACAGTGATTTCTCCAAGAAATCATTATGATTAAGCTGGATTTATGCCAGGGATGCAAGGATGGTTCAATATTAGGAAAACAGTCAATAATATTAATCAAATAAAAACCCAAAACATCCAAAGCCACATGATCATCTTGATGAAAAAGACTTTTATGCTACAAAAAAAAAAAAGACCACCTTGAGGGCAGCTGCCTGGCACAGTAGATAGAGCACTGGCTCTGGGCAGGAGGACCTGAGTTCAAATCCAGCCTCAGACACATAACACTTACTAGCTGTGTAACCCTGGGCAAGTCACTTAATCCCAATTGCCTAAAAAAAAAAAAAGGAATACAAAGTATAGGCATGGAGAAACCCTTTTTAATATCATATAAAGCAACTATCTAAAACCAAAATCAGGCATCATATCCAATGGCAATACCCTAGAACTTTTCATTCATTAGAATGAATATAGGAGTGAAGCAAGAATGCCCACTTTCCCCACTAACATGTGATATAGATCTGAAAATGCTAGCAATATCAGTAAGGCAAGAGGCAAGAATTAAAGGAATAAAGATAGGTAAAGAAGAAATTAAACTATCTCTGCTGATGATGTCATGGTTTACTTGGAAAACCCTAGGGAATCAGCAAAATTACTAATGAAGACAATAGCTTCAACAAAGTTACAGCTACAAAAGAAATTCTCAAATATCAACATAAGGAAAACAAAAGAGGAAATCCTATTCCAAATAACTACAAAATATATAAAATATCTGGGGATTAATTTCCCAAAACTTACAAAAGACTTATATGGATTCAATTATAAAGCCCTCCTTAAAGAAATAAAGAACAACCTAAATAGCTAGAGAAATATTCAGTGCTTATGGCCAGGCCATGAAAATATTATAAAAATGAAAATATAAACAAAATTAACTTACACTTTTAATGCAATACCAATAAAATTACCAAAGGGATACTTTATAGAGCTTGATAAAATAACAAAATTCATTTGTAAAAACAAAAGGTCTAGAATATCAAGAAAAATGATGATAAGAAGGATGAAAAGGTTAATAGCACTTCCAGACCTCAACTATATTATAAAGATACAGTCAACAGAAAAAATCTGGTATTGATGATTAAAGGAGAGAAAGACAGAGGGAGAGAGAGAGAGAGAGAGAAATGAACTGAAGAGAGTAAAGAAGAAAGATTCAGAAACAATAGAACTGAATAATACAGTGTTTGATAAAGTAGAAAACACGAGTTACCTAGGGAAAAAAACTCCATATTTGATTTTTTAAAAACTGCCAGGAAAACTAGAAAGTGGTCTGGCAGAAAATAGGCTTAGGCCAATATCATATACAGTGCTCCATGATACATTCTGAATGGATATAAGACCTTAATATTAAAGACCATACTATAAAAAAAAATTTAGAATAGAACCATATCATATACCTCTCACAGGTATGAATTGAAGATATATTCCTAACCAAATGAGAGATAGAAGCAATTCCAAAAGATAAAATAGATAACCTTGATTACTTGAAACTAAATTTCTATACAAACAACATTAACGCATTGAAGATAAGAAGGAAAATGTTTGAATGAGAAAAAAATTCTTTATATCAAATTTTTCTGATTGGGGAATAGCTAAACTAATTGTATTTCATGAATGCGATGAAGTACTGTTGTGCCATACTGTGTGTGATGAATACAGAGAAGTATAGAAACTACACTTTATACTACATAGAAAATATACTATATAGAAAGTATGGAAAGATCTATATAAACTGAGGCAGAATGAAGTAAGCAAAGCCAAGAAGACAACATACACAGTAAGTACAACAATGGAAATGGGAAAAAAACACACCAAAAAATCAAATAAATATAACAAAATTATAAACATAAAGTAAAATCTGAATGAAGAGATAGAAGATACCCATAACATATGCCTTCATGGTTCTCAGGTATTGTACACTGCACATGTTTTTGGACTCTTCTTTTGATATATCAGTCAGTTGTGCTGGCTTTTTTTCTCTCTAAAAATAAACTATGTATCATATGGGATGGCTCTCAGGGAGGGATGCATGGGATACTATGATGATTTAAGAAACAGAAAATGCCAAGAAAAAAAAAAGAAAGTATCTAAGCAGTGGCTATATGACCACTTGGTCAGAGACTCCTGACATTTGGTAAGAAGTATGATGAAATTGCCTCTGAGAATGTATTCCACCCTAAATATCCTATGACTCTTCAAACATTAGTATAATTGCGTTAGTTAAGAGATATCAACCAATCCTCATCATACTGTGTACTAGAATCCTTTGTGTCTGTGGCACACTGTAGAAATTCTACTGGGAATTTGGGAAGATTTCCGCTAACTTTTAATAAATCAATCTGCTTTTATAATTAAAAAAAAAGAAATAGAAGCTTAAGTTAATGTCTAAGAAGGTTAATGGTAATCATTCAATATTTGAATTACACTCTGAATGAGATGCTGCAAAATAGATTTTTTTAAATCTCCCAGGGCAAAAATAAAATAGTTCACCTTATCTCTTTTCGATTAGCACACAACCTCTGCATACTTTTTAATTAAGTACTTATTTTAATAGAGAGGTGACTATATGAGGGAGAACACTGATTTCAGCTGTTTTATTATCATCAAGAATCAATATCCCAGTGGAATGAACAAGAACAATGAGGTAGGGGTGGGATTAGAACAGAGGAAAGATGTCAGAGATGCCTGCCTTTTAATTTGTCTGGTCACAATAGAGTAAGATCCACTAAGTACATCAAGACAAATGATGTATTAGGCATTCACAGACAAAGGAAGCACAGTGAATGATCAAAGTATGAAATTTGCCATCCTGGTCCTGAGACGGTCCCTTCACTTTGCAGTGTCTCTTGAAGTTGTTAACTGTCTTATCCTTTCTCTGCAAAATGAAGATAGTCTCATTTTCTAATTATATTGAGATTAACGTATATAATATAGAAGTCAGATCCCCCCAACAGATGTTATGATATCTGAAGGGGTACATACTCAAAAGCAAGGAAAGCCCTTATCCCCTATCCACCATCCTAAGTAAAGAGCTGCATAAACCAAGAAAGACCTGTTTCTGAAGCTCTTTATACTGATAGCTTTAAAATGTCTTTTCTTTTTACTTGTGACCTATGTAAGATTAAAAAAAAATTATAGAGAAAGGTGGGGCAAGGGCAGAGGTTTATGGTTGTAAATCTGTGATTTCATTGGTGTGGAGGAAAACCTAGTGTAGATTCCTTCCACCAGTGCTAACTAGAAACTCCTCAGTGACTGACATTCTTAAAGAATCACCACAGAGAAGTTAAGTGACTTGCCCAGTCACACAGCTAATGTATCTGAGGCAGGATTTGAATCCAGTCTTCTCAAACTGCCTCTGTCCAGCACATCAATGACAGCAAACTCAAACACAATTGGGAGCCACTAATCCATACATAAGGATCCCTGTAAGTTGCATATTGGCTTAGTTGTAAAATGAAATATTATCTTTGATTTTTTTTGTATTGTTATTTATTTTGTTAAATATTTCCCAATTACTTTTAATCTGGATTAGGCCTCACTCTTAAGTGTGATGGACTGCATGTTTGACACTTCTGAAGTACATCATCCTGCTTCTCTGTTTCTGCATATAGGTACTAAATAAGTTAATTATGTAGGCCTTTATCAATTATTCTGTTGCCTTGTATAAATTCCGTATCACGTACTATTCCTTATGTCATGCTATTCAATAAAGTCCAGACAATCTGTAAAATGATTTAACAGCTATTCTGTTAAGTTTTGACAAAAGCTTAGTTTATATGGGAATAGAATGCCCATTCGACTTGCTTTTTTGACAAAATTGTCAACTGCTTTTCTATCTTCAATAGATAGTAATTGCTGAGATTTGTATGCAAGATCAAGCTTGCCATATTAAAAATAGTGTTTTTTCTTCAACATGTCATATTAAGTATTTTTGGAGCCAAAAGTAGCATTATATGATTTACACCCTAATTATATCTTTCATCTAGAAAGGGTAACACATCTTACTGAAGTGAATATATATTGTCCATTTCATGACATTATACATGTGAAAGCACACTGAAATGTGTGACTTATCCTCTGACAGAAACTCAGTGACACATAAATGTTTTCTCAGAATGGACTAGAGAAGCGTTAAGACACAGAGAATGGACATCTTTGGAAAGGCCTGGCTTCAAGTCCTGTGTGTGATTTATACTAGATAGACCATTTCACCTCTCTGTTCCAGTCAACTTTCTAGTTGTAGAGCACTTGGCAATCTACATTGGTGGAAAGAGTTCCCTCACCAGGAAATTACCTACACTGATGAATTCACAGACCCAGGCCTAAAGTCACATATAAATGGTACATCATACCTAAGCTGTCTATAAAAATGTATTTATGGGTATATATGGAAATGTATGCATATATTTCCAATATTGGCAAATCAGAAAGTTCAGTGAGGATAAAATGTGTCCTAACAGCCACAGGGTCCATCAACATGTACCTCCATGTTGAATTCCAGAATTAGAATATTCGTAGGTCTTATGCCTTCTCTAGAATACAGGATGACTTAGAGAAACAACATGGGTCCAATAACAAAGCTTAAAATAGGGAGAAAGATGATTGGAATCTCATTTCCTATCGTTAATCCATCTTTCTTGGAAAATTCCATAACCTATTATATACATTTATTCTATCCATCCAGAAAATGAAGGAAAACAATTTATTTAACACAATTTATACAGTTGTTGCCCATGAAAAACAGAAGAATTAAAATTGATTATGAAGAAGTTCAGAAATGTGAAGTACCATGAAAATGCTAAATAAAGGTGTTCAATAACATAGTCTCTTGACCTTCAGGGTAGAGTCTTATTTTCTCATGCATTTTCTCTAAGAAAAGCAGATATCATTTTAATGGCTGAATGTGGGATTGTTTATTAGGCAGTGCAAAAAAGTAAACCACATCTTCAGTTATATTTCAGTTACGTAAAGATGACCACATGCTTTTTGTGATTTCTTAAACTACCAAGCACCTTCTAGAGAATTCTTGGTTTCTCAAATGCCTTAACTGATCTTGTTCAACATCTTGGCAAACTGTTCAGGTATGTTTGCCAAGAAAACTCCAAATGGTATCAGAGTCAGACATGGCTGAAAAATTGATAAATGATTAAGCTACAAATTAAATGATATTAGGTACAAATGTTTGTAACATGAGCGTAATATTGGCATCAGTGTCTTAAGGTTTTATTGATACAGAGTATTCTATTCCCCTCAGTTACTGTTGTTGTTGACTGCTTTCATTCATGTCCAACTCTTCATGACCCCATTTTAGGTTTTCTTAGCAAAGATACTGCATAGTTTGCCATTTCCTTCTCTAGCTCATTTTGCAGATGAGGAAACTGAGGCAAACAGGGTTAAATGATTTCCCCAGAAGAGTTGGCAAGTATCTGAGGTCAGATTTGAACTCAGGAAGAAGAGTCTTCCTAACTCCAGGCCCAGCACTCTATCCACTGCATCACCTAGCTGCCTGCATTTCCCCAAAATAAAGGCAACCATGATGGGCAGAGGAATAAAAAACAAAAATTGAATATTCAACAGAAAGACTTCTGTAGGCTCTTTGGCTTTCAGAGGTAGCTGTCCTCCAAGATTTTGTCCTAGGCTTACTTAACTTCTCTTGCCCCTCT
Organism: Phascolarctos cinereus; assembly: GCF_003287225.1. NCBI lineage: Eukaryota > Metazoa > Chordata > Mammalia > Diprotodontia > Phascolarctidae > Phascolarctos > Phascolarctos cinereus. The sequence goes on along the minus strand of NW_027555847.1, from coordinate 196,385,142 downwards.
CTCTTTCTTATCTCATATATTCAAATGGATTTAATTATTACCTCTCTACAACTGATGTCCAAACCTATCATTTTACCACAATTCTCTTACTGCACTAGTTCTCTATTTCCAATTACTCGGTGCATATCTCCATCTAGGTGTTCTATTGGTGCTTCTAACTCCATGTCTAAAGCAAGATTTTTCATCTTCCCCTTTAAATCTTCCTCTTTCGCAGTCTTTTCTAGCTCTGTTTATGGTACCGAAGACAACTAATTCAATAATCCCACTTTTTTTTTAAGTTGTGCACCTCTATCCTTAAATTTTTTGAGCAAATATGTCTACATTTACTTATTTATAAATTATAAACACATATTACCCTACTAATAATTATAGGCATTTTGAAACTTAGAAAACTAGACATTTTAAAAGATTGAGATAAAAGTGAAATAATGTTTGATCCTAGATTCAATAGGGAATCACTGAAATTTATTGAGTTGGGGAATGAAATGGTCACAGCTATGCTCTAGGAAAATCACTTTGGCGGCTGTGTGGAGGATGGATTGGAGAGAGGAGAAATGTGAGACAAAGAGAAAATTAGACTTGCAATTCTGAGATGAGAGCCTAAATTACAATGGCAGACAAATGGATTAGAAAAAAGTTTGCAAGGGATATTATGTGGAGATGACAAGATTTGGAAACATTCAATTTGTGTTCCAAATCTAGGTTACTGAAAGGATGGAGATACACTCGACAGAAATAGGCAAGTGTATAAGAAGGATGAGTGTACAGGTGCAGATGATGTAATGTGTGGATCACAAGCAGTGGTGTGGTGGTAATTGTTTAACAACCACCTCTCTGAAGGAAAAACAAAATGAACTCATAATACAATTTTAAGTTTAATCTGCATTATAAATATTTATTCCATCGCTTTCTTAATTCTAGACAATCAACAAAACAATGTCAAGCCCTGTTTATAGCATTTTCCAATTTCTGTGGTATAAATGCTCACACAGAAAATTTAGCAATCCGTTCTCCAGCCAATAGCACCTGGGTCCAGCACACTCTTAAAAATCCAGGCCTGCTCATCCTTTCTATTCTCTGTATTCCATCCTGTATTTGGGTGGAATATATATGTGTGTGTACATATGTGTGTGTGTGTGTGTAGTGTATATATAAGTATATATTATATATGTATTGTATATCATATATATATAATACATTGTGTACATATATACACACATGTATATATGAATGTGTGTGTATATACATACATGGCCTCTCTGGCTGTGTATGTATATATGTATGTATGTATGTATGCATGCATGCATGCATGTATAAAAAGGACCAGAGAGAGTCTTGCTCACTGGTGACTGCCCTTGAATATAGAGCTCACCCAGTGCTTTGGTGGGGAAGGAGATAGTTCCTTACAGAGTTGTTGCTGTGGCTGCCTGCATAGTGCTTAGGCAAAGTTATAAAATGGCCCAATGGGAACCAAACCTGGCACAGAAGGTGGGACATTGGGAACTTGCACAACAGATGGTGGGAGTCTATGAAGTGGGAGTGTATTAGGGCAAGGGTGTGGTTATGTTGTAGACAAGCCAACCTAAGTGGCTATATGAGGAGGGTGGGATGTTGCTCTTCTTCCCACTCTCTAATTTCTTAATCACATATCACTTGTGGGCCAGAGTCCCCAGCTTTGCAGAACACTGATTCAAGTCTTTAGGCACAGAACCTTCGAATCTTCTCTCTCCTTTTGACTCCTACTTACAATCAATTGTCAAAGCCTGCAATACCTCTTGTATCTTACCTTCCTCCTTACTTCCACAGCAATGACTATATTCAGGCCCTTAATTTCTCTTTGTCTACTTCAAAATAAAGTGCTTACTGGCCTTCCTATTCCTCATCTGTCTACTGCACACTGTTACTCAAATTATTGTCCAATGAAATGCAATGATGCTTTCTACTCCTTTACTTTAAAAACCTCTACTGACTCCCCATTGCACATGAAGTAAAATATAAACTAGATTCTGGCATTCAAAACCCTCTACCTTTATGGTCTTCCTAAGTTGGATTACTTTCTATCGCCTATTCTTCTCTTGCTCTCTGCAGTCCCTATACTTTCTGTCATGCTGTCTCCCAATGTCTGAGTGAACTCCTCCTAACATAAGAGCCGTCTGTGATGTTCTTTAATTCAATTTCACAAGCATTTAACCTCCCTCCCTTCCTTCAAGTCCTAACGTAGATTCTCTTTTTTCTACCATGAAGACTTCTCTGATCTTTCTCCCTCTCACCCTGATCCAACAACTTTGAGACAATACCTTCTTCCTCAAATTTCTCACATAGGCTTACCCTTACATCCACTTTATTTTCATCTCACCCTTTTGTATTATAATTTATTTGTATATTTGTATTCCTGTCCCCACAGAATCTGGAGATTTAATAGACTCTGGAGATGTAAAAGGATCATAAAAGTAAAGCCAAAGAGACCTTAGAAATCATCTAGTCCAATTACTTTATTTTAAAGATGATGAAACTGAGACCCAGAAAGGTTAAGATGATCTGGTTGTAAGTTGGAGAGCTAAGATTGACATTTAGATTCTGACTCTATATTCAGTATTTTTTCATATATGTAAATATATATTATGTGAAATATCAATTACATATTACGTATTTTATATAACATATTTCTGCATGTATTACTATATGAATATATGTACACTGATGTATATATACATTATGTATAAAATATTCATATAAATATGTGTGTACATGCATGCATATATATTTAAATATGTATACACAAGGAAATATAAATTGTATATAATGTATATTTCAAGAGAGAGAGAGAAAGACAGAGAAAGATACAGACAGAGATGGAGGGTGAGGGGAAGCTAAGTGACACAGTGCAAAGAGTTCTGAACTTGGAGTCAGGAACCTGAGTTTGAAGCCTGCCTCAAACAAGTATAAGTTGTGTGATCCTGGACAGGTCACTTAATTTCTCTCATTTTCCATTTCCTCATCTGTAAAATGGGGAGAACAATAATCCCTACCTCACAGAGTTTTTGTGAGAATCAAATGAGAAATCACATGTAAAGCCCTTTGCAGACTTTAAAGAATTATATAAATGCTAACTATACCTTGCAGCCTCTCATGCTTTTTGATAGAACATCAATCATTTCTATCTCTGTATTCCCAAAGCCTAAATGTTTATTGAATTCAGATGAATAAAAACACACTTTTATATACAATAATTATGTATTATATATAATGAATGGTAAGATTTGTATGTTTAGTGTATATGTCCCAGTTTGGTGCCCAGTATCTGAATTTAATAGTAATAATTGCGATTTTCCAATTTACACAATTTTCCAAACATCAGTCTCTACAGGACAGCCAGAAAAAATGATAGCAATATAGTTCAGGTAATTTTTTTATCTTGATATGCTAACTTTAAATATGAAAATCCAGTTTACATCTGAGTCAGTATCATTTGAATCATTTATTAGCTATTAGCAAATGCATTGATACAATGAAAACACAGTTCCAAATTAATGTCATCTTAAATATGCCCTGTAAACCAGTTTACAACTTTGTCCACTGTGCCCACACAAATCTCTTAGAAAAAAAAAAGTAAAGAAACAGAAAAGAAAGATGTGTCAAAAGAATTGAAGTATACTGGGGGAAAATTTTTTTAAGCCATTTTAATTCCAGATTGTTTCCCAAAGGTCCATGGGTTGAAGTTTCTAGATACAGCACAGATGCTACAAGCAAATAAAAGATTTTGTTTTGCTTAATTTAAATATCAAAATAGGCACATCAGCCAAGAAACTGAATTGTTGTTTACAGTTATGCAGTTTGCAAATATCCTCAGGGGGTTATTAAAAGACATGCACCAGTAACTGATATGCTCAGAAATACAATTCTCAAATTCATTCATTTACCATTTCCAAATCTGAAACTAAAGTTTGTTAGCTCTTCCTAACTTATTCAAGTGAAATTGTGGTTTGGTGTTGCATTGAATGATTAAATCCATGCAGATAAAAAGAAAATTTGTGGATTTCTGAAAGAGGAAGGAAAGGGAGGAGATAGAGTAACAGACTTAAGTGAGAATTTTCTAAAGGGTTTTGAGGAGATAAGGAAAAAATGTCAATCTGATAGTTCTGATTGCTTAGAATTGATGAGAAAAACTCTTACTTTGATCTGGAAGAAGTTTTGAGAACATTTATTTTAGAAGTAACAGATATCAGCATTCCTTTCTGACTAGAATTGTAAGATTATCATACAACAACCTTAGAGATCACACATGTGGTACCCAAAGTTTGCTATGTGTTTTTAAAATCCTCATCCAACAATCATTTATAGAGTACTTTAGGCACAAGGGCAGCTAGGTGGCGTCAAGAAGACTCTTCTTTCTGATTTCAAATCTGACCTCAGACACCTACTAGCTGTATGACCCTGGGCAAGTCACTTAACCCTGTTTGCCTCAGTTTCCTTATCTTCAAAATGAGCAGGAGAAGGAAATGGCAAGCTACTCTAGTATCTTTGCCAAGAAAACCCCTAATGATGTCACAAAGAGTCAGACACAACTGCAAAACAACTGAGCGAGGCACATGGAATGGTGCTAAGTACTAGGAAAAGATAGAGACAAAACACGAAAGACTTTACATTGTATTGGGAGGATTTTCTGACATCTTGTTATAGAAACTGAAGTCCTACTATATGCTTATAATTTGGCTTTGTGATGACAGAAGTATGGTGTAGGGAATTAAACCTCATGGAATAGAAAAAATGGTGGCCAGGCTTGGAGTCAGACTTGGGTTCAAGACCTAATTCCCACTTGAACAACTAACTTGCTTTGGACAAGTCACTTTCTCTAGCTGAATTTAGATTTTTATTTTGTTTTGTTTTCCCTCAGTAAAAGAAGAATGGGTTAAAACAAATTATCTTCAGGCTCTAGCAGTCAGTGATTCTATAAGGTAACTAACTTTGTGTATGTTTTGAAAATTGTCAGCAAATATTTACCAAAATGAATGAATAAATAAAAAACGCATTTATTAACCCCTTACTATGTACCAGGTACTGTGCAGAGTAAAGAAGAGGTTAATATGAACAGGTAAGACAACCTTTACCCTCAATGAATATTCTAATAGTTAGCTAAGTAGCACAGAGGATAGAGTGCTAGTCCTGAAGTCAGGAAGATCAGAGTTCAAATTCAGCCTCAGATGCTTACTAGCTTGTATGACCCTGGGCAAGTCACTTAACCTCAATTTGTCTCAGTTTTCTCAACTGTAATATGAAGATAATAATAGAACCTATCTCCCAGGGATTTTGTGAAGCTCAAATGAGATAATAATTATAAAGTGCTTAGTACAATACCTGGTGCATAGTAGGCACTTAATAAATGCTTGTTTCCTTCCTTTATTTCTCTCTCCCTTCTTCCCTTTCTTCTACCTTTCCTTTCTAATGATGAAGGCAACACATATATAGGTTCTTAGTGTTGAAAGAGGAATCAGAGGAATGGTGATTAGAGTTGCAAGGTCCTTAGTTTACAGGTCCTTACCAGGAATGATAATGCTAATTTGTTTATTGGAAACACATGTAGATGGAATAGGCTTCTTGGGTAACATGCTAAGTGGGAATAAGAATCAAAAGCTAAAGTTCCACAAGAAAAAAAAATTCTTTGCCCTTCACGCTATCTCTCTCCTTTGCGTAATTTTGGTAGATCTATATGTGTGCACATATACATGTATGCTTGTGTGTATACTTACACATACACACTTCAACAAAACCTAAAAACAAACAAACAAAAAAACTCTTGTAACAAGGTTTCCACCAGGGATCAAAGTAACAGCTGGTTTTCAAGCAGTAGAAGCAGCCCCAGCATGTCCTGAACCTGGGAAACATAATCCCTTAGCAGGGTTATGTATAGCAATGGGGAGAATGAAGCTGATTAATTTAGGAGCAGCTCACTGTACTATGGGAAGCACCAGAAACCTGTGTTTTCCACTTGGGTCATTGAAATCCCTCCAAGACTTCTCTTAGAAAGGAGATTAGCTTAAGTAAATAATTTTCAACTGGAAAATTACATGGCTGACCCATGCTGTATATTTTGTAGACTCTTCAAAAAAAAATGAGGGACTGAGTTTCCCTATCTCAAGCTGGAAGTGGAGCAGCCAGTCACATTCCAGACCCTATCACTGATCTGCATGGGAGCTTTGATCTCAGTGTAGACATTTGATTGGTGTTAGCCTTCCCACTCAAAACTTCTAAACTCAAGCAATCCACCAGCCTCACCCTTTCTAGTATACAGGCATGCACTATCACACCAGGCCCAGTCTATTTTCCAGCAATGGATTCGCACTGATCCTTCCACATTGTCCTGATTAGTCCCCAGTAACATAAAAAGCTCTCTAAGGTTAGGTGCACAGTCTATGACTATAAGACAGAGTCATTGAACCAATAATTTTGGCCTCACAACGGTGTTGCAGTTTACCCACACTTCCCCCTCAGCAATTGGCATCTTACATCCTTTTTATTACCTTTCTCCCTATAACTATGGATATCAGTAACTGTGGATATCAGTAGCAAGCTAGAACAAAATAATGGAATGCCCAGGACAAATGGTTCTCAATAACTGATGCACGAACAACTGAGAAAATAATAAAGGATTTGATTCTACCTACGATATCCATGCCCATGTCTCTACTCATACAATCTCTACCACAGGTCAGGCCTTCATTACCACTTGCTCAGACAATTACAATAACCTCCTAGTAAGACTCCCTGCTTCCAATCAATTCTCTACACAGCTATCAAATTCATATTCTTAATGTGTCTAATATCAGCACCAGTGTCTTATACCATTATGTAACACTTGCAAAACAGGAACTGGGTGATGTGTAGGTAATCACTAAGGGGGTTGTTATTACTAAAAGAGCCAAATATTACACTTCCCTTCTTTAAAAACAAAAACAAAACACCTTTTTTGATTCCCTCTTTCCTCCTGTATAAAATACAAGAGAAGAAATATACACATTGTATACAGACATGGTTTCAGGGACTTAGAAGACTTGGATTTAAGTCCTGCTTCTGACATAGGCTGGCTGTATGACACTGGGCAAGTCATTTAGGCTTCTCAGTCTCTGTTTTCTCATTTGTAAAATGGGAATAAAATGGGTTGGATTAGCACCCACCTAACAGGGTTGTTATGAGGATGAAATGAGATATTATAAGTAAAGTACTTTGGAAACCTTAAATTGCTATATAAATGTTAACTATTATTACTCTTGTTATTAGAGGCAGCTAGGTGGCACAATAGATAGAGTGCTAGACTTGGAGTCAGGAAGATCAAGTTCAAATCCTGCTTCAGACACATACTAGCTCTTGTGCTCTGACAGATCACTTAATCTCTCCCAGCTTCAATTTCTTCATTTATAAAATGAGGACAGTAATACCACCAACCTCATAGGGTTGTTGTGAGAATTAAATGAGATAACATAAGTAAAAAATTTGTAAAGTGTTACGCTGTACATGAATGCTAATTATGCTTATAAATGGGAAAGGAAAGAGAAGTAAATAAGTATTTAAATTGCAGCTACTATGTGCCAGGTCCAGTGCTAAGTGCTTTACAACTATTACCTCATTTAAGATAAAATACAGACACCTCTGCCTAGCGTTAAAAACCCTCCATGATATGCCTGCCATGTACTTCTCCAGTCTTCTTTCACATTACTTTCTTTCATGGACTCTGTTCTGGTCCAACTGACCAGCTAGCTGTTCCCTATACACGATGTTCCTCTGTGCCTTTCCTGCGCAGTTCCCTGTTTCTGGAATAGCCTGAACTTCTGTTTCTTAACAGTCTTTAACTTACTTTAAAGGACATTTAAGGGGCTACCTACTTAGTACATGGGGCATTTCCTGATCCTTGCTATTGTTGGAATTCATCCCTTCTTAAAATATATTTTGTGTAATTTTGTATGTACTTTGTATTTAACCAACTGTATATGTGTTGTATTCCCTCAGTTGAATGTAAGTTCCTTGAAGATATGGACTGTTTTCATTTTCTTTGGTTTTTGTCTGTTCCCCCAAGCTTTTCTAAATAATAAGCATTTGTTAAAAGTTTGTTTAATTGAACTGAAAGTGTTGTCAAGGATGTAGTGAATCACCATTGACTAATCCTTTGGTATGTGTTATGCCTCTATAATAATACTGGAGTCAAACAATCTGGATGGAAAAAATCCTGGCTCTTCTACTTACTACCTATAGAAATCTGAACAAGTTTTAACCTCTCTGGGCTTGAATTTCTCCAGCAGTAAAATGAAAGAATTGAACTAAATGCCCTTTATAGTCCCTACCAGCTATGTATCTATGAACTTATGATCTCAGATCACATGTAGCACAGCCAAACACATAGGAGCTTTCCAACAGGTGCAAAACAACTTAAGGAAAGACAAAAACAGACACAGAAGGAAAGCCACCCTGGCAACCAGACTCCCCAGAGCTATACTACATTGTGGCAATGCCTGGTTACTTTTCCTCTGTTAGCATTCTCAGTTCTATAATGGCAGTGCAAGAGCAAATTTAGGGAATGGACCATGGCGACTTTTTTATTCTGTCTACACATAACCTACCCATTCCTCAATTCCAAATCCTGACTCTGTCACTAGTTATGTGACCCTGATCGATTCATTTAAGTTCTCTGATGCTCAATTTCCTCATCTGCAAAATAAGAACAATCAAACTTTGTCCTGCCTATTTCATAGAATGGTTATGAGAAGCCAATGAAATGTCATGTGAATGTCCTTTGAAAAAAAGTATAACTATAATATATACATATACACACACATTATTATTGTTATTATCAAGCTCTTTGAAACCAAATAAAATCTTCAAACATTTGAACATCCAGAGGCACAGAGACTGGGGCGGTTTTTTAATCAAAGTTAATTGTTGACATTAGCAAACTGTCCCCAGGTCTGTCCAGTGGGGACACTTTACTGGTCATCAGTGAAGGAAAGAAATACTATGTGTACTTTCCTAATAGAAATAGAACAACCAATGCCACCTTCAAACAAGCACTAAGAGAAAATAACATGTGACAGAACCTGGATTTTTTTCCCCCTCACACTTAGGCATCTTTAAAAACTGAAATGGGGGGCAGAGCCAAGATGGTGGAGTAAAGGCAGGGATTCACCTGAACTCTCCCCCAAACCCCTCCAAATACCTTTTACAAAAAAACTCTAAACAAATTCTAGAGTACCAGCCACAAAAAGATGGAATGAAACAAATTTCCAGCCCAACATATCTTGGAAGGTCAGCAGGGAAAGTCTGTTGCATCAGGGTGAGAGAGGAGTGCAGTCCAGCACAGGACTGGCCAGTGCAGACCAGGCCCCAGCAAACCAGAAGCAGGCCCTGGGGATGACTGAATCAGCAGTAGCAGCAATGGCAGCAGCCACCTGGAGCTCTTGGCCCACAGAGGTTAAGGGGGTCAAACAACTGGTCAGAAGGAGATTACAGAGGTCTTTTTGCTAGCAGCGAGGCAGGACTCTCTTGCTTTGCTCATACTCAGATCCAGGTCACAGTCCTGGGTGGCAAACCCAGAATGAGAAGGTACACTAGCATAGCAGAGCTTGGGGCCACTGTGGAGAAGGTAACCCTTCTCACAGTTCCGGGTCAGAAAAGAATGCTTGTAGTCACGCACAGACCAGTAGAGTAGTAAACACCCATCTTTAGATCATACCACCTTGAAAGAGCTGAAAACTTACAGGTCCTTAAAAGTATTTCTGAAAACAGCTGCACAAACCCCCTGAAATTTGGGACAGTTCACCCTCCACTCTGGAAGCAGAGTCCTACTTTAATAAAGAGTTAAAAGTCAAGTAATAGCCTGGGGAAACAAGCAAATGACAGGAAAAAAAAACTCTATAGAAAGTTACTATGGTGACAAGAAAAATCAAGACACATACTCAGAAGAAGACAACAAAGTCAAAGCTCCTAATTCCAAAGCCTCCAAGAAAAATATGAATTGTTCTCAGGCCATGGAAAAGCTCAAAAAGGATTTTGAAAATCAAGTAAGAGAGATAGAGGGAAAAAAGAGAACAGAAATGAGAGTGATGCAAGAAAATCATGAAAAGTGAGTCAATAGCTTGATAAAGGAGACACAAAAAATACTGAAGAAAATAACATCTTAAAAAATAGGTGAGGCCAAGTGGTAAAAGAGGTCCAAAAAGCCAATGAGGAAAAGAATGCCTTAAAAAGCAGAATTGGCCAAATGGAAAAGGAGGTCCAAAAGTTTACTGAAGAAAATAATTCCTTAAAAATTAGAATGGACCAAATGGACACTAATGCCTTTATGAGAAATCAAGAAGCAATAAAACAAACCAAAAGAATGAAAAAATAGAAGACAATGTGAAATATCTTCTTGGAAAAACAACTGATCTGAAAAATAGATCCAGGAGAGATAATTTAAAAATTATTGGACTACCTGAAAGCCATGATCACAAAAAAGAGCCTAGACATCATCTTTCAAGAAATTATCAAGGAAAATGCCCTGATATTCCAGAACAAGACAGCAAAATAGAAATTGGATGGATCTATCAATCACCTCCTGAAAGATATCCCAAAATGAAAACTGCTAGAAATATTATAGTGAAATTCCAGAGTTCCTAGGTCAAGGAGAAAACATTGTAAGCAGCCAGAAATAATTCAAATATCATGGAGCCGCAGTACAGACGAGATTTAGCAGCTTCTACATCAAAGGCTCATAGGGCTTGGAATATGATATTTTGGAGGTCAAAGGAGCCAGAATTACAACCAAAAATCACTAGCCAGTAAAACTGAGTCAGGGGGGAAAGTGGGCATTCAGTGAAACAGAGGACTTTCAAGCATTCTTTTCTTTTCTTTTCCTTTGGTGAGGCAATTGGGATTAAGTGACTTGCCCAAGGTCACACAGCTAGTAAGTTTCAAGTGTCTGTGGCTGGATTTGAACTCAGGTCCTCCTGACTCCAAGGCCAGAGATCTATCTACTGTTCCACCTAGCTGTTCCTTCAAGCATTCTTGATGAAAAGACCTGAGCTGAATAGAAAATTTGACTTTCCAATATAAGACTCAAGAGAAGCATAAAAAAAGGTAAACAGGAAAGGAAAATTATAAGGGACTTAATAAGCTTAAACTGTCTACATTCCTACATGGGAAGATGACATTTGTAACTCATAAGACCTTTTTTATTATTAGGGTAGTTGGAAGGAGTATAGATATAGATAGATAGAGTGTACAGGGGTGGGCTGAATATGGAAGGTTGATATCTAAAAAATAAAAGGAAGGGATAAGAGAGGAATGTACTGGGAAAAAGAGAAAGGGAGAAGGAGAATGAGATAGATTATCTCAAGTAAAAGAGTCAAGAAAAAGCTTTTACAGTGGAGGGGAAGAGTGGAGAGGAGAAGGGGAGTGAGTGAACCTTCCTCTCATCAGAATTGGCTCAAAGAGGGAATAACATACACACTCAATTGGGTATACAAATCTATCTTACCCTACAGGAAAGTAGGAGGGGAAGGGGATAAGAAAAGGGAGGGGTGATAGAAAGGAGGGCAGATTTGGGGTGGGAGTAGTCAGAAGCGAAACACTTTTGAGAAGGGAACAGGTGAAAGGAGAGAGAGAAAAGAATAAATGGGGGAGGGGGGTGGAATAGGATGGAGGGAAATACAGTTAGCGATAGTAACTGTGGAAAAAAAAATTCTTGAAGCAAGTTTCTCTGATAAAGGCCTCGTTTCTCAAACATAAAGAGAATTGAGTCAAATTTATAAAAATAAGAGTCATTCCTCAATTGATAAATGATCAAAAGATATGATCAGTTTTCAGATGAAGTGATCAAAGCTATCTATAGCCATATGAAAAAAAAATACTCTAACTCATTATTGATCAGAGAAATGCAAATTACAACAATTCTGAGATACTACTTATTAGATTGGCTAATAGGACAGAAAGGGTAAATGACAAATGTTGAAGGGGATATGGCAAAAATAGGACAATGCATTGTTGGTGAAATTGTGAACTGATTCAGCCATTCTGTAGAGCAATTTGGAATTATGCCCCAAAGGCTATAAAACTATGCGTACCCTTTGATTTAGCAATACCACTGCTAGGTCTTTATCCCAAAAGAGATAAAAAAAAAACAAGAAGGAAAAGGACCTATATGTACAAAATTATTTATAGCAGCTGTTTTCTGGGAGCAAAGAATTAGAAATTGAGGTGATCCCCATCAATTGGGGAATGGCTGAACAAGTTGTGGTATGTGATTGAGATGGAATGCTGTTGTACTATAAGAAATGATGAGCAGGATGCTCCCAGAAAAACCTGGAAAGACTGGCATAGGCTGATGCAAAGTGAAATGTGCTTTGTGTAAAGTAACAGCAATATTGTAAGATGTCCAGCTGTGAATGACTTAGCAATTCTCAGCAATACAAAGATCCAAGACAAGTCTGAAGGACTTAGGATGAAAAATGCTATCCACCCCCAGAGAGAGAACTGATGGTGTCTGAATACAGATTGAAACATACTTATTTTACTTGATTTTTCTTGAGGTTCTTTTGTCTGTATTTTCTTTCACAACATGACTATTATGGATATGTTTTGCATGACTACACATGTATAACCTATATCAAATTGCTTGCCTCCTCAATGGGGGGAGGGGGATGAGGAGGGAGGAAGGGAAAGAATTTGAAATTCAAAGTTTTAAAAATGAATGTTGAAAATTATTTTTACATGTAACTGCGGAAAAAATAAGATACTAAATAAAAAAAAGAAAAAAAACTGAAATAGCGTTTGCGGAGTGTGGTGACTTGCTTCTAAGCCAACTGATTTCATGAGAGAACAGCCAAGCAAAATCTGTTTTCAGAGGCCATAGCTATTTTTCCCCCAGCTCTGCGGTTTTCCCTCTCCCCTTTTCGTCCTATCAAGGTTTTTTTTTTCTTCATTCATTTGAGTCAGCAGCCTTCCTGCAACAAAGGTACCCAGCTGTTCTCTGAGGCTTAATCTCCAAACAACTTTTAATAGGTACTCTCTCCCCTCCACACAGTAGGCTGCCATAATAACACTGCAGATTGCAGATATTTTAAGGAGGGTTTGAAGGATTACGCTGAAGTATGGCTTTGCCCAATAGTTTAAAATAGAGCCCTTAATATCTCCTTTATAATGATCTTTTTTTTTCCTTTGATGGATGATTGTCTGTTCTGGGCAGCTTTATGATGACAGTATTAAATTAGGGCTGACATATTTCTCTCAAATAAACCTAATCAACCATGACCAAAGTGGGCAGAAAGATAGACTACTCAGTTTTTATGTGCCTAGAGATATGATTTCCAAAATAAATAAGTTTTTTTTAAAAGATAAATAAATAAATGATACTGGAATATAACCAGTTAATGGAACATCCAGTGACTCAGATTCTCCTGGCACCTAATGCTAAAACAACCCATTGATGTCTTCAATACACTGAAGAAGTAACATTTTACATACTGCTTCTATGACCAGAAGGATTAGTCCAGCTTCTAGTGAGGTCTAATTTATAATAAGGAAGTGGCTTAAGCTCAGAGAAAAATATACCTTTATACCTTAATTCCTCATGAAATGAGGCCTACTAATTCTAAATTTGCTCTAAGGGGAAGAGGCAGTTTAGTTCTGTACTATCTCTAGAGATACAGTTTCCAAGCAAATGAAGAGTATGAGTACATTTCCTAATAAGAATGAAGTAAATATGCTGTTTTCATACATCCATTTTCACTGCAAATTATTGATAGTCTAATGGGAGAGGAAGAAGCAGGGGGAAGGAAATAAACATTTATATGGCCGGGCACTGTGCTAAGTAGTATATAAGTATTTTCTCATTTGATCCTCACAATCTGAGGTAGGTGCTATTATTATTCCCATTTTACAGTTGAAGAAACTGAGTCAAATAGTGGTTGAATGCTTGCCCAGGGTCACATACCTAGGCTCCAGGCTAAGGATCTATCCACTGCACTTTATAAAGCTACCTCTAAAAACAATCCCTCTTCTTAAAGAGCTCATAGTCTAATGGGGGAGAAAACATAAAAACAATTATGTACAAACTATCCATATATTGGCTAAATTGGAAATAATAAGTACAGGGAAGGTACTAGAATTAAAGGTGATCAAGTAAGGCATCTTATTAAAAGGGGTAAAGGGAAAGGCGTGATGCTTACTATGTGCCAAATATTATGCTAAGCTCTTTACAAATGTTATCTCATTTTGGCCCTCCCAGCAATCTTTCCAGGCAGGTGTTGTTATTATCTCCTTTTTGTAGTTCAGGAAACTGAGGCAAACAGAGGTTAAATGACTTTCCCAGGGTCACACAGCTAGTAAGTGTCTGAGTTTGGATTTGAATTCAGAACTTCCGGACTCCAGACCTGACACCCTACTGTACCACTTAGCTGCCAACTACCTAATTCCAATCTGTTGGGCCACAGTTTGTTATTTAGTAGCTAGCTTGAAAATAATAACTGTAAAGAATACTGGATTTAGAGACAGATGATCTGGGTTCAAATTCTGACTTTGATACTTACTTCCTATGGAACCTAGGACAAGTTACCTTAATCCTCTAGGTTCTTCATCTGCATACTTAGACAAGATGGGAAAAGATGGGCAGTAGGCTATATCTGACCTAATAAAAGTGTTTATATTTTAAATTCTCGAATTCTGGCTCTTTTCATAACATCAGAGTCAACTTTCTCTCAGACAGCTGAAATTAGGAGGTTTGATTGTTTTGTCTTTTTCTGAAATTATATTGATAATGTTGGACTTTAACCTATTATAGAATCTTGGTGTTTTTGTTCAGTCTTTTTCAGTGGTGTCTGACTCTTCGTGATCCTATTTGGGGTTTTCTTGGTGGTGATGCTGGAGGGGTTTGCCATTTCCTTCTCCAACTTATTTTACAGATGAGGAAGCTGAGGCAAACAGGACTCAGAAAGAGGAGTCTTTCTGACTCCAGGCCCAACACTCTATCCACTTGTGTCATCTAGCTACACTAGGTATTATTGATTCTCAGGTGTAACATATATATATATATATATATATATATGTGTGTGTGTGTATGCACATGTATATATTATATATTACATATACGCTATAATGAACAATTAGTAATCATTGTGGGTTATATTACTGGAGATTCTGAGAAAAAGTAATTTGGTAATTTGTTTTCTGGTTTCAGAAAAGTCATCTTTCTCTGGCAGTTCAGTAGCAATACGGCTATTATATATGGCTTTAAATAGCTAATTTAATACCTTTAAGTAGCTTTAAAATACAGGTTCTAATTACAATGTACTGCAACATCTCATTTATCTAACATGACTGAGGAGTCCAGTTCCTCTACTTCCTGTCTGTAAGGAGTTAGGCAAATCATTTCATGTCTCTGGGCCTCAGTTTCCTCATCTGTCAATGAGGAAATTCACCTAAATGATATCTTGGAGCTCTTCTGATTCCCTGTTGCATATAGTGCTACATTTTGGTTTGATATACATATTTTTTTAAGCACGTTGAAAAGGTCCTTCAATAATTATACTATGTAGAGTTTTAGCTGTGTTTTGTCAAAGGCTTTATATCCTTTGTTTAATGAGGCAGTATAGTATAGTGGATAGGGAGCTGGCCTCAGTCAGAGAAATCTGGGTTCAAGTACTGACTCTGACACATACTTGATATGTGATCTTTGGTGAATTACTTAATCTGTCAGCACCAAAGTTAATATTCTGTGAGTATAGGTTGCAGAGAAAGAACTGAACTTTATTAGTATAGGGATTTTTCTAATCCTAGAGTCCATTATGCCAATGAAACAACAAATACAAGTCCTTTCCTTCTTGATATAATTACATTGTTTGACCTTTTTATTTTTTAATGTAATTAATTATGTTAATCATCTTAATATTGAACCATCATTGAATCTCTTGTATACATTCAAATTAACGATAGTAATTTTTTTTCATCTTGGTAAGGCAGTCAGGATTAAGTGACTTGCACAGGGTCATACAGCTAGTAAGTGTCAAGTGTCTGAGGCTGGATTTGAACTCAGGTCCTCCTGACTCCAAGGCCGGAGCCCTATCCACAGTACCACCTAGCTGCCCCAATAGTATTTTTTTTTATAAATTGCTATAATCACCTCATCAAAATTGTATTTTTAATCAATCAGTAACCATTATTGAGTACCTACTATGTGCTTAAGTAAGCACTAGGGTTACAAAAGGAGGCAAAAGACAATTCCTGCCCACAAGGAGTTCACAATCTGATGGGGGAAGGGGGAAAAGAGAGAGAGAGATAGAGAGAGAGACAACCTGCAAAGAAATATGTACAAAGCAAACTGTATATAGGAACAATAGGAAATTAATTAAGAGAGGGAAGGCACTAGAATTAAGAGAGGTTGGGGAAGACTTCCAGTAAAAGATTAGATTTTAGTTGGGTTAAAGGAAGCCAGGGATATCAGAGGTAGAAGCAGAGGAGGGAAAGCATTCCAGGTATGGAGAACAGCCACAGAAAATGTCTGAAGCTGAGAGATGGAGTGTCTTCTTTGTGGCATGGACAGAAGGCCGGTGTCACAGGATCAAAGAGTATGTGTCAGGGAGCAAGGTGTAAGAATCCTGGAAAGATAGGAAGAAACTAGGTCATAAAGGGCTTTCAATGCCTAACAGCATTTTATATTTGATCCTATGGGCAACAGGAAGCCACTAAGTTTATTGAGTAGGTGGTTGACATGATTAGATCTTCACTTTAAGAAAATCATTTTAATAGATAGAAAATGGGTTGCTGTGGGGAGATACCTGAATCAGGCAGACTCACTAGCAGGCTAGTACGATAGTCCAGGTGTGAGGTGATGAGGATCTATACCAGAGTGGTGGCGATATCAGAGGAGAGAAATAAGGGAGTTTATTCAAGAGACGCTACAAAAATGAAATCTACAGGTTTTGGCAAGAGCTTGGATAAGGGCGGGGCAAGGGTGGGGTGAAGGGTGTGAGAGAGAATGAGAAATTGAGGATGACCCCTAGAATAAAAGCTTGAGGGACTGAGAGAATGATGTTACCTTCTACAGTAATAGAGAAAGGGTGAGGGAAGAGTTTAGGGGAAAAGATAATAAGTTCTGTTTTGGACATGTTTAGCTTATATGTCTACCAGACATCCAATTAGAGGTGTCTGAAAGCAGTTAGAGTTGTGAGATTGGAGGTCAGCAAAGAGACTGGGGCAGGAAAGGTAGATTTAAGAATAATCAGCATAGAAATGGTAATGAGATCACCAAGTGAAAAAGTATAGAAAGAGAAGGGAAGAGGGCTCAGGGACTGAGGCTAAAGGACACCTATGGTTTGAGGGTGTGCTATGGGAGAGAATCCAACAAAGCGGACAGAAGAGAAGCAATCACATAGGTAGGAAGGGAACCAGGAGAAAATAGGTTTCCAAAAACCTAAAGAGAAGAAGGTATCAAGGACAAGAGAGCGATCAACAATGCCAAAAGCTTCAGACAGATCAAGGAGGATGAGGACTAAAAAAAGGCCATTGGATTTGGCAACTAAGAGATCATTGGTAACTTTGGAGAAAGCATTTCTTGTGGAATGATGAGGCCAGAAGCTATATTTCAAGGGGTTAAAATAAAATGACCCCTTACAGTAGCAGAGAAAATGGAAGCACTTATTCTAGAAGCCCTTTTTTAGGAGTTTAGCTACAAAGAGCAGAAGAGATATAGGTCGATATTTAGCATGGGCATTTTTGTATCCAAAAGGGAATGAGACAGTTGATAAGGGGCACTGAAAGACAAAGAAATGAATGAAAGAGTCTAAAATATTTAATCAATATTTGTTAATGATGTTGGTCCTTAGTTCTCTTTCTTTTCTTTATCATTACTTGGTTTAGGTATCAGGACTACATTTCACAAAAGAGGTTCATTAAAATGTTTTCTTTCCCAATTTTTGAGAGTAATTTGAAAAATACATGTATTAGTTCTTTAAAAGTTTGCTAGGGTCCTATAAATCCCTCTGGACGAGGTTTCTGTTTGATTTTCCTTTCATGATTTCTTTGCATCTAGTCCAATTTTATTTTATGAAATTTAATTTAATATCTATTTTATATCTTTTTTGTTTTTTGCAAATAATTTTAAATAAAAAAGATATTTTGTTTTTGCAAATGATTTTTAAAATTTTCAATTTTAGTTGTATGTAATTGAGTATGGTGATTTTTAATCATTATTTTTGTTTCTCAGCAATTATACCTTGTTCATTTGATTTTTCTTCTATTTAATAAGGATAGCTAAAGATTTCTGAGTGTTTTTTGTTTGCTACCTCCCTGACTTCCTAAATTAAGTAAAGTGAACATACAAACTTTGCTTAATGATTCGTGGTCACTTATGATAATACTAGCCAGTACTTGCATAGCTTTTTAAGGTTTGCAAGGCACTTTATGTGTATGATATCATTTGATGCTCACATTATTATCATGATCCCCATTATGTAGGTGAGGAAACTGAAGCTAATTAGGTTTAAGTGATTTGCCTAGAGTCACACAGCTAATAAGTGTCTGATTTGAACTCAGTTCTTCCTGACTTAAGTCCAACACTAATCAAGATGCCTCCTCACTGCCTCTATTATAAAATATCAGTTGTTTCCTTGTGTCCTACCCCCAATCCAATGATCTTTTTGATTATATCATGCTGCCTTCTAATCTTAGGTCTTCCTTCAAACTACTATACATTATCAGGCATGAGCCTAGATGTGCAAACACTCACTTTGCTTGTTTGGCTCTTAGTCCTTTTAATTTATTTCAACAAACCTGTATTAAGCCTGTTCTATACAAGACACTGTATTGGGCACTGATGCAAAAACACAATGCTAGCCTGGATACCTCACTTGAGTTTACTTGCCTTCTGTCCCTATAATTTTCCTGGCTGGCTCAGATATAACTATCAGTCATCAGGTTTTATACTTAATCCTCCTACCATGAAACCACTAATAATTTCAATTTAATTTCCCTTTCATACTCATTCATACTTTTTTACCTTTTAAGAAGGGAAAACTCTGCTTTTGATAGCAATAATAAGCTCATTCTATTAATACAAAAAAACCCCCTCTCATTCTGTGCTTTGAATAAAAAAAAATTCCACTGAATTTGCCATCAGATGTGGTCCTGTCATGATGAAGTCTGCATTTAAGTAAGATTCCTATTAGCTTAGAAAAGGGCATCCACTGAGGTATGAAATGTTTATTGTAGCTAGTTCCAGGCAAGCACTGCAGAAGAGAGATAGTATTTTCAATAGCTGATAGCCACAATGCACAGGGCATGAATTATGTATGCCTATCTCTTTAAAACAAGACAGCCCATGACAGTCCTGTAAGTTTCAAGTTCTGGGTGGCCCCTGGAAGAAGCATACAGCTTTGGTAAGCTTGATAGAAAACTTTTTTCAGCAGATTCACTGAATGGGAGAGGAGTGAACAAGGTCTCCAGGCTTTTTTGCCATTGTTTAAAGGGAAGCATTAATTTTTATTATTATTATTAATAATAATAATATCAAATAAAGTATAAAAGGCCACCATCCTCTGCACCATCAAATACCTCAAAAAGTACAAAATAATAACCATGACCTGAATGATGTAGTATCATCTGCAGAGGGACCAGTAATTGTTCCTTGATTATTATTCTCATCAGCCCAAAGCATGAAAATAATTGAAGGGGAAAAAAATCCTCACATTATGTAAAATGATTATTGCCTGTGAGCCATAATAAACAATGATCTTGCAATGATGTTGTTAAGCAGGGGAACAAATGAGAGCTGCCTACTGATTGTGCCCAGCCTAAATCATTACCAGGGGTCCATAACACCCCTGTAAGTAAATGGCTTCATTAGTGGGGTTTCTGCATTGCCCCTGCTCAACAAGAGTGAGAAGATTCTTAAGTCCTGTTTTTGGATGCAGGAGGTGGCTGGAAACTAACCTAGTTCCATTCTTCTGCCTTTAAATCATATTCACATTAATCATTTGGCTCCCTGAAATAACACTCATTAAGATATGGTACACATTTCTAGGGGAACAGCCGCCCTTCAGGCAAGTTAAGCATAATGTACAGTAGAGACTAGGCTGTAGTAGAAGTAGGAGCCAGCCACCGATCATCCTCAAGGGAGATCAGTCAAGTCTACAAAATAGGAAAGGTTATTTATCTAAACAGGAAAAGAAGGTTCTTTTCTCAGAATTAAGTCTAGGCTTCATCAGGGTATAAGCACTACTACAAAGCAGAGGGCCCTTGGAAGAAGAGAGCACATAACCATTAACCTTTGCTTTCCTTTCACCTTCTCTACCTATCACCGTAAACTCCTGACAAAAATGAAAACCACCTGAACACCTAATTGCCCACTGAAACAGCCTAACCTTAGTTATTCTTCCAGGATGGAGACAAATGGGTCAAACACTGTATTTTTTCTGCATCACCATGCTAGGTTGGATTTCCTTGTGTCTCACTAAGTTGTGTACATCCCTCTAGAGGGTTAGAAGCAGTGGTGTTCTATATGTTGAACAATCTACTCTTCTGGGGAAAAAATGTCCAAAATACACATTTTAAAATTGAACCTGAATTATTAACATCCTCTCTATCATTTTCTTAAGTCTAAACAAGCAACAATAAAAATCAAGCTCTGATTGGTAGCATTTGTTGATTTCTGAGGTATAAATGCTCATACTGAAAATTTATCACTGGACTCTCACCAGCTGGTTCAAGATGGCTTCAGCCTACCCCTGGTTACAAGGCTCTTTACTGGTCTTTACTAGCCATGAATACTGGTATACTTTTTATACTGCAACACTGGCATGCTTGCACTTTTTTTTTTTTGCATTTTCTTCAGTTTGTTTCAAATTCAATTAAATTGTAGGTAGCTTGAAGGAAGTGGGTCTTCTGATTCTTCTATTAGTTTCCCATAGTGCCTACCAGAAGTCTCAGTATACATATAACACATGCATAGAGGTAACCATCCATACCTTAATAACTCACATATATCACATATCACACAGGGCATGTGGATAGTTACTCAGTTTCTGATAGGAATCCTTCACTCCCCCTTGCCTTCAAACTTGCAAGTCTAGGTTTCTAGAGAAAGACTATCACCACTTCAGATTTTTTTACATTTAGATTTTTTTCAGAGTCCTAGGGATAATTTATTGTGGGAAGAATGTACTCCCCCAATTAACCACTTTAGCTTTGAACCTCCACTGTTGCATTTCTATTTATTCAAACCCAATTACTTATAATGATTGCACATTTGGACCTTAAATATAATTACTCACCTGATAATAAGATAAAAGAAATGACATCACATACACTCATATAGTAAAGCTAATGCAGTGATAGTAAGTATATCACAACATACATATATATATATATATATATTATATATATATATATATATATATATATATATATAGCTAGCAACTGAATTCCTCATGTCCAGGACTGCTCTTATTGCTGGCTTCTTCACTCAACTTGAACAGAGCTGTTTTTTTTTCCTGAGTCTTTATTTTTCTTCCAGTTCTTGACCAATACACCCAGACTACTTTAACCTCTTCACTATAATATAAAGACTGAAATCAATGACCCGTGATTTTCTCTTATGACTTAAAAATTCTCCAAATCTTGCCTATGATATCAAGAGTCCTTAATCATCCCATTATCTCCAAAGAGATCTTTCATTTCTTTCAAAGATCACCTCTAAGGAGCTTTCATTTTGTGAATTTTTATCCTCAAGCCTCAAAAACAATTACAATCAAATGAGATAAGAGCCCAAAATGTCCAAAATGAGACAAGAACCACAATGTCCACTTATTTGTTCTCAAAGTGGTTCTCTTACATAGTCTGTGCCTTTGAAATTTTTCTTCACACTTATTTTAGTCATTTTTAATAAGTAAATATTTTCCCTCTTCCCCTTTAAACCACCAACTTGTTAAAAGCAAAAGAGGCATCACCTTACATCCTTTACAAGGTGATTTAAGTCTATTTATGCCACAGTTCATTGTTCTGTCCCTTTTTCTATTAAGCTACTCAAAGCTAATATAAAATTATATTGCACCAATATCCTCTGTATGTTCTTGTTAATGCCTGAAAGAATATAAATTATTTTTCCCCTAAGTAGGTAGTAAACTCATAATCTAGTTTGCTATCACCTTTAATGGAAAATTTGAGGTTTATCAGGTCTAAACTATACTCTCTTAATCTTATTCTTCACATAGACAGTAACTCTAGAAGCATTCAACTGGGAATAAATTTTACTCTCAGTGTTGCCACTAAGTGACTGTTATATTGAGTAGGTCACTTTACCTCCCTTTTTCTATCAGAAAAATAACGTGGCTGGGTCAAATGATCACCAACATCCTTCTAATATTCTATATTTTGGTGATTTTGTGCATTCCCCATCTTCCACAAGCACCAAAAACTGAAGAAAGAATTTTTTTTTACTATAACTGATCTTGTCTAAATTTCTGGGAATGGGCATGAGCTGTCAGAAATAGGGCAATTCTAAACCTATGCACAAAGTTCCTCCTCATTCCCTTGTCATTGGTTTAAGTAATTTTAGGACCCATTTGGAGCCCAAGGAAATATATAAAAATTTTAATAAGACATGGTAGGCAGAGAAAAGACAGGAAAAATTTAAATTGGAACCAAACAAATACATAGCATTCATTGCTGAGTAGGCCAGGCCACATCCACATCACTCAACATAGCAACAGTTTGTGATAATGAGGGAATCTCACCTTGGTGACAGCTTCCCCTGAGAGAATACAGGGGACCAAGCCAATTTTTTTTATAACACCTCCAGGTCATACTCTTGTTTGTGGAAGTCATCCATTTACTTTTCTTATAATGTGGATAGTGTATAAGTATTCTATGTTTTATATACACGAGCATGATTGAGTTTCATTTGTATTAATATTCTATTTTTATCATGGCAGAAATAGTTTCTGCTTTCCATTCTTGCTCCAATCCTGTCCATTAAAATGATATATGATACCTGTTACTGACCTGTATATCTAATAAAATGAGTCTTTCAAGAGCTGCCTTCAATCCAAGTTCCACAAAATGATTTGAGTTTATGTAGGTATCCATAGAAATAAGGAATTTAAGAGCAGGGAGTTTCAATTATGCATAACGTACTACAATTAAGCAAGTATTTATTAAGATCCTATTATGTCTAAGGCGTGGTGCTATGTACTAATCAAATCTCTTCAAGCTTTTAATCTAACACTCAAACATGGAATTTTTATGAATGATTTCACATTTATATTTCTTTTTTTTCACATCTATATTTGAACATAACTATAAAGCAACAATACTAGTTCTATAAGCCACACATGAAAATCAGTTCCGTTATTTTAAACAGTCGTATATTCTAAATAGACATCCAGTGTGATATAGTGTATACACACACATGCTCATGCATGTACATACATAACACATTATTCTAGCATAAACCAGATGGGGAATTTTTGGCCAAAAGACAAGAGAGATTGTTATTTTTATGTATTTGTGAAGAGGGCCTGTCATCTACAAAAATGAAAGACCTTCTTAGATCCATTCATTGGTGTTATTCTGGGAACTCTTAGAAACTCATAGAAAGAATGGTTTGGGTAAATGCTAATCTTGATTAGATTTGCATCTTCCCTTATTTTTTACTTTTCCCTTTCCCTCACCTCCATATCCATTCCACTGTCAAGTCTCATTAATTCTTCCTTTATAATATCTCTCACATTTGTCCCCTTCTCTCTATTCAGAGGATTTTAGTCACTTTTTGCCTGAACTATTGTAACAGCCTCCTCGTTGAACCCTAGCTTCCAGCTTCTTCCATATCCAATACATCCTCTCCACAGTTGCTAAAATAAAAGTCTTCAAACTTATTTTATTCTCCGTTTACAGAACCCTCAGAGCTTTCTAAGGTATTGCTTCTAAGATGAAATAAAAACTCAAGTTTGTCATTTCAAGCATTTACAATGCATCTCTAGTTCTTCTTCCCAGACTCATTTCTCTTTACTCTCTATTCATATACCACAGCCACACTGACCTGCTTTCTATTTCTCAAATTAAGCCTTCCATCGCCTGCCTTTTTGTTTTAGTGCAGGTTGTCCCTCACATTTGAGAAACACTCCCTCCTCACTTTGAGTTTCTTTTCAAGGCTCAGCTCATATGCCAAGGGATATAGGAAACCTTTCTAATGGTTAGGTGGAGGGGCTGTTCCTCAAATGATCATATATACTTACTTATCTGTTTACATTTTGTATTCCATGAGCAGTAAAATGTAAAGCCCTTGAGGGCTTTGTATCTCCAGCACCTTAGCAAGGTAACTTGCACATACTAAAATGATTGTTGGACTGGATTGAAGCAAGTTGGGTTATCATTGGGATCATCGATTTAGATTTTATACTGATATGATTATCAGCTGCAGATCTCAAAGTGCTTTCAGCAGCTAAATTATATTCCCTGTATGCCCATGGAAGAGAGTCCTGTCAATATTTTCCCACTGATGGATAACAAAAGTTTAATTTTTAGTCAGAATTTCTTGGCTCTGATAAGATATCTGACATATAGTTCTTGGTTGAAATTGGATGCTTATTTCAGGAACAAAAAATAATTAAAACCAGTTTAAACCATTTTTCTTTTTTTTTAACTTCTTGCTTATAGCTTGCTAAGCCTTTTCCCCATCAGCAGTCATATCCTTTGAAAGTTGCCAATCCTTTCTCATACTCTAGAATTTGCTAATTGCTTAAATAGCTAAGTGTGCCATTGAATACTGCCTGATAAATGATCTAATCCTAGGCACTTGTCACCCAATTATGTGATATTACAATATCTGCCATGTTCCAGTCTAGCTGTCTAAGCCAGAAATGGAAGGGACTAATGAATCAGTGGCAGGAATTATCAAAACAATAAGTAGCACTCACTTCAAGAGACTATTACAACAATTATAATTTTATGATATTAGTTGGAATTCTTTTGAAACCACCTTAAAAAAAAACTATGTATGTTTTATATTCTCCTGACTCACAAGGCTCATTTTGGAGAATAATTTAATTTTCCAAAGGCACATTCACACTAACTGTATTTGTAAGCTTCTAAAAATAGTTTGTAGTTAGTTGACAAGCATTTATTAAATACCTACTATTTATCAGCTCCTGTGCAAAGTGCCAAAGATACAAAGAAAGGCAAAAACTCTCCCTGCCCTCAAGGAGTTCACAGTCTAATGGGGAAGATCACATACAAACAACTGTATACGAACAAGATATATACAGAATATATTGGAAATAATCTCAGAGGGAAGGCAATAGAGTTAAGGGGGACCAGGAAAAACTTCTTGTAGAGGGTAAGGTTGTGAACGAAACCAAAGAAGCCAGGAGGTGGCAGTGAGGAAACAGAACTTCTAGACAAGGAGGAAAGCCAGTGAAAATATATGGATCTGGGAAGATGAAAAGTCTTGTGTAAAGAACAACACGAAGGGCTGTGTCACTGAATGGTAGAGTAGTAGAGAAGACAACAAGGTGTAAAAGGTGTGGAAAAGTAGGAAAGAGCCAGATTATAAAAGGTTTTAAAAACCAAAATTGTCTTTAGATTAATGTATAGGATCATTGGATTTTGAATGGAAGGGAACATTAGAAATAATCTAGTCCAATATTCTCATTTAAAAATAAGGAAACTGAGGAATCAGTTTAGTGTAGGAATTTGTAACATGTAGTTAATAACTACCAAAGCTGGATATTTCTAACTTAAAATCCATTATTCCTTCAAACCTAGGTCTCTTTACTTTATCTGTCATTCTAAATTATAACCTTCTATGTGCCTGTTGTAAATTATATTTTGTATAGGTTTTGATAAGATATTCAGCACTGTACTTTAGGCCAAAGAGAAAGCAAATCTAATTCTTTACCCTAGCACTGCCTGCTTCCTCAGATTTTAACTGGAATGCAAGTGGAACTCCATCCCATAATACCCAAGCATCTAAGAGTTATTTAACTCTATGTCATCATCCAGTTTGCCTTGATACTAAAAAGATAAATGTGACTCTGAGCTCATGGCTTTGCAGCTTCAAATCACATCAAGAGAACTGAATAAGAATAGGAAATCCTTTTTTGTTGGGAGCCTGCATAGCTTATTAATAATTTTAGACATTTCTATGAAGCACAGCCTTCAAACTGGAAAGCCAACTGTGATATGTAAAAAACTAAAAGACCAGGCTAGTCTCAGATTCTCTATACACTTTCAACATTTTCAACATTCTAGTGTAGTACAACAGAAAGCGCACATGTTCTAGACTCAGAAGACCTGAGTTCAAATCCCATCTTGGGCACATTCTACTTGTGCCTCATTTTCCTCAACCATAGAGAGGGAGAGATTTGGACTTAATAGCTTCTGGAGTACCTTCCAATTTTAGGACTAAGATCTTATGATTCTGCTAACAGGTTAGTCCAGATTTTGAATTGGGGTAGAGAAGGGGCAGGAGTGTGGTATTGTGATTCCATCTGTATAGGAAACTCCTGGTAAAGGAATTCCCTTTGCTACTACACATCAACAACTTTTCTGTAATTATAGGGTCTTAGAGAGTTTCCTGAGAGATTATGACTTTCTCATTGTCATACCACTAGTATGTATCAGAAGGAGAACTTGAACCCAGGTTTTTCTGACTCTCAGGCCAGTCCTCTATCTATTATTCCAGGATGTCCTTCTAAATTAGTACTTTAATGAGAGTGTAACCTCATTTGCTTAAAGAAATCAATGACTGAGCATTCTGTTTGTGAATATAATGGATTCCTTCTTACAAGGTATATCATTACCAAGGATAGTAAACATGTATGCCCAGTTAGATCTTGTCCTTTTGTCATCTGTGTATCACATAAAGAGGCGGTATGGTGTAAAATGTAGTTTGTAAAACGCTACCTGTTCCCTTTTCAAAATTATATCAAGGATGTTCTCAAAATATATGAAAATTAATTTCATAAAGATGTATAGAGATGAGAAAGCAAACATGGGTTGGCAGCTATTAATAGCTTCTTAAATGCCTTTTTTGGTATTAATAACATTTGTGATTTCTTTTCAAATGTTTTGTATCTTTCTCTCAGATATTTTGAAAATCTGTTCTTCTTTATCCTCAAAATTATATCACCTCCACACATTCTTCCTTTATGTATATTTGATCTGGTCAATCAACCTATCAAGAAGCATCTATCTTGTACCCAGGATGGATGTACGCTGTGTTAGACCTTAGGGATACGAGTACAAAGAATGAAACAATTCCTATTGATAATAATCTTAGATTGTAATGAGGGAGACAACAAATTCAAAGATATATAGATGTAGATATATATAGCTATGCGTAGATAATATATATTTACAATATAAGCATAAACTAATCAAATAAAAATAATGCAAAATTATTAAATACAAGTTTCTAAGAGAGGAAAGGCACTTATAGTTGGGGACTTCAGAAAAGGCTTCATGTATACAATGTGCCTGCAGAGAATCCTGAAGGAAGTAAGGGATTCTATGAGGTGGAGCTAAGGAGGGGGGGCATTCCAGGCAGAGGGGTGGCTAGTACAAATGCACAAAGAGGTGCAATGTTATATATGAGAGAGAGAGAGAGGTCAGTTTGTCTGGAAAGTAGAGTATGGGAAGGGGAATAATGCCAAATGAATGTGGAAAGTTAGGTTGAGGCCAAGTTGTGAAAGGTTTTAAAAGTTAAACAGAGGAGTTTATATTTTATGATAGAGGCTATCAATCTATGGCTATGGAAGCTACTGGAGCTTATTAAAAATCCCATGGTCCAATGGACCAATTATCTTTTCCATCTTTGTTTTCTTTAGTGCCATTTCCATTTCCTCACACTAGGCCAGGCTATGATGTTAGATAAGAAGTATGGTAGTTCCATCATCACTGAAATTTTGTCAACAAAATTTCAACAAATCAATTACTTTTCAGGTTGTCATTTTTCTGGTTTAATATGTAAATGCTCTTGGATTGATCTGTCTTAAAGAGGTTTCACAATAAAATTTTTTGAGAGAGAGCAACAGAGAGACATAAAGAGAGACATATAAACAGACAAATGTGTCCTCAGTCCCTAGTTGGAGATGAATCCCCTATAGTTTTTAGCAGTTGAGACCTAATGAATACAGAAGGTCATTGTAACAGATCTGAGTGTTGGTGATAACTGGTTTTTTTTTTAACTTTTAGTAAGTGACACCTGAGCAGAAAATATATTTCATTATCTGCCAAGCATGAGTGTGAACTGCACAGTGTGAATATCCTTATGAATTCAGAGTGTGCCAGATGAGACCCAAGCTCCCTCTGGATGCAAAGGGAGCAGTTGTTGATGTGAATGAGTCACATAGTACTTATAGTTACGTATGAACTCATGCCCTGTCTTGTACTTAGTTGGCTATCTTCCACAGTAGGCATTACTTTTAAAAAAAAAAAGGTAATTTTTCTGGGCTAATAAGTATGTCAAGAACCCTGGTCTTTATGGCCAGGTCAGTTACCACCATGCTGTTTGAGACCACAGACAAGTCATTCAAACTCTTTAGAAAGCTGACAATCACCAAACAGTAAACTGGCCCTCAAAAATTGAATAATAATAGTCACTAGTCAGACACCTCTCTAGTTTCTAGGTAAAATGTTTCTTTCAACTCTTGTTAAGTATACATTTAATTGAGGGGAGCAGCAGGATAGTCCCAGAGAGCACACAAGCCAATATTTGACCTTTGTTCACACAAAATTATTGGGGTATCAACTGATCTCTTTCATTATGTTGGGGTTTTTATTTGTTTGTTTTGGAGGGAACATTATATTTCAAATGACTTTGCATTCCTCATGAGCATAGAAAATAATGAAAGCAACCCAAAGACATTCTGGTAAGTATAAGAAAATTACACTGAGTTTAAACATCTGCCAGACATTACCTACATAATGAGTAATCTAGATTCACAGATAGTTAGGAATTAAGTGTTAATGACTGTTAGATTTCAGTAGAGAGTTCTACCTGTTCACTTCTCCCCAAGTGGACTGAGGAGATGCTATAGGAGAAATAATACAGAGTGTTTACACAAGGAAGAAAATGTAATGATCCCCCAACTTCTAAGTTTCAGACTCCAGTGATGTCTGACACAGGTACACCCAGAAGTATAAGTAAGAGTTCAGAAGGGGTCAGTAAGATATTGCTTAACTTGCGACAAAGTATATAATGGACCTTCAGCAACCTGTAGTATAGTCCAACACACAAGACTCTCCCCAGGGACATAACACGAGGGTATATAAACACAGATACATAGGAGTAACCAAAGTAGCTAGATTACCCAGAGCATCACTGTTTGAGTATAAAGAGATTTCATTTAAATGTGCTGCTCTTACTATCAAAATAGTCACACCTATAACACAGGAGCTGTTTTTGGAACTCTGACCCAGAAGTTTGGACCGTCTTTGATTTTATAAGCTAACAAGAGATAGTTGGGGATTGAAGGAAGTAGGGGAGGCACCTGAAGAAGCATCCTCTTCAGAACTGTTTGCAAGAGTTTTTGTCTTCTTGCCCTGGGAATCAATTGCCCCATCTTAATAATTGTAGTAACCAATTTATTTATGAGCGAAGAAGGAATTTATGCATTTATATTTCTTTAAATCATACTTTAGCATGTTATCCTTTAATATGCATAAGGATGATAAATTATTCTGCTTTGTAATTTTAGTGGAGTAATTTTTTAAATAGAAAAAGAATAATTTCATTCAATTTAAAAATTTGAGTATCTTGTGCTATATTGAATTGAGTTTAGTTTTAGGCATGCTGAGTTAATTTTGA
This sequence comes from Phascolarctos cinereus, assembly GCF_003287225.1. NCBI lineage: Eukaryota > Metazoa > Chordata > Mammalia > Diprotodontia > Phascolarctidae > Phascolarctos > Phascolarctos cinereus. The sequence continues at coordinate 196,355,321 of NW_027555847.1, read as the reverse complement.
GATGTCTTTGGGATTTCCATTTTGAAGTATCCAAATAGGCAGCTGAAGCTCAGGGGAGAGACTAAAGTTGAATGTGTACTACTCTGAGTCATTTGCATATAGATAATAATTAAAGTCAAGGATGTTGAAAAGTTTGTCAAGAGAGTAAGTGCAGGCATAGGACAAAACACTCACAGTTATAAGGTATGATGTGTTTTATGAGCGTCAAAAGGGACTGAAAAGTAATCAGATGGGTAGGAAAGGGAACCAGGTCATAGTGTCATAAAAATCCAAAAAGGAGAGAATAACCAGAAGAAGAGTATGGTCAGCAGTGTCAAATGCAATAGAGAGTGTAAGGATTGAGGGCTGAGAAAAGACTATCAGCTTTGGCAACTAAAAGATTCCTGGGCATTTGGCAAAAAGCAGTATCAGTAGAATGATAAGGTCAGAAGCCAGATTGCAAAAGACTGAGGAATAAGTGAGAACAAAGAAAGTGGAATTAGTGAGTGTAGAAAGCTTTTTACAGTGAGTTTGGTTTTAAAAGGGAGGATGAAAGCTTGAAGGGATTGTAGTGTCTAAGGTTTTTGGGGAGTTAGTTTGCTCCTTTGTAGTCAGTGATTGGAGAATGCAAGGATAGTGAGAGAAACAGATGGTAAACATTTGTTAGCCATTGGGCAATCTCTTCCCAATCCTTTAAAAAAGTTCTTACCCAAACAAAACTCTACAAAACTTTTGATATATCAAGTACTTAAAACAAAAAGAGTACATTTTTATAAGATTTTTCCCCTTTGTGCCCCTTAAACATGACATTTCTAGTCCTGTCATTATTCCTGGGGGTTGGTGGGAAGCTAAGGAAGAAAGAAAACAATCTGTGGAGGGGAACCAGATTCTATCATTGTAGTCTGGCCAAGTCCAATCTGTTCTTAGTTAGATTTTCCCTTGCAATGCATTGTTGAGTCCAGTGCCGTCATTAAAATAATATTCCTTACGTGCTGACTGTTGAACCAGAGAGGCATTGAAGTAAACACTGGAATTGTAGTTGACTAACCTGCTCCTGAGCTCAGAAAACCTTTCACTTTTCCCTGAACTCATTTTCAAAGTCTGTTATATAGTTATCTCAAAGTGGAACAGACTGCCTAGTAAGGTATTGGGTTCCTCCTTGCTAAAGGTCCTTAGGGCAATTGTTTGGAAGGCTATTTGTCCCAAATGTCGTAGAGGGGACTATTTTTCTCGAACAAGTTGAACTTGTTGGCCACTGAAATTCCTTGTGACCAGATTCTCTAATCCTACAACATCTTTGAAGCTGAAGTTACAAACACCATTTTGGTATTTCTTTTTCTTGCAGGAAGCTTCCATAATAAGCTTCTCTCCCTGATCATTTCCCATTGCAGACAAGGTATACTGATAAGGAGTTCAAAGAACAGGCACATCCTGATAATGCTTATAAATCTCTTGTGAATCACTGCAGGTTCTTGGGCTGAAGCAAAAAATGTGCATACCATGAATAAGAGAGGTTGGTCTGAATTAATATGCATCCTTATCAAACTCATTATTAAAATTGCATTTCCTAAGTGACTTAAAGTCTCCCCAGTAAAAGATCTCACTGAGTCCCTGGAGTTGAGCTTAAGTTCTATTTTTCATGGTTTTGATAACATACAAGAGGTTTTATGCAATTCTATAAATTTCTCTGTTTGTTCTCAGTAGCTGAATACAAGCTGTACAAACTCTTCTAATCTCAAATCATTTGTAAAAGCAATCTCTCCACTGCTCTTCCCTTTCGTATTCCATCTCTCTTGCTCTTAGATTGTAGGTTGTTTTTTGTTTCTGGTTTTCCCTCTCTGGGTAAGGATATATATGTATGTGTGTGTCTGTGCACACCTGTGTGTGCATGTGTGTGCACGTGTGTATATGTATGTATGTGACTCTCAACTGGCAGTTGTGTTTTCTGTGGCTTTTTTTTCTATTTAAAACTTATTTTGTAATTGTTTTCAATTTTACCATCAGAGATCCTTGTTTTCATTGATAAATGTTTTCAAGAAATACAATCTCCCTTATGCTTTTCTCATTTTTTTCTTTCCTGCAGAAGTAGCTTTGCGTGGGCAGCAGAGCTGTCCAGATAACAGTGAAAATAAATCTTAATGTTTTTGCCCTCTGATAGGCCCAGTCCTTATCTTTTCCTCCTTTTACCCCACTGATAATTGTTTATCAGTACATGCAGGCTTTTTTCGTAAAATTCTGATGCCACCAAGGTTTACATCTCTAGCTGAGATAGAGAGTCTAGTCCACTGAATCCCATTCTGAATGGATTAAATAGAAATCAGAGAAAGATGGAATGCTGTGCCAAGTCAACTCTCCTATTTGAAGATGATAAGAACATCTATGATTTTTTGTGTGTGTGAACCTTTTTTTTTTACTTGACTGTCCTCAAGACGTGAGGAATAGCATAATGCAGTTCCTTTCAAAGCTGCAATCAAAAGAGAAGATTATATATTAAAATATATATCCAAACCCACTGCTGCTTCTGCTTCCCTTGGTTATGGAAAAGAATTGAGACTGAGAGTATTCAAACAAACTAACTCATTTGAATAAAAGATAAATAGATATCCAGGCCTGTGTAGAGCAAACTGGGAACAGTCATATTCTTTGAACCAAACTTAAAGAAAAGAAGGACTTTTAAAATTCAAGCACAGTGAACACTCTGCAGTGGAGTGGAGAGGGCACAATTCTCTGAGATGTGTGGAGTCATGAATGGAATATAAAGAAAAGAAATATGTCACTTTGTTCTATGGTACAGTGGAACCAAATGAAAGATAGCTCTCTATGCCATAGAATATGCATGAGATGGATCTATCCTGGCCCCTATTTAAGTATATCAAAAAGGTATCTTTATAATTTTATTTCGCATATAATATGGGCTTGCATCTTGAAGGAGAAGTAGCGAACTACAAGTATAGAATAAGGCACAAATAAAGAAATGGCCAATGTATTCTCTGTTTATTTTTGCTTACTTTTATTTATTGCAAAGGAAGCTTCTATTCTGGTAGAATGGGAAGTCATTGGAAAATGAAAGTGATATTTTAAAAAGATCATTTATTAAACATATATTTTAATAGGACCACCATCTGGATATCAAGTCACCTTTTTTATTATTAATCAGTTTTTATATCTTTTATCATTTCATCACAGTCATTTCTTACCCTCACCTCCCAAGACTATATCCTCCTATATGACAAATGAAAACAAAGCCACTTCATAGGAAGACCTTGTCTGACAATGCATATGAATATTCTGTCCTAATATTCTTCCTCCTCCCTCCCTCCCTTCCTTTTCTTCTCTTTTTGTTCTTCCTCCCTTCTTCCTCCCTGTCTTCCTCTCCCCCACTTCTTTCCTTCCTTCTCCCTCTCTTACTTTTCTCTCTTCTTCCCTCCCTCCATTCTCTTCTTCACACCTCCCCTACACTCTTTGAGGGTATACCCAGTAGTGGCCATCAACCATCAAGACCTGAAACGAAAACATTCGTTCAAAAGGGATTACAAATGGTTAGAAACTATGTAGTCACTTTTCTTGTATAATTTCAAACACTTCAAAGTTCTACCAAAAGTGCATCTATTTGTCTTGTCTTCCCACCCACAACTTTTCATACCTTGATAGTTCCTATCTTTTTTTTTCTTTTTGCCAATTCGCATGGTGTGAGGTGAAACCTTGGAATTATCTTAATTTATATGTCTCTTTTTATTAGTGATTTAGAGCATGTTTTCATTGGCCATCTGTAACTTGTAATTCTTATTTTGAAAACTAATATTTTTGACCCCTCAAAAAAGAAAAAGAAATACTTTCCTTTGAAGCAAATATGTTTGGTTATGTAAAATAAATCCACACGTTGGCTATGTCTGAAAATGTATGACTCATAACACATCTCTAGTTCATTACCTTTCTGCCAGAAGATGGAAAGCATAATGTATTATAAGTCATCTGGAACCATAATTGGACATTGAGTTGAGAACAATTATTCAGTCTTTTATAGATGTTTTACTTTGCAGGGTTTTAGTAACTGTATAAATTATTCTCTAGATCTTTCTCATGTCACTCTGTTTCAATTCGTACAGTCTTCCCAGTTTTCTATGAATCTGTCTTTGTTACTTTTTAAAAATACATATAGTATTTTATTGTTTCCCAATTACAAGTCAATTTTTAGCATTCGTTTTTACAAGATTTTGAGTTCCGAATTTTTCTCCCTCCCTACCTCCCCTCCCCTCTTCCTAAAATAGTAGGCAAGTTGATATAGGTTATACATGTGCTATTATGTAAAACATTTCCGTATTAGTAACAGTTGTGAAAGAAGAAAAAAAGGGGGGGGAAACAAAAAAGAACAAAATAAGTGAAAAAATATATTTCAGTTCATCAGTTCTTTATTTGGATATGGATAGCATTTTCCTTCGTGAGTCGTTTGTATTTGTCTTGGATCATTGTTTTGCTGAGAAAAGCTGAGTCATTCATATTTGATCATGACACAATGTTGTTGATATTATGTACAATGTTTTCTCATTTCACTTTGCCTCACTTTACCTCAGTTCGTACAAGTCTTTTCAGGTTTTTCTGACATCCACCTGTTCATCATTTCTTATTGCACAATAGTATTCCATTGCATTTATATATCGCAGCTTGTTCAGTCATTCCCTAATTGATGGGCATCCCCCCAATTTCCAATATTTTGCCACCATGAAAAGGACTGCTATAAATATTTTTGTACATATTAGGTCCTTTTCCCCTTTTTATAATCTCTTTGGAATATACACCTAGTAGTGGTATTGCTGGATCAAAGGGTGTGAACAGTTTGGTTGCCTTTTGGGCACAGTTCCAAATTGCTCTCCAGAGTCGTTAGATCAGTTCACAACTCCATGAACAGCGCATTAGTGTCCCAATTTTTCCACATCTTCTCCAACATTTACCATTTTTCTTTTCTGTCATGTTAGCCAATCTTATGGGTGTAAGGTGGTACTTCAGAGTTGTTTTAATTTGTCTTTCTCTAATCTAAAGTGATTTAGAGCACTTCTTCATATGCCTATAGAGAGCTTTGATTTCTTCATCTGAAAACTGCGTATTCATATCCTTTGGACATTTATCAGTTGGGGAACAGGCTCTTTCTTATTATACAATTATATTCCATTACATTCATATCCATAATTTGTCCTGCCCAACAGTGATCATTCACATTGCTTCTAGTCCTTTGCTACAATGAAAAATACTTTAAAATTTTTATACATGTGGGTCCTTTCCTACTTTAAAAAATGTATTGAATATAAGCCTACTAACAATGCTAAGAGTATGGACACATTAATAACTTTTTTGATTTTGCTTTCTAGAATGATTAAATTTCATAACTTTACCAACAGTGCATTTGTATACGTTTCTTCTCTAAGTCTTTCTAAAAATTATCATTTTCCTTTTTAGTTATCTTTTCCAATCTGATCAGTGTAAGATAGAACCTCAGAATTCTTCTAAATTGCATTTATTTTATTATTGTTGATCCAGAGCAGTCAGTCAACAAGCATTTGTTAAGGACTAACTGTGCTAAGTGTTGGGGCTACAAATATAAGCAAAAAGAGTGCCTTCAAAGACCTTATGATGGGGGAAGATCATTCATAAAAAGAGAGATAAAATATGGGTGGGTGAGTAAACTATGGTAGCAAAGTCTAGAGAATGAGGAATGGCTGATCTAGACCCATCCCCAAAATGGAGGTTCTTGGAAGAACTCACAAATAGGAGAAGGGACTTGCAAGAACCAACCATTTTTTCAGATGGTTGTTGATAGTTAGATTTCTTCTTTTGAAAACTCCTTGTTCATATGTACCTTTTGAGAAATGGCCCTTGTTCACATATACTTCCCCATATATCTTCAAAATCTTATTTTTACCAGAGAAATTTACTAAAATAATTTGTTCTCCAGTTAACCATTTCCTTTCAATTGTAACTGCACTGATTTTCTTTCTCCATAATTTTTTTCAATTTTATGTAATAAAAATTATTCAATCTATTTCCTGTCATATTCTTTATTATTTATTTGGTCAAGGACTCATCCCTATGTATGGATATCTGACTTGTGATATAGGTCTTGTATCTATTTAAAACTTGTGGTATTTGGTATTGTTCTAAACCTAATTTCCACCAGACTTCTTACAATTCTGCCAGTATTTTATGTTAGTCAATCTTTAACCAAGTAGTTAGGGTTTAGGACTTTAACACTGTATTACTATGTTATAGTAATCTGGCCAATCTAATTAGCTGGTCGATCTAATCTTTTTGCTTTTCTGCCACCATTTTTCATCATTTCCCATGAAATTCCTGACATTTTGTTACTCCAGAGGAATTTTTTTTTGTGGTTCTACAAAGTAACACTTTGGTACTTTGGTGTGATACTGAATCTATACATTATTTTATGTAGTATTGTCATTCTGATTGTACTGGGTTGGCCCAACTATGAGTAGTTAATGTTTCTTCAGTTATTTGTTCTATCTTTATTTCTATAAAGAGGGTTTTGCATTTGTATCTATATCATTTGTGTATGTGTCTTAGTAGCTGGGCTCCCAAATATTTATATACATTTTTGAATAAAATTTATTTTTCAGTTTCTTCTGGGTTTTACTGGTAATACACAGAAAGAACAATGATGTTTGTAGCTTTTATTTTCTATTTTGTTGTTTTACTAATGTTATTATTTTAATTGATTTCTTAATTGATTCTGTAAGTCATCATGTCATCTGCAGAAAACAATATTATTTTTCCACTTTGCTTATGCTTATTCCCTCAATTTATTTTTCTAGTCTTATCACTACTGTTGGTATTTCTATACTCCTCTGTTCTTCTTTTAAAGCCCTACACAACCTGGCTCCAACCTGTCTTTCTAATCTCACTGAACATTACCACATTCCCTAACCCATGATCTACAATCTAGCCAGATTGGCATTCTTTCTCTTCTTCACACATACTATTCTGTCTCCCACCCCTTGCTTTTGCAGTGGTCATGCTTCATGCCTAGAACACATTCTATCTTTCTCAGCACCTCATAGAGCTCCTTGTTTCATTTACGATACTGCTTAGGTACCATATTCTTCATGAAATCTTTCCTGATTCTGCCTCCCCCAATTGTTAGCTCCCTCCCTTTCAGATCACCATTTAGTTAACTATTTTGTTTACATTAGTATTGGTTAACTTTATTTTTATACTGTAATTATTTTTATATGTACTTGGGGGGAGGTATAGGAAGGCATTAGAGTATTACCTCATTGTGAATAAGGATTCTTTCATTCTTTGAACTTGTCTTCCCAGTGCCTAGCACAGTTCCCAAAACATAGTAGGTACTTAATAATTAGTTGATCAGACTAATATATCAAATAATAGTGGTGACTACAAGCGTCTTTGCTATACCCCTGATCTTACTGGATAGATTTCTAGCATTTCTCTTTTACATTAATTCTAGCTCTAGGTTTTGATAGAAAACCAACTAAAATAATAAATCAACAAAATGGAACAAAGCCACAGCCAGACCTTGTGTTTGTCTTACATAAATTCCTCTGTTACTATTGAAGACATTAGGATTCTGATGGGACACTTGTCTCTATCTCTCTGCATCAAGCCCCCTACCAATAACATGTCAGCACTTCAGCATCATTTGAACCTTTTCATTTGCTCAAATGTATGTACCTTTTGACATTTTTCTTGACTTGAATGCTTAAATTTCAAAATTTTTACTTACCTCTGGTCTTTTTATCAATATTTTAAAGTCTACTTCATTTTTTAACTATATATTTTATAGTATATATGATATATATACTATAAATATATATTTTTACTGCATATTATATTTTATATATATATATATATATATATATATTACAGTCTAGAAGGGCAAAGACAAAATGTGCATGTATATAGGCATATACAAATTAGATACAAGATGATTTTGGGAGAAAGGCACTAATAGCATGGAGTTCCAAGACAAGCTCTGCCTTGGTTTTTGGCCTGTTTACTTGAGCTAGCATTGGCTTCCTTAACAGGACTCCTCCTCTAGACCCTATGCTTTTGTATGTATATTCCTGGGTCAGGTGAGGGAGCTTACTTAGCTTTTCTTTGGACTTTGGATTGAGTAGGTTTTTTTTCAACCTTTTCTGGAGTATATGGCATAGAGCTAGGCTCCCCTGCACCCTTTCACTACACCATCTTAACAAAAACTGTCAACTCCAAAACATATATATATATATATATATATATATATATGTGTGTGTGTGTGTGTGTATATGTATATATATGTATGTATGTAGACTATATATGTTTTATTATATATTATATAATATACTGTTACTATATATTTTTTATCAGTATTTTAAAGTCTACTCTGTTAATGAAAAAAAAATTCCCTGATAGGATTATATTCAGTTTTTCAAGCTAAATTGTTATTGATTTTAAGCCTTCATCTTTTTAATTTTGCAATATCTTATTCCAAGATTTTCTCTCTTTTTTTGTAGTTCTTGCCAAGTCTTTTGTTGTCTAGAATTCTGCAACTTAGTAGTCTTTCTTTCTCACACTTGTAGTACTTTTTTTCTTTGACTTGGAAATTCTAGATTTTGGCTATGATATCTTCAGTGTTGTTTTCTATCCCCAACTCTAGAATGATTAGAGCATTCTTTCTATTTTCATGTGGCTTGCTGTTTCTAAAAGATATGATAAATTTTCCTTTATTATTTCTTAAAATATATATCCAGGTTTTTTGGTTTGGTCATAATCAAGGACTCTGATGATACTAAATTCCCTCTCCTTGACCTATTTTATGTCAGTTATTTTTTTTCTTTTTTTTTTATGAGGCAATTGGGGTTAAGTGACTCACCCAGGGTCACACAGCTAGTAAGTGTCTGAGGTCAGATTTGAACTCAAGAAGGTGAGTCTTCCTGATTCCAGGCCCAGCATTCTATCTATTCTTTCTATTATGCCACCTAACTGCCCTTAAGTCTTTCATTACTCAATTCAAATTTATTTTTATGGTGGTAAAGAATGGACTTGACCAAGTTTAAAACTCTATCATATTGTATAGGTTATCAGTTCAAACTTTTACCTTTCTAGGTTCTAATTATACTTAACATTTTTAAAATATAACTTTTTTTTAAGCATTACCTTTAGATTTTAAGACATTAAATAGTTTACTGTTTTGTCCTCATATCTGATACTGTATCTTATATCACCATGATTTTGCATTGGCTACTCTCCATATCTGGAATATACCCCCTGCACATCTCCATCTCTTGGACTTCCTAATTTTCCTTAAGGTTCAGTTTAAATACTATATTCTATGTGACAGGTTGGTTTTTGTTTGGGGATTTTTTTCTTTTTGGAACTCCATGCTATTAGTGCCTTCCCCACCCCCCAAATCATCTTGTATCTAATTTGTATATGCTTATATATGTACATTTTGTCTTTGCCCTTCTCTAGACTGCAAGCTCAGTGAAGGAAGGGACTATTTTTCTACTGTTGCTTGTATCCTCTCTACCTTGTACAATGCCTGGTACTTAATAGATGTTTGCCGATTGATGGAAATGTGTGTCATGTGAAAAGGCTTACAGAATAAATATTTTTTCATCATCATCATCTTTATTGTTATTGCTATTAGTATTTCATTTCTATACATTATTTTGTGGTTTTCATAGCACTCATAGCCACAACTTGATGAGGTAGGCTGTGCAAAAATTACTATCTGATCAGTGAGAAAACTATTAAGCCTCAAAGGTAAGGTGACTTGTTCCCTGTCACATAGCTAGTAAATGGAAAAGCCAAGTCTTGATACCAGGCTTTCTGATACTTAGTCATCTTTCCGTTATAGCATGCTTTCTGCCTCTCAGATATTAGTTTTGATAATATCAAAAAGTTTTATAAATATGGTAAATGCTTTTGTAGTTTGGGTCTGACTCAGGCTGGTCCTGGTCAGTTTAGGTATAATTTTTTAATAAAATGAGACATTGCTAGGTTATTACATAATTAACGAAAGGAATTGTACTTAGCTATGGTATATAAATTATACTCAACAAGGAGATTCACAGCATTCGACTTTGATAGACTTCTCTCTATAAAGAAATGTGCCTAATCAGCAAGGCAGGGTATAGGTGACTTTGGGACATCCACCAAGTCTGAAGGGTCCTTATTCTACCTGGGTGGGCCTGTTAATGCCCTTCGATGACCAGGAAGCTCCATCAATAGCAATGCATCTTGAGCCTTAGTCTCCTGATCCAATTAGCTTCCTTGTCCTTTACGTAAAGAAATTACCTAACCTTCATGGGGACAGCAGGGGGTCAGGGGAAGGCTGGTAGATAGTGATGCTATCACCAATGCTTAACCCCATTTACCATAGACTCCCTTCTTTATCCCCAATTTTCATGTATGAAAACATTTCTTTAATGATCTAGCTTTTTTTAGTACCTGGTATGCTCTCTTTGGGGCCCTACGACATAATTGAATAATCTTTGAACTAATATTCTAGTCATCTGGAAGTATAAAAGCCATGTAAATATCTAGTTGAACAACTCTCTCTACATGTATCTTCACAGAACTGTATTATTGTAATTGTCCCAGCTCTTCCAGTAATTAGCTTTGTTACACTGACCAAGTAACTTTATGTCCCTCAGCCCCAGTTTTTTCATCTGTAAAATAAAGGAGTTGTACTAAATTATCTCTGAGGTCCCTTTTAACTACTGACCCTAGATTTTTGCATCACAGATTTTATGACTTCGTAGCATAACTTAATTTTTGAAGTATTACAAATGGTATTCAACTTGGAGTCAGGGGAAACTGGGTTGGCATCCCTCCACTGACACTTACTAGCTAGATGCTCTGTACTTCCCTGAGCTTCAGTTTCCTCACCTATAAAATGAGAATAGTAATACCTTGAATGCCTGTTTCACAGGATTGTTGTAATTATCAAGTGAGATCATGGATGTGAAGAACTTTTCAAATCTTAAAGTATCACATAAATGTTAGCTATTATGAAAGAACAAGTGGTTAAAAAAGATCACGTCTGAGAATAGAATTTGAATTTCTGAACCATGACTGAAAATACAGTAAAAGTAGGCTCTTTGCTAGGGATGGAGTATACCTAATGAGGGCTAAATATAAACTGATCTGTCTCTGTCCCTTCAACTCTGATCAAGAAGGCTTTAAACTTAAATGTGAAGAGGAAAGAAAGCTACCCACATATACTTACTAAGCCAGCTGTAAGACATGGGAAGACTATCAATAGAATGGACTAGTAATTTACTGATAATAATGTACAATATCCATCACTAAAACCCTTGGCTCCAGATGTCTGTGCACCAATGCATAACATGTAATAACGTAAACTAGACTCCAAATCAAAGTAGGTCTATCAGTCAAACAATAAGCATTTATTAGGCATTTACTATGTGTAAGGCACTGTACTAACCACTAGGGATGGGGATGTAAAGACAAAAACACAGTCTTTTTGCCCATAAAACATATGTAGTGTAAATGGAAGATAATTTCTTAGAGAAAGAATTAGGTGGAGTGGGGGAAGACCTCTAGCAGAGGCTGGGATTTGAGCTGACCCTTGAAGGAAGTTAGGGAAACTAGGAGACAACCAATATAAATGCAGTCAGGAGGCAGAGAGCCCTGTGTAAGGAACATTAAGTAGGTCAGTGTAGCTGGATCATAGAATGTATGGAGTGGGACTAATATGTAAGAACACTGGAAAGGTAGTAAAAGGCTTCACTGAGATTTAGTGGAATAGGATTCATGAATTTAATTATATGTATAGAAAACTATGGCTTATTCAAAAGGAGCAAAATGTTAGAAGGTAAGCAGAATAGCATGGTATATTTAGATATATTTATGTAAGCAAATCCAGGATCCAAGGTGGCCAAAATTTGGATGAAAAACAGCAAAGGCAAGCAATACTGTCATGGGACCATACTAAAAACAACCTGTATCATTGGAGAAAATAGATGAGGAATTTGGACAGCAGGTCACAAACTTGGCATGAAATCATATTATACCAATGATGGAAGACTTAAGTTATCTATATGTCTAGCAGAACTTTCTTTTGACCAAAACCAGAGCACTTAGTAAATTACTGACTCAACTTAATGATAACTTCATCCTTCAAAAAGTGAAGGAAGCAAGAAGGAAAACATATGCTTTAGATCCTATTCTAAACAACTGAGCAAGAACTATTTGCTAAAATAGAGATTATGAGAACCTTCAGAGGAAATGGCCACTTCATCCTAGAATTCATGACAGAGAAGCAGAGGAAAGTTGGAAATAGTATGACATGATAGTAGTATGTGATGTATACCCTAGATTTTAGGAGAACATGTTTCAAATGGTTTAGAAAAAGGATACATAAGACACCATGGCAGAGAAATTAACAGGAGGAGGTAGGTCCAAAAGTGATGGGAGACTCAAAAATGAAATTCTAAAGAGACAAAGAGAAAGGTGTTTTTCCCAGTGAGAAAGTAAAGAGGCAGGTGCCAAAGGGACCACTATGAATGAATAGAGAACTTACTGAACAACTTAATGTTTTTTAAAAAAAGAAATATGTAGGAAAGGGAGGTTGATATCCATTAAATACAAAAAAGTTTTTTTCCAATCCTGTAAGAATAGTGATCAAAACAGAATGACATGAAGGAAGGCTATAAACGCTTTTATAGTTATGCTAGAGCCAGAAGATCAAAGAAGAAATAGGTCTATATATGGGATAATGATAATGAGAGACAGAGAATTCAGAATTATTCAATTCTTATATTGCTTTTGTTTGTTTACTTGCTTTACTACCAAGGAAAATGATCTTTGGATTGAGAAGGCTAGAACAAACATGTTTAACAAGCAGTTGAAATCCAAGATAAGTAAGGAGATAATAAGAGAGCCCCTAGCTGCCCCCCCCCAGTGAATTTGTCTTCAGACCCAGAAAAATAAATCCCAGAGTACTTTAAAAAACTGATAAATGAAATTGCTAAGCTACTGTCAGCTTAAAAAATCATAGATCAGGGCTCAGTCTTTTGTGCAGATATTAATGCAAGTGAGCTGTTCATGACCGCATAGTTATGTAGTTAGTTACAAAGAAATTAAGTTATTTTACTAGTTAATTTAACATAATTATATAGAATTTAAGAGGAGGGAACTTTGTATTGTCAATTCCAACCCACCTACTCATTGTATTTACAGGTGAAACAGAGAAATTAACTTTCATAGGGTGTTATCCAAATTTCCAAAAGCCAAAAGAAAGATGCCCACTAAATGACTGATTGAGTAAGCCTCACTAAATTTATAGAGAATTAGTTAATCACATTCATCAAGGTAGCTAGAGTTATATTATACCCAAGGGAGGTCAAGTGTCCTACACATTTTCAGGAGGGAAGAAAATGTAGTAGTCTGCCACTCTGGAAAATTCTGCTTAGTGGCTTTATTGTAATTTCCGTACTTAATGAAGACCATCCAACCTTGCTAATGGAAAACATCTCTATTTTGTGTGCCTAGATTAAATATTCTCACTCCTAATACTGACTCATGGAAATTATGTCAATTACATCACAAACAGTGTTCTGGAAGTGAATCTTAATGTAGACATGCTTGCTACCAAGCCATCCAGACACCAGCTGCAAAATGAATGAGAGATCCTTAGGGATAATCCTGATTATGCTCATTCCCTTCCCTTCTTTAAGTCTTTACCTAAGACAGACTCATCCTCCTTCCATCTATCTTTCAAACTGTACCTCTGCAAAATTCAGTACTCAATAGTCAGTAAGGTATAAATAGATTGCAGGACTCAAAGCAGGATTCATAGGTCAAATCTTCTCTCTCGATACTTACTAGCTGTGTGACCCTGATCAAGTCATTTAAACTAAATTTGCCTTGGGCAGCTCTCTAGGACAGAGGTGAGACACTTGTGGCCTGGAGGCCACACATGGCCCCCTAGGTCCTCAAGTGCTTCCCTCTGACAAAATCCAAACTTCACAGAACAAATCTCTTCAGTAAAAGGATTTGTCCTGTAAAACTTGGACTCAGTCAAAAGGCTGCACCCAAGGACCTAGAAGGCCACATGTAGCCTCGAGGCTGCTCTAGGACTTATTTACTAAATCATAGACAGCTTACTATTACTAAATCATAGACAGCTGCACTTGTTTCTAGAGGGAATTCCCCAGATAAGATTGCTATCAGCCTACATGCTACTAAAATCATATGATCTATTGTTGTTATTGTTGTTGAGTCATTTTTCAGTTGTGTCTAACTGTTTGTGACCCTATTTGGGGTTTCCTTGGAAGAGATACTGAAGTGGTTTACCATTTCTTTCTCCAGCTCATTTTACAGATGAGGAAACTGAGGCAAGCAGGGTTAAGTGACTTGTCCAGGGTCACACAACTAGTAAGTGTCTGAGGCCAGATTTGAACTCAGGTCTTCCAAACTCTAGACCTGGCACTCTATCCACTGTGCCACCTTGCAAACAGCTGCTTACACAGGAAGATATAGACATTGCACAGCTGTCTGAAAGCATTAATTACCAAGATGTTTCTTTGATGTTGATGATTAAGTATGGTCAGCAAGGCTATAATATTAAACTATTAAGTAAGTGAAATAGAACCTGGGTATGTTTGTGATGCAGCTTATAGTGGTTATTAAGAGAGTAAAGTAGAATAAATTGATAGAGGATGGAGTGTGAATTAGTTTCACTGTTTGCATAGAATAGCATACTGAGGAGTGAATGAGAGGAAGGAAGAATATCCAACCATCCCTCAGAATCAGTGCCCTGTTTAGAATGAGAAGACAACATTCTCCTGGTTCTGGTCACTTCACTCAGCATCAGACCATATAAGTCTTTCCAGGTTTTTTCTGAAGTCAGACTGTTCATCATTTCTTATAGCACAACAGTATTCCATTACGTTCATATACCACAACTTCTTCAGCCATTCCCCAATTAATGGGCATCGCCTCAATTTCCAATTCTTGGCCACCACAAAAAGAGATGCTATAAATATTTTTGTACATGTGGGTCTTTTTTCCATTTTTATCATCTCTTTGGGATACAGACCTAAAAGTTGTATTGTTGGATCTAAGAGTATGCATAGTTTTATAGCGTTTTGGGCATAGTCCCAAACTCTTCTCCAGAATGGGTGAATCAGTTCACAGCTCCACTAACAATGCATTAGTGTTCCAATTTTACTATATCTTCTCCAACATTTATCATTTTCCTGTTTTGTCATATTACCCAATCTGGTAGGTATGAGGTGGTACTTCAGATTTGTTTTAATTTGCGTTTCTCTAATCAATAGTGATTTAGAGCATATTTGATATGAATATAGATAGCTTTAATTTCTTTTTCTGAAAACTGCCTATTTACATCCTTTGACTATTTATCAATTTAGGAATGACTTCTATTCTTATAAATTCAACTCAATTCTCTGTATATTTTGCAAAGGAGTCCTTTATCAGAGACACTGGTTGTAAAAATTGTTTCCCAGCTTTCTGCTTCCCTTCTAATCTTGGTAGCATTGGCTTTGTATGTGAAAAAACTTCTCAATTTAATGTAATCAAAATGATCCATTTTGCATTTCTTAATGTTCTCTATGTCTTGTTTGGTCATAAAATATTTAAATAACCCCATCTCAGAAAAACAAATTGAACAATCCATACATGAACTCCCTAGGAAAAAATCTCTAGGGTCAGATGGATTTACAAATAAATTTTATCATGCATTTGAAGAACAATTAATTCTGATACTCTATAGACTATTTGGAAAAATAGCTGAAGAAGATGGCTTAACAAATTCTTTTTATGATATAAATATGGTGATTGATACTTAATCCAGGAAGAGCCAAAACAGAGAAAGAAAATTATAGACCAATTTCCCTAATGAATGTAAATGTAAAACTTTTAAATAAAATATTAGTAAATAAATTACAGCAACTTATTACAAGAATAATACACTATGACCAGGTAGGATTTATACCAGGAATGCAGGGCTGGTTCAATATTAGGAAAAACTATCAGCATAATTGATCCCATCAACAACAAAACTAACAGAAAGCACATGATTATATCAATAGATGCAGAAAAAGCTTTTGATAAGAAACATTCCCATTAAAAATACTAGAGGATAGAAATAAATGGAGTCTTTCTTAAAATGATAAGTAGCATCTACCTAAAACTTTCAGCAAGCATTATATGTAATGGGGACAAGCTAGAAGCATTTCCAGTAAGGTTGGGGGTAAAACAAGGATGTCCATTATCAACACTGTTATTCAATATGATACTGGAAATGTTAGCTTTAGCAATAAGAGAAGAAAAAGAAATTGAAAGTATTAAAATAGGCAAAGATGAAACAAAGCTCTCTCTCTTTGCAGATTATATGATGATATACTTAGAGAATTCTGGAGAATCAAGTGAAAAACTACTTGAAATAATAAACAACTTTAGCAAAATCACAGGCTATAAAATAAACCCACATAAATCATTGGCATTTCTACATATTACCAACAAAGCCCAACAGAAAGAGATAGAAAGAGAAATTTAAAGTTACTGTAGACATTATGAAGTATTTAGGAGTCTGTCTACCTGCTGAAACAAACCCAGGAACCATATGAACATAATTGTAAAACACTTTTCATACAAATAAAGTCAGATCTAAATAATTGGAAAAACATGAATTGCTCATGGGTAGGCTGAACTAATATAATAAAAATGACAATTCTACCTAAGCTAATTTACTTATTCAGTGCCATACCAATCAAACTACCAAAAATTATTTTATAGAGTTAGAAAAAATAATAACAAGTTTTATTTGGGATAACAAAAGGTCCGGAATACCAAGGTGTCTAATAAAAAGTTATTCAGGGGAAGGTGGCCTAGCCATATCTTACCTTAAATTGTATTGTAAAACAGAAATAATTGAAACTATTTGGTACTGGCTAAGAAATGGAGTGGTGGATCAGTGGAATAGGTCAGGCATGTAAGACACTATAGTCAATGACTATAGTAATCTACTATTTGATAAATCCAGAGACTCTAGCTTCTGAGATAAACACTCACTATTTGACAAAAACCGCTGGGAAAACTAGAAAAGAGTACGGCAGAAACTAGACATAGACCAAAATCTTATACCATATACCAAAATAAAGTCAAAATGGGTTCATGATTTAGATATAAAGGCTGATGCTATAAATAAACTGGGAAATCAAGGAATAGCTCACCCATCAGATTTATGGAGAACAGAAGAATTTATAACCAAACAAGAGAAAGACATATGTTGAAATGCAAAATGGATAATTCTGATTACTTGAAATTTAAAATATTTTGCATAAACAAAATCAATGCAACTAATTAGAAGGAAAGTAGAAATCTGGGGAACAATTTTTACAGCCAGTGTTTCTGGTAAAGGCCTCATTTCTCAAATACTTAGAGAACTGAATCAAATTTATAAGAATACAAGTCATTCCCCAATTGATAAAAGGTCAAATGATATGAACTGGCAGTTTTCAGATGAAAAAATTGAAGCCATCTATAGTCATATGAAAAAATGCTCCAAATCACTATTGATTAGAGAAATGCAAATCAAAACAACTCTGAGGTACCACATCACACCTATCAGATTGGCCAACATGACAAAACAGGAAAATGATAAATGCTGGAGAAAATGTGGGAAAACTGGAACACTAATGCTGGTAGAATTAAATGTGCATACTCTTCAACCCAGCAACAGCACTTGTAGGACTGTATCCCAAAAAGATCATAAAAATGGGAAAAGGACCCACACGTACAAAAATATTTATAGCAGCTCTTTATGTGGTGGCAAAGAATTGGAAATTGAGGGGATGCCCATCAATTGGAGAATGGTTGAACAAGTTGTGGAATATGAATGTAATGGAATATTATTTTGCTTAAGAGATGATGAGCAGGTGGACTTCAGGAAAACCTGGAAAGACTTGTATGGACTGATGTTGAGTGAAGTGAGCAGAATCAGGAGAACTTTGTACACAGTAACAGCCACGTTGGGCAATTACTGCCTTTGAAAGACTTGAGCCTTCTCAGGATGCAAGGATCTGGGACATCTCCAGGGGTCTCATAATGGAAAATGTTATCCACATCCAGAGAAAGAACTACAGAGTTTGAATGCAGATTGAAGCATACTATTTGATCTTTTTTTTCTTCTGTTTTGTTTTGTTTCCTCTTTCTTATGGTTCCTCCTGTTGGTTCTAATTCTTCCTTACAACATGACTAATGTGATACGTTTAGTAGAAATGAATATGTAGAGCCTATATCAGATTGCACACTGTCTTAGGTAAAGAGCGGGGAGAAAAATTTAAAACTCAAAAGTATATGGAAATGATTGTTGAAAACTAAAAATGAATTAATAATTAAAAAAACAAATGTGTTTCTTGTAAACAACATATTGTAGGATTATGGTTTTTAAATCCATTCTGCTATCCATTTCTGTTTCATGGGAGAGTTCATCCCATTTACATTCACAGTTAAGATTACTATCTGTGTCTTCCTCTCTATCCCATACCCCAACCCCATTTATGCTTTTCTTTCTCCTTTCTCCCTTTCCCTCCTCACTAGTGTTTTGCTTTTGACCACCACCTCCCTCAATCTGCCTTCCCTTCTGTCAGCCCCTTCCCTTTTCTTTCCCTTTTCTCCTACCATTTCTTTCCTCCCTTCTATCCAACCTCTCCCTTTTCTTTCCCCTTTCTCCTCCTACTTCCTATGGAGTAAGTTAAATTTCTACACCTGACTGAATATGTTATTCTCTCTCTGAGTCAAATCTGACGAGAGTAAGGTTCAAACAATGCTCATCTTCCTCCCTTCTTTCCCTCTGCTTTGGTAGGTCTTTGGACCTCTTCATGTGATGTAATTTACCCTTTTCTGCCTCCTCCTTTCCTCTTCTCCCAGTATAATCCTTTTTCACTCCTTAATCAGGTTTTTTTTATCATCACATTAGTCAACTTATACTCATGCCTTTTATGTATAAATGTTGTAATAAAGATACGGTTCTCAAGAGTTATAAGTATCATCTTCCCATGTAGGGATATGAACAGTTTGCCCTTATTGAATAATATTTTTTTCTTTCCTGTTTACCTTTTTATACCTCTTTTGAGTTTTGTATTTGAAGATCACATTTTCTGTTGAGCTCTTGTTCTTTCATCAGGAAGGTTTGAAAGTCCCCTATTTCATTGAATGCCCATCTCCTCCCCTGAAAGATTATGCTCAATTTTGCTGGGTAGTTGGTCCTTAGTTGTAATCCAAGTTCCTTTGCCTTACAGAATATCATATTCTACATATTAATGTAGAAGTTGCAAGATCCTGCATAATCTTGACTAATGGTTCCACAATATTTAAATTGTTTCTTTCTGGCTGCTTACAGTATTTTCTCCTTGACCTGATAATTCTGGAATTTGGCTACAATATTCCTTGGAATTTTCACTTTGAGATCTCTTTCAGGAGGTGATCAGTAGATTTTTTTCAGTGACAATTACCCTCTAGTTCTAGGACCTCAGGGCAGTTTACTTGATAATTTCTTGTAAGATGCTGTCCAGGCTCTTTTATTGATCATGTCTTTCAGATAGACTAATAATTCCCAAATTATCTCTCCTGGATCTATTTTCTTAGTCAGTTGTTTCTCCAATGAGGTATTTTACATTTTCTTCTATTTTTTCATTCTTTTGATTCTGTTTGACTGATTCTTAATGTCTCATAGAATCATTAGCTTCCACTTGCTTAATTCCAATTTTTAACCAATTGTTTTCTTTAGTTAGTTTTTGTATCTCCTTTTCCATTAGGCCAGTTCTACTTTTTAAGGAGTTGTTTTCTTCAGTGAACTCTTTTCTATTTGGCCAATTGTATTTTTTAAGGAATTGTTTTGTGCAGTGAATGTTTGTCCTTCCTTTTCCAAGGTGTTGACTCTCTCTTGCATACCTCTCGTTTCGTTCCCCAATCTTTCTTCTACCTTTCTTATTTGACTTTTAAAATTCTTCTGGAGCTCTTCCAAGAAGGCTTTTTGGGCTTGAGACCAGTTCATATTCCCTTTTGAGGTGTTGGATGTAGGTATATTGACAATTTTGTCCTCTTTTGAATTTGTGTTTTTATCTTCTCTGCCCCCATGGAAAAAAAATCTATGATCAGTGTCTGTTTCTGCTTTTTGCTCATGCTGTTTGGCTATTTCCTGTTTTTTAAAGTCGAGCTATCCTGCTGGAGCTCAGGGGGCACTGTCACAAGCTTATTGTGCTAGGAGCCAGGGGTATGGTCACTGGCTTTGTGCTTTGGAGCCTCAAGGGCTGGCAGCTGGAGGCTGCAGGGGTCCGGCAGCTTATGTGGTGCTGAGCTGGGGTCCTAGTGGTGGTGGCTGGCATGTGCTTAGGCCAGATGGGGTTTTTCTGTGTTTCCCAGGGTCTATGCTGAAGCTCTGAGGGGTGTAGCAGGGGTTGTCTGGCTATTGGAGTGTGTTAGCTCACTGGGGCTGTGCTGAAGCACAGCAAGGTTCAGCTGCTGGAGGACACCTGCCTACCGGCACACATAGTGGTTCTCCGAGCTAGAGTCTGCAAGTTCCCCTGGCTGTGCCAAGGCATGCGGGGTAGGAGCATCCTGTTGTTGGTGGTGCTTGCCTGCTTCAACACCCTGGGGCTCAGGATCTCCTGCTGATTTTCTGAGGTGGGGCTTGCCCCTGACTTGCAGGGACACCACCTGATCCTGTACTGCTCCCCCTCTGCCAGAATAAGAGGGATCTTTCCTATTAATCCCCCAAGCCTCTTGGGCTAAAAGACTGCTGCACCCCATCTTTCTGCTGACTCCACTGTTCCAGAATTTTTCCTGGGATGATATTTTCTGGGTTTTTAGAGGTCAATAAGGGAGAGATATTGCTTACTCCAGCATCTTGGCTCCCAGAGAAAATCACACATTTTAAATCAGAGGAAACCAAAGCCCTGAAAGATTAAATAACTTGCCTAAGATGAACCCAGTAATTAGTAAGAGTCAAAATTAGAACTCCTGGTCAAGTGTTCTTTTTGTGTTGCCTCTGTATTTTAGAAATATTAATTTCTTTGCAAAGAAAAATTTCTGCATTAGGTGAATCTGATTCAAAATTACCCACATTTTCAAGTCAAAGAAGATGGGAAGTGGAGAACTGAGATTAGAGGTGAGAATGTAGTCAGTAATTTTGCCTAGAATAAGGCACATAAGTAGCAATGAAAGTGTTAATTTAGAATCTTTGTGAGTGAATAGACAGTACTGTATGTGATTACACATCATTCTTGCTAAATAATCAGCTAAATTAATGAATTATAGAATTATAAAATGTTATATGAAACAGTTTAAACGTATAATATATAATACCAAAACATATTTTAACGTAACCATAAAAGTTAAAATCTGAAACTTGAAAATGTTTTCATCATACCTAAACTTACCAGAACCGAACTAGGATGAAAAAGTATTGATTTCTATAAATCCTCATTACCAAGGTCCCATTCAGGTACATAAATATAATTGGGCAAAATGGACTGGCATTACGCAGAATCAGAATATACTACCTTTCTTTTATTAAAAAATAATAACAACAGCTAAGATTTATATAGCATCTACTATGTGCCAGGCACTTAACAAATACTATCTCATTTGATCCTCACAACAAGTTTGGGAGGTAGGTGATATATTATCCTCATTTTATAGTTGAGGAAACTGAGGTAAACAGAGGTTAAGTGACTTGCCCTGGGTCACACAGCTTCTAATTGTCTGAGATTAGATTTGAACTTAGCTCTTCCTGATTTTAGGCCAAGCTCTCTGCCATTCACTTTAGTTTTAAATATTGTCTCATATGTGAATTTTATAGGATTAGTCAAAAATATAAAAATGGTGCTCCTTTGAGAAAAAGTGTGTACATTGAAAAAAACCTATACGTTGAAAAGAAAACATAACGTAGCAGGGTTGGAAAGAATATATCCTGCTATCTAATTAACTATGGGCAAGGCATTTTACCACTGACTCTCAGTTTCATCAATGAATTTGATTTATTTATACCAGTGGCTCTTAGATTCCTTTGAAGGATTATGGTAAGGATCCAATGAGATGATGTGTGTGTCAAGAGCTTTGCAAATTTTAACCCTCCACATAATGTAAATTACAGCTGTTGTTGTTGTTATTTGAAGCCTTACTTTTTTTAGCCTTCAGTTTTTGTTAACATTTTAGCAATAACAAGTCCCTCAAGGCATCTTGAAAAGTTAGCCCTTGCCACAATTTGTCACAGGGCCTCCTTTTACACACATACTGTATATACACACAGAGTAGTCATATTCATTCAGGAAAACTTACCTCCTTGATCTGAGAATAATAAATATTATTAAGCAATATCTTTTCTTTAAGGAAAAGACTTTGCTAAATAGTGTGCTGAAGGTTGCTTCAAACTGTGACACCTTTAAACAAGGTTTTCCTTCCCAGTGTGATATAAATGAAAGTATCTTGTATCATAATATCAGACATGGAAAACCAATACTACACAATTATCCATATTTATAGTCTATTGAATGTTCTGCCTCTGTATTTAAGTGCATGCGGATTAAATTTTTGAAGGGTCTTAGTAAATAGTTTGATGAAGGATGACTTTAATATGGTAAAAATAGAGTAAAAAAAACAGTATTGGAAGCTTTATTATCCCTCTGTTATCCACGTTGTATGAAGTGTGGTATTATGTGATAGAAAACAAGTGATTTCATACTCTTCATTTCAATAAAATTCAACAAACATCTACTGAATGCCTAGTATGTGCCAAATATTGTGCTATGTGTTGACGATATAAAGACAAAAGTAATCAGCACATGATATTGTTTCATAAACCCTTTCTTGACTTTCTTCAAAAGTTCCCAGCAAATGTTCATAGGATCACAGATTTAGAGCCAATCATTTTATAGATGAAGAAACTCAGGCCCACAAAGATTAAGTTGCTTGCTTGGACCAATAGTCTGTTGGTTGGTGTCCCTGCCTCAAGTCTCCCCTCACTTCAATCCATCTTCCACTTGACTGTCAAAGTGATCGTCTTAAAGAATACACCTGCCTCCAATTTAACCAGCTCCAGTGGCTCCCTATTACTTCCAGGATCAAATATAGAATATTTGGTTTGCCTTTTAAAGCCCTTCATAACCTAGACCCTTCTTACCTTTTTAATTTTCATAAATTTGACTCTCTTCCATGGACACAATCTGTCTCTTTGCTGTCCTTAAACAAGACACTCTCCTGACTTGGTGTGTTTTTATTCATTATCTCCTATGCCTGGAATTATCTGCCTCATAGCTTTCCCTATCTTCTACAATAAGCCTTTCCCAGTCCCGCTTACTGCTATTGCCATCCCTTTGAGATTATATTTAATTTATCCAATATATATATAGTTATTCCTTCCACATTGCAGGGCATGGTACCCCCCCACATATATATATATATGCACACACCCGTGATCTGGAAAATCTTTGTAAAGTATTTTGACCTTCCCTTCATACCAGAGAAGAAGTCTGAATTATAATGATATTAAAAGATGAAATATGTTGGTACTATACAGTACTATATATACACATATATAATGTTTTATGCATTTCTGAGTTTCTATATTTTTTCTGTGTCATCTGTAGGCCTTCATGCACCATCTGTGGCTTCCAAAAACTCCCCCAAAATTTGCATTTAAGTTCTTATGCTGACCCACGATAAATCAGAAACCATGATGAGGAAAGTTGTAACGTGGAAGGGAAAACTGCATTTTGTTTATACAACATTGTTTACATGTTGCACATAGGGGCTGTTTTTGCTTTTTGTTTTTTTGTTATTGTTGTTGTTTTGTATGCCCAGCACTTGTCATCATGTAGGCCCTTGATAAGCCATTGTTGTCTTGACAACCCAAGACCATGCAAGCAGTAACTAGGAAAGCCAGGATATGAACACACATCACACTTTCAAGCATTCTTTCTACTATGCTACTCCCCATAGACAACCTATACTTTGTACCAGGACACTCAAACAGATCTACAGCCATCATCAGTGTAGATATTTCCTCAACTAGTATAGGTTGCAATCCAGTGTTCCATAATTTGAAACCATATAATATCTCTGGAAGAATAAGTTAATATTTCCAGGTCCTGTTATTTCATTTCTATGATCACTCCTTATATGTGTACTCTCCCCAACCCCCACCACTGATTCAGATCACAATCTGTCTATAGTTTATAGCCTTTTCCATGGTCACACCGCTAGTAAACATCAAGAGAGACATTTGAAACTAGGTCTTCTTATCTCCAATCCCATGACTCTATCCATTACAAAATGCTGCCTCTCTCCTACAGTAATTTTAAAATTTTTATTATTAAATTATTTTTGTTCAAAGAACAGACTTTTGTAGCAGCAAGCAGCTTGAGATCATTTAAAGTGCTATATGCTGTATTTTCCAAACGTGATCCAGTCAGATGTCCTCTATCTTTTCAGTTCTCAACACCTCCTCGAATTATCTGTAGTGCCTGTCCAAGATATCTGTACTACTGGACTAACTTACTGGGTTATCCTTGTAATTGGTATGTAATAATAATACAATGCACATTCTTCATCCATTTCAATTTTCCTGTGTGAATTGCTAGAACTATATCTTTTGTGTAACTGTGTTAAAGAATTCTCTATCGTGTTCAATATAATGAGTGCAATGTCATCCACCAACAGGGACATCTTCATAATCTTTCTTTCAATAGGAAATCTGTCTTTTGTTTGAGTTTTGTACAAGGTATCCCTTATGACATAAATGAACACCTTTGGTAAGAATGGAATTGTAGTTTTTTCTTATGTTTTTTTTTGTCCAATTTGTTCATGTTTTGGGCCTTCGTTCTAACCAAGTATGATCTGACTATATCCAGATAGCTCATTCTAAAGTGATTCCCATGTCATATCATCATTTTTCTTTTTATAATCCTAAATTCAGTTTGTCCTGAATTGTTGAAGAAAGGATCCATGGTATACAGTTGTGAGACGACAAATACTGTAGAAGCTTTGGACCTTTTTCGTTTCTTCATCCCCAACCATATTTTCATGATAACCTTTGTCATCTTCCCTTGTGCTATCTTCCCACTGACATTACCAAATGGTAGCGTAAATGCTGAGGATCTTGTCAAGATTTTCATAGATTTTGCAATTATTTCACCCCCTTCAACACATGTTGCATAGTCTCTAATAACCATGGTGATCTTTACTTTCACTGATTTTGGAGATTGCAAGACAAGATGAACAAATGTCTCATGAAATTATGTTAGTTATTGTCTTTGGGTATGCAATAAAACCAATGGCTTTATTCACCTTTCTAAGGAGAATCTGTGAGCTGCCTTTTTATTTAACTGAAATCTTTTTTGCGTCTTCTTGTTTCATTTAAACCAAAAATGTCGAAATAGAAGTTATTTATTTCCTCCAACAAAACATCCACTCATTTGACATTGGCCAAAGGTAGGACATTAAGAATACCAACTGTCCAGTATTAATGATTGTAAGTCTTAGAACTGTCTACTTCTTACTATCTCCTTCCACCTTTGTTGGCATAATCTCCATTTTGTGATCTCCATTCCATGATGAGGAGACAGAAGGAAAATTGAGTTTCTCCCAAAAAGAAGGAAAACTATTTTTTTTAATACCCAACATTCAAATATGAATTGAGTACGGAACAGATCCTTTATTCCCACAAAGAAAAGGAAATGGTAAGCACAAAGAAATCATAACTTGCACTTTAGAATGGTTAGATCAGAATTCAATAACTTACCACTATTAGCATATCAGTTGAAAGGCTAGTGTTCAAGACTTATTGGCACATAATATGGTTTTTGTAAGGCTTCTAAATAGCTATTTCACCTTTTACCTCTACTAAGTACAAATGCTACTCCCAATCTTCTTTCTCTTGGTTTCTTTCTTTCTGATGCTTATTCTTCCAATTGTAATAGCCCCCTCATGCCACTACTTAAACACTCTTTTTCCTAGCAGCATTTGAAATATTTGATAAAAGAACATTTCCCTATCATCTGCAACTGCTACTCAAAGGTGCGAGTTGTTGCTGCTATGACAGCAGGCCTCCAGCCTTCTTGAGTTCTCACAAGGCTATGTACCAAAGATACAAAAGCAAGGCTGCTGTGTCCTAGATATTGGCTTACTTGGGCAGGATCTATTCACAGTTTGCAACTGAATAGGAGATACCCTACTTGACTCTCCAGACACCACCAAGAATCATTCTTACGCACTAAAGCTCAGAAGTAAGAGAGCCTAGGACTTTAGTGTATTCACAGAGCTCTGGCTCCTCAGCCATTTAGGGGACTCAGACCAGGAGATGAGTCATGTGTGGTTGGATTCTTACATCCACTCCTCCAACCCCTACTTATAGCTGAGTGCTGAAAATACCAAAACAAAACAAAACAAAAAACTCAAGTCTCCACATGAATTTCTTACCCTACTGGCATTTCAACTCAATTCAATTAAATTGAACAGTCACTGATTACATGCTATGGACAACGCATTGTACTAGCTATTTAGGATAAAAAGACAAAAAAATAAAACTCTCAGCTTATATTCTATTGGAGTTGTTATACTGTTATACCACAACATATATACAGAAAAGCCAATGCAAATAAAATCAAAGGCAACATCCAAAACAAAAACAGAGAATACTGAAACTTCATAGTCGTCCCACACTCCCTGGTTAAATCCACACACTGCAAGGTACCCATGGAGTACCTAAAAGAATGGCAATTAGCTAATGCTGGCACCATAGGTACAGCAAGTGACATGTCAGTTGTCAAGTAACTATACATCATAATCTTCAGTGCAATGAAAACATCATTGTATGCCTCCTAATAGTCCCCTTCCTGAAATACTCATTGTATTTTTCTAGCTATCCTAACATTTTCAAAGGAGAACAATTACACAACGAGTAGTTTATGATGATTTGCGTTGTTTTGTGGCTGGGAAGCTGCTGCTTTACACTGACACCTAACTCACTTTTGGATTATGTTTTGTCTTAGAGAGAAAAACAACTAGAGATTTAGTTATGCCTTCTTGCACTAGGCACAGATTCTTTAAAAAGCACAAATGTTTATCTTGCATTTTACCCTAATAACTGCATTATGATTTATATTCAGAAGATATCAGAACAGTAATGGATCATAAAGATCATTTGAGGGGCAGCTAGGTGGTGCAGTGGATAGAGCACTGGCCCTGGAGTCAGGAGGACCAGAGGTCAAATCCAGCCTCAGACAGTTAACACTTGCTATGTGACCCTGGGCAAGTCATTTAGCCTTGATTGCCTCACCAGAAAGAAAGAAACAAACAAAAAGAAAGAAAGAGAAAGCAAGAAAGCAAGAAAGGAAGGAAGGAAGGAAGGAAGGAAGGAAGGAAGGAAGGAAGGAAGGAAGGAAGGAAGGAAGGAAGGAAGGAAGGAAGGAAGGAAGGAAGATGATAAACATTTCAGGGGCATCTAGGTGGCGCAGTGGATAAAGCTTTAGCCTTGGACTCAGGAGGACCTGAGTTCAAATCTGGCCTCAGACACTTGACACTTACTAGCTATATGACCCTACGCAAGTCACTGAACCCCAATTGCCTCACCAAAAAAGAAAAAAAAATGATCATTTAGTCCAACGTTATCATGTCAAATGAGGAAACTGAAGCCTAAAGAAGGAATGTGACTTACCCAAGGTCACACAGCTAGTGTGAGGCAGAATGAGATCTGAAATATTTCTAATTCATTTTGTTATACCACTATCCCTCTCACATTACTAAAGACTTAATCACATCTCAAAATATATCTTGAGAATGACCTCACAGAAACCTCCAATATATGTCAATAGTTGTACTTTTGCTGAATCCCACAGAAAACAACTTGATCATAGTTAAGTATCATACGCATACTTGTTAAACATCTGCTAGGTGGGTATGAAGATACATGAGTACCCTGACCTTGGGTAATCTGTTGCCATTACCAAGTTTCACAGATCACAGTATGCAATGTGAGATTTTATTATAATTCCTACAAAAAAAAACACAACAGAATAGCCCATTACTGGAATAAAATGAACTAAAATATTTCAAGAGGGACTAAGCTGAATATTTGTATATATAAAAGATAAACTCATAGGGAAAAATCTTTGGAGGATTAAAAATACATATTGATATTCTATGGTTTTTTATGCCACCTTAATTTCTAAATATAACCCTTCCCTTTGCCCTACCAGTCCTTGAAAGAAAGAGAAAGAGAGAGAGGGCAGTTAAGCATAACTATAATCAACCTGACATGACAGAATATGAATGAATCTTCAAGACACAATGTTTTGTATCCATAGTGTGCCATTTCTTCAAAGAAAGGAAGTATATTTTCTCATTTCTTCTCTGGGGCCAGCCTTCATTGTTATAATTATAATTTCATTTGTTGTTATTGTTGTTCCATTTACAACAGCATAGTCACTATGTATGTTGTTTTTCTGGTTTTACTTTACTATATGTTAGTTTACATAAGGTCCCTCTCAACACCCCTCCCCTCCAAAAAAAATAAAAGGAGAAAAAACAAAACTTTTGTAACAAATATGCACTTCCAAGCAAAGCAAATCTCCATACTGACCAGGGCCAAAAATATACACCTGGTTCTTCATCTTGTTTCCATCACCTCTCTGTCAATAAGTCATCTGAAATCATGGCTGGTCACTGCATTGGTCAGAGCTGTTAATTCTTTAGCTTGTATTTTTAATGTTGCTGCTCTTATTTGAGTTGATCTCCTGGTTCTGCTCACTTCCCTCTGTTATCAGTACACAAGTAGTAGCAGATTTTTCTGAAGCCATGCCTTTCATCATTTCTTACAGCACAATAATGTTGCATTACATTCATAAACCATATTTTGTTCAACTGTTCCCCAATTGTTTGTAACTTTGCCCCTTCAAAATCAACTGCTATAAATATTTTTGTATGGGTCCTTTTCCTCTTTGTTTGATCTCATTGGGATACAGGCCTAACAAATAGTGGTATAGTTGGATACATACAGTTTAATAATTTTTGGACAAATAATTTTATATTTATAGAATGGCTAGACCAATTAATTCACAGCTCTATAAATAGTAGAAAATATGTTTTCCCACAGTCACTTACCCGTCATCCCCCAAATTTGTTATTCTTTTTTTATCTTTGACAATCTGATTGGTGTGAGAGTGAAACTCAGCATTGCTTTAATTTGCATTTTTCTAATAATTTCTGATTTGAAGCATTTTCATATTGGTTTTGATAGCTTAGATTTCTTTTTTAAAAAATTACCTGTTCATAGACTTTAACCATTCATCAAATGGCCTGGAATGTTTTTATTCTCATAATTTGCATCAGGCCCACATATATCTTAGAAATGAGACTTTTATCAGAGAAACATTGAAAATATTTTCCCAATTAAATGTTTCCCTTCTAATTTTAATTGCATTGATTTTTCTGTTCAAAAAGTTTTTAATTTTATATAAACAAAATTATTTCTTCTTTGATCCTCTAATTTGTCTATGATGTGACCTTTTGTATATACATCATGCATTCATACATTTAAAGCTAGATTTGGTATATGATGTAAGGAGTTAGTTTAAAAGAGGATCTTAACCTAGGATCCATTAACTTTTTAAAAATATTTCAATATATTTGGTTTCCTTTATAATTTTGTGTGTTTTATTTTCTGTATTTAAAAATATTGTTTTGAGAAGAGGTGTATGACACAAAATAAGATTTAGAACCCCTGGTCTAAACCTAATTTCTTTCACTGTTTCCAAGTTTTCCTAGGACTTCGTCAAATAGTAAATCCTCACCACTGTAGTTTTGGGTTTTATCTGTTGGTTTATTTGTTTCTATATGTTATTTATATATATATATATATATATATATATATATATATGTATTTCCCATGCTTCTTTAAATTCTTCATATTCATCATTATTATTGGCACAATGATATTCTATTCTATTTGTTTAGTCATCTCACATTCAATGGTCATCTACTTTGATTCCAATTCTTTGCCTACACAAAAGTGTGGTTATGAATATTTTGATATATATGGAAATTTTCTGTCTTTGATCTATTTAGAGTATATGTCTAATAGTGGGATCTCTAGGTCAAGAGTAAGAACATTTTAGTTACTTCTTTTTGGTGTGTGTTGTTGTTGTTGTTGTTTTTGGTTTTTGGGTTTTTTTAGGCAATTGGGGTTAAGTGACTTGCCCAAGGTCACGTAGCTAGTACGTGTCAAGTATTTGGTCTCAGGCCGGATTTGAAATCAGGGCTAGTGCTCTATCCACTGAGCCACCTAGGTATCCCTTAATTACTTCTTTAACAAAATTCTGAATTGTCTCCCAAAATTGTTTCATTTTTTTATCCTCTTTGACAATTTTGAGGATGTGAGTTAAAACCTCAGTGTTGTTTTTCTTTGTATTTCTCTTATTAGTGATTTGAAGCAGTCTTTCATATGACTGTTAATAATCTGTAATTCTTCTTTTGATAACTGTTTACATCCTTTTACTACTTACCTATTGGGAAATGGTTCTTGGTATCATAAATTTGTGCTAAGCATCCCTAGATATCAGAGGTATTTTTAAGAAAAAAATTTTCCCCAATCAACAACTTCCTTGTAGGATCATAAAACAATGTGAACCCCTGAAAGGTTCCTAGAAACATATGCAAACTAAAGTTAATAGACTATATGCAGTGACAATATGAGATATGTATGCCTTTGTATATGTATAAATCATTCAAAATCTTATTTATCATCTACAAAATCAAAACATATACAGACCTTTATAGATTACAAAGTATTTTCACATATATAACATTTGACTCACACAAAAACCCTGTAAAAAGGGAAAGTGTTATACTTCAATACCTACACCAACACACATCATAACCCCTCTAAATCTTAGCAGACAATCCTTGAATGAATCTAGGCTAAAAAAAAATCATCTCCCTGCAGCAAACCTGTCATGGACCTCTATAAATTTGGCTAGGGTGCTCTGTTAACAACAAACATACTCCTTGCTGAACCTGTATTATAACTTCCAATTTATAGAATAGTAAACTGTGGTTCAGGAAAGTTGTGGCCTTTTTGAGTAAATAATGGATTTAGAGCTGGAAGGGACCTTAAACTAATTTAGTCCAATTCCTTAATTTTACAGCTAAGGAGAATGAGATCCAGAGAGATTCAATGACTTACTTAGTGTCACACAGCTATTAAATGAGTGAACTGAGATTTAATACCAGGTCCTCTGACTTCAAATTTGATATTTTTCCACTACTGCATTGCATTAACCAGTGTTTCATTCAGAACAATGGAAGTTTTTGATTCTGTAGCAAGTTCATGAATAGAAGGGAACACTGTACAAAAAAAAATGGATTAGTAATCGTAGGACACAGGTTCAAATCCTAGTTGTACCTCTTACTATTTCATATTCTTCTTTACTCATGTGACCTTCATTAGTTTTTGAACACACATAATAACACTTTCTTTTTATTCATTTACTAATGCTTGTGGATAAAAATATTGATTATATGCTATTTGTCTACTATATAACATCCAGATGATTATTACTCTTACCACTATTTATCATCCATGGGGTATTAAGCATCTTAATTGGCTTACCACAACAACTTCCACAAATGACTCCATTTTAAAACCCTGGGGTTAATTAGTAATCAAAGTTCAGAAAATTCAGTAGCAGAAATAATTTATAAAATAAGTGTGTAAAATTTTGGGCTCAAAAATATACTTTTCTTCTATTTTTATGGAGGTGACCACAGGTATGAAATATGCTATATATTTGTCAGATACATGTGATGTGTTTGTTTTGCTGAGCTAACTTTTTTCTGTTTCTTTTTAAATCTTTGTGATGAGAAATGGCTTTCTGAGTAGAAGAGTTGGAGGGGTATATCTGGAAAGAAATGTTATGTAAAAACAAAAGACATCAGTAAAAATAAGATAATTTTTAATGCACTATCAAAAATCAGATAGCAAAGGGGATGGAAGTTTTCCCATAAGTATTTGTCAGGTCCTCAACTTATGCAGTGAAATACAGAATCATTCTGAATATCCAGCATGAGATTTTTCTAACATCTAGAGTTAAACAACAAAATTAAAATTTACAGCTTAGAGATGTTTAAGAAATTAGGGAATTTGTGGAAGTTCAGAGGCATATGAGAAAGAAGACTTGGAGGACAAAATTGAATTTCTGAAATGGTAAATGGGAGAAGTGAGAAAAAGGACAGAACACAACTTGCTGGAAAGCTACTATTGTTGGAGGGGCTATGGTAAGATAGGCATGTTCTGCAGGTGAAATTGTGAAGTATTCCAACAATTCTGGGAAGCACTTCAGAATTTTGCCATGGGAGAACACAACCTACTATCACTTTCCTTCATGTAAATAATAGTGTGTTTCAGTTTCATATCTTTCAAGATAATACTGTTGCCCTTGGGGCCTCCATGGTATGAGACACTATCAATAGAAACCAGAGCTGCTATGCAAGTGTGGATACTTTAGGTATTTTGCTGACCTAATGTGTGGTTTCAAATAAGTCTTTTGCTTCTTTTCCTCTCTATATCCTCTGGAGTAGAAACTGAATCGCCCAAGTTAAAAATGATAGTGTCTGAACACCTGGCAATTACCAAATTGCTCCTTTTGCAGACTGTTGTCATTAAGGTGTTCTGGGTATTTTGATAGCAGGCCAGAGGCTATTTTAAGGCAAGAATATCCTGAACCATCATTTCTTGGTTTGAGTTGTCATGTAAACATCTTTTGAAGCCTCCTGGGAAAGATCACACATTCCATTTTCCCTGTTTGAAGCAAAACCATTCCTGAAACTTCCCATAGAAATAAACATCCCTCCAATTCTTCAAAGATCTTCAAAGAAAGCAGTCTTGAAGTTTTTATTCATCATTAGCAGACCAAATTTTTCCCTAAGTCTCACCAAATACCCCTATGCTACAGATTAAGCTCTTCAGTGTAAGCACACTAACTAAAATACACAAGTGATTTCCTGATTAATTCTTGGGCCATTTTCCCCTCAGTTTTTAATTCTTACTCTCCTAAGGTCTGGTGTGATCTGTTGGCTTAGATATAGGAGGGGAAATCTGCTCATGGTTAATGTATTCTGGCCTGCTTTGTTTGGTGAGAGACTCCCCAGTGATTTTCTAAGAGTGCTTGTTATATCTGAGTTCCATTAACGGGCATCTTAGCCTATTCAGCTTAGCCCTTTACCTTCAAGCAAGGTATGAAAAACGGAATGCCAAGTAGCTTATCTATTATGAGTTCCTTTCCACCACACTTAACTTCTCTGGCCCTCTTTGCTTCACAAAATGTCCTTGGTTCTTGGTTTGGGTTTGTTTGTTTGAGAAAACGCTTGCCTTTATCAGTGTCTTTTGTCAAAACCCCTTAGTTCCACCTTTCTGAAGTGTGTTATTTCAGTAACACACCTGCCTGTGTTACTGTGCCTGTGCATATCCAAAGGACATTAAAATAACTGTGAAGGAAGAGAATATGCTGTCAAAAGAGAAAAAAAAATGGAGACTCCAAGACAGGATCAAAGGAGACATGAAACTCTGCTGTTAGATTAGTTTTGTTGTTTTGTTTTTATTAAAATCATTCAGTGTGCTGAGGAACATAATAATAACCCTAACTTCTAGCTGCATCTGTTCTAAAATCGATTTTAAGTCCCCATCCCCAACAACAAAATTAGTTAAACACTTTGAAATGAGTCCTGAACTAAGCTTTGGCAATAAAAGAGACCTAAGAAATAATCTCTGCCCTCTAGCTAGGGAAACAGTATATACAAATAACAGTATGATGAAGCATAAAGAGAAGAAACAGGACTGAGCCTGTGATTTTATTGGTATATTGAACTTCCAAATGAGAAAACTCCCTTTATCAGTGTGTAGTTAATGCCTTCTCTGCCACATACAAAACAAGGGTGGGGAACCTGCAGCCTCAAGGCCCTAGGTTCTTAAGCACAGCCCTTTGACTGAATCCAAATATCACAGAACAAGTCTCCTTAATAAAAGTATTTGTTCTATAAAACTTGGACTCTGTCAAAATGCTGCACCCAGGACCTAGAAGGCCACATGTGGCTTTAAGGCCCTGTGAGAATTACCTAAAATACTGAGAGATGAAGTGACTTACCCAGAGCTATATAAACAGTATGGATCAGAGATAGAACTTAAACCCAGGTCTTCTTACCCTCAAAGTTGCCTCTACCCACTATTCTAATATTCCACTCATAATAAATGTGTTGAAATAAAATTCCTAAGAGGCCAGAGTACTCATCAAGAATAGGATGTCAGAGAAGAATTCCTGAGCCTTGAGCAAGATCTAGAAGGAAGGATGAGACTTAGGAAAGTATGGAGGAGAAGGTAACTTCCTGAACTTATTCTAGGCTTGGAGTATGGCATGAGCGAAAGTGGAGAATAGGGAAGAAGATAGTGGTGTTTGGGGAACAAGAAGTAGAGCAATTGACTGGAAATAAAAGCTTCATATAGGAGAATAGTAGAGACAAGATTGGAAAGAGGGATAGGGTGGAATTAGAGATAGAGATGAATGTCATATCAAAGAATTTAAATTTTGTCTTGTAAGCAATTCCCAAAGCTATTGAAGTTGTTGAGCAGAATATGGTGTGTATAAATGAGGGTTTTAAGGAAGTTGATATGACAGTAACATATAGGGTGGTTAAATGGAATTCCTGAGACCTAGTGCACTGAGCTAGGCATGAGAAGATGAAGGCCTGGGATTATGATGATGGCAATGGAAATAGATTCCCATGACCTCAATATTTACTCTACTTCAACCATGGTCACAACTTAGACCTTACCATCATCTCAATGTCCTGAATTCCAAAATTCACCTGTCTGGTCATGATATCTTGTGTTTTCATCTCTCCTTCTATCTTATTCTTCCTGAAGTTACTCTTCACTTTTATATCATCCCCAGTTGCTCAATTCCACCCTGTTGTCCATTATGCTATTCCAACTTCTCTTTGACCATTTCAGTCTTTCACCTTGTCCACAGTCAGGCATTTCAACAAAGCACTATCCTCTAGCCTTGAATTCCTTGTTCCTTTGTCCTTTCACTGTCCCCTCCCCATTACAATATCTAACTTTGTATAACTCTTACTACCTGTTTCCTCTGTTCCTACTCTAGAATCACAGATAAATGCTAGAGGAAATCACAAAATGGTGCTGAATTGCATACAATAAAAATTCATATTATTGAACCTCAACTGGGCCCTAATAGACACACAACTTCCACTTAGTTTATTTCTTATTGTTTTATTTCTCTCCTGAAAACCCCAATACTACCCCAGCCCCCTTTTTGTGGGCAGAAGACTATGACATCTAGTTTAATAAGACTGAGCTCATCTAGTGTGATCTTCTCTGCATTTTGTCTATACCTCAAATCTAATTTTTCATCACCCACCCTCTCATTCAGGGGCAGCTAGGTGGTGCAGTAGATAGAGTGCTGGGCCTGGAGTCAGTAAGACCTAAGTTCAAATCGATCCTCAGACACTTACTAGTTGTGGGACCCTGGGCAAGTCATTTAACCCTGTTTGCCTCAGTTTCCTCATCTATAAAGTGAGCTGGAGAAGGAAATGCCAAAGCACTCCAATATCTTTGCCTACTTTAGATTTATCAGTAAATTGAGCTTTGATTATCATCATCTCTTTCTCTGCTTTTATCACATAGCTACTATTTTATATTCTTCTTATATTTCATAACAATAACTCACATTTATATAGTATTTTAAGCTTTCTATCTCATTTAAGCCTCACAATACCCTTTCAAATAGTTAACACAAGTATCATTACTCTCCACTTTATAGATAAGAAAACAGACTTAGTTGGTAAGTGAATCCCTTAGGGTCACAGAGCTAAAAGTATCAGAGCTAATATATGAAATGTAACCTTCCCAAGTCTGGTGCTTTCTTCATTATACCAAAATATGTTGCCATTTTAGCAAGCTATTCATATGAATCACAAATGAAAAATACCGGAATATACTCAGTGGATTCCACTTATGACATTGTCCACATGCTATGCATATCACATAATCTCTTTGGCCCAGTACTATCATTGTCTTTATGTTAAAATTGAGTTTCTTATCCTTTACAGTTCCTGTCTAGCCCCTGACTGCCTATACTCTTCCATTTTCTCCAAAGCCTCCATCTAACCTGTCTATTTTGTTCTTTGGGGATTAGTGGAATGATGCCAGACTCTAAGAAAATGTAGGAGTGTTCTAGCCATGAAATTACTAGGGTTGGACTGAAGATTTCTGTGCAGATTTGAAGAGCTAGAGTTATAAATTAGCATAATAATAATAATAATAAGCAAGTATTTGCATAGCATTTTATGTTTTAAAAAGCAGTTTACATACATTAACTCATCAGATCCTCACAAAAACCCTGTGAGATAAGTGTTGTTATAATTTCTGTTTTACAGATGAGGAAACTGAGGCACAGAGAAGTTAAGTGACTCACCCAGGATCACACAGCTAGTAAGTGTCTGGAAAGCAAGATTCAAACTGAGGTCTTCCTGATTCCAAGTCCTGCTCTCTACTATGATACCTACTAGAGAGAGTGATATGCCCATGTGGTTAGTCTACACACGTGAGAGGCTGTATGGCATATAGTATGTAAAGAGTCAGTCTCTGAGTCAGGAAGACTGAAGTACAAGTCAGGTCTTTGAAAAAGGGCAAGTCACTTAATTTATCAGTGTATCAAGATAAGATCTTGAGCAGTTGCTTATCTGCATTGGTAGAAGGAGCTCTTTACACCAATGAAATCACAGACCCATGTGATAATGACTGGGGAAAAGGAAACATGAATTTTATGCTCTAGGCTCTATGCATAGTAAGTGAACTTTATGCAAAATTCTCAACTATAGATGACTTGAATTTTTAAAACTTACCAAAAAAAGCTCGTACTTTCATATTAAAGCTGTTTCAGGCTCAGAAATAAGAGGAAAAAAGAAACATATGTGGTGCATACACAGGGCATCCTGTTTGATGTATTATGACGTTAATCTTGAAGAGTGAGACTTGACTTGTTAGTTATTTTTTTGCTCCTCAGTCAGAAAGAGAAATGTCATAACTGATCTGTCATCTATTTTTTAGGTATTTATAGAACAGCCAGACCAATGATAAGTATTCTGTCTCTCTCCCTTCCTCCCTCCTTCTCTCTTTCTCTCTTTTTTTTCCCTGTCTCTCCCTCTCCCCTCCATTGCCCAATATTCTTTTCTGTGATGAATCATGGCACACTAAGGGGAAGTCAGGAAACTCATGCCTGATATAAGTGCTATCATCAGAGACTTGTCCATCTAATTGCAAATGTAAATTCCATACAATTCACACTTATGCAACCTCTGGGCATATTATTATGCCACCATTTGAGAACTGCTGGCTTAAATTGTCAGACAAAAATTATTCATGCTAATAAATGCCTTCTTCTTTTCTCCCATATATACCGTACTTCTAAATGTCAGTATTGGGAGTTTAGAAAATATCAGGACCCCAAATCCTTTGGGAATCCTACGTTTGCCTCATCTTGCCAGTTCATTGTACCAGAAATTAACTAAATCACCAGAGCCCCTTCCCAGGGAAAAAAAAAGTATATTCCCCAGTATTACTTTATCTCAACAAATAAAGTAATGAAGTCAGCAAGCATTTATTAAGAGCCTACTATGTGCCAGGCATTTCACTATTTCTAGAGATACAAAGAAAGACAAAAACATCACCTGCCTTCAAGGA
This sequence comes from Phascolarctos cinereus, assembly GCF_003287225.1. NCBI lineage: Eukaryota > Metazoa > Chordata > Mammalia > Diprotodontia > Phascolarctidae > Phascolarctos > Phascolarctos cinereus. The sequence goes on along the minus strand of NW_027555847.1, from coordinate 196,317,526 downwards.
GCTCACAATCCAATGATAAATTGATCAGCTAATTAATCTAATAGTGTTCCAGACATCCATGCTTGAGAACTGAACTAGTGAGAATCATGGAGAAAGGAAACAGTCATCCATACTCCTTATTCTGTTTTCTACATCATCTCACAACTCAAGAGATTTTCTATTCAGCCTTAATTGTATCTTCCTCTTAGAGTGGGAGAATAACAGAATCACAAAATCTTTGAGCTATAATAGACCACAGACATCTTCTAGCTCAGCCTCCTCATTGTACTTATGATGAAACTGAGAATCAGAGGTCTGGAATGACTTACCTAAAGTCACACGTCCAGTTAATTGAAAAGAAACCAGAATCAGTTCAATACTCTACCAACCACATCATTCTGAATCACTCAGGGCTACTGATGGAACTTAGTGAAGTAACAATCTTGCACTGCTTCTAAGGCCCAAGCCAAGACTCAGTCTAGTTTACCCAGAATGAGTGGGAATGCAATCCTGAAGTCCATGTGTCTATGGGAAAGAAGGAAACAAACATTTATTGAGTGTCTATTATGTCCTACGCACTGTCCTAAGCACTTTACAAATATTTTTCTCATTTGATCCTCAGAACTCTGGGAAGTAAATGATATTATTATTCTCATTTTTTCAGTTGAGGAAACTGAAGCAAAGAGGATTATTGCCCAGGGTCACATAGCTAGGGAATTCAGTTTACGTAGGTTGGCCTTCAGGTGACAGATCCAAATTTGAAGCCATTCCAGCGTAGAACTAATAGAGCTTACACTCTACTGAGAGATCCTCTTAAATCCAGGCCCTCCTCCAGGCCACTATGAGGCATTAGATAGATTTATCATCATATATACCAAGCACATGTAAGTTTTAATACCTCAAAACTGCACTGAGACTTTTGGAAAAGTCTATAAAATCTCTATCCTATAATCTAGTACTTGATTGTATATTGTCTTGGAATTATTCTGTAGCTATTTCATGTGAGGGAGGCTCATACCAGCAAGTCAATTCTGAGTTCTATAAGGCTCTGTATCTTTTATTGCTTTCACATCATTTTTGACACCTATGGGCTGAAAGTGATCTATTACAAGAAAATCGATAAGATATTCCTACTCTTTCTCCTTATATCTACTTGATTTGGGGTAATCCTCTAGACAAAGTATAAATTATCTTCTGGGTCTTCATCCCATTGAAGAAGCCTTTCATAGAATCATAGCCCTAAAGCTGGGAAGGACCCCAGAGGCCCTCTATTCTACCATTTCATATTAGAGAGGAAAGAACTGAGGAAGGACCTAAATTGAATGGAGGCCATGGGAGCTGTCCCCAAGGAGGATAAGTGACTTGCCAAAGGTCACACAGTCCTCCACTTCCAGGGCCCATGTTCTTTCCATTGTACTGGGCTGCCTTCTCTGGAAAGACTTATGGTTCACTACTAATTCACACACCTGAGAAATGCCCTGGGATTTTACTTTTAAGCAGCTATATGTATATTCAGAGAGAACTGGGGAAACACATAGATAAGGACTTGGTTCCTTGGAAAGAGGCAGAGGTGTGCTGGCAAGTGTTTAACAACCAATTCACTTTGGGGAAAGTGGGAGTGTAATGAAAGCATAAAAGTTAAAGTTTTACTTGCATTATTAACATTTTCTCCCTCACTTTCTTAAGTTTAGACAACTGTTGCTGTTTTTGTTCATTCATTTCATTCGTGTCTGATTGTGTGGGACCCCATTTGTGGTTTTCATGGTAAAGATACTGGAATGGTTTAGCCATTTTCCTCTCCAGCTCACTTTACAGATGAGGAAACTGAGGCAAACAGGGTTCAGTGACTTGTCCAGGGTCACATAGCTAGTGCCTGAGGCCAGATTTGAACTCAGAAAGATGAATCTTCCAGATTCCAAACCTAGTGCTCTAGCCACTGCACTACCTAGCTGCCCTGTGTGATAAAAGAGAGCCTTAACTTGGATGGTGGCCATGGGAATGGAACAGAGAGGAAAGATACAAGAGATAGTGGGAAGGAATAATCAATAAGACTTAACAAAGAGTTAAGTCAAGGTAGAGGTTAGAGATGAAAATGTAGAATTTAGAATCATCAAAAAGAATCCATTTTTGAAGTTATGGAAGCAAATTAGATGGATGAGGGAGGAAAGTGGAGAAAGAGAAGATTATTGGAGAATGTCTACAATTTGGCAGCAGGTCATTTTTGGAGTACATTTTTAAGAATAGACTAAGGATCTATGATTTACATGGTAAATATCTTCACCAGCACAGATTGCCACCCTTCTGTGACCTGATAAGTCCTAGAGAATTGCTGAGTGACAGATCGGTTAAATGACCTACTCAGGATCACACAAGTTATTATCAGATGTGATTTTTGAATAAGGTCTTCCTGACTCAAAACCCTATTTATTATGTCACTTGTGCCTTTACATGTTCATATGAGCCTCTACAGTAATTGAACTCAACATGACTATCTACCAGAGTATATTCCTCTACTAGAATTATTTAGTCTCACTTGCGGCAAGGTACAGAGTATTCAAAAATTTATTCATTGTCAATATCTTAATTACTCATTCAAGCACCCCTAACTCAGGGATTATTATTTTTAAGAGTGAGTCTTTTATGTGTCCTTCCATCATTTGGTGTGGAGAGATTCAGGGTAGGAAAACCAATGCATATAGTGGAAAATAGGGGTTTGTATCAAAGGCAATAAGGTATCTTGGATTTCTAAAAAATGTTCATGCATTTCAACTGGAGTTAACTTAATTTCCTTTTCAAGTAAGAGACATTTCCTGGCATCAACATAACAATAAGAATTTGAGTAGTGTTTGCTTTCATGAGGAATACTGTGAATATGCATCAGGGAACAAGATACTGAATATGTGAAGGAGAGGAAGATGGGGGTGTGAAACCCTGACTTCTAATGTAATCTTAATTAAAAACTTTCTTGGTCAAAATCCCAGTTCTTCCATGAAGTGATTACCAAGGAAATCTGGCTTCTTAATTAACATCATCAAAACTGTAATTTACAAATATAACGCAAGAGGGAAAAGGTCAGTTTTTATGGGGAGCTTGTAGACCATACACATATACACACAGAGAGACATACACTTGCATGCACATTGTCACATTATACTTTCTCGATGTATAAAGAAGGGAGTTTGAAACAATGGCTTTGGTTTGGCTGCAAGAAGCTTTTGGTTTTCTTGGTTAAACTTAAGATTATCAAATGCAGTGCATGCTCTTAGATGTATAAATACAGAAGAATTTTAATACATTATTGAGGTAGAACCATCTCAAGAAATTTCTGCTTTTTCATTGCAGAAACTACAAATCTTCAGTGAGCCTTAAAAGGTTTAAAGGTATGTGTCAAAGCCTGCAGGTGACAGTTGGCTTTAGAGTATCCCATTTGACTTGGAGGCCCCAATTTCTGTTTTGAATGCATTTAAATTCTAAATAGGGTGGAGCCTTTTTTCCCTGTTTGTCCATATTTGGAAGTAGTTTCTTATCAGTTTCAGGACTGCCAAAACATCCGTCTAGAGCTCAGTCATTTGTTCTTCTTTTTTCCTACTTTTTTTAACTTAGTATTTTATTTTTCTCCAGTTACACATAAAAAACAATCTTTAACATTCATTTTTAAAACTTTGAATTCCAAATTCTCTCCCTTCTTCTTCCCCACCCTCTCATTGAGAAGGCAAGCAATTCGATATAGATTATACAAGTGTAGTCATGCAAAATATTTCAATAATAATCATATTATGAAAGAAAACATAGAAAAAACTCAAGAAAAATAAAGTAAAAAAAAGTATTCTTCAATCTGCATTCAGACACCATCAGTTCTTTCTCTGGGGATGGATAGCATTTTTCATCATAATTCCTTCAGAGTTGTCTTGGATCACTGTATTTCTTTTTATGCTTCTCTTCAGTCTTGTATTTGAAATTCAAATTTTCTATTCAGCTCTGTGTCTTTTCATCAAGAATGTTTGAAAGTCCTCTATCTCATTGAATATCCATTTTCCCCCTGAAGGATTATACTCAGTTTTGCTGGGTAGGTGATTCTTGATTGTAATCCTAGCTTCTTTGCCCTCTAGAATATCATATTCTAAGCCCTCAGATACTTTTATGCAGCTTCTAAGCTGCTAAATGTTGTGTTATCCTGACTGTGGCTCCATGATTTTTGAATTGTTCCTTTCTGGTTGCTTGCAACATTCTCTCTTTGACTTGGGAACTCTGGAATTTGGCTATAATATTCCTGGCAGTTTTCATTTTGGGATTCTTTTCAGGAGATGATTAATGGATCTTTCAATTTTCAATTCTTTCAATTTCTATTTTACCCTCTGGTTCTAGAATGTCGGGGCAATTTTCCTTGATAATTTCTTGAAAGATGATGTCTAGGTTCTTTTTGTGATCAGAGCTTTCAGGTAGTCCAATAATTTTAAAATTATCTCTCTTAGATCTATTTTCTAGGTCAGTTGTTTTTCCAAGGAGATATTTCACACTATCTTCTATTTTTATCATTCTTTTAATTTTGTTTGATTGTTTCTTTATTTCTCAGAGTAATTAGCTTCCATTTGCTCCCTTCTAACTTTTAAGAAATTATTTTCTTGAATGATCTTTTGGACCTCCTTTTCCATTTGGCCAGTTATGCTTTTTAAGGCATTCTTCTCATTGGCTTTTTGGACCTCTTTTACCATTTGGCCTAGTCTATTTTTAAGGTGCTATTTTCTTCAGTATTTTTTTTGTGTCTCCTTTACCAAGCTGTTGACTCTTTTTTCATGATTTTTTTGCATCACTCTCATGTCTCTTCCCAATTTTTCCTCTACCTCTCTGATTTTCAAAATTCTTTTTGAGCTCTTTCATGGCCTGAGACCAATTCATATTTTTCCTGGAGACTTTGGAAGCAGGAGCTTTAACTTTGTTGTCTTCTTCTGAGTGTGTGTTTTGATCTTCCTTGTCACCATAGTATCTTTTTATAGTTAAGAGTTTTTTTTCCTGTTGTTTGCTCATTTCCCCACCCTATTACTTGACTTTTAAGTCTTTGTTAAAGTAGGGCTCTGCTTCCAGTGTGGAGGATAAACTGTCCCAAGCTTTAGAGGTTTTGTGCAGCTGTTTTCAGAGATACTTCGAGGAACCTGTAAGTTTTCAGGTTTTCCAAGGTGGTATGATCTAAGAAGTTGTGTTTACTATTCTCCTGGCCTGTGTTCTGGTCTGAGAATGACCACAAGCTCTCTTTTCTGCCCTGGAACTGTGAGTAGGGTTCCGCTCTCCACTGTGGCCACAAGCTCTGCTATGCTAGTGCTCCTCCTCACCTTGGGACTGCCTTCCAGGACTGCAGTTGGATCCAAGTATGGGCAAAACAATAGAGTCCTGCCTCAGTGCTAGCAAAAAAGACCTCTGTAATCTCTTTCTGAGCAGTTGTTTGACCCCCTTATCATCTGTGGGCTGAGAGCTCCAGAAGCAGAACTGCTGCTACTGATTCAGTCACTCCCCAGGCCTGCTCTTGGTTTCTTATGGCTTGGGCTGTGCTGGTGCTGCCTCTGTTGGACTGCACTCCACTCTCTCCCAGGTGCAACAAACCTTTCCTGCTGACCTTCTAAATGGTCTTTGGAGTCTGTGGATGAAGAGGTCTGGAAACTGCCATTGCTGTCAATAATTCAGTCACCCCAAGACCTGCTCCAGGTTTTCTGGGGCCCACTCTGCTCTGGCACAGCCTGTGCTGGACTGTACTCTTCTCTCACCCTGGTGCAACACACCTTTTCTGCTGACCTTTCAAGTTGTCTCGGGCTGGAAATTTGTTTCACTCTGTCTTTTTGTGGGTTCTGCTGCTCTAGAATTTGTCTAGAGTCATTTTTAAAGGTATTTGGAGGGTTTAGGGGAGAGCTTAGGTGAGTCTTTACTCTGCCATCTTGGCTCCCATTCGATCTTATTAACAAAGAGCTCAGAATCCCAGATCTCTGACCTTGTATATTAAACTTTCTCTCTCAGAGTCTCGGTTTCCATATCTGTCAAATAAAGATATTAGACTGGCTGATCTCTAAGATCCTTCCTTGCTCTACTGTATATATATATGTGTGTGTGTTTAAATAACTATAATGTGTCTTAAAGGGAAACCAGTGATAGGGATATCAACTGCTCTTTTGAGGAAATTAAAACTTTCCAGGGACAGATGGGATAGTCAATAAAATTTAAATTTGACTAGAATGTGAATCTAACACAATCAATAATGTGTACCAATAGCAAACAAATGATCATCAGCAATCTCAATAAAAACTTTCAAGGATCATTTCCTTTCATTAAAGAGCAATATAAATATTGACCAGCTATCCTAATTGACTGGGTTTGCTTTCATACATTCAATTTACATTTTATAAATAGAATATTAGTCGATCCATAAGACCATCTAATCCAACCACCTCATTTTACAATGAGGAATCTAAGGATTAAAGACAAGAATTACTTGCTCAAAGTTAAATATCTTTAGTTCACAGTTAATTTTGTTACTGCTTCAATGATCAGTGGTCTTTTTGGTATCCTTTCACAGGTACAGATCATAAACCATCCACATGCTTCTTCAACCTGTGTTAGTCTTGTCCATGTTTTTCCATAAATCCTCCATAGATGGTCCACCCTATATAGTGAAGACCTTCTCCAGATTCTTTATATGTATGTGTGTATGTGTGTACATGTATACATATATAATGTATATACACATATATGTGTGTGTGTGTGTGTATGTGTGTGTGTATAATGTTTTGTTGATATCAATATACAGCCCTAGATTCCTGGGCTCCCAATGTGGATAATGATGCTATGGAAATTAAAGTCTCAAGACAGCACTATCCCAGGACTCATCATTTGATGATGTCTGTGAACTTGGCTCTCTGGAGTTGATTTTGGAAAATTCTTGGAGAAGCTGGAGAGAGAGTTTCTTCTCCTTCAAGCCAGACTGATGGGCAGGATTCATGGTGCATATGAGCTCTTGATGCATACTCCACTCTACCCTCTTTCTGAGACTTTGGTGGGATAGAGAAATAAGAATCGTCTCCATCTCCTGCCATGCTGGTCGACAGGGTTGAGTACTGCAATATGATCTCTCTTAATCCACCCCCCAGGGCTATGAATGGATTAAACACACTCAAAATCTTGGGCACATAACCTTATTGTCAAGTCCTAGGTAACTACATGTTCACCTTGTCCCAAGTAGTCCATTACTGAGATAACTTTATCATCCTGTAAGATCTCATCAGCCTTGGTGCTCTACCTCAGCACTCCCCTCTGTCTCTCTGATTGGAGGAGTGGGCCATAAACACTAAACCTCCATTTATGAAGATAGTGTAGCTCAGACATCTCTTTTCTCACCTGGTTCCCTACCTTGAAACTTCTCTGACTGGCTTGTCCACTCCCCCATCAGGCATCTTTTCTTCCCTCCTACTTTTCATCTTCCTTTTATATTTTGCCTTCTCCCAATAAATTGTAAGCTTCTTGAATGGAGAGACTTTTTTTTTTCATATTTGTATCCGCAGCACTTATCATAGTTCCTGGCACATGGTAGGCACCTAATAAATATTTATTGACTAGAAATAGCAATGCTTTTAAAAGCCCCCATGTCTGGCTTCATCGTCATAAAGTATAATATAGTATCTCTCCAGCTTAAGTGAATGAGTGCCATAGGAATCCTTCCTCTAAGCTTTTGCTTTTTGATCTCTAGGAAGATTCCTTCCAGCAAGTACAATGCAAGCAATACACTCTTAAAAGCTTGTGCTGAAAATAGACATCCTGTCCATTAGTCAGAGTACCTCTCACATATCAAATCAGAGAGTGAATGAAGCATGATGGGCTTAAGTACATCATAGAGGAATTTCTAGAGTTGAATGGGATCTGTTTCTTCCTTTCAGTTAGATAAGTTTCAAAGTGACAAAGTGAAGTAGATCCTTATGGTCACTCATTTGCATTGACAGGAAACCTAAGTTTGTTTATCCTAAGCAAAAGAAAATTTTCGCTTATTCATGTGCTTTCCTTTCTTTTCATTTGAGATGATTGCTGGAAAAGGGAGAATATATAATAATGCCATGGGAATTTAGAGGAGGGAGGATGGCACCACACTCCTGCTGCTGACAAGACATTTTAAAACCACGAATATAAATATTTTATGTGTAGCACATGTTAAATGTAAATATAATACTCATAAGCCATAAGAAGATGTAATACAAATCACCTGTCATGAATATTCAGAAGGGAAATAAACAAAATCTGTAGATGCCTTTCATTTTTTACCCCTAAGGAAAGTTAGGGGACATCTGCTTCAGATAATGAATAGAGTTTTAGGCCTGGGTACTAGATTCAATATTCAACTTGAGACATATTTGGCGGGGGCCTCCTTTAGAAACGTGACCTAGCTCTTTTAAATCCCTCTATCTTTGCTCCAGCAGTAGCCTGAACATTTCTTCCAGGCAACCTGAGCTAAAACAGTTCATCTGGAGTTTCTATAGTGCTAAAGATTTGAAAGCAGCCCAGGTGAAATCATGGCCAGAAAGAAAACCCAAGTTGAAATGATCTACAGAGTTATGCTTTCCAGAGCCATGAAGCTTTCCATGAAGCAGCAAGGACTGGTCCCCAAAGGACTAGAATTTAGAGGGTATTGACATCACTTTTTTTTTCTTTTAGCATATAGAAACGAGCAAGATCTTAGAACCTACTTAGTAGGAACAATTAGTTAAGATAGGAAGCTACCACCTGGTGCACTTCCTTCCCTCTACTACCTGCCTAAGGACCCAGGTGAGCTTCTCCCTATCCTACTCCCTCCCTCAGGAGAAGCCTTCCCAACAGTGGCCTCACATTCCCTAGGGTGCCTGCCCCTAAAGAAGGCTCTGATGTACTCCTATCCCATTCTCTCAAGCACATTCCTAATGCAGAGCATGCTGGGGTTACTTGAACCATTGAAAAAGTCCACATTCAAGTGTTAGTAGCATCAGAAAGACCCTTCTGATACCCATCCAGAAAAAAAGAAAGCCAAAAATCCAGCCAGGCACACAATTTACTAAATCTTTAAATCTCCTGGGGCTTGTTTGGCAGTATTTGAATCTAAGGCAAACAGCTTGCTGTAGCTGTAATGCCTTATCTCAGCACTTATTTAATTTGAGTCTATTCTCTGTCTTTATTATTAAGAATAAAAACACAATTGCATTACTCTTCTATTTGGGATTGTTTTCCATAAGATACTGTGCCAACATGAGATTGTCAGACAGTTATATTGGATGCTGACATATTCAGGCTCTCATATGACAGGGGAATAGTTTAGATAATGGCTTTAAATTTTTCACAAATGCAGCAGTAAGATATTAAAAATTCTATAGTCACAGTGCTCTTTACCATGCATAGTCTTCTTTTTTATGGAATTTTTCTTTTGAGGATATACAGTTAAGAGTTCTCCCTAGAATATTATTTGTAATTTATACTACTAAAATGTTTGCTTTTATTTATACTAGTAGCCAGGGAACCATGGTAACCTGGGAAATGTGAAAGCAACAAACAATTTTCTATTGAGGAGATAAGGATATGCTAGAGAAAAATTCTTGGACTCTGTTCCATTTCTCTATTTCCTAAAGTAATGAATTATTCTCCTGGAAGAGTGTAAATATTCCCAGGAGCCGGCTACTCACCAGTTGTTAGGCTAGGTGCTCAAATATTTGCCATTAGCAGTTCCCATGCAATTATTCTTCCTATTGTCACCTATACTGCCTGGAATGAGTTTGGTATAGTGAAGGAGGCACTGGATATGGAATCAGAAAGACCTGGATTTAGTCCAGTCTCAGACACAATAGCTATGCCAGCCTGGGCAAGTCGTTTAACTACTTAGGTCCTTCACCCGTAAAAATGAACAGATTGGACTTTGATCTTTGGGTTTTTGTTTGTTTGTTTTTTGGACTTTGATCTTTGAGGTCAAACTTGTACCGTTTAATTTTCAGTGGGAGCATTTACACCTCAGAAACCAGCAAATGCTACAAATCAGGACTTGATTTATTGTGTTGTTGATTGTCTACCTTAAGAAAGTGATAGACAAAGTGTTAATAATGCATATTAAAATTGAAAGTATGTCATGTACTTTTTATCTTTTTTCCCCTGGAAAGCCAGTTAAACATTTACCAGAACCACCATTGCTTCCAGCTCTTATGATATCATTTTCCTTCTTAACATACTTTCTGAAAGGGCAAAGGAGCGATTAAAGATATTAGAATCTGTGGCATTTCAATGTGATACCCGGAGATTTTTCTGATTAGTGTAGCCAGATTAATGACAGACAGTATCTTGATAATCAATCAGGTATTTCTTTCTGACTCTTGTTTTTTTTTTTACCAGCTGCCTTGATTATGACAAAGCAAGTTCTCAACTGTTTAAAGGGCAGGTAATGAGGTACGGCTCCTCCTTTTGTTTTATGGATGGGGCAAAATCTTTGCACAACAGCTTTCCAAGATTTTCTGTGTGCTTGGACCAGGCTGAAATCAACAAATACACAAAGGGCTCTGCAAAAATATAACTAAACCAACACAAGTATTATATTCCTGTCATACAAATAACTTATTTCCACAAAGCTTACTGCTTAATACAGAATCTGTGAGGTTCTTACAACAAATCAGCTTCCTCAACACAGGACCTATACCATCTCTGGAAAAAAGAGAGAGAATAAAAAAGAGAAAATTAAAATCCTGACAGCCCAGCCCCTGGGTTATGGTCCTCTAAGTTATAGTTCATTTCCCCCCCTTATTTGGTTTTAGAACTGTAACAATCATAGACCCAGAACAGGAAGAGATCTTAAAGGCTATTAAATCTCACCCCCATTTTATAGATAAGGACACTGAGGCCCAAGGAGGTTAAGTGACTTTCCCAGGGTCATACAGATAGTGTCTGAGACAGGATTTATGTTCAGGTTTTTATGCCACGCCTACTATTCTACCCATTGAGTCACTTAGCTGCCTCATGTTGTTCTTTTATTAAATTTTGTTTTATTTTTAATGCATTATTCATGTTGATAAGCCTTTTGTTTTTATATCGTATTCATTTTCACATATACCACCCCTCATCCAGTGAGTCCTCCCTTTATGACAAATAAATACAGGTGAAAACAAAGCCAAATGACAAAGGGACTGTATATAATACTGAGTGCACCATTCTACACCCACAATCCCTGCCTTCCTCCTGTTTAGATTGAAAAGTGGACATTAAATTTATTTCACATTTAACTTCCTTTTAGTGTTTGTCTGTTTTTTACATTACTGTAGTCCTTTTGTATATTGGTTTCCTTGGTTCTACTTCTGGTCCTTTTTACATGAGATGCTTGATTGAATTGCAGTTGCTTACACAGTCCAAGTGATGGCACAATCTTCTTCTGGAAGCAATAAAGCAACTATAATCTTTTAAAGAGAGCAGTGGTGTCACTATTTAAAGGAGTTTAGATAGCTTGTGGGAAAGTTGGCAATGTCCCACAAGGTAGATAGATTACTGCCTTTCAAGCAGAGGTCATGGACACAGTGGCACATGTGCTAGGGTTGAATGCATCTGTGCAAAAAAAGCCACACCTGGATACAGCCTTCTTTATACTATATAACAAAAGAGCAGCGATACAGACCACAGCTTCGTATTAGAACAAGAAAAACTGCCTTATCCTCATTTGTTTTATTTCATCTCTTAGACCATTTACTTTCTTTTAGACATTTACAATCTCTTCATTTACTTGCCTCTGACTTTGGAGCGGGTACACATCTGGCAATTTCACAGCCTGTGGGAAGCTAATTAATAATAATTCAGATAAAGCTAATATCTCTCTTTGGCAAAGAATTCTGTAGATCAATTTAAGTTGAATGTGACCAGTTATGTTAGAATAATGAAGCCTTTCTTATTATAAAAGATATTGTAGAAGTAGGTTCAACCCTACTATGGTTATACAACCTGAACGCAATTAGTGTGAGTCAATTAATCTTTTCTATAGTTTCTTAGAAAAAAATGTTTTCAAATTTTTTACCTATCTTGTGAAAAATGAGGATTTATTCATAACCCCATGGCCCATTGACTGTATGAAGGCTATACCCTTGATTATGCCCAAACTAAACCTAAAATGTCACATCTAACTCTCTAAGGTAAGTATTTTGAACTTTTCAAGATGCTTTTACATATATTATCTCATCCAAGTCTTATAACAGCATTATTGAAAGGCAGCATGGCTAGTGGACAGAGTCTGAGAAGTTAGGAAAAACTGGGTTCAGGTCTAGCCTCTGACACAAATTCTGGGAGACCTATGATCCTTAAATTCTCTCTAAAGATCCTGTTTTGGGGATTAATGTTTTGCAAGTATAAAGACCATGTGTTCCATTAATGTGATTTTTTTTGCTTTTCTTCTCCCAAATTGCTTTTCACATGTATTTGTATTACTAATTAATTTTTCTCTTTGTTTCTTTGGAGAGACTTGCCACTTTAGATTCATTTTTCTCCTCGTTTGCCAATTATTTCTGCTATATAAGCCATGTTCTGCCTTCACAATTCTTATTTGTCTCTTGAGCTGTTCAGGAACATCCTACTGTGGTCCCATGTTCTCTTGGGGAAACAGGCCCTCTGCTTCATCAAGTGTATATTAATTTTCCTTTGTTTTACAATAGTTATTCAGAGATGCTTGGACTGGTTTGGATGTCTTGGAGACCATCTTCCTTTCTGTTGCATCTTTCCAGTTTATCGGCCTGTGCTCAAGGTTTTAAATTGAATTTTCTTCCTTCTGAAATCTTTGGTAATATTAGTGTTTTTCCTTTATTATCTTATGACTTTCTGACTGTTCCATTTTGATGGAGGGTCCCCTGAGGGCCAAATCTTAAATCCGTTTTAACCTCTTTCCAAACTAGGGAATTGACTTTTTGTCAGTCTCAATCCCTGCCACAAGTGACTTCTAGGAGGACAGATTTGGCCCCATGTAGATGTCAGACCCTTTTCCTTCAAGACTGATGGAGAGCCACACACATTGGTGCCATGTTTTAATTTCTTCTCTTCTTTGGCTAGATGGATAAACAGTCTTTTCCATTACACAGTATCCATGCTGCCATTCCAGGATGAACATGTTTCCACTTTCCTATACCTCTTCCTTGTTCCTGTACAGGATGGGTTGCAGAGTCAAATTCTGTTTTTCACTGCCACAGAATGAGATCAGGGCAGAGGCCAGGTAGTATGCTGGCAGAGACTACAGCAGCAGCAAGGGAATTGTTAAGTGGATCATATTGTGTAGCTCTGGCAGAACTTCAGGGCTGGTAGGGAATGGGATGGTGCTGAATGTGATAAGATTAGGGATTAGCTTTCTTTGATATTAATTCATCAGGTTGTTATCTCACTAGGGATCTTGGTTTCTTAAAATATGGAGATAGCGGAAATTCTTGTACCTCTTGTACATAATTCTAATTTTAGAGAGTTTTAAGAGGTAGTAAGGATCAGACAAAATATTTAGTCCTACATTTTGTTGGGCATGTGACCATCTTTATTGTTAAGAATCAAAACATACAATTGTACCAGACCTTTGACTTGGAGTTGTTTCTATGTCATTGGATTTTTAATGTTAGGCTCAAGTAAGATCATGTATGTAAAGTGCTTTGAAAACCTGAAAACAAGTCAAGTCACAAGTGCTTCCTATGTATGAGATAATTATAAATGCTAAACATTACTATTCTTGTTCTTTAAAATGATAATGAAGAAAGAGATTAGACTTCAGATTAATTATCTGATAAGGAGGGTTATTTTAGGGACCAGCACATAGTAGGAACTAGATGTTGCCAGTGAACAACCTGTGCCCTACATGATATCCATGTACCTACAAGCAATGCTACAAGCAATCAGGAGGATGGCACCCATCAAGTTGGGCAGGACACCCAATGATAGGCTTTGGGGATTCCAAAGGCACGAGTTGCACAGGAAGGGCAGTCATGTATCAAAGGGCATTCCCACAATGATAAGAGCAAAAATCCTTCTAAATATTAAAATATGAAAGGTAGGATAAATATTATCCCCACCTCAATGGTGCAAAACAGCATGATATCTTAGAAAGCAACCTGAATTTGGAATCAGAGGACTTGGGTTTGAATCCCAATTCTGCTGTCTTGGGCAAATGACTTCACTTCTCTTTCACTAGAATGTAACAGGAACCTAGGACATTGCATGTGAAAGGGGAGATATCTGTTAAGTTTAGACTTTCTTGAGTATCAAAGTTGGAACATTCTGGGGTTGCTGAAGCAAGGGGAGAATATACAGTTACTAAGATAAGGACCATCTTAGTGTCACAGGTAAACCTGGCAGGGATGGGGAATCTGTGGCCTTGAAGTTCCCCACCCCTGTAAAATTTATCCAGTCATTTGTTTTCAGGGGAAATGGGAAGCCTTAGGTTGGTGAAAAGATTTTAACTGATGATACGTGAACTTCCTTGAAGTTATTGTTTGGACAAAAGTGGGAGGCTAGGCCTAGAAGAAGAGAGGAGCTACCTGGATTTTGAGTATGTGATCTTTCATAGAGACTAGGAAAGGGAACTTAGACATGGGTTTCTCACTGAAAATGGGGAAGTGGCCCAATATATTTTACGCCTTAAAGCCTCTTAAAAACAACAACAAATCCTTGAGAATATGCTTAGTGTTCTATGCTCCCAGCAAAGCAGTGTACTGTCATGAAGAGATCTGTGTAATAGTATGAGAGTTCTCAGCAAAATAAATCATATTTGTTTTGATAGCAAGATTTTGTTTTGATTTTGTAAGAATCATTTGCTATATATCATCAGACATGACTGAAGTGTTGACTGGTTTTGATGAACTACTTTTCTTTACCCTTAATTTTTTTTAATAAGGGAAAACTTATGAAAGGTTTGGGTTAGGGGAGGGGAAAGATATATTTGGAAATTAAGGTGATTTTTAAAACCACAGATCTCAATAAAAATAAGATTTTTTAATGGAGCACTTAGCATACTCTACTGCAGTTTCTTATGACACTATGCACACCATTCTTCTCTTTCAAAAGCCTCAAGAATGAGTATAGAGAGATTTTGCTCAGTTGTAGCAATTAAATTGGGTTCCACTTTCCCATATCCCCTGCTCTCTTTTTCCTGATGACTTTCATTCTCAAACACATATGCTTCTTTATTTAATAGGAGTGAGAATTTGCATAAATCTATCCAGGTAAAAAGCATATGCAGTATCATAATGCATTTCCTAAATTCTATTCTCTTTAGTCCTAATCTCTGGGGGAGGTTGTTCTAGTGACATTACAGAAAACTTTCATCCAAATGTGAATTAAATCATCTTCAGTGTCAAATAACATGACTGGAACAAGTTTGTTGGGGTTTTTTAATAGAAAATGCACAAATGATGACTATTTTGAGTTACAAGACTTACATGTAGGACAATTAGCTTTGTAAGTATCATAGCCCATGTGTGGAAACCTGCCTTTTTGCAAGTAGACCCATCTAATGATTTTGGGATCATGTTTTTAATGCTCTAAAACAATCGTTACTATTTAGAGCTCATCTTGAAACTTGTAGGGAAAATTCTCAATGTGGGTCATAAGATATAGATTATATGTTATTATTATTATAGTTATGAATTATATTGTGAGGCAATATGAAAAGAGTTTAGAGCAAGGATTTAGGAAACCCACATTCTAATCCTGGCTTTGCCACTAACCACTCACATTACTTTTGGTAAATCAGTTTTACTCTTGTTGTTTCAGTTGCAGTTCATAAGATATAGCTCTAGAAAGATCCTTAGAGGTTGTCTAGTCCAATATTTTTACATTATAGAGGATGAAACTGAAGGTCAGAGAAGTCGTCATTTGCCCAAAATAGCAGAATTGGGATTCAAACCCAAGTCCTCTGATTCCAAATCCAGGTTGCTTCCTATGATATCATACTGTTTTGCACCACTGAGTTGGGGATAATACTTATCCTACATTTCATGTTTTCATATTTAGGAAGATTTTTGCTCTTATCATTGTGGGAATACCATTTGATACTACTACTGCTATTCATCCATGACTGCCCTTCCTATGTAACTCTTGTCTCTGGACTCCCCAAAACCTATCATTGGGTGTCCTGCCCAACTTGATGGGTGCCATCCTCCTGATTGCTTATAGTGTTACTTGTAGGTACATGGATATTATGTAGGGCACAGGTTGTTCACTGGCAACATCTAGTTCCTACTATGTGCTGGTCCCTAAAATAACCCTCCTTATCAGATAATTAATCTGAAGTCTAATCTCTTTCTTCGTTATCACTTTAAAGAACAAGAATAGTAATGTTTAGCATTTATAATTATCTCATACATAGGAAGCACTTGTGACTTGACTTGTTTTCAGGTTTTCAAAGCACTTTTCTGCATTGGTAGAGAAACTTTCCTTATTAGGAATTTCCTATACCTGCACAACCACAAAACAAAGCAAATTTACATATATACACACATATATTTAAAGTATAAATGTGTGTGTATGATGAATACAAAGGGATGATATCAGTTGAGGGAGAGATCACTTCCAGATTGGAGGTGGTTTCAAGGATGGTTTAATAGAAGTGGCATTTGAATTGGGTCTTCAAGGATGCATAGTGCATCGACAGGTGTGGTTGGGGAAGAGCATTCTAGGAGTAAGGAACAGCATAAGTAAAGGCACAAAGTTGGGAAAGTAGTTTTGCTAAATCTAAAATATGTATAAGACTTCCAGGAGCCAAGATGGTGAAGTAAGTAGTAAATCACTGTAGCTCTCCCATATTCACCTCCAAACTACCTTAAAATAGCACACCAGAACAAATCCTGGAATAGCAGAGCCAGCAGAAAGATGGGGTAGAGTGCTGTTTTAGCCCAGGAGAGCTGGAAGATTGGTAAGAAAGGTCCGTATCATTCAGGTAAAAGGGAGCATAGTCCAGGACAGGAAGTGTTCCAGCAAACCAGCAGCAAGCCCCACCTCAGCAAACCTGAACCTCAGTGTAGTGGAGTATGCAAACGCCAACACCAGGACCCTCCCCAGCCCCATGCCTTAGCATAACCAGGGGAACTGGCAGACTCCAGCTCCAAGAAACACCACATGCTTAGCCCTAGGCAAGCAGGTGTTCTCTAGTGGGGTAGACCTCCATTTGCTTCAGTGTAGACCCAGGGAAATGCAGAAAAACCCCACCTGGTCCCAGCACATGCCAGACACCACCAATAGGATACCAGCTCAGTACCACGTAAGCTGCCAGACCTTCACAGCCGCTAGCCGCCAGCACCTGAGGCCCACAAAGCCAGTGGCCAAGGCATTGGCCCCCGGCACAGGAAGCTTGGGACAGTGCCCCCTGTGCTCCAGCAGGACAGCTTAAATTTAAAAGCCATGAAATAGGCCCAAAAAATGAGCAAGAAGCAAGAATGAACATTGACCACAGAAAGTTACTGTGGTAACAGGGAAGATCAAAACACAAACTCAGAAGAGGACAACATTATCAATATACCTACATCCAACACTTCAAAGGGGCATATGAATTAGTCTCTAGCCCAAAGAACCTTCTTGGTAGAACTCAAGAAAGATTTTAAAAGTCAAATAAGAGAGGTAGAAGAAAAATTGGGAAAAGAAATGAGAGGTATGCAAGAGAGAGTCAACAGCTTGGAAAAGGAAGTACAAAAATTGACTGAGGAAAATAATTCCTTAAAAAATTCAATGGAAAAAATCAACTGAATAAAATATGTTTTAGTTTGCACAACCCAAATTTTGCATCTATATTCAGAAACAGGATACAATTTTTTAAAGTTCCATAAATTGCTACCAAATTTGAGTAGATAGAATTTTTGGACATGTAGAACCTTTGCTAAAAGAATGCTATGCTCTTTAAACCAAGATATTACAATATAATTACTCAGTTCACAGATATATAGACTGTTTAATGGATACTTTAAAAAGTATATGGTTAATGACATTTTTGATCTTTTAACTTTAACCATTGGTTTCCTGTCAGTAACTAAAAATATAGATTAGATGCATTGAATTTAGCTTTCATCTCATTGTTATTAAGTACCTAAATAATTATTCCCACAATTAAATTCACCAAAGCACAAAACAAGACAAGGAAAAGTGCATGACCAACCTGGAATATAAATTAGAAATGTAGCTTTTAATTACTCTCTGGTTATTAAATGACAAGGTACCTCTTGAAACAGGCTCAGCAATGAAACTGCCATATTGTATATATATGTGTATATATAATATACTTGTACATATAATTATAATACATGTTTATATAAAATAAACACATTTGTATATGCAAACATAAACAGGAAAGATAGGTGCCAGACTTGGGGACAAGAACACCTGAATTCAAATCTCACCTCAGACACTTATTAGTTTTCTGACTCCTGCGCAAGTCATTAAGTGACTTTAAGTGACGTTAAGGCCCTGTCTGCCTTTCACTTCCTCATCTGTAGAATGGGGGTAATAACAGGACCTACCTTGCAGGTTGTTAGGAAGACCAAATGATATAACATATTTAAAGAATTTTGCAAACTTTATATGAATGCTAGTAATTATTAATTTTGTATATAAATGTTTCCTTATGCATCTCTTTTAAAACTAACCTGAAGAGCAAAAAGAAACTTTTTCTCTCACCTTAGTGATCATCATAGTTTCACTCAAGAAGCTTCAATGGATCCTCTATTTGACACTGAAAGCCTTTCACATTCTGACTCCAGCCTACCTATCCAGGAGGATTATAAATGACTCTCTCTTACACAAATCCTATATTCCAGCTGAACTGTCCTACTTTCTGTTTTTCCATACACTCTTTTTTTCCCCTCCTATCTCCATGCCTCTGGACAGGAGGTCCTTCATAGCTGGAGTATTGCCCCTTCTCATTTCTACATATTCAATTCCTTGGTTTCCTTTAAGATACAGTTCAAAATTGCTTCCTTTGGGGCAGCTAGGTGGCACAGCTGATAGAGCTCCGGCCTTGAAGTCAAGGGACCTGAGTTCAGATCCAGTCTCAGACACACAACACACAAGATGTACTAGCTGAGTGACCCTGGGCAAGTCACTTAATCCCAATTGCCTATCAAAAAGCAAAAAAACCCACAAAAAACAAAAATCAAAATTGCTTCCCTCGAAAGGCTTTTCCTGACTCCCAGCTTAGTTCATGATGTTATTGCTGTTCATATCATCCCCCATAACATATATGAAAATCTCCTAAATTATAATAAGGCTAATTTTTTTTTATTTCAATATGAAATAGAAGTTGAAAGTCATACCCCAGGGAGCATGAGTAGGAACGGGTCTTACGGGCCATCATAGGGAGCATGGACTGGCAGCTTTATAGGATGTCAAGGGCATCTTGTGACAATGTTAAAGGGCTTTAGTGCTCAAGGGATGACAGAGTAAACCCTTGCTTGACCACTGCACAGACGACTTAATGACCCTTGGTCTTCTCTTCTCTTCCTATTTGAGAACATGTAAGGCCCATAGTTGTCTTTTCTGCTAATGGTGATGATAGAAGGATGTATCCAATGATGGAAGCAAACCTGGTGAGTTCAAGAGGTTCAGAGAGCCTGAGTTCTTTCAGTGGAGCCGAATGACTTCAAGGGATGGGGTGGGGTGAATCAGAGAGATTACATCACTGTCAAGGGAAATAGTCAAAATATATGTCCCAGGAGTCTCCAGATGTTTCCAGGGGAACTTGAGTCCACAGTGCAACCTCTAATTGAACTCTCACTACAAATGTTAACTATTTATATACACATATATTGTATATAAATTATTAATTTTTGTCAAAATTATAGTATAGTATAACTATATTTTCACATGCTATGTGTACATTTTTTAATACATTGGACCATGTTTATAGAGCATTTGGGGTGAGGGTTCTTATGCAGTTAAATTATGTACTACATTCATTCCATTTAATGAATTAAAGCTTAATTTTCTTATGGTTTATAGCTCTTATATCTTTGTTTTATGATGTTGTTGATCAAAGCTATGAGTCCTTTGATATATGACCATTGAAAAGGGATGCAACCTGAATTGTAAGATTTTTTCTACAGGGTAGTATGTTTGTCTACTTTCTCAATCAGCACATATTTGATAAGCATCTTCTGCTTGCCAAGTATTGGTGATACAAAGACAAAAATAAAACAGTCCCCACCCTCAAGGAACTTATATTCTATAGAGGTAGATAATAGGTATCCATATAAGTATATATAAATAAGTGCAAAACTAATTCAAGGTAGCTTCTGGGAGGGCAGATTGGCAAATACTTCATATAGAAGAGAGCATTTGACCTCAGCATTGAAATAAATAAGAATTCTGAGACAGTTATAACATATTAATAAAGTCTCTGGTTCTTTTTGAGCCCCCACCTGGGGAAATCCTGGCAATTTAGAGTTCCTTCTAGCTCTCTTTGTAGCCAACCATAATCTCCTCTCAACTGCCCTTAAGCAAATGAAATACATACAAATTAATAATGCATTAGGTTAACTCCCATTTTATCTTCATACCACCTTTTAAATATTAGGTGACCAGCAATGTAAAATGAAAACTTTGAAGAAAAGGAAATAAACTTGAAAAGATATATACACTTCACCCAGTAGGAAGTGGGAAAAGGGGAGTTTCAACATTGGTATTTCTCAGCAACACTCTGTTTTGACTAGTAGCTCTGAATGACTTCACATTTCACTCCTGAATCATGGAAGTGGTATGGGCAACAGCAGCAGCCACCGTAGCATTCAGTTCTAGGAACTCCTCCCTTCTCTCAGTCAGGATGAAGAGAAGCTAAAGACTCTGCGATCTTTGGTTGTCTCCCATTGTTGGGATGATTTGAGTATAAAGCAGGGGGAACGGTGAGAGCATCTATGGCATCACACACTATCATTGCTCCACCCTCTCCTGTTCATTGCAGTGGCAGCTGACTCTTCAGCTCCTGACCACCCTTAGCACATTTGCCTGATTCTCATCCCTCACCAGATTTGAGTTCCCCCATCTTTCTCTAGGATAGAAAAAGAAAGTAAATATCTTTGTAGGTGAAGTCACAGCCTTACAATTCCCAAGGGCTTATGTAGACAAGTGTTAGGGACTTTATATCTGCCAACAGACACTGAGCTGCAATGTCTTCCTACATCTATCTTTTTATATTTCTATCATATATATAACAAAATAGAAGTCAACCACATTCCCTTTTATGTTACTCCTCAACCTGCCTGTCATTCTCCTATTTAATTTTGTAACAAGTCTAGAATCATCTAGGGACATGTTTGGATATTTTCTATCTCATTAATAAGGTCATAATTTCTTTCTAATTAGCTACTTTGTTTAGTTCTTACCCCAATTTGTTAAATACCATTTAATAAACTGGAGCAGGGGAGACCACATGTGGCATTCTAGGTCCTTGGGTCCAGCCTTTGACTGAGTCCAAGTTTTACAGAACAAATCCTTTTATTAAAGGGATTTGTTCTGTGAAGTCACTGGAGGAACCTCCTTTCAAAATACTTTTTTACTGATCTATGATTTACTAATAAATAAAATCAATAATAAAGCAAAGACATAGAAAATTATTTATGACATGAGGAAGATGAATCCAGTTATCACCTCAAACTCTCAGTATAATGGCAGATGACTTCACTTTTCACACCATTCAAAATAACAAAATACTTCTAAGAAATTCTCTTTGCAAGATAGAAGTAAAAATGGCTCATCATGAAAGAATCTCCATTTTCCCTATCTTCTCCAGTTTTTTTCTTCAGACATAATAAGGAATCAATCTCTTATGTATCTATTACGCTGTAATTCTTAATAGTCTCTCTCATAGTTCACCTCATAGATGTGGAGAAGCATCTCATAGTAAAATATGTTTCAAACTATTTTCCCCAACATTCCTTTTGGCTCTTAAAGATACTGGAACTATGAGAGAAGCATTTGGAGTTACATTTATATAGTCACATGGTTTCTCCCCAGTGGAATGTAAATTGATTGAGCATAGAGACTATTTTATTTTTGTTTTCATCCCAGCACGCTCCACAATGTCTGGCACATGGTAGGTACTTAAGAAACAGGTTTAGATGAATTGATCATCACTGGCCTATACTACCATGTGGTGTAATCACCATATATGGATCTTGTCACAATGTTGCCCCTCACCTGGGGTTCATATTTCATGAACCTCCATTGGGACAAGTGTCAAACTTTCTGAAGGAGCTACTTCTGTCATAGTGAAATTGCAGCTGTACCCAAGTGAATTTCTCAGGCCTAAATAATAATGCTGTTAATACTCTGATAGAAATTGCTCAACATATGACAATATAGCTAATATAGAGCTATGGAAGATAGAGACTTTGAAATATATCTCAAGCACAAGGCTGACAGGTACATTCAGACACGGATTGTTAGAGAAATTCATTTCTTAAGGTAGCTGATTTCATTACTAATCAGTTACTAAGCTCAGCTAGTTTTAAAAATTCTCGAACAGATGGTCTCTTAATGAATACAACCTGTGTTACACTCATGAAAGGGCTAAGGTTTCACCCCAAAAGATACTAGTTTCCCTCAATTAAGCTGATATCACCCAGAGGTCATTCGTTTCATCTTTCTTTTCTCTCTCTCTCTCTCTCTCTCTCTTCTCTCTCTCTCTCTCTTCTCTCTCTCTCTCTCTCTCTGTCTGTCTGTCTCATGCTAAAATCTGAGTTTGCTAAGCCATCACTTTTATTTAAAGACAATTTACCTAGATGAAGATAATTAGCACATATGCTCTATATAATATTTAACATAATGCAGTTTCCCTATGATTTCAACAGTGTTTATCAAATAAAAATATATTAAAATGTAGATAAAAGAAAGCTCTTGACCATAGTACAAATTATGAAAAGAAATTAATATCAACCCACAAAGTAGATTAAGATGTGATCTTTTTAGATAATGTCTTTATTCTCTAACAAAATGATAATCTGATAGGGAAAAAAAATAAAATTAGTTAATCTCTTGTCAAGTTAAAGAATTTGAAAAAGAGATGGAAATGTTTTTTAAGGTGGGAATGTTAACAGGCCTTATAAACTTTTGTGTATTAAAATTACCTAAATATCTTCATTTATAAAATGGGAATCATGATATTGTGGTGTCAGAGGTGTCAAACACATAAGGCACATGCTGCAGAACCAGATTAAAATGTAATTGGGAAATACTTTTTTAAAAAATTAAACAAAAATACAATAAAATATCAATAGTTTTAATGAGTGGTTTTCTATGTCAATATGAAACCCACAGGAATCCTTGTGTTTGATTTAGTGGCCCCTATTTCTATTTCAGTTTGACACCACTGGTGGAGTAGAAAGAGAATAGATTTAAAGATAGGGAATCTGGATTCAAAATCCAGTTTTGACATATACTGCTAGCAGTTTGGGGGCCATGCAACTTCACCTTTCTGTGGTTTAATTTCCTCATCTGTAAAACAAGAGCATTCAACTAAATGTTATATAAATTTGGTTTTTTTAACTCCAGTCTGTAATACTATGATAATTAATTAATGTTCTAATTTACACAATGTGGCAGATTGATGCTCTCACATTGAGAAATTATTGAGCTTTTACAATTTACATGATGTTTATCCCTAAGCCTGCTATTTGACTCATATTCATTCATATCATCCCATATTCTTAAATAATTGGAGTATGTTTGGACATTCCCTTATTAATTACAAAAAATTCTCATTCATTAATTAAACAGTTAGCTTGGAGCTATCATGCTAAATAATGTTAAATAAACATTATTTGTTTAATAAACTGGAGAAACTTCTTTTCCCTTATTTCCTCTCTTCATATATGTGTGTGTGTACACACTACACCTCCATTCTCTTAGGCTTAAATAAACATTTAAGCTACTGTCTATGCTATTTATTAGCAATGTAATCAATCAAGAAGAAAACAAAAACTTAATTAATGATTTATATTATAACAACATCATCTTTATCTATCACTATAACTGCTGATGAGGCAACTGGTGGCTCAGTGAATAGAGCACTAGGCCTGAAGTCAGGAAGACCTGAGTTCAAATCCAGCCTCAGACACTTCCTCCCTGTGTGACCCTGAGCAAATCACTTAAACTCTGATTGTCCGAGAAAAGGAACCACTGGAGAAGGAGATGGCCAACCACTCCAGTATCTTTGCAAAGAAAACCCCATGGACACGGGGTCAGGAAAAGTCAGATACAAATGAACAACAGAACAGCTAACCTCTCAATTTTGGGAACACAGTCCCACCATTCAGTTCTCAAGATAACCAGAATATCTCAAGATCCTCTCATAAGGATTACGCATAGTAAATAAGAATTTTCTTATGTATTTTAAATATAAAGGTTAAACTCAGTTATTTCTGGGAATAAGTTCTTTCTGTCTTTTCAAAGCCCCTCCCTAGCCTCGACAGGCAACTCTCCACAAGAACAATTAAATCCTTAGAATCTTCACAGATTAAAGCTAAAACTCACTCTCCTTATAGATAACACTCAAAACCCTCTATGTCTTCACAGATTCCTCCAGAAATGGCCATTAAATTGTCACTGTTTAGGACTCCACAGAGTCTTAAAAAGACAGTAACAGCATCTATAATCTCTGCAGAAAACATCATTGAATCTGGAGTTACCTAAAAATCAAAACAGCCTATGGGAGAACAGTGTGTCTGGGTTTACCACCATTCTGCACTGCTTTGAATAAGGCATTTGAAAATTGTAGGTGCCATCAAAGAGGTTTCCTATAAGCCAGCTCCTTCTAGTAGGTGAACAAGTCAAACACTGACATGTAAATATGCAGGGAAAAAATATTTAATTATTTCATTTGGTCCATGATCTTAATGTGAGTACTCCTTCCATTAGTGAACTCATTCATACCCTGCCTTCTTGTGCAATTCTTATCCATATCCTCCCACAAAACTTTCATAGATTTGTAACACACACTGTTGCAAGCCTTCTTCTTCATTTCTTAACTTTCCATGTGTATCAGAGTAGCACTTGGGCTATCTATCTATTTAAACTGACTGTGAAACATCATTTGGATATCCCATTGAAATCTCAAATTTAACATTTTAAAACAAAATACATTATTTTCCTACCAAAATCATCCTTTCTCCTAATTTCCTTTTTCTGTTCTACTCATGTAGATTTACAACTTCAGAGACTTACTTGACCCCCTTTCCCTCAATGCTCATGTCCAGTCAGTAATTATCAAAACAATGTGGTACTGGCTAAGAAATAGAAAGGTAGATCAACAGAATAGAGTCAGTAGACATACAATTTACAGAATCAAATAAATGTAATAACCTTGTATTTGACAAGGTGTAAAGACTTGAGATTTTGGGATAAGAATTCATTATTTTGTAAAAATTTTGGGAAAACTGGAAAGCAGTAGTGCCAATGTCTTCTGAATCCTCCATCCATAACAGCACTTGTATGTGTCTCTTTCTCTCTACTCACACAATCATTTCTCTCCTGGACTATTACCATTCCCTCCAATTTGGTATCTTTATTTCCAGACTTTCTACTCCCTACTTTCCAATCTATTCTTCACTAAGCTGTCAAATTAATGCTACTAAAATTAGGTCTAAGCATATAATTCACAAGTGCCAAAAATTTCACTTTTTTGTCCTCTAAAATAAAACATAGTCTTCAGGCTGAAGTTTAAAGTCCTACATAATCTGGTACTCACCTATCTTTCCAGATTTATTTCACATTTTTTCCCTTCACATATTCAAAGTTCCAGGCAAACAGGCCTACTAGAAGTTCCCCAGATTCATCTTTCTTTCTCTCCTTTCCAAGCCTCTGCACAGAACTGCCCCTATACACGGAATGCCCTCCTGATCTTAAAATTCTTAGCTTCCTGCAAGGTTCAATTTGAGTGTTCTTACCTTCACGAAGTCTTTTCTTGATCCCCCAGTTTTTTGTGCTCTTTACACCTTAGATTATATTGGGTTCATATCCTTTATAGTTCCCATTAAAATGTTAACTCTTTAAAGGTCATGAGATGTTATGCTTTTGGTTTTGTATTTCCAAAGCTTTGTATAGTGTCTAGTACCTAGTAGGTGTTTCCTAAATGCTGAATTGAATTGAATTCTCAGTTCCTAGATAAATCCGGCCATGTGTTCTGCCCTCCACTTAGTCCATCATCTCTGCTCCCACCACACATCATCATCATCATCATCCTCATCATAACAGCAGCTAGTATACATATAGCACCTACTTTTTGCCAAGCACAGTGCTAAGTGCTTTAAAAATATCTCATTTCATCTTCACAACAATCCTTCAAGATAGGTGCTTTATCCTCATTTTACAGTTGAGGACACTGAGACAAATAGAGGTTAAGTGACTTGCTCAGGGTCACATAACTAGTAAGTGTCTGAGGCTGGATTTAAACTCAGGTCCTCCTGACTCCATGACTAGTACTGTATTCACTGTACCACCTAGGTCCTCCAAAGTAACTACAACCTAAGAATAGATTTTTTTTTTTTACCCTAGAGCCACCTTATACTTTGATAGGTCAGCTTTGGCCTTATGTTGCTTAGTTCTAGGTTTCCAACCTCAGCTTCTTGGTTATCTTCAGTCATACCACTGAGCACATATGTCCCCCTCCACCACCATCAACTTTCCAGATCCTCTTTTTGGTTGTTTTCCCCAGAAATATATAAGATCCCTGAGGTCAGGGATTAACTTGTTTGCTTATATTTGTGTCCCTAGTATTTAGTAACACACCTGGTAAATAGTACCTACCTACTGATTTATTGTTCTATCAATTTTACTATCTCATTCCAGTGAGGTAGCTAAAATGGATATTCTTATTTCCAACTCAAGTCAATAAGCATGTATTAAACTCCTACTATCTGCCAGGTACTCTGCTGAGCACTAGGAATATAAGGAGAGGCAAAACCTCTCTGCTGTCAAGGAGTTCACAGCCTGATGGGGCAGACAAAATATAAACACCTATGTGCAAATCATATATACATACATATGTATATATGATTTGCACATAGCTGTTTATATATATATAAGTATATGTATGTATGTGTGTACATACATACACATACATACGTGTATATGTATATACACAGAAAGAATAAACTAGAGAAAAACTCAGGAGGAAGACAACAGAATTACAGAGAATCAGAAAAGGCTTTTTGCAGAAGGTAGAATCTGACCTGAGATGAGAAGGAAGACAGGAGATAGAAATGAGGAGAGTTCCAGGTTTGGGGAAAATAGTCAGTGAAAATGCATAGACAGGAGATGGAGTGTTTTAGGTGAGAAACAGGAAGAAGTCTATTGTGATAGTAGACTATGTGGAGGAGGACTGGAAGGGCTGATGTTGAAGAAAATGAGGCTCAGAGAGGTCAAATTAATTGAATCAGATCACTCACTAGCAGAGCTACAACTCAATCTCAGGTCTCCTGACTCCAAATCCAGTATTTTGTCTAATATACTTTTGATATTGATTTCTGTCTCATTGTGTGTCATGACTAAACAAATCCAGAGTAATCCCTTCTCCCAATGTACTCATTTCTCCATCAAAGAGACCTAGCCTTAGAGGGCTAACTGATCTTTTACATGTAATACCCATTAGTACCAGTCCTCATTTTGTACCCTTCAGGAAAATGAAAGCGCATTTTTGTACATGTTTTACAGATTTGAAAGCCCATCAGACATCTGGAGCAAACTACCTTTTAATTAATGTCAAATTTAAAGAGATATGCTTCAAAACTGGACAAAAATACACTTTTATCTCTAGAAGGTTGAAATAGATTAGATACAATCCATTAAGTATATAGGTCCAAGCATTACCACCTAGGCCAAAAGGATCCAGAGCAGTTGGAGTTGAACTAGTCATTTCCATTTCAAAGGGAATAAACAAAAGAACAGAGATCTCTCCAATGTTTCAGCAAAGATTAAACAGAACTATTAATTAAGGACTTAAGATAGGGTTTGCTAATTTTCCATCAGTTGCTTAGACCATTGGCAACCTGATTCAAAACACTGGGAAGAGATTTCAGAGCCTAACCTAAAATGAAGATCCTGAAGATTGACTTCTTTTCTTATTTGAAAAAGGAAATTTTGCTATTTTTAAATGATAGCCTTCAGAGATATATATAATCACAAGTAGATAATTATAGCTACTACCTGTAAATGAGTGTCTAAAGTAGTATTTAAAGATTCAGAGAGGAATAGCCATCAATTATTGGTGCAAATAGGGGAAAGCAGTTCTGTGGAAAATCTAAAACAGTGAATTTGCGCAAATACTATATACCAGGAAATATGGATACGTGTAGAATATACATTCATATAACAACATACATAAAGTGAATAAACTGAGGGGTGTGATATATTTAAAATAGGAGAGCTGAACTAAATGATTTTAAATTCCATGCCAGCTCTAACTCATATGATTTTTTTTGGTCTTTTTGGCTAGGCAATGGGGTTAAGTGACTTGCCCAGGGTCACACAGCTAGTATGTGTTATGTGTCTGAGGCCGGCTTTGAACTCAGGTCCTCCTGAATCCAGGGCCGGTGCTCTATCCACTGCGCCATCTAGCTGCCCCAACTCATATGATTTTTGATACATGTTCTATGATACTTATTCAGTTGACTGCATACATGAAGATGTAGATTCCCTGCCACAAAATATTTATCCCAGACTGCTTGGCTCTGCCATCAGTTGGTCTGTGAGCAAGAAATACACATATCTTTAAACTTAAAATATAATTACTTTCACATGTTTACATATAGCTACATAGATGTAAACATATCATATATGGGGCAGGTAGGTGGCGCTGTGGATAGGGTTCTGGGTCGGGACCCAGGAAGACCTAAATTCAAATCCAGCCTCAGACACTTAATTAGCTATGTGACCTGGGCAAGTCATTTTACCCTATAGTCTCAGTTTCCTCATCTGTAAAATGAGCTGGAGAAGGAAATGGTAAGCCACTCCAATAAAACCCCAAATGGGGTCATGAACGGTCTGAATCAACTAACAATAATCATATATACATACAGAATATATATACATATGTATATGCACATATATATACACATGTGATTTCCTCAGGTAAACTCTTCCTGCTAACACAGATCACAACCTGTCTATATCTTACTATATAAATCCTAGGGAATTGCCTGAAGCATCTAAAGAAGTTTAATGACTTGCCCAGGTCTAGATTAGCCCCCAATATATTACATATGGTGTGCAAAAGTCTTAGTGCAATTTTATGCTTTAACAGTCTTTTGGGATGCATTCTATATGCTGTGATAGCTAGACAGACAGACAAGATAACAGAGTTACGTAGTGGGTGCTGGACCCTGACCAAGTAACTTAACTTTTCTGGGATTTAATTTTCTCATCTGAAAGAGGAAAAATCCAGGAGACTAGATTTAATGACTTCTAGGTTTTCTTCCAGCCCTAGATCAATGATCATATCATTATCTATACACATACATGTTTATATTCTATATGTACATATACACCTATAGGCCTGTGTGCATGTATATATATGTGTGTGTGTATACATAAAATTAACAGCAAAATGTATATAATTGTATATATACATACTGGGGTTTGCTGGAGCCAGCTCACACCAACTCACGAGTATTTCCACCTTGGAAATGGGCAAATGCTACAAATTAGGGTTTGATTTATTTATTTTGTTGATTGTCTAGACAAGAAAGTGAAGAAAATTTTAATAATTCAGATTAAACTTCAAAGTATGTGTACTTTTTTTGAAGAACTGATTGTCAAACATTTACTAGTACACCCCTATTATACACACACACACACACACACAGAGAAAGAGAGATATTGTGTGTTTCTATTTACACATGTATGCATACACAAACACATCCATATAAGGCACAGTATGAAAACATATATGTGTGTTATGTATGTATACACACATATATTTGTACTAAGTATATATGTGTGTAATTTCACACCCTGCCTTAGTAGACTATCCTTGGAGTTAGGAATACTTAATTCAAATTATACTCTGACTACCTATGTGACCCTCTGTATGTGCCTCAGGCACTTCCTAGGAAGTCTCAACTAAGCCATAAATGTGTTATGATCTGTGCTGTGAGAAGGAATTCTTTAATGGATGGAATTGAAAATCCTTCCATATGAATATGATACAGTTAGTCAGTTTATGTGTATATTTATTTTGCTAATTGTATTTAAGCTAATATTAAGAATATGTTTATTTCCTTAGTTCAGATCAATTCATGACTAGCCAAAGGGTCATGCCATAGGTGATCTACAGCTGCATATGTAACTACATGGTAAATTATGTGATAGTATAGTTTTCTGTAATCTATGATTTTAAACTGGAAGAAACTTTAGAAATCATTTAGTTCAACTCCATAATTTTATACACCAGAGGCTCTTAACCTAGTATACAACATCTCCCTACCCCACACTGCCACCACAGAGGTCTGTGGATATATTTCAGAGGGTCCTTGAAACTGAATGGGGAAAAAAATATTTTTTTCACCAAATTCAAAATGAAATTCAGAATTTCCTTCAATTACTTAAAAACATTATTCTGTAAAGGCTTTACCAGACTGCCAAAGTAATATATGATCAAAAAAGAAAAAAAGAAGAAAGAAAGAAAGAAAAATAGAAAGAAAGGGGATGGTTAAGGACCTCTGTTATGAGTAGACAAAGTCTGAGAGGTAGAATGACTTGCCCAGTTACTCACCTCATCTCCTTCACCTCTTGAAATCCTTAATTTTAAGGCTGAACTCAGTTGTCATATACTTTAAGAACTCTTTCCTGATGTACCCATGCCCACTCCAAAATTACTTTTTATTTACTTTTTTCAACATTTTATATTTATCCCGTTCATGTGCTTTTATCCTATAGAATGTAAGCTTTGAGGAAAAAAGAGTATTTCTTTTTATGTTTTTCTTTCCCCTATGTACTTGGCACAGTGCCTGGTACATACTACACTTAAGAAAACCTTGTTGAATTGAATTGAACTGAAATAGCATGGTCAGGATTCAAACTCTAGTCTTCAGGCTCCAAAGGCAGTACTCTTCCTACTCCACTTAAAATAAGTATCAGCTGTGTCAATAAACTGTACATCGCTGACCTCAAAAGTCATTTTATGAGACATAACCCTTGAGGAAGTAGTACTTTATTTTTTTAAATCTGTGACACATTTTAATGCCTTCCCTTATGGATAATAATAATAATGATAATAAATCACATTTACATATGGCACTTGCCTCACAACAATGCGGATAGTTACTGCAAATGTTGTTATCCTATTTTTACAGATGGGGACACTGAGGCTCAAATAGCTTTTAAACTTACCAAAAGATGACTTGAGATAAGAGGGTCAAATTTTAGACTTAGAAGATTAATGATCAAGAAAGAATTTTCTCTTTATATAACATGTTCCAAATACATTCAACTTAGCCAGGTGTTGAGGCTTTGGGTTGACTCCAAGCTTCACTTGGGTTCATAAAGGGCTTGCTGATCCATGGTCAAGTTCAAGGTCACTGTCAAATCTGAAGTCATATAAATTCCCAGCTAGGTTATAATAATTCTTCTGGAGGTAATTCCAGTAGAGATTAATATTTCATAAGATCATAGGATTTAGATCTGGAAGGAGCCTTAGATACCATCTTGTTCAATCTCTTCATTGTGAAGATGAGAAAACTGAGGCACAGAAGTGACTTTCTCAAAGTCACATAAGTAGCAAGTGGCAAAGCCAGGAATCAAACCTCAGGCCTTTGACTCTGAATTCTCTTTGAACTGTAGAGAATTGTCTCCTTAAGTTTACTCTCTTGTCTAGGTTTAGAACAGATTCAAATACTTCACTTTGAGTACTTTAATTTTATGTTTACTTTGTATTTTTTTCCCATTGGGAGGGAAAACCTGAGTCAAATGCCCTTGTAGTGCTTATCATTGCAAGTGTGAGAGTTTAAATAGTTTTCTGCACCAGCCATTTATTGTCTTGTACCTTTGTTCAGTTGCCAGTCAGTGAATTAAATTAATCATAGAATCCCATGGCTGAGCACATTTATTATTACTGTGTCGTCCATCACAGCTGCTGTCTCCTCTCCTGCATTCTTTCTTCTTAAATGCACACACACACACACACACACACACACACACACACACACACATACATACACACGCACGCATACACCCCTTCATCCTCTAGTTCATTTTCAAAAAAAGTGAAAACCACTTGAAACTTTCCTAAACCAACAAAACAAAACAAGCTTCTGTTTTTTCCTTTTCTTCATCTGGTCAAAGTGATGAAAATCCTTCTCCAGTTTCTTCTTACTCTGACTTGACAGGGAATTAGTGTGACTCATTGGCATGGATTCCAGACCTGGAGTACTTCACTCCTTAATAAATCAAACCACTTGTCCAGGGAAGTTCTCCTGCTGAATCTGTTTGTTTTGTGGCTCCAACATTAGCAGAATAAGTTAGAAAATGAATACCCAGCACACCAGAAACATCAGTATGAAAATAGCCAGCCTCACAGACTGAGTTCAAAAAGGTAATAATCAGAGGGACTGAAAGGATCCTTTGATGAGAATTCAATGAAAGGACTGAAGTCAGCTCCCTAAAGATTTTCAGTTAGTTCCAACTTCGCTCCTAATGAAACAAAGTTTATCTTGTCAAACTTTGGTCACAGTTGGACATAACAGGCAATCTTTGTTTGCAAGGCTTCTGCTGATGGTAGAAGGTAAACGAATCCCAACATTTTGTCCTTCCACACTAGAACTGAAATATACTTTGTGACAGGAATAACAAAAGCATGTTCTTCATCCATATTATCCAGGCTGCATCACAAAACTGTGATATACTTTGGTGCAAAATTACGTTTGTCTACCTGGGAAAAGCCCAGTAATAGTATAGGAGTTCCAGAGAAGAAATTAGAGTAGCAGGCTGAGTACACCAACAAAGCTCATATGGCTCTCTGCTTTATAGATTATATATTTGTTATATAGATATATATTTATTTTATCAATCCTTTACTTTCCTAGGAGCTAAAAGAAGCAATAAATAATTTTAAGAAAAAAGTACTATATCCATTAGTTAGCTAGATGGTATGCCGAGTAGGTAATTGAATTCAGAGTCAAGGAGACCTAGATTCAAATCTAGCTTCAGACACTTGCTAGATCCCACCTTTGGGGGGTCACTTAAACTCTGACTCAGTGTTCTCATCTGTAAAATGGAGAGAATAAACTGGGAATGGTGGAACACACCTATAATCCCAGCTACCGTAAGGCTCTTAGATCTCTTGAGCTACAATAGGCTGTCAATCGAGTATCTACACTAACTTCAGCATTAAAATTGTGAGAGGGGTGGAGGATAGTAGATTGCTTAAGGGCAGGCAAAATGACCTAGATCAGAAATGGTTGAAGCTACTGTGCCAACTAGTAGTAGGACTGGGCCCTTTTCCAGCCTGGGTGAGATGAGATGGAGTCTTTAAAAAGAAAAATGAGGGACAGACACAGAGAGAGGAAAAGAGAGAGGCATAGACAGGAGAGAGAGAGAGAGAGAGAGAGAGAGAGAGAGAGAGAGAGAGAGAGAGAGAGAGAGATTATAATAGCATCCACCTGACAGAGTAGTTGTGAGGCTTAAAAGAAATAATATGGGGAAAATGCTTTTTAAACTTTAAAGTGCTATATGTGGTTATTATTATTGTTAAGAATTTATTCTTGATTACTTGATGACCTGATTGCTACTATTTCTGTAATATATAAAAGTGTTGAGAATTTTTAACAAAATATTATCTAAACAAATCCAATGCAACTAAGATTAGAAAGAAAATAGAAAATTGGGAAAGAATTTTTACAACCAGTGTCTCTGATAAGGCCCTCATTTCTAAAATATATAGAGAATTAAGTCAAATTTATAAGAATACAAGTCATTCCCCAATTGATAAATGGTCAAAGATATGAACAGGCAGTTCTCAGATGAAGAAATTAAGCCATCTATAGTCATATGAAAAAATGCTCTAAATCACTATTGATTAGAGAAATGCAAATCAAAACAACTCTGAGATATAACATCACACCTATCAGATTGGCCAAGATGACAAAACAAGAAAATGATAATTGTTGGAGAAGATATGGGAAAATTGGAACACTAATGCATTGTTGGTAGAGTTGTGAAATGATCCAACCATTTTGGAGAACAATTTTGAACTATGCCCAAAGGGCT
Organism: Phascolarctos cinereus; assembly: GCF_003287225.1. Taxonomy (NCBI): domain Eukaryota; kingdom Metazoa; phylum Chordata; class Mammalia; order Diprotodontia; family Phascolarctidae; genus Phascolarctos; species Phascolarctos cinereus. The sequence goes on along the minus strand of NW_027555847.1, from coordinate 196,283,329 downwards.
ACAAAAATGTGCATACCCTTTGATCCAGCAATAGCACTTCTAGGGCTATATCCCAAAGAGATCAAACAAATGGGAAAAGGACCCACATGTACAAAAATATTCAGAGCAGCTCTTTTTGTGGTGGCAAAGAATTGGAAATTGAGAGGATGCCCATCAATTGGGGAATTGTGGTATATGAATGTAATGGAATACTATTATGCTATAAGAAATGATGAACAGGCTGATTTCAGAAAAACCTGGAAAGACTTGTGTGGTCTGATGCTGAGTGAAGTGAGCGGAACCAAGAGAACGTTGTACACAATAACAGCCACGTTGTGAGGTGACTAATATTGATAAACTTAACCCTTCCCAGCAATACAAGGATCTAAGACATCTCTAAAGGCCTCATAATGGAATATGCTATCCACATCCAAAGAAAGAACTATGGGATTTGAATGCAGATTGAAGCATACTATTTGTTAGGTTGTTTTTTTTTTCTCTTCTGTTGAGTTTTGTTTCCTCTTTCTGGTGGTTCCTCCTATTGGTTCTAATTCTTACTTACAACATCACTAATGTGAATATATATACTATATATATATATATATATATATATATTTTATCTAAGAGGGAGGATGACTTTGTACATTCTATCACATATAACTGGAACGTGCCCATGCTCACCTCTACCTCTTACAATGTTTAGGTTTCTTCAAGGCACATATGCCATTTTCTATAGTATGCAAAGCATTTCCTATTCCCTTTAATTGCCAATATTTGTTCCCACTTCCTCAAATTATCATATATATTATTTATATGCTTGTGTGTTTACATGTGTTATTCCCTACCCCCAAGAAGAAAGGAAACTCCCTGAAGTCAGAAACAGTTTCTCATTTAACCTTTGTATCCCCAGCCCTGGTATGTTTTAGGCACTTGGTAAATGCTTTCTAGATTAGAGTAGGTTGGGTTAGATTGGAAGGTGGTTTTGATTCCTCATGCCCATTCGTAATCTACGTCTCTCATAGCTATCAATAATTAATCCACAAGATACATCACAAACACTATCTCTATCTCCCCTCCTTAATCCTTTCCTACTTACTAAATACAGTGCCAAGGTATGTGGTTGCCTTCTCATTTTCCTCCAGGAATAAAATACCTATGTGAAAGAAGAAAAATTTTTATAAGTATATCTTTATTATTAATTGAATTTCTAATGAGGTAGAATCATCATGTTAAAGGTATGTGTAGTAGAAATCTGTGTGTGTGTGTGTGTGTGTGTGTGTGTGTGTATAAATAATGGTAATTAGCATATGAAAAAGAACTTCTTGGCATGAATTTTTTCTGCCTAAACTGCAATGTTAGAAGGCTGGGAGCCTGAAAGGTAACAAAGCATTTCGGTCTTAGCACCATGTGGAATCCTAGAGGGGAACGAAAGCCCCAGAAGGATTCATAAACCAGAAAATTCATGCAAACTGAAAAACTATTTCCCTGCAAACGAAAATTTTTTTCATTTTTTATTGTGAATAGAGACCATTGGGAAATAGAGCACTATGCCCCACCACAGGATTTCCTTTGCCTATGAACTAACCCTTTACCTACCTTCTTGTTTCCTTTTCTTTTGCAGGCCCCTGACCAAGGTGTAGACCATAGAGGTGGAGTCATGCTTCACACGGCCATATCATGTTGGCAGCCATTCCTAGGTTTGGCTGTTGTGTTAATCTTCATGGGCTCTACAATAGGCTGCCCAGCCCGCTGTGACTGTTTACCTCACAACAAGTCTGTCTCTTGTCACCGAAAAAGGTTGATTGCAATCCCAGAGGGCATTCCCATTGAGACCAAAATCCTAGACCTCAGCAAAAACCGGTTAAAAAGTGTCAACCCTGAGGAATTTATGTCTTATCCTCTGTTGGAGGAAATAGACCTGAGCGACAATATCATCGCCAATGTAGAGCCAGGAGCATTTAACAATCTTTTCAATCTGCGATCCCTTCGCTTGAAAGGAAATCGCCTGAAACTGGTCCCCCTTGGGGTATTTACAGGACTGTCCAACCTCACCAAACTTGACATTAGTGAAAATAAAATTGTCATTTTGCTGGACTATATGTTCCAGGACTTGCATAACCTGAAATCCCTTGAAGTAGGGGACAATGATTTGGTTTATATATCACACAGAGCCTTCAGTGGGCTGCTTAGCCTGGAACAACTCACACTGGAGAAATGCAACTTAACAGCAGTACCAACAGAAGCCCTCTCCCACCTTCGCAACCTCATCAGCCTGCATCTAAGATATCTCAACATCAATGTTATGCCTGTTTATGCCTTTAAAAGACTGTTCCACCTGAAGCATCTAGAGATTGACTATTGGCCTCTATTGGACATGATGCCTGCCAATAGCCTATATGGTCTTAACCTCACATCCCTCTCCATCACCAACACCAATCTATCTACTATACCCTACCTTGCCTTTAAACACTTGGTTTACCTAACTCACCTCAACCTTTCTTACAATCCCATCAGCACCATTGAAGCTGGAATGTTTGCTGATTTAATCCGGCTTCAGGAGCTGCATATAGTGGGAGCTCAGCTCCGCACCATTGAACCACATGCTTTCCAAGGGCTCCGGTTCCTTCGTGTGCTTAATGTTTCCCAGAACCTGTTGGAAACACTGGAAGAAAATGTGTTCTACTCACCCAAAGCCCTAGATGTACTGAGCATTAGCAACAATCCCCTGGCTTGTGACTGCCGCCTCCTTTGGATTCTGCAAAGGCAGCCCCTCTTGCAGTTTGGGGGCCAGCAGCCTATGTGTGCTGGCCCGGACAGCATCCGGGAGAGACCATTCAAGGATTTCCACAGTACTGCCCTTTCCTTTTATTTTACCTGCAAAAAGCCTAAGATCCGTGACAAAAAGATGCAATACCTGCTGGTGGATGAAGGGCAGACAGTCCAGCTGGTGTGCAATGCCGATGGTGATCCACAGCCAGTAATTTCCTGGGCAACCCCTCGAAGGCGTCTGATAACCACTAAATCCAATGGAAGAGTTACAGTGCTGGGGGATGGCACCCTAGAAATACGTTTTGCCCAGGACCAAGACACGGGAGTCTATGTTTGCATTGCTAGCAATGCTGCAGGGAATGACACTTTCACAGCCTCTCTAACAGTGAAAGGATTTGCTTCAGATCGTTTCCTTTATGCTAACAGGACCCCTATGTATATGACAGACTCTAATGACACTAGTTCTAATGGCACCAATGCAAATACTTTCTCTCTGGACCTTAAGACAATACTGGTGTCCACAGCTATGGGCTGTTTCACATTCCTTGGAGTGGTTTTATTTTGCTTCCTCCTCCTCTTTGTATGGAGTCGAGGAAAAGGCAAGCACAAAAACAGCATCGACCTTGAGTATGTCCCCCGCAAAAACAATGGTGCTGTGGTGGAAGGGGAGGTGGCTGGACCTAGGAGGTTCAACATGAAAATGATCTGAGGTTCTACCACTAGCAGTGCTTTTTTTCTTTTCTGTGGCATTGTTTGTATCCAATAAACCAGCCTGGCAAATCAAATTGCTGGGTAGAAGGGCAGCTTGATGTAGCTGCCCCTTTGTTCAAATGGGGTATATAGGAAACTGGAAGATTTGTTTGTGGTTGTGCGACAGGGCCTCTCCACCTAGAGGCAGGTGTGTGTGTCAGGGCTTTTCACAGAGTTGGTTTTACTAATTGTTTGCATTGCAAATATTGGCATTCTGGGGATCTCAGTAATGAACCTGTTGGCTCATGTTCACGGACAATTGTTCAACATTTTCTACCACTACAAAAAGAAAAAGAAAAAAAAATAAAGAACAACCTACAGTGTAGGATTTACATATTAAAGACACATTTGTCTAAAACATACTCTACAGTTAAAAAAAAAAGAGAGAATTTGTATCTATGATTACCATTTGTTAAAGCCTTGCACCATAACCAATTGCTGGTTCAGCACCACAAAGAAATTGATATATTCTTTTCTTTTCCTTTTCTTTTCATGATTAAGACAACATATAAACTGTGTACATTTTAAAGCAATACGAATGAGAGGTTGTGCTTTTACCACTACTGACCCAAGTGTGATGTCACCATCTTTTAACTGCAAACAGCAAACATCGCAGAATAGATCCCTGTAGTTACCTAAGGAAAGATACATGAAGGGAGAGATGAATTTGTCTGATTGTAGGAATCCAGGTTACACTACCCAAGGCAAAATTGTTTTAGCTCTGTTATCTTCTGTTAATATAAATAAAGGCATGTGCCTAGTTTTGATACAGAATGGAATATTTTTTATACTTGTGATATCACACTGGACCAGTTTACTGTAACAAGCCCTTGGATTCACCCAAAAGAGGGTAAGCCACAAGTTGTGGTTAAAACTATGAAAAAAAAAGAAGCAAGGTAGGTGTTAACCCTGAAAATGAACCATTTTATCATAGCTTGGTTTAAATTTCACAAACCACTGTTAATGTGTTAATAGACAACAGAAAAGGGAAAAAAAGGAGGTAATGATTTTTATGTATTCATAAGAAAACTCTCACCTTTATGCTAGTTAAGATTGAGAAGTCAGACTACAAAAGCTCTTCGGATAGGAGCTCTTCTCAGATGCCAATAAACCAGGTTCAACCATGCATAACAGGAGGATTATGCAACTAAAGACATGCTTAAAATGTGATGGTCTCCTTAAGGTCCACCTGCTACTAATTAAAAAGACTTGCTCTCCACTGTCACTATTTAATATTGCATCTTCCAAGAAATACTTATAGATCTTAAAGTTAATTTCCAAGAGTGGATGACTTCAGCTTTTCTCCTTTCTACTTTACAAATTACATAATGCTTGTTTCTCCTCCATAATAATCAATGGAAGAAAAGAGAAATCTTATTGTGATTTTTAAAGGGGTGAGCAAGGTTGTATTGAATATAACTTAGTTACTATTTGATTTGTTGGCTGATCAAGGGAAAAAAAAGGCTTAATCCTGCAAGTGTGAAAAGCTGTACTGATCCCCTTCTCGTTTTGCCAATTATAGCTAATACTTAATGTTCCAAGATGCTGGCATCATCAAATGTTGCCTAAAGATTTTAAATTCTAAATATTTTCCATTTTGAAAAGGAATTGACCTCATCACAAATGATTTAATTCAGATGAGGCTTAAATTTTTCCCTAAATGTTTAGTTAATGGCTCTTCAAACAGACTGAATGTCACTAGTAATCAATTAATAGAAATATGAAAGATTATCTATTTCACTAGAATGGAAGAGGCATGAAAATGTTATATAATTCACATTTTGAGATGGAGCCAAAATGGCATCCCATGATATGATAAATTATAAAAGAGTTGAGCTCTGTGTTGTGAAATGCTAGAATGAGAATCTTCCTTTCAAGGGACTTCCCTTTTTTGGTCTTTGAATTTCATGGAACTTAAATAAAATGGCCCCTAACAAAAAAAAATTTTTTAAATGACAAATGGAGATTATTCCTGCCAGTTGAACTGCAACCCAGCTGAAAATCCTGCTCTACCTTCAATAAGGAGAGTAAAATAAAGAAATGAGATGGAAAGATTACCAAACTGTCAGTTGGATTCATTTTCACTTGTTCCTGATAATGGTTACAGATTTCATAAACAATCCATTTTGTGGGAGGGTAAGGGGAGGGGGCAGGAAAAAGATGACATTATTTATACCAAAACAATCTCTCTCTCTCTCTCTCTCTCTCCTCTCTCTCTCTCTCTCTCTCTCTCTCTCTCTCTCTCTCTCTCTCTCCCTCTCCCTCCCTCTCTCTCTCTCTCTCTCTTTCTCTCTCTCAGTTCTGGTATAAATTCAGGGACATCCCAGTGTAATCCAGTGGAATATTTTCTTTTACATTTCCAAAGTGATCTTTTAAAAGTTAACCCAAAATGAAGTACAGGGTAAGTTAACTTTTAACATTGCAAATAATCAAGGAGTAAACTAATTGCTAAAGAAAAAAAATGGAACTGCAACTAACTGAGACTGGATTGTAATCAAAATACCCTTGAATGATACATAAGGAGGCTTAGGTATCATCCTGTCTGGATTTTGAAAGACATTAAAATCCTGATGAGTTCATAAAAAGCATATTACCATCTGATCTTACAGACAAGTCAGCTAACCTCTAGAGGAGGCACCATACTACAAGCCCAAATGCAGTTAACTGCAACATGGTATAACTGAAAGTACATTCAGGTAGGAGTCAAGAAGTCTAGACTCTAGATTCTGCTCCTGGGCCTGGCTCTATTACTTACCTGTGTAACCTTAGGTGGGTTATTTCACCAGACCTAAAATTCTATTTTAGGGCATCTCTATAAAGCCTCATAGGGCACAGAAATCAGATGGCATCTGTATGACTATTAGATACTAAGGCAATAATGATCAACCATTTTTTAATTGAAGAGCTCTTTACCTTGTTGCTTTCCCATAGCTGAATCAATTGCCATCAAACTTCCTGAGCTTAAGGCTGAATTCAACACAGCCCTGGGGGGAGGGATTTGAGGAAGCAAGAGGGGGACATAACCCATGTTTATCTCAAATATAAAGGACCCTGAGGATACTAAGTAGGTATGAATTTCTTCCACAGGGTTTCAGGTTGCTATGAAGATTGAAATATAATCCTAGAATAGTCTAGAGAGCAATCTAAATAAATAATGGCGCTGAAGTAGGAATAAGTCCTATATTCAAATTCAGACTCTCTGCTGCTTACTACTTGTATGGCCTTGGCCAGTCATTTAATTACTCTTAGCTCTCTGTGATTTGACAGGGTTGGACTTAATGTTCTCTAAAGGCTCTTCTTATTTTAAATCCTCTGATCTTTTGAGAACTCATCTGTTTCCGGGGGGGGGGGGGAGGTGTCTTCTGGGTAAATTGGGATGATCCAAACCTTCAGAGGGTTTTTCTTTTGCTTGTGGATTGGTCAGCTTTCTTAATATATTTGAAGGAAAAGTATCTCCTTCAAGTGGCACTCCCTGAATCAGTGATTAACTAGTGCCCCGGTATCCTGAAAAAAGTAGGTGCCTGTTTTAGGGTGGGCAAAATAAATACCTGCAATAGATTCAGTGCCTCATCCATAAAATGTGGACCATTACATGCCAAGTAAGAAACATGCTGTTTTTCTAAGCTCTTGTTTTACCCATTTTTCATACCAAGAGGGCTATATCATTTCAGACCTCCCTATTATCTAACTTTTTGAAAATCTAAACCAGTAATTGCCTACAGTTGTACTTCTAATTCACTAACAGAGTTTTCTAGAATTCTGGTTTTGCAGAAATTTCACCAACATGTTCAGGTCCATCAAAAGTTGTGAGTCCAGGTAAATTTGCTACTTCTGTGTTCTGCTGACAACTTCACAAGGTGCTCTACATTGCTTATGGCAACATTCTGGAGATTTTTATGATAAATGTTCCCTTTTTCTTCAATTTACAACTAAGTCCCAAAGTTTACAATTCTCCAATTTCTAAGTGTTTTTAAAGAAATTACTTAAATTTCTACAAAATAAAGCCCTACCTTTTTTCATTTACCATTAAGTTAATAGAAATAAAATATATATTTTACCCTTCAACAATATTGAAATTTAGTTGTGATCCTTGGTCAGTAAAAGGAGACTTTCCCTTCTAGAAATTAATTTACCACTGCTAGAACCTATCTTCTTCCATGTCAAGGAGGAATGTGTGTGTGTGTGTGTGTGTGTGTATTTTAAACATTAGAGCACTGAGCTCAAAAGCTATTACACAATCCAGATCATGTTTCTGATTTTTCAGACAAGAAAAAACAACAACAAAAAAGTGTCATTTTCTGCTTTTGAAGGCTGCAGTCTGAGATAAGTAAAGAATGTCAAGGATAAAAAAGAAATGAAAGCCACTTGGATCCATTTCCATCCTTCAATACAGCCCCTTTGCTCCAACTACTGCTATAATAATCAAAACTAGAAAAAGAAAGTCTAGATTATACAGGTGATGTCTGTGGTTTGGCTTATCCCCCAGCTGTGGCCAGTAATCATTATGCCCTTCTTTGCCTTCCAAAGATACCATTTTAGTTGCTTTTTCTTATTTCCCTATCGACTTTGTATATAATTTACATGAGCTAATCCAAATGGAAACAATAGCAGGAAAATTAAAAGATAGTAGCATAGGACCAAATTCTACCACATTCCTTAGCTCTTAAGACAACCCAAAGAAGGAATGTGTTTTACTTTTCAACTGCTGAGCTTTGGATATGGAAGAGTTATTGGTTGTCCTTGATTCTTGAGGAGGACCATGATGTCAGGAAGGTGATGCCATGACTTGTAAATGGATTGGATTTAAATGAGGGAGTGCTGTGCAAAGTCACCAGCCTCACTTCCTCCTCCAAAGCTGCCTGGGTCCAGTGGCAAGATAGAGATCACAACAACTGGAGATGGCCCCCATATGGAAGAGATGACATTTCTAAATGACCATCTTAGTACGGTAGGTAGAACCTAACGGGAATCTACCACTCTGAATTGACAGCTGAAAGTTTCTGACTTTGCAAAACACATACTCCTATGCCATCAAAATGACAGAAAATTTGGAGAGAGAGGGAAAGAGAGGGGGAAATTGATATGGGGAGAGAGAAAATCAATAAATTTCACTAGTTCTACTGGGCTAAAAGCTTACCATTACCTAATTCTGTATCAACAAACATTTCCCACTTCCCTGTTCCCCTCCCAAAAAAAGGACATTTTAAGGGGAGCAAACATGGCTTAATGCTTTCACAAACATTAGCTTAGCAGTAGAAAGAGAACTGACCTGAAAGCCAAAAAGAAAGGCATTTGAGCCACAACTCTGACACATACTACTGCCTATATAAACCTGGACAAGACACTAAACTTCTATGTTCTCAGGCAGGAACTCTCTAACACTATAAATTTCAGAGAAGGTGCCAACATGCTTCAGTACAAAAAGTTCTTTCTCTCAAGAGTCCCTATATAGTCATTAACTTTATGGTTTTGTCCTCTCCAATTATGTGAATCTTCCTACTAAATAACTTTCCAAACAATTATTACCTAGTGGGAACATTTTTAAAATATCAATTTTGTTAGGATGACACCAGTCTATCTAACTATACTATATGTATGTATACATACATGTGTGTCATGTATATTCTTATGTGTGGTACATATACACGTGTGTTTCATGTTGTTAGGGTTTTTGTTTTTGGCGGGGGTTTTGCCCAAAGAAGTTTTGAATATAGATTCTTCTTATAAGAAATATTAATCTCCTCAGAAGATTCTTAGCTGTTTCCCAAGCTTTTCTTCTCTAGCTTTTTGAGGTTGGAAACATTTTTTCCTTCCTCTCATGAGAAGATCTAGTTAGTGAACCATTTTCTAGGCAGAAAATGGCTCTGCCAGGTCCCTTCTGACAGCATCCAGAGAGCAGAAACTCACAGGCATAGAGCCTTCACACGTAGTGCAAAGAAAATTATCCTCTCTGCCTTGCTCTGTTTTACCACTGTCACCCAGGAGTAACTGCCATCCTGCAACAATAGATGATTTCTCTAGAAAAACTTTCTTTTCATTGGTGCACAAAAAAATCCTGAAGATTATTAAATTAGAAATTGTTTTTAAAAATATTTACCAATTTTTCTCACAAAATACTCTTTAAAAAATTTTTTTTAAGATTTACTATTCACATAAAGCTAACAACAACCTGCAGGTTGAATGGTTCTGATTTTTTTCTACCTTTCTAGAAGCAGGGGGGTTGATTTAATGCCATCTTAATTAGACATCTTTATTTATAGCCTGAACAGAATAAGAAAAGCATTGGCATAATAAAGTGTTCCACACTGTAAGACTTTAGCCTTAATATGCAAAATAGGTTCAAAAAGGTAATACAAACACACTTAAAATTTTTTTCTAACTAACTTGCCTACCTTCATTAATTCCAGTCAGGATAAAAATATCTATCCACACTGAAAATGGGTCAGAGTAAAACCACTTTTTGTTCCTAGATTAAAGGAGCCCTTGAGAAAATTTTGCAGAAAGTTTCCTATTGCAATGACTCTTTACACATTGTTGCACACCTCCTATTCCAAATTGCTTTAATATCTCAATAATATAACATTAATATAATTGAACTATGCTGATGATGCAAATTTCCAGAATCTGTATAACATTGCCTGTCAACATGAAACTGAATAGTATATATGCATATGTGCTGCCTAGAAATTGGCAGTGGGTCATATAATGGAATGTAGAGGCTTGAGCTGATTAGCTTTGAGAAGGGAAAACATTTATCTTGCTTTCCAAATGATAAAATCAGGTGAGCTCCCTACAGAAGGATTGCCTAACACACACATCTATGATATCAGTTTTCCGTTGTTTTTCCATGTGGCATGTAACCCCATGCCCTTCATTAATACAACAGCTATAGTTTATGTATACATATTTTACATACATAATAAATATATGGGGCAGGGAAGTTTGTTTTCTTAAAAGTGTTTCAAATTTAATTGCTTTAAAATTTGACAAGATCAAGCAGGGAAAAAAGACTGTGTTGTGTGTCTGTGTTTTTCTTTTAGTGTATTTGATCACAATCTGGCTTTGGGGAAACAACCCACGAATACAAGCCAAGCATCAAATTACAAAGCTTTCTTTGCCTGATAGCTTTTCTGCACACATGTACATACAAACACACATAAACACACACACTCACACCCCCCAAAATTACAAATGACGAAGATAATGTTATGTTGATTTGTGCCTCACTGAAAACCATGTTGGTTTGTTATTTTTAGGTTGCAGTTTTTCCTTTTTTTCTAAGACTTTTATGAACAAGTTATTCGCTAATAGAAAGGGCTTAAGTATCTAACATTTCAATGAAGTTGAAGGGGTACTACTAAAAGCAATGAGATAAAGATGTTTGTTTGTTTGTTTGTTTGTTTAAGATCATTGGAGTCAGATATCGAGAAATATTTCCAAAAGGTAAGAAAGGTAGGCTGTAGGATGCTATCAAAAGATATGTCTTGGCTTTAGTTAATACTACATTAAGTCAAGCAATCAATCACATGTAATAATATAGTCTGCATTACTAGAAAGGAAAGAGGCACGGTGGCATCCTATTTACAAAGCTGATGTAAAGGGGTGGGGGAAAAACTAACAGGAGTGTCAGGGGACAGATAGCCTTATCTCGATTTTTCTGTAGAGATGCCAGGGATGATTTGACACATATATCTGAATCTATGTGATACTGAACTTTGCTATAAAGGAATTCTACTGCTATCTAAAAGATTTAAGAAAAGAAGGGAAAAGAAAGAAAAAAGTTCTACAATACTACACTGAAATTAACTCAACTTGGTATATGGTTAGGTAATATTATGGAAGCAAAAGACACAAAAACTATGTACACCTAAAGAAGTCACAACAATCTGCGTATCATCTGGATAAAGTTTATCATTTCCTTAGTTATCTTCTAGGTAATATTGAGAAGAAGGGGATAGGGAAAGGAAGAGGACAAAAATCTCTTGTCTTCAAAACAATCTGTTTGTAACAAGTGACAGTAGGTTGTCTAATCTTTAAAAGAAAAAAAACTGGCTGGTGAAGAATTGTACTTCAATAGACTTTCTGTAAGTGAGGTAATATATCTTTTCTTCAGTGGAGAAAATAACCTTTAGCTGACATGATTCAGTAGCTGCTTTTACAAGCAGTATCCTCTATCTTCCTTCCCACACTTAAATGCCCACACCAGTGAACACCTTAAGGAAAAAAAAAACAAAAAACAAGACAGGGGACACCATTTGATGGGCATTTTAGTATTAGTAGAGCTACAGAATTTTAAACCTGAATGGCAGATTAAGTGGTCAGTTACTCTAACTCTCCCAATTTACAAGTGATGAAAGTAAGCCCGGAGAAGTGAAATTGACCTTGCCACCATCACACCCAACCTTCATGCTATTTGATCATTATTCACACTTCTTTTGCCTCTTTTAGCCACCATTGCAAAAAACACAAAAGTTCCCATATACACTAATTTTCATTAAGTAATATTGCTGTAAGCCAAAGGTCATAGGTTAGGATGGACAAAACCACTTATATTATAAGAAAGAAACTCAAGTACAAACACAATTTTGAAGGACCTGTGTCCTTCAAAGGACCTGTGTGTGGAAGGGGAAAAAATAATCTGATGTTTTATAATTTTTAGGGTATTTCTGCAATGCATATGCTTTTCATTGAGTTTCCTAGCTTTTGAAATCTTCATCTCTAAAGACATTGTAGATGTGTTCATTTCATTTTAATAATTAAATTAAGATTCATTTAAAATTTTTCTCTCTGATTTCCTCCCTCCACCGTCCCCTACCCCTACGCCACTCCAGTTAGGATGCTCCTCTCCAGTCATCTGAATGGCCCTTGTCATTCAGTATGGTGGATATCTAGCTTATTAACTTCCTAGCAAATCCTTCCTGTACAGGTAATTACATCCTGAAATCTACCCTCCTCTTTAGTAAAAAAAAAAAAAAAGTGTGCTCCAACACTTCGGTTCCATCCTACAAGGGGCCAAAGATTGAATCTAAAAGGAACTCCAAATTAAGTTGAAAGTACAAAGGCATTGCTAAAGGGAACTTGTGCAAGCCAGCAATGACAGATAACCTAGAAAATCTGTAGATTTTATCCTCTAGGGCTTGTCAAGTTGGTGCCGTTCATCATGTCTTAAGAGCAACTGAATTTTGTGAACATATAAAACTAATTTTGTGCATGCATGTGTGTGTGTGTGTGTGTGTGTGTGTGTGTGTGTGTGTGTGTGTGTGTGTGTATGGTATGCCTGGACCCAAGGTGTAACAGAGAGAAAGATCTGAGTTCACATCCCACATCTGACCCATCCTGAGCTCTGTAACTCGGGGCCAGTCTCTTAATTCTTCATTGCTCTCTAGGCAATTTTCTAGTGATTATAGATTTAGATTTGGAAGGAATTTTAGAGAAGGCCATCAAATCCAACCCCTTCATGTTATGGATAAGGAAACTGAGGTCCAGGGGAGTTGATTGATTTGCTCAAGGTCATATAGCTAGTAGTTATCTCAAGCTGAATTCAAACTCAGGTCTTTCTGACTCAAAATCCAGAGCACCATTGTACCATCTATAAATTGCAGAATTGATATTAATTTGCAAGGGTAGAGGGAGTTTCCTTACTGGGAATAGCCAACACTGATGAAATTACAGGCCTTTCCCAAATACATACACACACATACACACACACACACACACACACACACACACGTGTGTGTGTATATACATGAACACACACATATATGTATATACACACATACAAAATACATGTGTACGTACATAAGCACACGTGTATATGTATGTGTAAATGTGTTGTGTATGTATATACATACACATATACATCCAAATATATTTACCATAGTAGTACAAGAAAGAACTTCGAGCATGGATCCAATATCTTGTTGGGGATGGGGGAGAAATACTCTAACGTTTTATGATTTTCAGAAGAGTAGAGTGAGAAAAGTGATAGATCTGGAGCCAAAAGTAGTTTTAATCCCAGCTCTCCCACCTACTACTTACGTGTTATTGGGCAAGTCACTTCTCCCTGCACCTCAATTTCCTCATTTGTAAAATGAAGGCATTGAACTAGATAATCCCCAAGGTCTCTTTATGCTTTAAACTTATGATCCTATGAACACAATCCTATTATCCCATATATTGTGTGTACATATGTATAATGCATATATAAAAATATACTCATATATGTATACATAAACATATGTATGTGAAATCCAAAAATTTGAATTATGAAGGAAATCCTTTACAGTAGCCAACAAGCAGTTTCAAACCAGAGTTGACTGAGGTTTGGCATGTTTCTATCAAATGAATAAATCTTTTAACAATAGGAATATTTTGATGCTAAAATTTACCCAATATATAAATTTATATATTAAAAATCACCTGTGAGGGGAAAATAACGAAAAGCGATAAAGTAATCATGAGACTCATTAATGACAATATCCTGTTTGGCTCCTGATAATGAAAACAAAACAAAGCTAAATCAGTGATTATCAAAGGTTAGAGAGGTGGAAAACGAAGTGAAGATTTCCTAAAAGATGTATTCTGTGGGCAGTTTAACATTTTGCCAGAGGGCCCTGCATCTTGCCAAAGGTTGTGGGGATTAGACCTGTAATGACCACTTGCAGGATTAGTTTTGCCACCTAGGAAGATGAGTCTATTTACCTGATTTCCTCACTGAGGAAGAGGCAGCATTTATGAGAGTCATTTTCCAATCACAGCCTCCCCATTTATATTCTTCAGAAGCATAAGAGATCAAGCATGGTGTTATTATTATTGCACAGAAACAATTTCACTAAATTTAATCCATTCCTTTAGCTATGGGCTATTAACTGAATGTACAAAAAGACTAATAGGTTACATCCATTATATGAAGTATAGCTCTCTCACCAAAGCCAAACAAATGCTTCTTTAAAAAAAAAAAAAGGCAGTCAGTTTCTTCAAGGCTGCACAATGCATCAGTTCAAAGATGCTACTGGGAATTAATTTGCTGAGCACAGAACATGTGTGAAATGCAAAGAGGTTAGGAAGTCAATCCTAGGACCTTGATTTTTGTAAGCACTTGCATTTTAGTCACATTCATGGAATCCAGTTGCTTTTGCTTCAGTGACTTCAAAAGCTTTCCAAGGCATTATTCCAAGATACTTTGTTGGTTTCACTCTAGAATAGGAATGTTAGCTTGTTCAGTTATTTCCTGCTCCAAGTCTTATAAAGGGGAATGAGAGAAATGGGTCAATGGAAAAACAGATCATTGGAAAGTCATCCTTCTCTGTGCCATAGAGGAGAAAACTGGACAGTCCATAGAGGAAGCTTTGGGAATTAGAAAGAGGATAAGAAGATAGAATAGGTAAATTTGAATCCAGGCTCTGGCATTTACAACCTGTGTGATGTTGGGCAAGTCACATAACATCTCTAGGCTTTAATTTCCTCGTTCTGTAAAATAGGAGGGTTAGACTAGATTACCTCTAAGGTCTTTCCTAGATCTAAATCCTTTAATAAGTTATTTGACAGTACCACTGAGTCTTACTGTAGCTTTTCCAACTTTTGAACAGAATGGCAGCAAGCGGGTAACAGGCGAATGAATACAAAAGGATATCATTTTGGAGAAAAATGGATAATATAGGATACGTCACTCTGCCTCAAATACTTAACTTTGTGGTGCTGGTTGTAAGCTGATGATTCAATAGATTCAGTTTTAAAATTTCATCTTGGAACTCTGTGTACTTACTTCCTTTAAATGCTGCTAATGTTAATCCAAGCTGCACATACATATGTACATGCATGTGCATATTCATACAACAGAAATAATTAACTACTCTGCCCTTCCTCACCCCATCCCCACCACCCAAATATCAGACACTAGAAAACAGATTTCTCAGGCTGTTTGCCTATAAAAACAGAGAAATTTGAGTTTTTCATTTATCTAAATTGCATCTTCCTTTTCAAAGTCCCAAATTTCACCATCACAATAACTAGAATAACTACCAAAACACACAGAATACTTTCCTCATGTCATCAACTCAACTATAGTTAATTGTGTTAAGTATTTCTATTGCAAAAAAAAAAAACACTAGGAACCTGGAAACTCATATGTTTCCCACTATTTCATATAGAATGTTTGAATTAGAGATTAGCCTTTGTCTCATTGGCCAATCTCCAGTCTGGTTTTAAGGACCTAACTACTTTAAAGAGCCACTCTCAGGGAGTCAGTCTAGTTAAGTATTAAGTAAATAAGGGTCTGAGATTCAGAGAGCCAGGGTTTAATATATGGCTCTGCCATCAGATTCACTTTGTTCTTGTGGGCAAGCTCCAACAAGCATCTCTGCATCCCCATCTCTCAACATGGGCATAACATTACCTACCTCACAAAGGTGCTGTGAGGCTTAACTGAAAAGCTTACTGAAATGTGATTCCATTTAAATGGTGCCACACAGTGTCTGGAAGAAGTAATCTGAAGTGAGAGTCCCTTTTAAGAAATTTCAGGGGTCCAAGATATGCTGAGATACATCCATTCTTGATACTGCCAAATTCCAATGTGATGGCTTGGCTTACCCCTAATTTTAATGACCTCTGCAAAATTCATAATAACCTGAAGTCCCTCATGCCCAGAGAACACTGGGTCCTGAAAAATAATCTAACTAGTTAAAAAAATAGAAGTACTTCACTTTCAAGTCATGGGGGAGCAGTTTGGAGAGGGCTATATTTATTAAAATACAGATCAAGAATTAGATCTTCTAGGGGATGCATTTTACTGGAGAAATTTATTGCCTAGGGTTTTTTGTTGTTTTCAGTCTGACTCCCCAATTTTCTGTACTATTGTTTTAATATAAAATTCTTCTTCTCTTATATTGGAAAGGGAAGCTATAGCCCACCTCATTTCATTATGATTCTTTTCATCCAGTCTGTTCTGCTTAAAGGATAAACTTTTCAACAGCTATTGTAATTATTTTTCATAGAAGGCCATTTTAATTGTCATATTGTTCTGCTAAGCCCTATTGTCTCTGTGTCCTTCAAAACTGTCAATTACTTTAAAAAGTGGGAGGGTGGGGGGGGTGAAAAGCACATTGTTGTAATTGATTTGTATGTTTGAATTGTCTTATCAGAAAACAAGGTTATGAATTTCATCTGTTGAGACACAAAAATAAAATACTTTCCTAAAAAAAAAGAAAAAGAAAATCTTATACTTGATTTGTGATGTTTTAAACCTCTAAAAAAACATTTTTCTTATCTACTTCCTTTTTATGTTTTATTAATAATGATTGCATATTTGCTCATCCAGTAGCTGGAGATAACATTGTTCAGTGGAAAGAACACTGGTTCTGGATATAGAAGATCTGTGTTCAAATTCTATCTCTGACATTTTTACAACCTGCATAAACTTGAGCAAGTTATTTATTTATTTATCCCTCAATTTTCTCATCTGTAAAATGAGGGGGTTGGATGAAAAGGCCCTTGGGAATCCTTCCAGCTCTATATTTATGATCCTGCAATACCCGGATGCCTTATTTTCAATGGGGTTAATCATTTACTTGTGACCTTGGATGAGGGGACACTAAGTGATTATAAATTTAAAGCTGAAAGTAACAATTTGGGGGAGGGGGGAAGATCATTCTACAAATGTTTAAGAGAGTCCCTTCTGAAATGGCTGGGAATAGAAACATTACTGCCCAGGAAGTAGATCTCTATCCTAAAGGAAATTGTGGAAGGATCTTAAAAGCCAGAAGGAAAATTATTTTGGGGGGAATCATAACTCCAATATCTTATTTCAGTGAAAAAAAAAAACATTTTAAGTGGTAACAAATAGTCTAGAGCGTTAGTCTCTAAATCATTTTAATAACATGCCCTTATTAGTGAAAACATTTTTGAGCATGCCATATATATAGAATACTTGTACTACTCTACTAATAATCATGTATGTTATAAAATTTGCTCAAAAATAGAAATTTTTGAAAATGAGCTGAAGATGAAATGGCATTTGGTCCCAGAATCAATTTGTTGTTGCTATTCAATTGTTTCAGTCATGTCTAACTCTGTGACCTCATGTGGGGTTTTCTTGGCAAAGCTCCTAGAATGGTTTGCTATTTCCTTCTCCAGCTCATCTTACCGATGGGGTCACACAGCTAGTAAGTGTCTGAGGCCGGATTTGAACTCAGGAAGAAGAGTCTTCCTGACTACAGGCCTCCATCATTCTATCCACTATGCCAACTAGCTGTCCTAGTCAATAGTGAAGTCCTAAAGATTACTAGGTAGGGGAATGACATGGTCAGGAAGTCACTTTGTCAGATGTATGCAAGATGTAGAGTGGAAAGCAACTATTTCAATAGGCAAGATGAGGAAGTAAACTGGGTGTTTGCTCTGTTAGTAGTGGGAAAGGGACAGATATGATGAAAGATACTGAAGAGAAAGAAATGACGAGATTTGGTAACTGATTAAATATGTGGAATGAGAGGAAATGGTACTGCTTAGGAAGAGGATAGTAGGACTGTTGACAGAATTAAGGAAGTTTGAGCAGGGTTGGGGTGGGTAGCAGGGAATTAGTTCTTAGTTTTAGACATGTGAGTTTGAGATGCCCATGGGATAGCAAGTTCAATGTCCAATACTCAGTTGTTGATGTGGGCCTGGAAACCAGGAGGGAGACTAGAACTGGATATATATTTGTGAACCATATGATTGGGAATGATCATTAAACCCATGGGAACTGATGAAGTGCACAAATGAGAGAGAATACTGAAAAAAAAATGAAGAATACCCAGGACAAAGCTTTGAGAATACCCACAGTTTAGGAGGAGGGTATGTGTGATGATTCAGCAGGAAAAAAAAATAGTAGAGAGTAGTTAGGTAGATAGGAGGAAAACCAAGAGAGAAAGTTTGTGAAGACAATCCAGAGAGGAGAGAAAGTCTCCAAAAGCAAGTCGAATGTCTTGGAGGGGTTCAGAAGAATGAGGATTGAGAAAAGAACATCAAAGTAGGGGAATTATGCCTGTGTAATTGCTGCAGGTGCCCCTGACATTTAGGTTATAACATTTAGGCTTCCCACATGGGAAACCAACAGTGAGAGGGGGTAGAGCAGTGAAGGAGTCTTGAAGGGGATGTCGTAGTTGAGTTGGAGGCAAACTCATGATTGACAGATAGACCTATCCACCAACCTTCCAATTGATCACCTAACTTTTGTATAATTCCAAATTTTGGAGACCACTGGTCAAAAAGTCTAATTTACACTAGTCATTCATTCACTTAACAAGCATTTATCAAGTGTCAGCAGGTGCCAAGAGCTAGGGATATAAAAACAAAAACAAAAATGAAGCAGTCCTTGTCGTCAAGAAAATGTATATTCTACTGGTGGGAAACATGTCAATCCAAAATATATACCAAATAAATGCAACATAATTTTAGGGGTTAGACACTAATAATTAGTGTATTAAGGAAAGATTTCCTAAAGAATATTGTGTTTCAGCTGCACCCTGAAGAAAGCTAGAGATTCTTTAAAGGTAAATGTAAAGAGATAGTACCTTTGTAGAGGGAATAGTCTTTTTAAAGGAATAACAATAGTAACAACTGATATTTACATAGCACCTACTATGTGCTAAGCACTTTACAATTATTGTGTGCTAAGCTCTTTACAATTATTTCATTTTATCCTATTTATTTGTGTTGTACTGACCTATCTCTCATCAGATAGTTTTCCATATATTTTATCAGTTTGTATTTTGACTAACTCTTCAAGGAGCAACAACTGATTCAAATGTTTTATTCAAAAATATTTTTAACACTCGTCTGCATAGTGACAACATGCTTTTCAAGTACAAGAAAATGCATTTTAAGGGAGTCAACTACATGCAGGAAATGATGGCACACCCCTCTATGGGTTATGAGTAACTTTTGAAGAACACTAATGTTTCTTGTAATGCATCAATTAAATCATAGCCAGGATTTCCCCTGTAGAGAGGGCTGATTTGGCTCTGCCTGAATGTCAGTTAGTAGTTCTAACTATGAATGACTATTTAATCTAGTTAATCTAGTCAAGCTAGCAGGTGGAGAAGGAAATGGAAATGGTAAAACCAATTGGCTGCCTTCGCACTGCTGTATTCTCTTCTATATTTGGTGAAAACGGTACAGGTCTCCTATTAATCACCAAATCATTCTTCCTTTTTCAAAATACGTTGGTGTTGTCAGGACACAATTTTACTTTCATGATCAGTGAGTCTGGTCCAAAATTTTAAGGAACAATCAATGGAAGCCAACCACAGGTTTTATTGATAGCATACAAACCACTAATAAAATGGTATCAAACTCATGTCCATGGCAGCCTTAACTAGATAAAAATGTAATTGGAAAATGTTTAACAAAATAGATAAAAATACAGTGCAACATAGATAATGTTAATCTATGGTTTTTCAAGTCAATATGGGCCCCACAGGAATGTGTTTCTATTTGTTTGACACCACTGCCACTAACAGAATAATCTCAAGGATACAAGGCAACATGTGTTTCCATTTCCTTACCTTTCTTGGGCCCCAGTCTTAGTCTGTCTCTGGGGGACATAGCTGAATATAACTACAGCTGTGTCTAGATTGCAGACCAATTCGAGGTTATCTGGAACTTTGTGCTTTTAAAATGCAGTAGACAGAAGGAGTTGGGTCTTTTTATGTATGCACCAATCTAGAATAAGCTGATCCCAGTTTTAGTATACTAATCACAAGTAGGTCAGACAAGGAATAACACAGCCAAGTCAAATCAATCAATACACTAGCATTCATTAAGTGCCTACTCTGTGCCAGGTACTGTGCTAAGCACTGGAGATAAAAAGGCAAAAACCATTCCTTGCTCTCAAGGAGTTCTAATGGGTGTGACAACTAGAGGACAACTATGTATAAACATGATGTATATAGGATAAATTAGAGATAATCAAAAGAGGGAAGACACTGTTATGAAATGAGATCGGGAAAGGTTAGTAGAATCCTTCTGGTGCCAATGATTGCACCTGCATTCCTAGATCCACAAGTCATCCCAACTATTTCTGTCATACTCCATCCTCATGTTTAACTATGTCAACTGCAGTGCCATAATCAAATGAGATAAAATATGAAAAGTGCTTGGCAAAACAAACCATTATGTAAATGTCAGGTATTATTATCTTAAGTGTGAGGTTAAAAGACCTCTACTCCATTTGAGTATCGATACCTTAACTAGGTATCTTATTCTTAAGAACACATCTTAATCAATAAACTGATCAGACAATCAATCAATCACAGGCTCAAGAAGTTCCTCAAGAATGGGAGTTTTTCAGTCATCTCTCTGCCACATGTGCTCTCTAAGCTGGAACCCACTTTACCCTGGACTCTGTAAATTTTTGTGGAGAAGTGTATCGCAGACTTTTGGGGGGATATTTTGTACCAACTGTTCATGCTATACCACCTTAGTAAAGATCCCTTTCTAAAAGCTACATAAGATTGGCTGACTAAACTGATTCTCAACTGATAATCTTGAGAGAAAGTAGGGAGGGCTCAAGATGACAGTATTAGAAAATCACCTCTGAGAAGTCAGAGGTTTCCGTAGAACCATGAGGGGCTGATGTAGCCTTGCTCCAGGAACTGAGACTCATTTGTGAGAGCAGGATTTAGGATCAAGATGCCTCAGAGATTATATAGGATACATTATTATTTCTGTAAGAATAAAAGGAAGTTGAAGTCCCATCTTAAAGTTCCCTTAACAGTGGTTACCCTTAGTTTGCATATTCTTCCCTTCCTTCATCTCAATGTTATCTTTGTCTCTTTGTCCTTTCCTTCAATTAAATTCTACAAGCATTTGTTAAGTATTTACTGTGTGCAGAGCACTTTACTAGATTCTGAGAGAAGGGAAGGAATAAGAGGGAAAGGAATAAGTATTTATGTAGTGCTTACTCTATACCAGACACAGTGCTAATACAAAAATTTCATTTGATTTGCTTTAAAAATATCTCATGGGGGGGGTGCAGCTAGGTGGTGCAGCGGATAGAGCTTTGGCCTTAAAGTCAGGAGGAACCAAGTTCAAATCCAGTCTCACACACACAACACACAACATGTACTAGCTGTGTGACTCTGGGCAAGTCACTTAACCCCAATTGCCTAGCCAAAAAAAAAATCTCATTTGATCCTCACAACCACCCTACAAGATAGGTGCTGTTATTATCCCCATTTACAACTGAGGAAACTGAAGCAATAGAAGTTAGGTAACTTGCTCACAGTCACATAACTTGTTCATATCTGAAGCCATATTTGAATTCACATCTTCCTGACTCCAGGCCCAACATTCTCTCCACTGCATCACCAGCTGCTTCTGTCTAATCTATCTCATAGATTGCTTTCACTCCACTTCCAAAATGCAAAACAACTGGTTGGCACTCTACCACCTTGCTTCCTCAGGGAGATACAAATTTTAAATAAGATGCAATCCCTGCTTCTACAGAGCTGATAGTCTGATAGAAAAGATATGGTTCATATACAGGTAACCATAATTTAAAATGATACATAAATAAGTAAGTACAAAGTGCCTTGTGAGATCTGAAGGAGCAAAGGTCACCAGATATTACTAGGGGGTTAAAGGCAGGGTTCATGGACAATATGCTATTTGATTTGGAAGAGGGAGACACAGCAAATGGGAAAACATAGGGATATGTGTGGGATGGAGAGAAAGAAGTCCAGTATGACTATAGCAAAGAATGAATGGAAAAGAGGAGTATGCATTTCAGTTTAAAACCATATATTATTATTTTTTGTGAGCAAGGCACTATGTTACCTACTTAGGATAAAAAGATGAAATACAGTGTAATCCTTGTCCTTGGAAATAGGGGAGGAAACAGTAAATAAGTACACACATAGTTACAAAACAAAGGAGAATTAGAGGGAAAATTGAGAAGGGGAGATCACTAACAATAGTACATGGCAATAGAAGACCTTGACTGCCAAGAAAAGAAGCTTGGACTTTATGTTATAAACAAGAGGGAGCTACTAAGAGTTTTTGGATAAGTGGAATAATGACCAGACTGAGGCATGTGAAAAACTCCTTACATAGCTGTGCAAGGAATCGGTTAGACTAGAGATGTTCCAAAGTCCAGCTGACCCATTAGGAAGCCGTTAGTAGAAGAAGACAATAATGCTGAACTGTACTATGTAGCGGAAATGAGGTACATGAGGTAGAGGATAAATGGAAGAGACCCATCATCAGAGGATTTGACTCAGTCAAAGATGAGGAAAGAGTAGACAGAACCCAAGCAATCTAAGGAAGAAAGGAGATACTGAGGTTTCAAAAACTAGTTAACTCCACAATATTTTAAAGGTCCTACTATTATTATTCTTCTATTATCTAGCCCAGGTGATAAACCTGACAAACATCATCATAGGATAATGGGGACCAGATACCAAATAAAGGCATAAAACATACAGGAAGGAGTATAATAAAGTATGAAATAAAAAAGCTAAGTAATTTCTTTTTCTGTGGTATTTTTGTGTGTTTTTTTTTAATTTTTTAATGTATGGAATTAAACAGGCATTTCCATAACATAGTACAACAAAAAACATAATTGCATATGAAATTGCAAATCTACTGTGTACAACTTTCTATCCCTTTCAAAAATACAAACAAAATTATGTAATAACTATGTAATTTTCTTTGTTTTCTTTCTACTCCCCACCCTAGAGATGGCTACCATTAGACACAAATAGGTATATATGTATGTATGTGTACACATACACACATGTATATATGTATGTACATGTGTACATACACATATGTATATGTGTATATGTAAAATTATTCCATATATTATATTTATCAGTTCTTTCTCTGGGTGAAGATACTGTATTTCTTCATATGTCTTTTATAGTTAATTTGGGAATTCATAGTAGTCACAATAATTTATTCACTCAAAGTTGTTCTTAAAACAATATTGCTGTTACTGTATACAATGTTCTCTTGGTTCTGCTCATTTTGCTCATCACTATTTTATGAAGTGTCTTAAATGAAAATTCTAAGAAAGCTAAGGGTCTGCTCTCAGTTCTCATCCTTTTTGCCTTCTCTGCAGCATAGGACTCTATTAATGACTGTTTCTCTTCCTGAATACTGTCTCCTCTCTGGGTTTTTGTGACAAGGCTCTCTCTCCTGATATTCCTGCTACCTGTCTGATTATTGTTCCTCAGTCTATTTTTCTGGCTCATTACCTATATTATATCCCTTAACTGGGTATAACACAAGGATCTGTCCTGGATCTTGTCATCTAGTCCACCTCTCCTAATTATAAAAAAGAGAAAGCTGAGACCCAGAGAGATCAAATGGATTGTGTAAATTTACACATATAGAAAGTAGTGTAAGAATTATATAAATGGGGAGAAGAGGGAAGGTAATCTAAATAGAGGCATGCATAACATGATATGTGTTGGAGGATTGATGAGTAGACTACTGTGATTGAAGAAAGCACTGGCCCTGGAGTCAGAGGACCTGGGTTCAAATCCTGCCTCTGTCACTAATTACCCATGTGGCCTTGGGTAACTCACTTAACCCCTCTGGGTCTCAATTTTCTTATCTGTCAAATTAGAGATTTGAACAAGACAAGCAAAGTCAAAGTTCACCTTCCTGAGTCTTAGTTTTCTTATCAATAAAAGGAAGGTGCTAGTCTAGATGGCCCCTTAGGTCTCTTCTAGGCCTGAATGTGTGATCCAATTATTGTCTCATTGCTTTCTCTAGGTTATACAGCTAGTTTAGCTTTAGAGGCAGAATTAGTAACTAGCTCTCAACTCCTATCTCAGTAATACTCTTTCTAGCACGCCATTTTATATCCCCAAATATAAGATTTCCATATTCTGTTGCTTTAGAAGATTTTCAGTATTTAATGGTTGATACAGGGGCCAGTACTCATAAAGAAGTAAGGACTTTTGGCAGACTTAAAATTTTCACATTCCCTACTGGGTAACAAAAGATGTTATTCAGTTTTTTATGAGTTTTCATGCATTTGTTGGTCCATATAGCACCTCACATTTCCAAATGCACAAATTGAACTAAAAGACTGACTAGTCCTAATTTTTTTTTTGTCATCAGCCTACCCTATCCTGGATCTTACAGAGATTACAAAATTAATCAGTTGAACTTTCCTTACTGCTCAGAACTTATTTATTATAGATGTGTTTGTCACATTTGCATTCCAAAAAGAATTTCTTAATCGGGTATGATCTTCATCTAGATGAGGAATCCATCAGAATAAGCCATGACGTATGAAGTTATGGTCTTGATTTCTCCAATAGCCCAACTGGATGCTTCAAAAACCAAAGCATTACTTTGTGGTTGGTAGGGAGATATCACATGTGCATGTGGGTTTGGGGCCAGATTCAAGTCCCTTGCTCTGGACAATTATTCACAGAAACAAATTTACATATCAAATGATTTACTGATGCAGGTGTATGCAATTTGTTGGATTATTTTTTTTCCTCTACAATCCAGAGCGTCTCTGTGTGTAAAATATGATGCATGATTTCAACCTTTGAGGAATACAAGATTCCACTATTTGGTTGTTTCCGTGAAATGCTAAGAACCCAACAGATATATGGGGATATTCTAGGTGAGTCTTATCTTCTAGTCAACAAATATATGGTCTGGAAATCACCTGAGTGAATGTCTTGAAACCATGAATTTTAAAACTTGAATCCATCAGCTGGAGGAAATTTACTTATATCACCTTGGCAGAGAAGATAAGGAGACCATTGTTTTAGTTTCCCATATAAAATCATAGGAAAAATAATAATATTCTTATGGGAGGGAAGGTAATTTCACTGTAATTTCACTGGGGTTGGGAAATACCACCCAAAAAAACACAAACACTCCCTCTACTAATACAAACCTTTTTTTATGATTTTCTGCTAATTACAATCTTTAGAGAGTTGCCCGGTGTGTGGAAAGAGTGAGTGACGTACCCATAGTCATATAGAAAGTGTGTATATGTCTTAAATCAGGTTTTCCTGACTATGAGGCTCAGTCCTCTAGCCACTACACTAAACTATCCATCATCATCATCATCATCATCATCATCATCATCATCATCATCATCATCATCATCACTACCACCACCACCACCGCCGTCAGTAATAAGAATAAGGATACCAGAAGCAATTGCTGGACCCAACCTTTGCAATCACCTGGTTTACCCCCCTTGTTTCACTAATAAGGTATCTGAAGCTGATCAAATACTTCATAGGTAAGCAGAGGTGAAGCTAGTATCCAAGTCTTTTTGATTTGATAACAAACTATGCCAAAAAAAACATGTGAGAAATGTAAAGCCACCTCTCAGAGCTGAGACTGTATAAATTCACTTAAGGATTCCTTCCCTCACCAGGTTTATGCAAGGGTAGAGGAGTTTGGCTGCTTTTCCTCTACCCTCTTCCCCAAGTAGAAGTGACCTTCAGAATCTGCAAGATGGTATTCTAAAGAGACAGAAGCAACAAACTGTAGGCAGTACCAATAAGCACTGAGTATGGATGAACAAACAGGCGGTATGGGGTAGTAGACAGTATTCTTGCAGTCAGGAAGACCTAGGTTTAAATTCATCTGTCACTTTGCCCCTGGCAACTTTAAGACCATTAATTACAAACAACTTGCTGATCTGCATTAGTAGAAGGAGCAAATCACAAGCCCAAGCCTCCCCTTCTTCCTCAAACAAAAAAAAAAATTAAAAAGATTAATAAGCATCTATTTTTTGTTGGATTGAATTGTGGTGCTTTTTGAGCCTGATAGTGTGTTTTTCCTATAAAGTTAGGAGGTTTTTTAAATCCGTGTTAGGTTCCAAGTGGTGTTACTCTGAAGGGAGACCATTTCATTCAAGGTCATTAAGTGCTGGTATATCTTCACAATATTGACTTTATGATCTTTAGTACAGTCTGGAAAAATGACATGAATGGTGATCAGGATGGAGATTTTGAAGCCTTCATAGTCATCAAAAGCTTTGCAGTAATGGCAGTAATTGCCACTGGAGGAGAACAGTTCTGTCATTTCATACCAGTCCTTCGTAACTTCTGAAGAAAGATAAGAATGAGCCTCTTTGAGGCAGGAAATAGAACTATGGCTCAGTCCTCCCACCAGGGCCATCGGTGTTAAAATTCTGTAGCTGAAGGAGTTTCTGGGCAACAGTTATAAATTTTGTGATTACTTCAGCTCTTTACTGTGGAGTTGGTTTGCTAAGAACCATCAATTGGACTCATTTAGAGATCCAATTAAATAAGCAATGGATCTTTTCCTGGGTAAGGTTATTCTTCAGGCAGCCATGAATTACATAGCTTTGGTAATCTGTGAATGAAATCTGTCTGAAAGATGTGTGCTCCAGAAAAGTAAGGTGCTCAGCCAGTTCAATGGGCTTCAGATGGTCAAACAGCAGACAGGCTTTTCCCTTCTAAAACACTTTTTTTTTTCTATGACTCTTCTCATCTTAGTCATAGGAAGGGATGCTGAACATGTCAATGAGGTTAATATGTTTTTCATATCCCAGCTGGCTGGCTACTTCCCAAAACTCTTTGGTTGTACAAATCAAGCCAAGATACAGATTAAATTCTGCTGGGAACTCCAGAATCCAGTATCTAATGAAGTAGCAGACCTTTAGGCAGAATTCATCACCTCCTTCTCCATGAGCATCACAGTGCATTGAGAATTTTCCCACCAGCTCAGTGATAGATACTATTGGTGCATCAAAAGAATGATTCTTGGCAAATAACTGTTGCTCAATTCTCCCATCACCAAGCATTTTGATGCATGTGCTCAACAGTTTATCCAATGTCACTGCTTTCCCAAGTGTACTTGACCCCACTGTTCTTAAGCTGTTGCCAAAGAATAAGAGACATTTGAGCAGGAGAAAAAATATTTCCATAATTATAGAGGTGAGTACCATAAGCAGTCAAGGTAGGACTACATTTTCAGTTGTACTTCAGGAAAACTAATCATTTCAAGACTGATTCCTAGAACTGGAACTTTTATAAGTGGATGCTGCCATCACTATTTCAGGCATCTCCAAGGAAATCTGAAGAGAACAATCTTTACAAATTGAGAAATGGACCTGACATGGGGTCCACTGGAGTTTAACTCAGGAAGAGCTGGAGATACAGAGTGAAATCAATGATTTCTTTTTTTCCCCACTTAATAGTATTTTATTTTTTCCAATTACATGTAAAGATATTTTTCAACATTCAGTTTTATAAGATTCTGACTTTCAAATTATTTTCTCCGGTTCCCTCCATTGTCCCCAAGATGGCTTGCAATCTCATATAGGCTATACATGTACAATTTTATTAAACATATTTCCACATAAGCCACATTGTGAAAGAAGAATCAGAACAAAATGGGAAAACCACAAGAAGGAAAAAAAAGAGAGAAAATAGTATGTTTCAATCTGCATTCAGACTCCATAGTACTTTCTGTGGATGTGGATAACATTTTCCATCATGAGTCTTTTAGAACTGACTTAGATCACTATATTGTTGGGAAGAGCTAAGTCTATCAAAGTCAGTCATCACACATTACTGTATACAATGTTCTTGTGGGTCTGCTCACTTCATTCAGTGTCAGTTCATGTAAAGTCTTTCCAGGCTTTTCTGAAATCTGTCTGCTCATCATCTTAGAGTATTCCGTTACATTCATATACCACAACTTATTCAGTCATTCCCCAATTGATGGGTATCCCTTCAATTTCCAATTTTTTTGCCACCATAAAAAGAGCTGCTATTAATATTTTTGTACATGTGGGTTCTATTTCCTTTTTTATGATATCTTTGGGATACAGACCTAGTAGTGGTATTTCTGGATCAAAGAGTATGCACAGTTTTATAGCCCTTTGGGCATAGTTCCAAATTGCTCTTCAGAATGGTTGGATGAGTTCACAACTTCACCAACAATACATTAGTGTTCCAATTTTCCCACATCTTCTCCAACATTTATCATGTTCCTGTTTTATCATATTAGCCAATCTGATAGGTGTGATGTTGTACTTCAGTTGTTTTAATTTACATTTCTCTAATAAATAATGATTTAGAGCATTTTTTCATATGACTATAGACAGCTTTAATTTCTTCCTCTGATAATTGCCTGTTCATATCCTTTGACCATTTATCAATTGAGGAATGACTTGTATTCTTATAAATTTGGCTCAGTTCTCTATATATTTGAGAAATGAGGCCATTATCAGAGAAACAGGCTGTAAAAATTGTTTTCTAGCTTTCTGCTTCCCTTCTTATCTTGGTTGCATTGGCTTTGTTTGTGCAAAGACTTTTTAATTTAATGTAAACAAAATTATCTATTTTGTATTTCATAATGTTCTCTGTCTCTTGTTTGGTCATAAACTGCTTCCTTCTCCATAGATCTGACAGGTAAACCATTCCTTGCTCTCCTAATTTGCTTATGGTATCACCCATTATGTCTAAATCACGTACCCATTTTGACCTTATCTTGGTATATGGTATGAGATGTTGGTCAATGCCTGGTTTCTGCCATACTATTTTCCAGTTTTCCCAGTAGTTTTTGGCAAATGGTGAGTTCTTATCCCAGAAGCTGGAGTCTTTCAGTTTGTCAAACAAGAGATGACTGTAGTCATTGACTATTGTGTCTTGTGAACCTAATTTATTACACCAATCCATCACTCTACAGTTTTAGATATGATATGGTTAGGTCACCTGATATTCTTGATCTTCCAGACAAATTTTGTTATTATTTTTCCTACCTTTATAAAATATTTTTAGTAATTTAATTGGTATGGCACTGAATAAGCAAATTATTTTAAGTAGAATTGTCATTTTTATTATATTGACTCAGCCTACCCATGAACAACTGTATTTAGGTTTTTTTTCCATTTAGATATTTTTTCCATTTAGATCTGACCTTATTTGCCTGAAAAATGTTATAATTATGTTCATATAGTTCCTGAGTTTGTCTTGGCAGGTAGACTTCCAAATATTTTACATTTTCTACAGTTATTTTAAGTGGAATTTCTCTTTCTATCTCTTGCTGCTTGGCCTTGTTAGTAATATATAGAAATGCTGATGATTTATGTGGGTTTATTTTATATCCTCCAACTTTGCTAAAGTTGTTAATTACTTCAAATAATTTTTTTACTTAAGTCTCAAGGATTCTCTAAGTATACAGTCATATCATCTGCAAAGAGTGATAGCTTTGCCTATTTTAATTCCTTCAATTTCTTTTTCTTCTCTTATTGTTAAAGCTAACATTTCCAGTATAATATTGAACAACAATAATGATAATGGACATCCTGATCTTATTGGGAATGCTTGTAGCTTATTCCCATTGCATGTAATGCTTGCTGATAGTTTTATATAGGTGCTACTTATCATGGAAAACTCCATTTCTCCTTATGCTGTCTAGTTTTTTTAAATAGGAATGGGTGCTATATTTTGTCAAAAAGCTTTTTTCTGCTCTATTGAGATAATCATATGATTTCTGTTAATTTTGTTATTGATATGGTCAATTATACTGATAGTTTCCCTAATATTGAACCAGCCCTGCATTCCTGGTACAAATCCCATCTGGTTGTAGTATATTATTCTCATGGTAAATTGCTGTAATCTCTTTGCTAATATTTTTACTTAAAATTTTTGCATCTATATCCATTAGGGAAATTGCTCTATAATTTTCTTTCTTTGTTTTGGCTCTTCTTGGTTTAGATATCAGCACCACATTTGCATTATAAAAAGAATTTGGTAGGACTCCTTCTTTGCCTATTCTTCCAAACAGATAAAGTATTGGAATTCATTGTTATTTGAATGTTTGGTAGAATTCACTTGTAAATCTGGAGATTTTTCTTAGGGAGTTCATTGATGCTTCTTGAATTTCTTTTTCTGAAATGGGGTTATTTAAGTATTTTATTTCCTCTTCTGTTAATCTGGGCAATTTATATTTTCATAAATATTTAT
This sequence comes from Phascolarctos cinereus, assembly GCF_003287225.1. Classification (NCBI taxonomy): domain Eukaryota; kingdom Metazoa; phylum Chordata; class Mammalia; order Diprotodontia; family Phascolarctidae; genus Phascolarctos; species Phascolarctos cinereus. The sequence continues at coordinate 196,252,868 of NW_027555847.1, read as the reverse complement.
CCATTTCACTTAGGTTGCCAGATTTATTGGCATACAATTGGGCAAAATACCCTCTAATTATTGTTTTATTGTTTCCTCTTTATTGGTTGTGAATTCACCCTTTTCATTTTTGATACTGGATATTTGGTTTTCTTCTTTTTTTTTAAATCAAATTAACCAAAGGTTTATCCATTTTATTGGGTTTTTTTTTCTGCAAAGCCAGCTCTTAGTTTTATTTATTAGTTCGATAGTTTTCTTAATTTCAATTGTATTAATCTCTCCTTTGATTTTCAGAATTTCTAATTTGGTATTTAATTGAGGATTTTAAATTCGTTCTTTTTCTAGCTTTTTCAGTTGCATGCCCAAATCATTGATCTCTTCTTTCTCTATTTTATTCATGTAAGCATTTAGAAATATAAAATTTTCCCTAAGAACTGAAAATCTAAATAATTTCGAAGTCCTTTAGAAAAAGCAAAAGTTCTCTCACTTTTGTGAGTTTTACAATTCATTTTTGACAAGGAAAATTTTCATTTTGCTTAAAGGCTACTTTTTTTAATCTGTCTGACTTCCCCATGGAGACCTAGTGGATGAAGTATGTGTGTTGTATATGTAGTGCCTAACTGTCTGTTTGAAGGAGATAACTACCTATATTAAATGCTTCTTCAATGAACTCATAAGTTTCACTGGGCTTGTGCCAATAGGCATGAGCTATTTAGAATCCTGTCCTTTCTTCTAATTAATTTACAGATAACACAGAAACAAGGGTTAAAGACTAAATACAATTAGTCATGGATCATTCAAATGTTGGTCACCATAGTTACTAACACACAGTAACAGTCTCAAGGTGCCCCAAATAGAAGATAATGGAGAATGAGGAATATCTGTTCAAATACAGATCTCAAATGTAGAGCTAGAAGGAATCTCACAGGTCACATATTCCAACTCTCTAATTTTACAGATGAGGAATCTAAGGTACATGAAGGTTATCACTCCCACCTACACAGCGGTGGCTTCAATTAGTATGAGTAAAGAGGAGGGAGCAGGAAAGATAATAGGTCTAAGTATAAGTAAAATCTCATGGAAAACTTTTTTCCCCCTTTGCTTTTGACATTAATGCAATGTGAGCTATGGAATCATAGTTTTTAAGAGTTAGAAGGGACTTTAGAGTTTATGTAGTTAAATTGCCTCATTTTGCTAGTAATGAAACTAATACCTGGACAGATTGAAAGAACTGTCAAAAATCAGTCCAAGGACATACAGGAGACAGCTTGTGATTCCAATGTTAAATTTTTGGTCTGAACATTTACACATTGAAAAATCAGCTACTACAAATCAAGGCATGATTTACTGTTTCGTTGATTGTCTAGACTTAAAGTATGGAGAAAATATTAATGCAGATTAAACATAGATGTGTGTCATAAGTACATTTTTTGGCTGTTGTCGGAGAACCTAGGATTTACACGTTTATCAACACATTCTTGATTTAAACCCACCCATTTGTAATTACTGATACAGTGCTTTTTCCATTTCACTAGGCTGGTTTGTTACCTAAGAAATTAGAGTTTAATCCTGTTGCTATAATTTAAATGCAAGTGTTTCTGAATAATTCTTATCACCCTATCTTTTTTTTTCCCACAATCTGCCTTCAGTTACAAAAATTTCCTATGATTTTCTCTGGGATAAAGCCCAGAACAAATTAGAAAAAAAAAAGAATAACAAGGTTTTAAAACTGGGATTTCATATAGTTTGATTATCTCCTCATACTCCCATCCAGATCCTACTGCTTCTACCTGTCATTTGCTCCCTTCTCAAGAGGTACAAGAAGGAGTGTGCCTGTTTAACAACTAGCTTTTCATGACAAAAAAAAAATGTAGGTAGAACATATTTTTTTCTTTGTTTGTTTTTGAGGCAATCAAGCTTAAGTGACACAGTCACAGTCACACAGCTAGTAAGCGTCTGAGGCTCGATTTGAACTCATGTCTTCCTGACTCCAGGACTAGTGCTCCATCCACTGCAACACCTAGCTGTGCCTAGAGCACATTTTAAAGTTTAATCTGCATTATTAACATTTTCTCCATGACTTACTTAAATCTAGGCAATCAGCAAAACAATACATCAAGCCCTGATTTTGTTTGCTAGTTTCTGCGTTATTAAGCACACTAAAAATTTTACAATCCACTATTGAGAGTTGCTAGGAGCTGGCTCCAGCACATTCCTGCTTATAATCCAAGGAGATAAAAGAGGGAAAGGACCAAAAATATTTATAGCCATTCATTTTGTGGTGGCAAAGAAATGAAAACTAAAGGGGTGCCCACCAATTGGGGAATGACTGAACAAATTATGGTATATGAATGTAATGGAATATCATTGTGCTGTAAAAAATGACAAATGGGATGGACGCAGAGAAAACTGAGATTTATATGAACTGATATGAAATGATGTGATCAGAACCAGGAGTCTAGTTTACATGATGACAAACATTTTTATGCTCTGGTTATTTCTTTTATGTTATTTTTTTAAAATAATATTTTATTTTTTCCCCAATTACATGTCAAGTAAAATTTTTAGCATTCAGTTTTACAAGATTTTGAGTCCCCTTCTCTCCTCCCTTCCTGTCTTCTGAAAGTGGTAGGTAATTTGATACAGGTTATACATGACATAAACATTTGTAAGATAAACAATTTTGAAAGACTTGGGAACTATGATCAATTCAATAAACAATGATGATTCCAGAGGAATAGCAATGTTACCTACCATACAGATGTCTATTAGCTTTGATCCCAAAGAGACCTTACTCCAACCATGGCCTCAGAGGACTACAAGCAAGATAACATATAGTAAGTTGCATTCAATTTGTTTTTCATTTTAACTTGCCTTACAGGATAGAGATAGGGACTGGCCTATTCATAGGTCAATAAGTTGGCAGCAAGTGAGAGGACTCCCTCAACCAATGCAGGCTGACATTTTTTCTACAATTTGTAGTCAAAGTTACCTATTACACTAAAAGGTTAAATGATTTTCCCAGAGTCCATAACCAGTTTGTATCTGTAGCAAGATTTGAACCCAGGTGTTCCTGGCTTCAAGGCCAGTTCTTTATGAATTAGGCCACAACTTGTTCCTCTGTAACTTAGAAATGAATTTAGGATTACAAATGAATTTAGGGTTAGAAACAAATTTAGGGTTAGGGTTAGAAATGAATAGACCCAAATACTTCGGATACCTTACCTATGCTCTCAAGCTCTGCCATGTGAAAGAAAGCCTCAAGAATTTTAAGTGAGTAAGCCTTTGATTGTTAATATTTCTTTTTCACCAGAACTATTTTCAGAGTCATTTTTCCATTAACAGTAAATCATTTCTTCTTTGAATTTCCCCTTAACAGCAGTCTTCCAGTGGCTGTTAATTTCTTGGGCCTCGATTACAATCACATTTATCCAGCTGAACTGTGATTGAATGTGGATCTAATATGTATTTTCTGAAAATGTAACTGCAATTTAATATTAATTTTTTTAAATGACAGCAAAGTATACAGATTTCTTTTGTTCCCTCTAAATAAAAGTGGCTATCTTTAATGGGGGTGGGGGTGGGGAGGTGAGTGCATGGAAGAGAGAGGTAGTTTTATTTTTCTTCCACTGATGTTATTAGTCTAAGAGCACCAAAGCCACTGGAAGAAGAGTTTGTCTACTCTACATCAATGGTGTCAAACTCAAATGGAAACGTTTGTCATTAAACTATCTATAAGGATTTCTGTAGGCTGTGCATGACTTGGAAAACCACATGATGATATTATCTGTTTTATTTTATTTTTTGTGGCAGCTAGGTGGCACAGTGGACATAATTCAAGGGGCCTCGAGTCAGGAAGACCTGAATTCAAATCCAGCTTCAGATACTTACTACTTGTGTGACCCTAAGCAAATCACTTAACCCTGTTTGCCTCAGTTTCTTCATCTGTAAAATGAATGAGCTGGAGAAGGAAATGGCAAAGCACTGCAGTATCTCTGCCAGGAAAAGCCCAAAAAAGGCCAAGAAGAATCAGACATGACTGAAAAACAACTAAATAACGATCATATTTTCATTTATTTTGTTGAATATTTCACAATTACATTTTAATCTGGCTTGGGCTGCACTTGGGACTGTTGTAGGCCATGTGTTTGAAACCTTTGGTCTACACCTTCTACAAAATATGTCTTCCATGTCAATAAAGCCACCTTTTATTAGACAGCTTAGTATATTGGATAATATAACCAAAACACACCAATACAGCTTCTTCTTTCCTATGGAATAGTTTTATTGATTTGAATGGCTTTTCTTATTTCCTATAATTAAAGCCAAGAGGTTCACTATGGCTAAAAATGCCCACTAGAGCCATAACTAGTAATGTCGGTGCCTGGGGCAAGTGGTAGGAAATAGACTCCCAAAATAATTTAGTAATTCATGGCGTGAAAATTGTACAAGAAGTAATTCAGCAAATTCAGCTAAGTGGAATGGAGGAATTAATTATTATAGTGGTTTACAGATAGGTATTATTAATACTGTTTGTGTATTAGCTTATTGTTTTAAATAATTATTCTTGTTAACTAGGTATTAAGCTTATTTTTGTTGTTTCTACATTCCTTTGGCTGAAGGAATACTAGGGCTGGCAGAGACTTCTAAATATCCATATCCTAGAAGAAAGCCTATTTTGTCTCACTCAAGTTGTAACTGATCCTTTGCTGCTCGTGGGGCATCACAATCTTAAATTTTTTAAAATTATAAACAGCCTGATAAACCCAAAGATCCAAGTTTTTGGGACAAAAATTCATTATTTGACAAAAACAACTTGGAAAACTAGAAAACAGTATGGCAGAAACTAGGTATAGTCCAACATCTTACACTGTATACCAAGATAACATCAAAATGGGTACCATGATTTGCACGTAACAAGTGATACCATAAGCAAATTAGTAGAACATGGAACAGTTTACCTTTCAGATCTATGGATAAGGGAAGAATTTAGGACCAAACAAGATATAGAATACATTACAAAATACAAAACAGATAATTTTGATTACATAAGATTTAAAAATTTTTGCACCAATGCAACCAAAATTAGAAGAAAAGCAGAAAACTGAGGGGGGGGGAATGTTTGCAACAAGTATCTCTGCTAAAGGCCTCACTTCTAAAATATATAGAGAACTGAATCAAATTTATAAGAATACAAGTCATTCCCTAATTGATAAATGGTCAAAGATATGAACAGGCAATTTTCAGAAAAAGAAATCAGAGCTATTTATAGTCATATGTAAAAATGTTCTAAATCACTATTGATTAGAGAAATGCAAATTAAAACCTCAAACCTATCAAATTGGCTAATATGACAAAAAAGGAAAATGATAAATGTTGGAGGGGATGTTGGAAAATTGGGACACTAATGCATTGTTGGTGGAGTTGTGAACTGATCCAACCATTCTGGCAAGCAATTTCTGGAGAGCCCCTATGCCCAAAAGGCTATAAAACTGTGCATACTCTTTGACCCAGAAATACTACTGCTAGGTCTGCATCCCAAAAAGATTTTTTAAAAAGAGAGGGAGCACCTATCTGTACAAAAAATTTATAGCAGCTCTTTTTGTGGTGGCTAAAAATTGGAAATTAAGGGTATACTCATCAACATAGGAAAAGCTGAACAAGCTGTGGTATATGATTGTGATGTAATATTATTGTGTTATAAGAAATGATAAGCTGATGATTTCAGAAAAAAATGCCTAGAAAGACTTACATGAATTGATGCAAAGTGAAATGAGCAGAACCAAGAGAATATTGTACTCAGTAACATCAATATTGTAGGGGCAGTTAGGTGATGCAGTGGATAAAGCACCAACCCTCAAGTCAGGAGGACCTGAGTTCAAATCTGGCCTCAGACCAAACACTTGACACTTTCTAGCTATGTGACCCTCGGCAAGTCACTTAACCCCAATTGCCTAAAAATATAACAATAATAATAATGATAATAAATAAAAACAACAACAACAACAATGATATTGTACAATGAAAAACTGTGAATGACTTAGCTAGTCTCAGCAATACAATGATTGAAGGCAATCCCAAAGGATTCATGATGAAACATGCTATCTGCCTCCAGAGAAAGCACTGTTATTATCTGAATACATATTGAAGAATATTATTTTTCTTCCTCCTTCTTTCTTTCTTTCTTTCTCAGTCTTATTGTACAAAATGACTAATATGGAAATGTTTTACATAATTGTACATCTATAACCTAGAGAGGATGGAGAGAGGAAGGCTAGAATGTGGAATTCAAAGCTTTTTTTAGTGTAAAAATTGTGTTAACGTGTGATTGGGAAAAAAATAAAATATTTTTTAAAAAAATAAATTATAAATAATCCAAAGGGCAACAGAAAGATTCTTGATGTGTGTGAGAATGCATTAGCATCTTTATATCAAGAGCTTGCCTGTAAGTTGTGACAATAACAATTATTTAGACAATATATGACCAGAAAGAAAAGTAGGCTGGTTATACTGGAAGATGAAAGGTAAACTCGGATCCTGAATTTCAAACAGCTCAAGCTGTCCTGCTGCTGCCACCATATCTGCCTTATCTGTCATGTCCTGATCCAACCTCAGCATGACCCATGCTAACACTGGGCTCATTTTACTAGAAAGGCCTTTTACTCCTTCGAGATTTTATCACATCCAAAGATTTATGCTGCTGAAATAAGAGGTCACCTTTTGAATGTACACTTTATTATAGCAGGGTGGCTCCAATGTGAAAGGGTGGCTGCATCATGCATAGTGTCTTCCCAGGAAAGATAAGCTGTACCTTTGACCAGAACACTGAATTCCAGAACCTACTCCTGGTTGATTTCTTTCAACTGCACTAGAGACTTAAGAACTCTGACCACCTCAGAACAATGACCAACCATGATTCCAGAGGACAAATGATGAAACACCTTCTGACAGAGAGGTACTAAACTAAATACACAGAGTGAGACATACATGGACACAGCCAATATAGGAATTTATTTTGCCTGACTATTGTATTTGTTACAAAGGATTTTTTTCTTTCATTTTTTTTTCCAGTGTGGAAGGGGATGCTGGGAGGTAAAGAAAATAAATGCCTTCTAATTAAAAAAAAAAATTAAAGACTACCAGAACTTGTGGCCACTGGTGATGAGTATTGGTAGTAGCCAAACATTTCCATGTCACACTTCATCACTGCTTTTCATCTCTCATTGTAACAAATATAAGAAAAAGCCCTCCAAAAGGATCAAGGTTGGAGGAACCACTTTATGTCCCACATTTATAAATTCTTAACCAAACTGCAACAATTTATCTACTGATTGGACTGTCGAGATAGCAACTTGTCTTCCTCATCCTAAAATCCCCTTCACCAGACTGTTTCAGTCTGACTGCCAGAATTCCGCAGACCTAGAATATTCCATTTGATCCCTTCCTCTGCTTACAATGAATTTTGTTCTACTATCTGCCCAGGGTTTTGAAAATAAAACATTGTAAGAGTGCTCCTCTGTGGAAGCCGAAGAATTTATCTGTAAAGTGGCTCTTGCCCTCTGTTCTTATTTCTTGAGATTAGCTAGGAGCTGGTCACATGCATGACAATTATAAAAAACAAAATAAAACATTCTCAAAGCAGGCGTCACCAAGTGGGGAATGGTTTTTATGTAATTGGATCAAACTGGAACCCTTATGTCTCTAACAGGTGATTCTTTTATTTTTCTCTTCAACAAAAAAAAACCCTCCATTATTATTTTTTAAAGAGAGAGGTGAAATTAAAATAGCAAGAGGAACATTTCTAGTGCATTGAGCAGATACTCTATGGATAATGTATAAGAAAAGATGAAAAAAAAATTAGAATCAGATTGAGAGGTTTGCAGGGTGGATCAGTGGATCAGAACACAAACACCAAAGAAATCAGAGCCTCCAAAGTACTAAAGCTAAGAATGGGGGCAATTGGCATACATAATGGATAAGCAAAAAAAAAAATCCCACTTTATTTTTATTTATTATTCTTAAGAAAAAGTTTCTTTTGCCTTTGTGGGATGCGAATGCCTTTGACCTGCTTCATTTTCAACATATATCTGTTTGCTAACCTTTAGGCAACCCTATCCCTCTCCTGTCCCCACAAAGTCCCACCCCTGTCTCCCAGGGGTTTACCATAATGACGTCAAACTTATTACAGCAACCCAGCTGATTTAGGCCTTTGCAGTTCAGAATTCTCAAGCTCAAACAATTCTCTAGCTCAGTCTCACCAGCAGCAGATAGCATGTGCCATAGTGCCCAGAGGAATCTACTTTTAGTAAATTTTTTGTTCATTTGCAAGAACTGCATTTGTTACACAAGTGAGTTGAATTTTGAGATTTGCAAAAGCCAAGAGCACAGTTATTTTCATTTGATTATATAAAATGTTGAGTAGCGGAAAGCTTCATCAAGCAAGGAAGGAATCTGTGACAGAGTTCTCTCTTTCTTCCTTAAGGCTAATGACTCCCATTCCCTCTAAGTGGACACCCAAATCCCTGCTCTGGTGTGGATGTTGCACCTGCATCCTGAAGGAATGAAGAAACCCTATGCCTCTGGGCAGGAGATGAAAGATCATTAATGTTGGCTGCCTGGTGGTGTAAAGCAAAGTGATCTAAACCTGTTGCTGGAAATTCATCACACCCTTTACTTGTCCAAAAAAACAGATAAGCAGAGTGGCAGAGACTAATTCCGAAACAGGAAGCTTAATATATTATTTAGGTTTCCAATTAAACATCTGCATGTTAAGTAGTGACAGAGCTGATTGTCCTTATGTGCCTTTGCAATCTTTACAGCACAGCACGTATTATTTGTTTTAGCTCTTCTCTCTAGCAACGTACCCTGGCATATTCTCATTGTACAGCATTATTACATTATTAGTACCATCTTCTGGATATTGATTGTTCTTCAAATGCCTTGTATTTTTATTATACCAGTCCAGGTTGGTAGTAAAAGAGAAAAAGCAAGGATTTGAGGATTGTTTCAAATGGAGAAAGAATGCAGTGCCTTGGTCTATCTCAGGAACTTGCAGTAACAAAAACAATTGTATGGTTATTTTCACTCCTCTGGAAAAAAAAAGGCAGTACCAGATTCCTTTCCCTGTTCTTTTTGAGCATTGAGTTCTGATACCATTCCTCTTCAATGTCTTTGGAGTGTCCCCAGCATTTAGCATAGCATCTGACACATAGTAAGTGCTTAATAAATGTTTGTTGATACGGAGAATCGTGAATTCATGTGAACCAATAAAGAGTGAAATAAGCAGAGCAACGAAAACAATGTATGAAAGCACTTCAACATATAAATGGAAAGAAAAAACACAAAATAATCAAAAGTGAATATCAAGAGAACTTCCAGGTCACAAGAGCAAACATTTTCTCTGGTCCCCATGACCTCTCAAACCTCTCCAAAACAGAAATTATGCATCAAAAATAAAGCAACTTCAGCCATCTGCATAGTGTAGGACTCTCAGAATTAAAAAGAAAGTTATTTTTAAAAAACAACAAAAGCCATGAAGGGATGTTTACTGAGCCTGAGCTCACCTAGTACCTTGCCTCCTCCTCCCATACTACCAACAGATAGCAGACCCACATACATGACATAGGATTTCAATAAAACTCACCTTCTCACTGTGGACCTTCTCCCTCTCTCCAGTACCATGGAGCACCCAGCCCCAGGCTGTGGAAATTTGCCCTGGCCATGACCATCAGACAGTGATGCCATGAGCTCTTTAGGAGTAAAAGCACTTGGTGGAGGTGCCACAACCCTGTAGCAACAGCACTGCCAAGCTCTGAACTGCCAGTGCCAGGGTGGACAATCCCATAAAATCATCAGAGTCAATGCTGAGGATGTCAACCCCATAGCACCTGTACTACAAAGCTCCAAATTACTGGTGCGGGGCCACAGAACTAAGGAACACGGAACAAGACAGGACACAAGAACAGGACACTGTGTATACAGGAGTACAGTGTGCAGCACTCCAATAAGCCTGAGGGAAAGAACAAAAAACCTAACTGGGACAATTTCTGACCATCTAAACGTTACTTGGGGCAGAGATCTAGGCTGATGAACCCTAAATTGCCCCAGTGTAATTTCCCTCCAAGGAAATTACAGGGGGGGAAAAAGTCAGTAAGTGAGAGATAGGAGAAAAGGCGGGGGGGGGAGGGGTGTGAAGCAACTGAATCACCAAAGATTTAAGGAAGAAAAAACTCAAAGACCTTAAACACAAGCAGATAAATCATCAGGAAAAACAGTAACAATGGAAGGAAATACAGCCTCCCGATCTAGTAAACAAATTCAGGCGTCTATGAATAAATACAGCAAAACAAAGGAAAATGATTCAACTTTTGGTGAGACAAAGGATCTTCTGGAATGTGAGAATATGCAATCACAACAAGTTATTCTTGATTAGTACTAATCTTCAAAAATATAAAACACCCGAACTATCAGAAGACTGAATAGAGATCTTAAACAGCCCAGTCTCAGAAAAGGAAATAGATCTAGGTGTAAAGGAACTGCCAAAGGAAAAAAAAAAAAGACAAAACCCCTAGTCCAAATGAATTTATTGGAAAGTTCCATCAAATTTTAAAAGAACACTTAGAATCATATTTCACAAATTATTCTTTAAAATTGAAAAAGAATGTTTTTATGAAACAAATACAGTTGTAATACCTAAACCAAGGAAACATAAAACATATAAAGCAATAGGTTAATATCATTAACAAACACTGACTCAAAAAACATTAAACAAAATCATATCACATAGATTTATCCAAGAAATCATTCATCATGATCAAGTAGGATTTATATCAGAGATACAAGAATAGTTCAACATTAGGATATCAACATAATTAATCATACTAAAAACCAAAATATCCAAAATCATATGAACATCTCAATAAATGCAAAGAAAAATCTTTTAACAAAGGACAACATCACTTTATGCTGAAAACCTTATAAAGTATTGGCATAGAAGGATATTTTTTAATGTCAATAAAAGCATCTATCTAAAACCAAAAGCAAGAATAATAGGTAATGAGGTACACTAGTACCTTTTCCAATAATTATGGAGTGAAGCAGAGATGCCCACTCTCCCCACTATTTTTTGATATAGTTCTGGAAATGCTAGCAATCGCAATAAGACAACAAAAAGGAATTAAAGGAATAAGGATATGTAAAAAGGAGATAAAACTGTCCCTGCTCCCTGATAATATTGTGGTTTACCAGGAAAACCCCAGAGAATCAGCAAATATACTCAATTATTAGATTCAGGAAAGTTATAGGCTACAAAATAAGCCTTCATAAATCAAACAGAAGAAGCACTAATAAGGAAATTCTATTCCAATAGCTGCAAAATGCATATCATGGGATCAATATCCCAATCACAAAGCATTCCTTAAAGAAATAAAGAACTTATATAGTTGGAGGAATATTCAGTGCTCCTGGCTGGGTCATGCCAACATAATAAAAATGATAATATTAACAAAGTTAATTTGAATCCAGGTCAAACCATTGAACATAACAGTAATACAAGTCTGTGCTCCAACCACTAATGTTGAAGAAGCCAAAGTTGCTCAGTTCTATGAAGACCTTCAACTTCTTCTAGAAATAACATCCAAAAAAGATGTCACATTCATCATAGAGGATTGGAATGCTAAAGCAGGAATTCAAAAGATAATTGGAATAAAAGGCAAGTTTGGCCTTGGAGTACAAAATGAAGTGGGGCAGAGACTAATACAGTTTTGTCAAGATAATTTACTAGTCATAAGAAACACTCTTCTTCAACAACCCGAAAGGTGATTCTACACATGTGCATCACCAGATTGTCAATATCAAAATCAAATTGATTATCTACTTTGAAACTAAAGGTGGAAAAGCTCTATACATTCAGTTAAAACAAGACCTGGAGCTGGTCATGACTCAGATCATGAGCTTCTTATTGCAAAATTCACACTTAAATTGAAGAAAGTGGGGGAAACCATCAGACCATATAGGTATGACCTAAATAAAATCCCTTATGAATATGAATATGGAGGTGATGAATAGATGCAAGGGAACAGATCTGGTAGATAGAGTACCTGAAGAACTATGGACAGAGGTTCTCAATACTGTACAGGAAACAGCAACCAAATAACATTGCAAAGAAAAAGAAGAGCAAGAAAGCAAAATGGCTGCCTAATAAGGCTTTATATATAACTAAAGAGAGAAGGAACACAAAAGGTAAAGGAGAAATGGAAAGATAAACCCAAGTGAATGCAGAATTCTAGAGAATAACAAGGAGAGATAAGTTTTTCTTAAATGAGCAAAGGAAAGAAATAGAAATAGAATGAGAAAGACAAGAGATCTCTTCAAGAAAAGTACAGACATCAAGAGAACCTTTCATGCAAAAATGGGCATGATAAAAGACCAAAATAGTAGTGACTTAATAGAACTAGAAGAGATTTAAGAAGAGACAACAAGAATATACAGAAGAATTATACAAGAAAGATCTTTTTTTTGGTAAATAGTATTTTATATTTTTTCAAATTATATGTAAAATAGTTTTAATTTTCCCCCTCCTTTCTATCCCCCACCCCAAGACAGCAAGTAATCTGATATAGGTTATACATGTGCAATCATATGAACATATTTCCACACGAGTCGTGTTGTAAAAAGAAGAAACAGAACAAAAAGGAAAAGCCAATAAAAATAATATGCTTCAATCTGCATTCAGACTCCATTCTCTGGATGCGAATAGCATTTTCCATCATGAGTCTTTTGGAATTATCTTGGATCATTGTGTTGCTGAGAAGAGTTAACTCAATCATAGTTGATCATCATACAATGTTGCTGTTACTGTGTAGAGTGTTCTCCTGGTTCTGTCCACTTCACTAAGCATCAGTTCATGCAAGCCTTTCCAGGTTTTTCTGAAATTTGTTTGCTCATCATTTCTTATAGAACAATAATATTTTAGCACAATCATATATCACAGCTTGTTCAGTCTTTCCCCAATTGATGGATATCCCCTCAATTTCCAGTTCGTAGCCACCATAAAAAGAGTACCTATAAATATTTTTATACAAATAGGTCTTTCCCCCCTTTTTTAATCTCTTTCAGATACAGAGCTAGCAGTGGTATTGCTGGATCAAAGGGTGTGCACAGTTTTATAACCCTTTGGGCATAGTTCCAATCTCTTCAGAATGGTTGGATCAGTTTTAAACTCTGCCAACAATGCATTCTGATATCCCTTCCAATATCCAACATTTCCCTTTTTTGGCATATTTTAGCTAGTCTGATAGATGCTAAGTAGCACCTCAGAGTTGTTTTAATTTGCATTTCTCTAATCAGTAGTGATTTAGAACATTTTTTCATATGACTATAGATAGCTTTAATTTCTTTATCTGAAAACTGCTTGTTCATATCCTTTGACTATTTATCAGCTGGGGAATGACTTGTATTCTTGTAAATTTGAATCAATTCTCTATATATTTGAGAAATGAGGCCTTTATCAGAAACAATGGCTATAAACATTGTTTCCCATCTTTCTGCTTTCCTCCTAATCTTGGTTGCATTGATTTCATTTGTGCAAATTTTTTAAAAAATTAATGTAATCAAAATAATCCATTTTGAATTTCATAATATTCTCTATCTCTCTTTTGGTTATAAATTCTTCCCTTTCCCCTGGATCTGACAGGTAAATTATTCCATGCTCTCCTAATTTGCTTATACTATCACCCTTTCTGTCTCAATCAGGTACCCACTTTGACCTTATCTTGGTATATGGTATAAGATATTGGTCTATATCTGGTTCCTACCATACCACTTTCCAGTTTTCCCAGAAGTTGTTTTTTGTTTGTTTGTTTGTTGTTGTTGTTGTTGTCCTTTTTTATCAAATAGTGAGTTCTTACCTTAGAAGCTGGAGTCTTTGAGGTTACCAAACAGTAGATTACTAAAATCATTTATAACTGTATCTTGTGTACCTAATCTGTTTCAATGATCTAGCACTCTATTTCTTAGCCAGTACAAAATAGTTTTGATGATTGCTGCTTTATAATATGGATCTGGTAAAGGTAGGCTCTCTTCCTTTACATTTTCTTTATTAATTCCTTTGAATTTTGTTACTATTTTTTCTAGCTCTATAAAATAATGCTTTGGTAGTTTGATTGGTATGGCATTAAACAAATTAATTAATTTAGGTAGTATTGTTATCTTTATTATATCAGCTTGGCCTACCCATGAGCAGTTGACATTTTTCCAATTATTTAGAGCTGACTTTATTTGTGTGAAAAATATAGTTCCTGGATTTGTCTTGGCAAGTAAACTCTCAAATATTCTATTCTAAAATTTCTACAGTAATTTTAAATGGAATTTTTCTTTCTTTCTTTTCTTGCTGAGCTTTGTTGGTAATACATAGAAATGCTAATGATTTATGTGGGTTTATTTTATATCCTACAACTCTGCTAAAATTTTTAATTATTTTAAGTAGTTTTTTAGTTGATTTTCTAGGATTCTCTAAGCATATCATCTGTAAAGCATGATAGTTTTATTTCCTCATTGCCTAGTCTAATTCCATCAATTTCTTTTTCTTTTCTTATTGCTAAAGCTAACATTTCTAGAACAATATTGAATAATATTGGTGATGATGAGCATCCTTGCTTCACCCCAATCTTATTGGGAAAGCTTGTAGCTTATCACCATTACAAATAATGCTTGCTGATGGTGTTAGATAGATACTGCTTATCATTTTAAGGAAAGTTTCATTAATTCCTATAATTGCCAGTGTTTTAAATAGGAATGGGTGCTATATTTTGTCAAAAGCTTTTTCTGCATCCATTGAGATAATTATTTGATTTCTGTTGATATTGGTATTGATATAATCAATTATGATAATAGTTTTTCTAATATTGAAGAAGTCCTGCATTCCTGATATAAATCCCACCTGGTCATAGTGTATTATCCTCATGATAAGTTGCCGTAATCTCTTTTCTAATATTTTATTTAGAATTTTTGCATATATTCCTTAGGGAAATTGGTCTACAATTTCTTTCTCTGTTTTGGCTTTTACTGGTTTGTTTATCAACACCATATTTGTATCATAAAAGGAATTTGATAGGACTACATCTTCATCTGTTTTTCCAAATAGTTTATATATTATTGGAATTAACTATTCTTTAAATGTTTGATAGAACTCACTTGTAAATCCATCTGGCCCTGGAGATTTTTTCTTAGGGAGTTCACTGATAGCTTATTTAACTTCTTTTTCTAAAATGAGGTCATTTAAATAATTTATCTCCTCTTCTATTAATCTGGGAAATTTATATTTTTGTAAATCTTCATCCATTTCACTTAGATTGTCAGATTTATTGGCATACAGTTGGTCAAATACCCACTAATTATTATCTTAATTTACTCTTCATTAATGGTGAATTCACCCTTTTCATTTTTGATACTGGTAATTTGTTTTTCTTCTTTCTTTTTTTAATCAAGTTAACCAAAAGTTTATCTATTTTATTGTGTTTTTTTTTTCATAAAACCGGCTCTTAGTTTGATTTCTTAGTTTAATAGTTTTCTTAATTTGAATTGTATTAATCTCTCTTTTGGTTTTCAGAAATTCCAATTTTGCATTCAATTAAGGTTTTAAAATTTTTTTAGCTTTTTTAATTGTATGTCAAATTCATTGATTTCTTCTTTCTCAATTTTATTCATGTAAGCATTTAGAGATATAACTTTCCCCTAAGTAGTGCTTTGGCTGCATTCCATTAGTTTTGGTGTGTTGTCTTACTATTGTCATTTTCTTTGGTGAAATCAGATTATTTTTATGCTTTGTTGTTTGACTCACTCATTCTTTAGGATTAGATTATTTAGTTTCCAACTAATTTTTAATCTATCTTTCCATGGTCCTTTATTACATGTAATTTTTACTGCATTATGATCTAAAAAGTATGCATTTGATATTTCTGCCTTTATGCATTTCATTGTGAGGTTATGTCCTAATACATGTTCAATTTTTGTGTTGTTGCTATGTACCACTGAGAAAAGGTATATTCCTTTCTAACCCCATTCAGTTTTCTCCAGAAGTCTATCATAACTAACTTTCCTAAAATTCTATTCACCTCCTTAACTTCTTTCTTGTTTATTTTGTGGTTAGATTTATCTAGTTCTGAGGGAGGGAGGTTGAGGTCCCCCACTAGTATAGTTTTGCTGTCTATTTCTTCCTGTAACTCATTTAACTTCTCTAAGAATTTAGATGCTATATCATTTGGTGCATATGTTTAGTATTGATATTACTTCATTGTCTATGATATCTTTTAGCAAGATGTAGTTTCCTTCCTTGTCTGTCTTAATTATATCTACTTTTGCTTTTGCTTTGTTTGAGATCAGGATTGCTACCCCTGCTTTTTATTACTTCAGCTGAAGCATAATAGATTCTGCTCCGACCCTTTACTGTCTTTCTGTTTCAGATGTGTTTCTTTTAAACACATCTTTAATCCACTCTGCTATTGACTTTCATTTTATGGGAAAGCTTATCCCATTCACATTCACGATTATGATTAATAACTGCAGATTTCCCTCCATCCTATTTTCCCCCTTTTTATACTTTTTTCTCCCCTTTCACCCTATCTTTCCTCACCAGTGTTTCACTTCTTACCACCACCTTCCCCAATCTGCCCTCCCTTCTATAAGTCCCACTACCTTTTCTTTCCCCTTTTTCCTCTTACTTCCCTTTAGGGTAAGATAGATTTCTCTACTTAACTGAGTAAGTATGTTATTCCCTCTTTGAGCCGAATCCAATAAGAGTAACATTCAAATAATGCTCACCCTCTCCCTTCTCTGTAACAGGTCTTTCATGCTTCTTCATATGATATAATTTACCCCCCTTCTGCCTCCTCATTTACTGTTCTCCCCCTTTCACCCTTTAATTTTTTTTTATCATCACATCAAAGTCAACTTATACCTACCCCCTCTCTCTAAAAATACTCCTTCTAACTGTTCTAGTAAAGATACAGTTCTTAAACCTTACAATATCATCTTCCCATGTAGAGACATAAAGTTTAATTTTATTGAATAACATTTTTTTCTTTCCTATTTACCTTTTTATACCTCTTGTGAGTCAAATTTTCTCTTCAGTTCTGTTCTTTTCATCAGGAAAGTTTGAAAGTCCCTTATTTCATTGAATCTCCATCTTTTCCCCTAAAAGACTATGCTTAATTTTGCTAGGTAGTTAATTTGTGGTTGTAATCCAAGCTCTTTTGCCTTCCAGAAGATCATAATACAAGCTATCTGATCCTTTAATGTAGAAGAGAGATTTTAACATTTCCAATAACCACAATGGTGTGGTTAGAGCCAGACGTCCTGGAGAATGAAGTCACATGGGCCTTAGGAAGCATTGCTAACAATAAAGTTAGTCTGGGGATGGAATTCCAGCTGAGCTACGTAAAGTTGTTAAAGTTGTTAAAGTGCTGCACTCTATATGACAACAACTTGGGAAAACTCAACAGTGGCCCCTGGATTGGAATAGATCAGTTTATGTTCCAGTCCTAAAGAAGGGCGAAATCAAAGAATGTTCAAATTACTGGAGGGTTGCACTTATTTCACATGCCAGCAAGGTTATGCTTAAGATACTGAAAGCTAGGTCTCAGCAATAAGTGAACCAAGAATATGTGAACCAGAAGATCAGGCTGGTTTTTAAAGAACCAGAGACCAAATTGTTAACATTCACTGGATTATGGAGAAAGCAAGAGAGCTCCAGAAAAACATCTATTTCTGCTTCATTGATTACACTAAAGCCTTTGACTGTGTGAATTACTATAAAATGTGGTAAGTCCTCAAAGAGATGGCTATATCAGATCATCTAACTTGTCTCCTGAGGAACCTGTATGTATGCAGGTCAACAAGTAACAGTTAGATCCAAACATAGAACAAGTGATGGGTTTAAAATTGGAAAAGGAGTGTGACAAGGCTGTATATTGTCACCTTATTTAACTTATATGCGAGTACTTTATGTGAAATGCTATGGTGGGTGAGTCAAAAGCCAGAATTAAAGTTGCTCAGAGAAATGTCAACAGTCTCAGATATGTAGATGATACCACGCTGATGACAGGAAGTGGAAAAGAATTAAGAAGCCTTTTGATGAGGGTGAAAGAGGAGAATATAAAAACTGACTTGAAACTAACATCAAAAAGACTAAGATCATGGCAACTGGTCCCATCACTTCCTGGCCAATAGAGGGAGGAGAAATGGAAGCAGTGTCAGATTTTATGTTTTTGGGCTCAAAGATCACTACAGATCCTACAGCCAGGAAATTAAAAGATCCTTGCTCCTTGGAAAGAAAGCTATGGCAAATCTGGACCACATACTACAAAATAGAGACATTGCCTTGACAAAGGTCTGTATAATCACAGGTGTGGTCTTTCCAATAGCAATGTATGGCTGTGAGAGTTGGATTGTAAGGAAAGCTGAGTGCTGCAAAATTGATGCTTTTGAATTGTGGTGCCGGAGAAGACGTTTGAGAATCCCTTGGACAGTAAGGTGGTCACATCAGTCAATACTTTAAGGAATTAATTCAGGGTATTCACTGGAAAGTTAAATACTGAAGCTGAAGCTTAGATACTTTGGCCAGATAATGAAAAGACAAGAATCACTGGATATTAGGAAAGATTGAAGACAAAAAGAGAAGGTAATGACAAGAGGATGAGATAGGTAGATAGTGTCATGGAAGCAACAAAAATAAGCTTGGACAGACTCTGTAAGATGGTGGCAGGTAGTAGGGGCTGGCGTGCTACAATCTATGGTGTCATGAAGAGATGCACACAACTGATGACTGAATAACAACAAAAAACAAAATTAACTTACAATTTTAATGCTATAGCAATCAAGTTACCAGGGGAATACTTTACAGAACTTAATGAAGTAATAACAGGAATAACAAGGAAAATAAAATAAAAGATTTAGATTATCAATGGAAATGTTGAAAAAAAATAAGGACAAAGTGGGAATAGCATTTCTGGACCTCAAAGTATATTATAAAACAACAGTTATCAAAATCATTACCTACCTTGTAGAATATTAAGCATAAACTTTCTGGCATGTGAAATAAGTGCAATTGTTCAATAACTTGAACATTCTTTGGTATTGCCCTTCTTTAGGACTGGAACATAAACTGATCTTTTCCAATCCAGTGGCTACTGTTGAGTTTTCCAAATTTGCTGTCATATTGAGTGCAGCACTTTAACAACATCATTTTTTAGGATTTTAAGTAGCTCAGCTGGAATTTCATCCCCTCCACTATCCTTATTGTTATCAATGCTTCCTAAGGTCCACATGACTTCATTCTCTAGGATGTATGGCTCTAGATCAGTAACCACACTATTGTGGTTATTGGTGATACTAAGATCTTTCTTCTATATTAAAGGATCCACATTCCAAGCCCTCCAATCCAGAATCATATTCTCCTATCATATTCTGCAAGGCAAAAGAGCTTGAATTACAACCAAATTGATATTGACTAAAGAACAAACTAGACAAGGGAGATTCAGAAACAATAGAGCTCAATAAACCAGTATCTGATAAAGTAGAAAACAAATTAGCTAGGATAAAATGCCTTATTTTAAAATGTTTTTAGAAAAAACTCTTGGGAAAACTGACATGCTGACAGAAATTAAGCTTAGAGAAAAACCATATTCCACAATACATTTTAAATGCATATGTGACCTTAATATTAAAGATCATACTTTTAAAAAATTTAGAAAGGAAGCATATCATGTACCTTGCATAGCTATAAGTAAGTAATATATTCTTAATGAAACAAGAGATAAAGACAATTGCCAAATATAAAACAGATAACTTGGATTACACGAAACTGAACAACTTCTTACAGATAAAATTAATGCACTTAGGATAAGAAGGTAAGTGGCCAAATGAGAAAAAAAAATCATTGTATCAAATTTCTCTGATAATTGTTTGGTATCCAAGATATATAAACAATTAACATATCTAAGATTAATAGCCATTCCCCAATAGTTAAAGGATATGAACAAATAGTTCTCTAAAGGAGAATCATAAAGTATTTATAGCCACATGAAAAAATGCTCCAAATCACTAATTAGTGAAATACAAGTCAAAAGAAGTCTGAAGTTTCACCTCACATCTTTCAAATTCATTAAAACACACATACACATACACATACACACACATACACACACACACACACACACAAAATGGTGACAGTTTATATTGGAGGGGTTGTGGAAAGATAGGCACACTAATATATTGTTGGTGGAACTGTGAAATTTGAAATAATGCAAATAACATGACTAAAATATCTATACCCTTAGAACCAGAGACTCCATTACTGTCCTTATACCCCAAGGAAGCCTTTGATAAGAAAACAGTCCCCACATACTCCAAAATATTTTTTTTCTGAGCCTTCTTTACTTTTTCTTTTTTTTCTTCATTTAATTTATCAAATCTTAAAACAAACTAAAATGAAGAGAGGCACTTTACAGACATAAAACCATGCAACAAAGAACCCATAGGAAGAAGAGCTTAAAATAGACTGTATATGGTATCTTCTCTGTTGCTCTTTTAAGGAATTTGTTGTTTTTATCAGAAATGGGTATTAAACATTCTTTTTTAATTATACATTTCTATTTCATTTTTTAAATTATTTTTAACTTTTGAACTGTTAAGTATTTTTTCTCTTTTTTGAAATTTATTTTTAATTTTCAACATTCATTTCCTTAAGGTTTTGAGTTTAAAATTTTATTTTCCTCTTTTTCCTCTCCCCTCCCCAAGACTGTATGTAATCTGATATAGGCTCTATTTATACATTCATATTAAATATATGTTCACATTATTCATGATGTAAAGAAGAATTAGAACTAATGGGAGAAACCACAAGAAAGAAGAAATAAAACAAAACAACAAAAGGAGAGCAAATAGTATGCTGGAAGAGATGGTAGTAAGTATACATATGGAGGGATTGCCCTTTGCAAAAAGGGTCACCTCTTTGTCAGAGCCAAGTCTAAAGGAAAGGATAAGGAGGAATAGTTTCAAAGTTTTTGAGATGTAGAGAAGAGGAGAAGAGTAAGCTCACAGCAAATGGTCTCTATTTTTCCACTAAAATATGAAGCAAGATCCTCAGCTGAGATGATGGGAGTAGAGCAGACAGTGTAGGAAGCTTGTGGAGAAAAGAGGTTTGGAATAATCTTTGTGAGGAATGGGACAGAGAGAATCAACCAGGAAGGAGTAAATGGATTTTCTTGCTGTGGTAAGGACCTTGTTGAGATTCAACTAATTTGCACGGCACCCTATTGACTCATTTTCATTATTTCCTCTATCTTTATTAGGCAACACATGAGTACGAACAGAGGAAGCAGATTAAAGTAAGATTGGCATTCATCAAAGGATAAACATCAATAGGACAGGGTTTACAAGTGGTTCAAGAGTAGAAAGCAATATACAATTGAAATCGTTAACTACTAGGTCAAGTTGGGAAGTAAGGAAAGTGAAGCTAGATCAGGGGTGATAGTATGGGAAAGTATGAAAGGACAAAGGCCTGGAGGGCTTTCGAAGGTTAAAAAAAAATTTAGGTCTGGGAGAGATGGAATGATTGGAGGTTATAAAACAATATTTTTTTACTTAAAATGGGGTATTTGTGGTGTATGGTAAAATCAAGCATGTGACCATCCCTGTGTGTAGCTGATATGGAGGGAAGGAGCAGGTCATAGGAAATAAGAAGATCGTGGAATTGGGAGGTTGGGGTATTTAAGGAAACATCAATATATGCAAAAATATTTATAGTAGTTCTTTGTGATAGAAAAAAAACCAGGAAACTAAGGGAATGAAATGACTAAACAAATTATGGTATAGGAATGTAATAGAATACTATTACGCTGTAAGAAACAAGGAAATCGGTTATTTGAAAGAGACATAGAAAGCCATGTGTGAACTGATAACATTCAGCTAAGCAAAACCAGAAGAATAATTTATACTATAACACCAGTGCAATAAAAAAATGAAAAATTTTGAAAACTGTGAGAGACCATACATAATGACCATACCAATGACCATACATAATTCCAAAGGACCAATGAGAAAGTGTTCTATCAACCTCCTGACAGAGAGGTGATATACAGAATGAAACATTTTTTGGACACAGCTGATGAGGGAATATGTTTTACTTGTATATCTTTTGTAAAGATTTTGTTTTTCTATTTTTAATGAGGTAAGGAGTGGGAGGGAGAGAAAATAGATTTCTATTCATTAAAAATTTTATTAAAAAAAAGTAAGTACAGGTATCAAGGTGGTGAAGAAGCCTGCAGGACAAATACTGAATTTTTAAGAAAAACAAGAAATTGACGTGGGCTAGGGAGAAACAGATAACCCCTACTTGTATCTGGGTGGTGTAGTAAATTTGAATAGAGTTAAGTGCAAAGGAAGAAAGTTTGCTATGTGATTCAGAAAAAGTGACAGTATGGAAGGGGTAATGGGAAGAGAGAAAAGCAAAGGCAATACAATGGGGGTTGAGTAGCAATACAGTGTCATCTGGGAGGGGAAAGACTGTGGAAGGAACCTGAGAGGAAAAACTCCAAATTAAGGGAAGTTTGTTATCTACGGAATTAGAGTTCCAGAGGCACAGATGGAGGAGCAGCTGAGGATAAGGGCCTCTGAGAGGTACAGGTTGAGGTGAATGGGAATGAGAGAAGAGGTTTAAGTTGAAGAGAAGAGGTGGCTTACTTTAGGTAGCCAATGTGGGGCTTGAGGAGGCAATTGTATGAGTTCATTAGACATAGGGGTTGAGTTTGGACAAAAGACATGGAAGATTATGGAGTATTACCTATCTCAGCTCTACCTGTGTACTCTAGACTCCACTGAAAAACTTTTGTTTTATCCCCATTTGAGACAGAAAAGAAAGTAATTCCATTGTTGAGGAAATACTCTGAAAACATCACTTCTTTAAAAAGCTCTGTTTTGAAAAAAGATTCATAGCAGTAATGAATGTATTTTTTTAAACCTTAAATGTCCAAACATAGAGGAATAGTTGGAATAAATAGAGGAATAAACAGAGGAATAAAAACATTAGTGTGTTTTTGAATACTATATAATAAAATTAAGACAAGCAAGCATGAGTTGCTATCGAAACAGGGTCTCTCTGCTGGTAGGCCCCAGGGTGGAGTCTCATTGCTGGTCAGCCCTGGGGTGAGGCTTCACTACTGGTCAGCAATGAGGTCAAGGCCTAGCTGGTTGCTTGTCCTGAGGGTGGGGTCAGTGGGTGGGGCCTTGCTGCATAGCATAGGCTGCTCACTTGCCTGGGTGGCAGCTGGCTTGCTGGAGGGAGGGCCCTCATCGGTGCATTTCCCCAGGCTTGGAGCCTTGCTGCAGGCTCCCTGCTGTGAGGTTGGCTGGCTGCTGCTGCTGCTCTTGGACCTCACTTCTTTCCCACACCAGTGAAATAGACTTTTCCTGCATTGTTGGTAAGCTGCTTCCCTGCTCCTAGATCAATTTTGAGGTGGTTTTAAAAAAAATTGTAAATACATTGCGAAATAGTACTTAAACAGATCCATATAAGATGATAAGTGATGAAGAATGAACAAAGAGACTTCCAGTGCCAAGATGTCGAAGTAAGGAAGGGAACCCTTTGAAGCTTTCCCAAATTTCTTTCCAAACAACTAGAAAACCACTTCAGAATTGATCTAGGAGCAGGGAAATAGCTTACCAGTAAGGCAGGAAAGGTCAGTTTCACTGCGGTGGGAAAGAAGTCAGGTTCAAGAGCAGCAGCAGCAGCAGCAGCCAACCTCACAGCAGGGAGCCTGCGGCAAGGCTCCAAGCCTGGGGAAATGCACCAGCAAGGGCCCTCCCTCCAGCAAGCCAGCCCCCCACCCCAAACAGCAAGGCCCCACCCAGTGACCCCACCCTCAGGACAAGCAACCAGCTAGGCCTTGACCCTATTGCTGACCAGTAGTGAAGCCCCACCCCAGGGCTGACCAACAATGAGACCCCACCCTGGGATCTGCCGGCAGAGACACCCAACAGCAGGGCCCCACCTCCCCCCAACACCAACAAGAAGATCCCTCCTCCAGAGCCAGCCACCAGAAAGACACTGTTACCATAGCAGCCTAGCAGCAAGGTCCCTCCTCTGTAGCACTTCAGCAACTAAATTCCACACCCAAGGAAGACAACAGGGAAGCCCCACACCCCTTAGCACAAGCCAGATGGGAAGTCTACCCTCCAGAGAAAGCAAGCTGCTAACCCCTGAAGCCCAGTGAAAGCCAGCAATAAGACCCAGAGTCCCAGCACGAAAAGCTCAGGATATTACTTCAAGACCAGAGCCCAGCTGAAAACACCAAGTCACAAAAAAAGGGAGAAAAAAATGAGCAAAAAATCAAAAAAGAGCTTGACTATAGTTACTATGGTGATGGTATGGTGATTCCCCCATCAAGGCATAAATTTAGAAAAGGACAATAGTGTCAAAATGGCTAATGTGAAGCCTCAAAGGAAAAATGTAATTTGGTCACATTCCCAAAAATAATTCCTGGAAGAGCTCAAAAAAGCATTTTAAAAAGCAAATTAGAGATGCAGAAGAAAAGTTGGGAAAAGAGAGTAACATAAGAGAATCATGGAAAAAGAACCAATAGCATGGGAAAAGATATACAAAATTTTACCAAGGAAAATAACTCCCTAAAAAATAGAATTGGCCAAATGGAAAAGAAAGTACAAAAGCTCACTGAAGAAAATGTATTAAAAATTAGAATTGAACAAATGGAAACTAATGACCCTATGAGACATCAAACAATAAAACAAAACCAAAAAAGTAAAAAAAAAAAATAGAAGAAAACGTGAAATTTCTCATCGGAAAAATAACTAACCTAGAAAATAGATACAGCAGACCTTCAGTATGGTTTAGAAATAAAGGGTGATACCATAAGCAAATGAGGAGAGCAAAGAATAGTCTACCTGTCAGATCTATGGGGAGGAGGAGAATTCATGACCAAACAAGAGATAAAGAGCATTACAAAATGCAAACCAGATAATTTTGATTATATTAAATTAAAAGGCTTTTGTACAAACAAAACCAATGCAATCAAGATTAGAAGGAAAGCAGAAAGACAGAAAACGATCTTTACAATAAGTGTCTCTACTAAAAACCTCATTTCTCAAATATATAGAGAACTAAACAAATTTACAAGAATACAAGTCATTCCACTATTGATAAATGGTCGAAGCAAATGAAGGCAGTTTTCAGATGAAGAAATCAAAGCTCTCCATAGGAATATAAAGAAGTCCTCTAAATCACTTTTGATTAGAGAAATGCAAATTAAAACAACTCTGAGATGCCACCTCACACCTATCAGATTGGCTAATATGGCTAATAAATAAATAATACTGTCTAATAAAAAAGGAAAATGATAAATGCCAGAGAAGATGTGGGAAAATTAGGACACTAATGCTCTGTTGGGAGAGTAGTGTACTGATCCAACCATTCTGGAGAGCAGATTGGAACTATAGACAAAGGGTAACTAAACTGTGCATATCTTTTGATCCAGCAATACCACTGCTAAGTTTGTATCCCAAAGAGATCATAAAAAAAGGAAAAGAACCTACACTCACAAAAATATTTATAGCAGCCATTTTTGTAATGGCATGAGGGGATGCCCATCAACTTGGGAATGACTGAATAAGCTGTGGTATATAAATGTAATAGAAAATTATTGTGCAATAAGATATGATCAACAGGGAGACTTCAGAAAAACCTGGAAAGACTTGTATGAACTGATAAAAAGTGAAATGAGCAAAAGCAGGAAAACATTGTATATGGTATCAGCAAAATTGCATGATTATCAACTACAAATGTCACAACTGTTCTCAGCAACACAATGATCAAAGATGAGTATAAAGGACTCACAAAGGAGAATGCTATCCATATCCAGATAAAGAGCTGATAATTCTGAATGCAAATCAAAGCATATTTTTTTCACTTATTTTATTTTCTTGTGTTTTTTCCCTTTTTATCTGTTTCTTCTTTCATAACTATGACTAATGTGGAAATATTTTTGTGTGATAGCACATGTATAAACCATATCAAACTGCTTAGCATTTTCAGAAGAGGGGAAGGGAGGAGAGAATGAGAAAAATTTGGAACTCAAAATCTTGTAAAAATTAATGTTAAAAATTTTCCTGACACATAACTGGGGAAAAAATAAAATACTATTTAGAAAAATAGATCCAGGAGAGATAATATCAGAATTATTGGACTACCTAAAAGCCACCATTAAAAAAAAATCTGCACAACATCTTTCAAGAAATTATCAAAGAAAACTGTCCTGATATTTTAGAACCAGAGGGCAAAATAGAAATTGGAAGAATCTGCTGATCACCAGCTGAAAGAGATCCCAAAATCAAAACTCCCAGGACCATCATACCCAAATTTCAGAGTTTACAGATCAATGAGAAAGTATTGAAAGCAGCTACAAAGAAACAATTTAAATATCATGGACCTACAGTCAGCTTCCACATTAAAGAACTGGAGGGCTTAGAATATTATATACCAGAAAGCAAAAAAAATTAGGATTACAACCAAGAATCGCCCACCTAGCAGAGCTGAATATAATCTTCCAGGGGGGAAAATGGTTTTAATGAAATAGAGGACTTTCAAGCATTTTTAACTAAAACACCAGAGCTAAATTAAAAAATCTGACTACCAAATGCAAGACTCAAGGGAAAGATAAAAAAGAAATAAGAAAGAGAAAGCATAAGAAATTAAATAAGGTTAAACTTTATATTTCTATGTGGCATGATAAAATCTGTAACTCTTACAACTTTATTAGTATAAAAGCAATTAGAAAAAGTATAGGTAGAAAGAGGGTATAGATATTAAAGTGACTTTGATGGGATAATATCCCCCAAAAAAATAAAAGGGTGAGAAAAAATAGCACTGGAAGAAGAAAGGGGGGGGGAATTGAAGGGGGCAAATTATCCCACATAAAAGAGGCACGAAAGGGGTGTGGCGGGCAAAGCTTAAATTTTATTCTCATCAAAACTGGCTCAAAGAGCGAATAACATACACACTCAGGCACATGTAGAAATCTATCTTACCCTATAAGGAAGTAAAAAGGGATGGGGATAATAGAAGGGAGAGGGGGACTGATAAAAGGGAAGGTATATTGGAGAAGGCTGTGATCTGATGTAAAACACTTGTGAGGAGGGAAAGGCTGGGGTGTAAGAAAGAGGGGGGATAAACAATTAAAAAAAAGCATGGAGGGAAATAACAGTTAGTTATCATAACTATAAATGAGAATGGGATGAACTCACCCCATAAAATGGAAGTGGATAGCAGAATGGAATAAAAATCAGAATCCTATATACTATGTTTACAAGAAATACATTTGAAGCAGAGATACACACAGGATAAAGGTAAGAAGCTGGAGTAGAATCTATTATGCTTCAGCTGAAGCGAAGAAAGCAAGAGTAGCAAACATGATCTTGGACAAAGTGAAAGCAAAAATATATCTAAATAAAAGAGATAAAGAAGAAAACTCTATCTTTCTGAAAGTTACCATAGACAACGAAATCATACCAATACTAAACATACATGCACCAAATGACATAGCACCTAAATTTTTGAAGGAAAAGTTGAATGGGCTACAAGAGGAAATAATTAATAAAACTATACTAGAGGGGGACCTCAACTTTCCCTTCTCAGAACTAGACAAATCTAACCAAAAATAAACAAAAAAGAAGTTAAAGCAGCAAATAAAATTCTGGAAAAGTTAGATATGATAGATCTCTGGAGAAAACTGAATGGGAATAGAAAGTAATATACCTTTTTCTTAGCAATGCATAGCACCTGCACAAAAATTAACCATGTATTAGGACATAAAAACCTTACAACGAAACCCAGAAAAGTAGAAATAGTAAACACATCCTTTTCAGATCATAACGCAACAAAAATTACATTCAGTAATGGAAAATGGAAGCAATATTAAAAATTAATGGGAAATTAAATAATCTAAGCCCAAAAAGTAAGTAGGTCAAAGAAGAAATCATAGAAACAATTGATACTTTCATGAAAGAAAATGACAGCAATGAAACAACATACCAAAATTTGTGGGATGCAGTCAAAGCAATACTTGGGGAAAATTTATATCTCTAATTACTCACATTAATAAAGTAAAGAAAAAGCAGATCAATGAATTGGGCATGCAACTGAAAAAACTAGAAAGAGAACAAATTAAAAATCCCCCATTAAACACCAAATTGGATATCCTGAAAATCAAAGGAGAGGAATAAAATTGAAAGTAAGAAAACCTTTGAACTAATAAATACAACTAGAAGCTTGTTTTATGAAAAAATAATAATAATAAAATAAATAAACCATTGGTTAATTTGATTAAGAAAAGAAAAAAAAAGAAAACCAAATTACTAGTATCAAGAATGAAAGGTGTGGAGAGGGTAGAGCCAAGATGGCAGAATAGAAGCAGGGACTTGCTTGAGCTCTCCCCAAACTCCTCCAAATACCCATAAAAAATGACTCTAAATAAATTCTAGAGCAGCAGAACCCACAAAAAGACAGAACAAAACAAATTTCAGTCTGAAAGAGGAGCACAGTCCAGCACAAGACATACCAGCACAGACTGGGTCCCAGCAAACCCAGAGCCAGGCCTCAAGGGACTAAATTACTGACAGCTGTGGTGGTTTCCAGACTTCTCAACCCACAAACACCAAGGACAGCTTAGAAGGTCAATAGGAGAGGTCTGTTGGACCCAGGTGAGAGAGGAGTGGGATCTGGTCCCAGCCCCAGCATGGTGGCAAAGGTGGCAGTGGTGTCTGTTTTCATAACTCTTAGCCTACAGAAAGTGGGGGGATCAAGCGGCTAATCAGAGGGGGATTGCAGGGATCTCTTTGCTGGCATTGAGGCAGGATTCTCTTGCTTTGCTCCTGCTTGGATCTGGGTTGTAGTTCTAAGTGGCGGTCCTAGTTGGAGGCAGAGCACTGGTGTGGTGGAACTTGTGGAGAGCAGTGCAGAGGGAATCCTCCTCACAGTTCCAGGGCAGAAAAGGTTGCTTATGGTCACTCACAGACCAGAGCATAGGCCAGGAGAGGAGTAAATACCTTTCCTTTGATCATACCATCTTGGAAGAACTGAAAATATATAGGTCCTTAGAAGTATTTCTGAAAACAGCTGCACGAAACCCCCGAAGCTTGGGACAATACACCCTCCACACTGGAAACAGACCTCACCTTAACAAAGAGTTTAAAAGTCAAGAAATTGGGCTGGGGATTAATAAGCAAACAGCATAAAAATACTCAGACTATAGAAGATCAAAACACAACCAAAAGAAGACAACAAAGTCAAAGCTCCTACATCCAAAACCTCCAAGGAAAATATGAATTGATCTCAAGCCATGGAAGAGCTCAGAAAGGATTTTGAAAATCAGGTAAGAGAAGTAGAGGAAAAATTGGGGAGAGAAATGAGAGTGATGCAAGAAAATCATGAAAAACAAGTCAACAGCTTGTTATAGGAGACCCAAAAAAATACTGAAGAAAATAACACCTTAAAAAATAGACTAACCCAAATGGCAAAAGAGGCCCAAAAAGCCAATGAGGAGAAGAATGCCTTAAAAAACAGAATTAGCCAAATGGAAAAGAAAGTCCAAAAGCTCACTGAAGAAAATACCTCCTTCAAAATTAGAATGGAGCAAATGGAAGCTAGTGACTTTATGAGAAATCAAGATACTATAAAACAAAACCAAAAGAATGCAAAAATAGAAGACAATGTGAAATATCTCCTTAGAAAAACAACTGACCTGGAAAATAGATCCAGGAGAGATAACTTAAAAATTATTGAACTACCTGAAAACCATGATTTAAAAAAAAGAGCCTAGATATCATCTTTCAAGAAATTATCAAGCAAAACTGCCCTGATATTCTAGAACCAGAGGGTAAAATAGAAATGGAAAGAGTCCACCAATCACCTCCTGAAAGAGATCCCTAAAGGAAAACTCCTAGGAATATTGTAGCCAAATTCCAGAGTTACCAGGTCAAGGAGAAAATATTGCAAGCAGCCAGAAAGAAACAATCCAAGTATCGTGGAAACAATCAGGATAACACAAGATTTAGGAGCTTCTACATTAAGGGATCAGAGGGCTTGGAATATAATATCCCAGAGGTCAAAAGATCTAGGATTAAAACCAAGAATCACCTAGCTAGAAAAACTGAGTGTAATCAATGAGGGGGGGAAATTGATATTCAATGACTTGGAGGAATTTAATGCGTTCTTGAGAAGCCAGAGATAAATAGAAAAATTGATTTCCAAATACAAAACTCAGGAGAAGCATGAAAAGGTAAACAGGAAAGAGAAATCATAAGGTGCTTATTAAAGCTGAACTGTTTACATTCCTACATGGAAAGCTGGTATTTGTAACTCATGAGACCTTTCTCATTGTTAGGATAGTTGGAGGGAATATATATAGACAGAGGGGACAGACTGAGTTGAACATGAAGGGATGATATTTAAAAAATAAATTTAAGGGGTGAGAGAAGAATATACTGGAAGAAGGAGAAAGGGAGAGGTAAAATGGGGTAAATTATCTCACATAAAAGAGGCAAGAAAAAGCTTTTATGGCAGACGGAAAGAGATGGTAGTTGATAGGGAATGAGTGAGGGAATGACTGAACCTTACTCACATTGGGTTTGGCTTAAGGAGGGAATAACATACACACTCAATTGTGTATGAAAATCTATCTTACCCTACAGGAAAGCAGGAGGGAAGGGAAGGGGATGAGAGAGAGGGGAATGATAGAAGGGAGGGCAGATTGGGGGAGGGGTAATCAGAAGCAAACACTTTTGAGGAGGGACAGGGTCAAAGGAGAAAATAGAATAAATGAGGGTAGGATAGGATGAAGGGAAACATAGTTAGTTTTTCACACACACACACACACACACACACACACACACACACAAAAAGAATGAAAGGTGTGAATTCACCACCAATGAAGAAGAAATTAAGCCAGTTATTTGGAGTTATTTTGCCTAATTATATTCCAATAAATTTGACAATCTAAATGAAATGGATGAATATCTACAAAAATATGTTACCAAGATTAATAGAAGAAATAAAATACTTAACTCAATCTTAAAAAAAGAATTGAACAAGCCATCTTCCTAAGCCAAATTTCTGAGTTTGACATCACTGGACTAGATAAGAGCTTCTTGAAACATGTCCACTTGTGGCCCCTTTCCAACCGAGAAATTTTTATACGACCCCAGATATATAGGTATATAAAATAGGTATACAAATCAAACATTTACTGATAATAAATCATAAAGAAATTATTTTAAAACAATTCTTTGGTATACAAATTTTAAGTTTGGTAACAAATTTTACCATTCATTAAAGAAAAAAGCAAATTTGCATACTAATGAGATGGATGTGCTTATTTATTTTTACATAAAGAATTAAATCTTGGTAGAATATTTGATAACTGCAGGATTTAGAGCAGCTTCAACATTTTTCAGAGTTGATCAATATTTTGATTTTATACTTGTCAACGCTGAGAACTTCACATAAATACATAGTACAAAATGGCTGAAGTATGTTTAGGGCCATTTCAGAAATTGTTGAAAATTCTGTCCTAATCCCAAGCTAAAATTCATTTAATGTTTTTTTAGGAAACTCAAGTTTTAAACCTACGTCGCTTGATAATTTGGCAAATTCTTCTTAAACTTTTAATGGAAGATGACTGATTTTTTTTTAATATTTCAATTGAGTATGGCTTATGAATCCAACTTAAGTTTTTTAGAATTAAAATTTGAAGGGAAGTATTTCTGAAATTGTGTCTCCAGGCACTTCAGATGATCAATTATAACTCTTACAATTAAATCTCTGAGAAGGTTATTTTCAGTCATAAAATCATCTGTAGCTGTAAACATTTCTGAAGAACCATTTCCCACCCTATTCTTCCATATGTTAACTTTTTAAGTAAAAATTTCAATTGTATTTTTAACATAAATATGTTACAATGTTTTCATTGAAGCAACATGTTTAAATCATTGAGTTCTTTGAAAACATCTGACAAATAACAGTGTTTAAAGTCATAAGTCATTTCAAAAAAAATTAACAAAATCAGATTTCTGCTCAGTCAAAAATATAACAACCTCATCCTTCAATTTCAATAATCTGCTTAAACTTCATTCTCTTGAGAGCCACCCTACCTCTGCATGTAGTAATAAGCTTTTGTAATTGGAGTCCATGTCTTTCCAAAGGTTTGAAAACAAATGAATGTTAAGGGCATGGCTTTTAATGAAGTCAGTGATTTTGACAGTATTGCATAACTGATGATTTTTTTTTGGCTACAAGTACCTCCCAATGGATTATGCAGTGAGTAAAAGTGATATATTCATTGCTACCAGCTTTAACTTTTGCTACAAATCCAACATTCTCACCCATCATTACTTCAGCACTGTCTATACAGACTCCAAAACAATTTTTCCACTGTAAAACTTCATTTGTGAAAAATTCATCGACTTTAAGATATATATGTTCTCCTCTTGTGTGCCCTTCCAAAGGGTGACAAAACAATAATTCCTCATGTACAAATCCTTCATAAACATATCTTATATAAAGTAACAACTATGCCATGTTAGGAATATCTGTTCTTTCATCTAACTGAATTGCAAACTTTGGGCTGCCTGGAAATAAGGTGCTGGAATTGGTCGTTGCTAATTTCAGAAATTCTTTTGAAAACAGTGTAATTCGATAAAGCAATTTTACAAATTTCATTCCCATACTTTTTCCCATGACCTATTTCTGACAACTTAATAGTAGCAGGTAACATGAGATCTTCTCCTATTGTATAGTGATTTTTTTAGTTTTTGCAACTAAATAAGATGTTTTGTAAGCTGCAAGTAAATACTTTTCATTGACAATAACAAATTTCTTGAAACAAAATTTTTCTTTATATGAAGATTTTAAACGTTCAAAATATTCCTTCGGTTTATTGCAGTTCACTGTATGCTTGGTATTAATATGTCATTTTAGTTTGGCCTGTTTCATGCTCTCTGGAGCCAAAACTTCATTACAAATTCATTACAAAACAAAGAGGTTTTTCCAAACCATCATCATTATTAGAAGTATAGCCATATTGCAAAAAATGATTTGACATATTTTCTTTTTCTTGCCAATTTAGGTGTACTTCAACCTGGTAGCAAAGACTCTGCACATTGTCATCAGTATTTTTGCCTTTTCTGTCTAAATTTAGCCCCTTATCCATAACCAAAAAATATTTTTGTCCTAAAATATGAATAAAAATTGCTAATAATTTCTTAAATAAATACTAGCCTTAATTTATGAAATTACATTTGTTTGTGCTTATTTAAAAAAAATTAATGGTCACATTTACATACACATACAACAGTGATGATGGAGAGATATTATTAAAGGGTTTTGTCTTTATTTGCTGCAGTTAAATACTTATGTTTCTGTAAAAGAAGGAGATGATAGCAATTTTTAAAATCAAACATTCTAACACAATACGATCCAAAGGAATACTAATTTGACATTTACATGCTGAGGAATGATGGTAGGAAAATAGTAAGTCTTTATTTTCCATAATTGAACTATTATGTTTCTGTAAGAGCAGAAAACTTTGTATATAGAGTAAAAACACTACAATTCATAACATACAATATTCTCGAATCTGAGCCAAGGTGTTTCTGGCAGTGTTCATTGGCATTGTGTGGCATGATAGCATGTGCAGTGCAAAGTACACATGTTGTGTATTCAGAACAAAGGCTGCAGAGAAGTTGGGCAATGCAATGCAAGCAAACACTATCAGAAACACCTCAGATTCATTACATGTTTGATTTTGAATTAAATTTTGGTCATTGAATGTTCAGAAACCTTTTACTATTGCAAATTTTTCACAACCGCCACATTCATTTACACCATCCCATGTAGGGTTGCAACCCATAGTTCTAGTATATGATAAACTCAAAGATCCACACTTTTGGAACAAAAACTCATTATTTGACAAAAAAAAAACTAAACTAAACTGGGAAAACTAAAAAACAATATAGCAGAAACTAGGTTTAGACCAACATCTCACATGGTATAGCAAGACAAGGCCAAAATGGTTAGATGATTTGTAAATAAAGGGTGATACCATAAACAAATTAAGAGAGCATAGAATAATCTATCTATCTTTCAGATTTATGGATAAAAGAAAAATTTAGGACCAAAGAAGATATAGAGAGCTTTATAAAATGTAAAATAGATCATTTTGATTATATAAAATTAAGACGTTTTTGTACCAACAAAACAATGCAATCAAAATTATGAGGAAAGCAGAAAATGGGGGGGGAACTTTTGTAACAAGTATCTCATTTATCAAATTAGATACTCTGTAACAAGTATCTCATTTGCCAAATATGGAGAAAACTGAGTCAAATTTATAAAAACACAAGTTATTCCCCAATTGATAAATGGTCAAAGGATATGAACAGGCATTTTTCCGAAAACAAATCAGTGCTGTCTAGAGTCATATGAAAACATGTTCTGTCATTTTTGATCAGAGATATGCAAACTAAAACAACTCTGAGGTACCACTTCATATCTTTCAGATCAGCTGATATGACCAAAAAACCCGAAAATATTGGATGTTGGAGGGAATGTGGGGAAACTGGGACACTAACATACTTTGGGTGGAATTGTGAGCTGATCTAACCATTCTGGAGAGTAATTTGGAACTATACCCAAAGGGCTATGAAACTGTCCATACCCTTTGACCCAGCAACATCACTGTTAGGTCCAAAGACATCCCCCAAAAAAGGGGAAAGGACCTGTTTCTGCAAAAATATTTGTGGTGCTAAGAATTGAAAATCAAAGGGATGCCCATCAATAGGGGAATGGCTAACAAGCTATAGTATATAATTACAATGCAATTTTATTGTACTATAAGAGATGACAAACAGGATGATTTCAGAGAAATCTGGAAAGACTTACATGAACTGATACATGGTGAAGTGAACAGAACCAAGAGATTGTTGTACACAGTAACAGCAATATTGTGCAATGAAGAACTGTGAATGACTTGGCTATTCTTAGCAATAGTATGATCCAAGACAATCCCAAAGGATTAATGATGAAGTATACTATCCTCCTCCAGAAAAATAACTGATATTGATTGGATACAGACTGAAGCATGCTATTTTTCACTTTCTTTCATTTTTTTCTTTTATTCTTGTCTTCTTGTACAAAATTACTAATATGGAAACGTTTTACATAATTGCACAGGTATAATCTATATCTGATTGCTTACCATCTCATGGAGGAGGAAAGGGAGAGAGGGATGGAATTTGGAATTCAAAACTTTAAATTAAAATGTTACATTTTGGAGGAAAAAAGAATAAAGTTGTAAAACGAAGCATCCAAAATCAAATGAACAAAAAATCTTAGTGAAGATCAAATGACTGAAAAATTATCATACTTAATGCCTTGAAATTAATCCATTTAATGTAAATAATTGCTAAGTGAGTTTATTTGATTGTTTTGATATTCAGAGTTAAGTTTTTAATAAAATATTTTTTATAAAGGAAAATAAAGTACATGATACTATCTCCCGGTTGGAAATTGGATATTGGCCAGTAAAATAATGAGTAATAGCAGTAAAATGAAAACCCACAAGTGTTGATAAAGGCTCTATAAGGAATGCCCACATTTTGCTTCTGGGATCCTCTATCCTTCATAGGGCCCATATCTAATTGATGCTAACAGGGGAGACAATCCAAATGACAACTGTCTCTATCTCACTGTATGTCCATCTTCAAGTCTAACTAAAAATTCAACATCCCCTAATTGGCCTTGGAAATACAGCTAAATTTAATTTGAGAATTATGAAGAAACCCCTAGAAGGATAAGGTTCCCTGGACCTAAAACACTTTTTTTTCCCCTACTGCAGCAAGATTGCCTAAAGAAATGTCAGAAACAAAGTTAGAAGATCTCAAGTGTAAAGTCATGGAAAATTCCCTAGTGTTAGTATGGTCTTGGTGGTAGTGTGTGCGGATCTGAATAATTTGGGGGGAAAGCACAAATAGCATGTATAGTAAATTTTCAGGTAATGCAAAACTGGGAGAAATAGCTAACACACTGGATAACAGAATCAGATTTCAAAAATATCTTAATGGGATTACTTGGAATTCAAATCCCTTCATTTCCTAGACCCTTCCTATCAAGGAAGGAAGGGGCAGGGGGAGAAGGAAGGAAAGAAAGAAGAGAGGAAGAGAGGGGGAAATGGGATGGAGAAAAGAGAGGGAGGAGAAGGAGGTTTGAGAAAGGGGAGGAGAAGGATGGGAGGAATGGAAGGGAAGGAAGGAAGGGAAAAAGGGTATGGGAAGGAGGGGAGAGAGGGAAGGAAGGGGAGAAAAGGAAAGAAAGAGGGAGCAAGGGAGAAAAAGAAAGGAAAGAAGGAAGAAAAGGAGGGAGAAAGGAAGGAAAGGAGAGAGGGAGAAAAGGGATGGAGGAAAAAAGAGAGGGAGGAAGGAAAGGAGGGAGGGAAGAAGGAAGATGGCAAGGAAGAATGGAAAGGGGGAAGGTGGGAAAGGGAAAAAGGAAAAAGGAAAAGGGAGGGAAAGGAAGGGGAGCTGCATAATTCAAACATAAGAGAAAAGTACCAGAATTGCCCTTCATTGACACTGGCATACTTGCCTCTAAATTTTGGTGAAGTGTCTGTAGCAAAAAATAAAATGGTGCCCCTGTTCCCAGTGGAGCACTTGAATGTTTCCTACTCAGATCTACAACTTGTTCTTACTGCTTTGCACAGTTTTCTATTCATGTGTTTTCATTGAGCTGTCATCTATCTTTACTTGCTCCCAGTAAGTTCAATGACTGGTCATCTCCAAAATCTTTGATGCTAATGTGCAGACAAGAGAGAGTGTAAATTGTTTTTTGGTAGAAATGAGGCTATTCCTCCAGCCCAACATGAAAATAAGCAGTGGTTCGGAGCCTAAAGGAAATCAGGATGTATGATTAAAAGGAATTCAATAGCCAGTGCTTCTGATTTCCATTCCTTTCACTTCCGCTTTCCTGAGAATCTGTGTCTGTGGGGGAATTACAGGAGATTAATGGGGACTGAGAGAACTCATATCTTAAAAGAGTGTAATGAAGGCTTAAAGGGATCCAATACCACTTATTCCACAGAAGTGCTACATCAGCCCTACCAGTTATGTAGTACTTATGCCCCGCAGGGGTAGGCAAAAATAACTGAGCAGCCTGTTATTCTACCTGTCTTTTAGCTATGATTAGATGGGGTTTGAGTAGGAATATTCTGGATAGGATCTTATTCTATGACATAACTTCTATCTTGCCACAAGACAAGTTAGGGCTTGGAATTAAGCTTTTGGTTAAGGATAGTCTTCTGACAGGTTTTATTCAGTTAGGCCTTGAGGCACTTCTGCCTGTCTATTGCTGTGGGAGCCCCTAACCTGGATTCTTTGGGATCCTAAGGAGAATCTCACCCACCTTCAGGTCTGCAAGACTGAGGGTCAAATAAAGTGAGTAGCCACACTAAAAAGAAAAAGAAATTTATTAGCAAGCTTAAAGAAGACTGATTTGGCCAGTAGCAGCTTAAACATCTTTTGGTATGGATTGGGTTTTTATAGCTTTTTACTTTTGCTTAGAGCATACAGCCAATCAGTGGCATTCTATACCAGAAAGGAAATGAGGAAAAAAATGTGAAAGCCTCAGACTCATGGAACTTGATAAAAATCAGATTTATTCTCATGGGAAAGTGCATTTCTCTGTGGCTAGTAATCTCTGAGGTTGTGGAGGCTCTCTAAAAGACAGAATCAGTCTGGCTTATCCAGTTGCAGACAGCAGGGAGGAGACTAAAGCTGGGGTCTCTGTTGACACAACTCCATAGCTCAGTTTCTCAGGTTACAGAGGTCACTTTATCTGGGTAGATGTATCCCCAAAACTAACAGTGCTCAGGTTCATTCTCCTCCTCCACATCACCACTGTTAAGAAGTCAATTTAGCCAGAGTTTAAGTTGCCTACTAGCTACAAAGAGAAAGGCAGACAAGCAAGCAAAAGGCACTTATTACTACGTGCGAGACACTGTGTTAAGCGCTGGGGATAAATCCGAGCAAAAAGACAGTCCTTACCCTCAAGGAGCTTAGTTCTAATATGGGAAGACAACACAAAAAAGAGAGCTGGAAAGGATGGGTGACTAGGTAAGGGAATGGTGATGAAGTGCAGAAAGCCAGAAGTAAAAATAATACTAGTTAGTATTTCTATAGTACTTTAAGATTTGTGAAGTGTTTTACCGATATTATCTTATCCTTCACCATAACCCTGGGGAATGGATGCTATCCCCATTTTACAGATAAGGAAACTGAGGCAGACATAGGTTAAGTGAATTAACTAGGGCAACTTACATAGCTAGTAAGTGTCTGAGGCAAGATGTGGACTCAGAGACGTCTGAGTTAAAAGTCCAGCACTCAAATCCTCTAAGCTACCTAGAAGCACAAGAGGGGAATGCAGCACAGCAGAATAAATAGAGGGCTGTTGCAGGAGTTAGGAAGAATTGGATTGATTCCTTTCTGACATAGTCAAGCTATTCAACTAAGGTGGACCAAATCATTTAATCTCTCAGGGCCCCCAGGCAACTAAATTACAAAGGAATTTAAATAGAGGTCGTTTCCATATCAGGTGTTTCCCATACAGATAAAATCAAAGGTCCAGATGAAAAGCATGCAAAGTACTATGCCTCAGGTGCATACATAGAGAAACACACACACACACACACACACACACGCGCGCACACACACACGCGCACACACGCACGCGCGCACACACACACACGCACACACACGCACGCGCGCGCACGCACGCACGCACGCACGTACTCGAGCGCATATACTCCCCACCTCCAAAAAAAAAAAACTCCTTAAGGGAATCTACTGCCTGAGGACCTTTCTTTGAAGCCCTTGAAGAGTTAATAATGGGTAAGGGCCCCACTCAGAAGGAAACCCTTATTCTTGAGAATAAGATTTTTCTAGTTGAAGAATTTGTTCTGTTTCTGATTTTATTATTAAAAAAAGAAGTCAGGGATAATTTTATTCTCTTAAAAGTATGAAATTTTTACAGTATTTGGAAGTTGAAGGTAACCTTGATTCATGTCTGTTAGGTAGATTTATAAACTATCACTCACATTTAAATGATTCTGCACCTAGAAGAGTAGTTAGAAAATGGTTCCTGCTCATTCCTCTGTTAATTCTTTCCTATTAATCTTTATCCTGTATATAGCTCACTTTGTACATATTTGTTTGCATATTGTCTCCTCCGCTAGATTATGAGCTCCTTGGGGGGCAGGAACTATCTTTGGCCTCTTTTTGTATCCCCAGTGCTTAGCACAAGTGACTGGCACATAGTAGGCACTTAATAAATGTGGATTGATTAACTGATTGCTCATGCCCCATACCTGTCCCCCTAGCCTCCTCCATACCCCCCCCACCCCCAGAAAGCAAAACTCCTTAACAATCAATAGGCTAGGAACTACTGCTAGGAAAAGTTGCTCTCTATTGGGTGGCTCCCATGGAGCCACAAAGGGACACCAAGCAACATAAGGACAGGGTCAACCATAGGTGTTCATGACAAATAATATTAAATCTGGCAAATGTTTTCTTTAGGAGGGCTGGGCTCTCCTGCTCTTGGGGCAAGCACCCAAGATAAAACACACACACACACACACACCCTTCCCAGCTTGCTCATTTAGCTAGAGATCATCTCTTCAGATGTGCAGATGTGGAAGGGACCATCTGCTGCCCCGTCCGGTGGCACTGTTACAGGAGAAGACCTTCACATGCCATTTCTCCCTTTTATCCTCCTTCTTCTCCAGAATGCACCAAAACTCCCACCCTTACCCTGTGAGAAAAAGTTTTTCCATGACCCTGCCTCTGGGGTGATTGCCCCACATCTGTGGGCTAATTGCCCATTACTTTCTTCTCTTCCCTAACTGCAAAGAATTACAGATCTCTGGGGATTTTGTGACCAGCTAGCCCTTTGCTAGGAGGTGTTGCAGTATAATCTGAGCTTTCTCTTAAAATCACAGCCTTCTCTATTCCTTTATATTCTACTCCACTAGAATTTGCCCAAAGCAAGAGGAAGGAGAAAACTAAAGTGGCTAGGTCTATGTGTTTTTTTTAATTTTTAAGTTTCTCTTTATACTTCCTGATGACATGAATTTGTAATACAGAGACTATGCTAATGAAGAATGTGTCCAGAAGATGTATAATGCATGCCTTTTAATTAGTTCTGCTGCTATAATTGATTAACATTTTGCCTGTACGGTTCTATTACAAAGAATCAGCAGTGTAACACTTTATGCATCAAGTCCCTGTAGGACAAAAGCACTGAACAGAGGCATTGTGTAACATCTGCACTGGCAAAAGCAACCTCAATATTCCTATTGAAAGTCTGCTGGGAGCAGCTTGAAGCAGCATAGAAAGAGGAAACAGAAAAAAAGGACAAAATGAAAGGTCAAAAAGCCCAAAGGAGCGGGTGAGAATAAGGGAAGGAAAAGAGAGTAGGGAGAAAACTGAGAGAGAGGGAGGGAGGGAGAGAGACAGACAGAGACAGACACAGACAGAGACAGAGAAACAAAGAAAACATAAACAGGTCTCAATAAAGAATTTTGGGTAAATGAAATAGAGTTGATGATATCTATGAGTGAGACCATTGGAACACTAAGAAATGCTTCAAGGACTTAGCCTTGATAACACCTGTATCACAATGTTGCCCTAGACCCAAAACTTATTTGTAAACCTACATTGGAAAGTGTCAATTCAATTTAATGCAGTAGACATTTATTAAACACCTACTATGTGCCAAGCACTGTGTTAAGTGCTGGGGATACCCAAAAAAAAAAAAAAAAAGGCAGTCCCTACCCTAAAGGAACTTAAAAATCTAATGGGAGAGACAGCATGCAAACAAATATATACAAGGCAAGCTATATGCAAGATAAATGAAATAATTAACAGAGGGAAGGCACTGGAATTAAGAGGGGTTGGAAAGGCGTCCTATAGAAGTTGAGATTATAACTGAGACTTAAAGGAAACTAGGGAGATCAGTAGTTGGAGTGGAAGAAGGAGAGCATTCCAAGCATGGGAGACAACCAGAGAAAATGCCTGGAGTCTTAGAGATGGAGTGTCTTGTCGGTGGAAAAGCCAGGAGGCCAGTTTCACTAGATCAAAGAGTACACATCAAGGGAGTAAGGTGTAAGAAGACTGGAAAGGTAGGAGGAGGCTATGTTATGACAGGCTTTGAATGCCAAATGCTCGTTGTGTATCTGCCCTAGGAGGCAAGAAAAGCTCTGTCATTGGCAGGAGGAAATCGTGTTCATTTTGATCCACATGCATCTATATACATATATGTGTGTACCTAAACATATGCATATACAGAGACATGTATGTGAATGTTTCCTTCACTGAAGTACTACTCTGATTAGTGACCCTGTGTTCTCAAAGACAAGTCTAGGAAAGCACAAATTCTAGCAGATGTAAATACATAAGAATGCATGTTTGTTGTCCAAGAATAAGCCTTACTAAGCTTACAGAGGCTCATTAACAGAGAGGTGGAAATGAGTGAATGAACATTTTTGTCATAGCAACTCATGAAGACTAAAAAGACCCAGAGGAGTTATGACCTGAGTTAGAAGGAGCTGCTATACATTAATGAACTAAAATATTGCAAAGCCTTCAAAAGAGTTTGGCATAACTATCCACACAGGAAAAACCTAAGTGGATGAAGAATGTCTATGTCCAAACTATAGTGTTATTTCATCCTTATCTTTATGAATGCTACATGTGACTATGAAACTGGCCCCAAAATTAAAAAAGAGGTGTAAGATGGGCTAGATTGACTTTGAAAAATTGTCCAATGCCTTTAATGAACCCAAACCTCTCCATCTTTCTTAAACACCAATATTCTTCTAATAACATTGCATGGTTGTCATGTAACGCTACAGGTTCCAAAGAATTAAAGTAAGCAAATGAGTATATGTGGGGTACACGGGTATATAGTACCTATATATGTATAAGCCTATGTAGGAGAGACAGCATGGCATAGTGGATAAAAGGCCAGCCTTAGAACCAAGAAGATCTGCCTTTAAATCCTGTCTCTGATCCATACAAGCTATGTGGGCATAACCATGGGCAAGGGGTGAGCTATATCATTTCTCAGTGACTTCCATGGAGCTCTATAAATCAGTAAATTGCAGATAAGTTGATAATATGGAATATTTACAGCATGTTGGTAAAATCGTAGATCCAGACTTTTGAAAGTATATATAGATCTACACACACACACACACACACACACACACACACACACACACACACACGTAATACCTAGCAACCTGCATATATACATATGTACATATGTACA
This sequence comes from Phascolarctos cinereus, assembly GCF_003287225.1. Lineage (NCBI taxonomy): Eukaryota > Metazoa > Chordata > Mammalia > Diprotodontia > Phascolarctidae > Phascolarctos > Phascolarctos cinereus. Next base: position 196,210,453 of record NW_027555847.1, on the reverse strand, counting down.
TAGTACAGACATATACATATATACATATATACATATATATTCATACACACATGTCTTTGGGAGGGGGAAAGACTAGTGACTAAATTCCTAATTCCAATGATGATTGGTACCTGCTTTACCATCTATATTAGAAAGTCACTGGGGCCATGAGAAATTAAGCTACTTACCCACGGTCGCACAGTATGTGCTAGAGATGGGACTTGAACCCAGGTCTTTGTGGCTCTAGGGCTGGCTCAGTCTACTGCACAGCATTACCTCTCATGATAGGCTTCATGTACGGCTTATTATCAAGGGAAAACCAGACTCTAATATGAAGAATAAACTAAGTAGACTTCATAGTCCTAGTTCTTGATGGCCATTGGTTATAACTCATTTGATTCCCAGAATGAGTCCAGAAAGAAATAAAATATAGAAAAAATGATGACTTGAAATTATATCATTCAGCCAGGAGTCCCCAGGACAAAAAACAATTGGCACAAAATGAAGTAATTAGTCTTGATTCGTCTTTATGCTTAGTATCAACCTAGCCAACAATATAGCATAGTGTAAGGTGGGCTAAGCAATATAGATGCACTGAGGTTGTCCTACCAACTCAGCCATTAACTCCAGAAAGCACAGGAAAGAGACATTTAGCTGAATCTTTACCCCCCATAAAAATTCGGTTTAAACTTTGACCAAAGAGGTCAAACTTTTTATATACATAATACTCGGGAGCAAGGAAAGTTTTTGTGTTTGCCCTATTTCTTGATGGAACCAGCTATCCTTGTTTCAGTTAATTATGGTTTTTTTTCTATGTACCTATGAGAGAACAACAAAGTTAATTCTTCCATTTTAATTTTCCTGCTTATATAAATGAGAAAATTGAGACCCTAGGGGTCACTACACAGAAGGTATGTAGGTGAAAGATGAGTTAGAATCCTAACTTAGACACTTATTAGTTGTGGGACCTTGGGAAAGTCACTTAAACTCTCGACTTCAGTAACCTCATCCTTAAAATGGGGATAACAGCTCCTAATTAACAGGGTTGTCATGAGGATCAAATAATATATGTAAAAAACTACATAAACCTCAAAGTGCTATATAAATGTTAGCTGTTATTAATTTTTAAAAAAAAATTCAACAGCTTTTAAAGAAAGAGTTTTAAATACTCCTAGGAACAGCATATTTTAAGGAAAGAAAACAGAATTGAGTCATCTATTATATGAAGGTAATAGGTTAACTGATTTCTGAGATTCCTTCTAGCTCCATAATTCTGAGTCTATTTCCAATTGAGTGTTTTAATCATTAATTTACTGCACCTGAAGAACTATATCTGATTTATTTCTGATTTATATCTTATTCACAGCTGAAACCTTCAATAGACAACTTTACTGTTAGAATATGAGTTCCTTGAGAGCAAGGACTGTCTTTCTTTTCAAATTGCATTCCCAGCACTTTAGCACAGCCCTTAGCACAAAGTAAGTACTTAATAAATGCTTTGTTCATTCATTCAAGGAAAAAAGAGGGGCAGGAGGTAGAGAGGTAAACAAACATTTAAGTGCCTAATAAGTTAATCATATCATTGTAAGAAGCTGATTGAACATCATAGGCCATAGCCTATAGTCTCCCAGATGACAGTTAGGGGTCAGAAAAGATCATCTAGCCTGGACACCATATACAATACATAATTATTTGACAAACTATTATCCTAGGCATCGAGGAAGAAGGTTCCTTGTGAGTAAAACTATGTACACAAAATATTCAATATCTTCATGGTTTATCTTTCAAAAATTAAATATTCAATATAAAGGGATTGAAGATCCAATTAAAGTTAGATTAATTGAATTTTTTTAAAAGTCTGAACTTTTTAGAGCAGCCATTTTGTAATTTATGTTCTTTTTCAGGAGTAGAACCACTCCAATTATATTTCTCCAGCCCACTATTAACTGTATGATTCTAGATTTAAATCTATAGTTTGGGAACCACCAATTTTAAAAATCCTCAGCAATAGCCTCATGAGGGAGGTTTGCATAATTCAATGATCCTCAGCTGTATTACTAGGAATCATGTGCTCCTGGTGGAGTTTCCCATGGCAACAGTGCCTGAGATGAATACTCTGATTAAATACAGTCCAACTCTAACCAATAAAGACCAATTTCTGGGGAAAATTGTGCTGATGGCTATTGGTTCAAAAGGTAGGCTTTCTCTGACATGGTGGGAGGAAATCAGCTCAGCTAATGTGGCTGCAAAATATACATAGCACTTATTTTCCACTAATGTTGAAAAATTGAAAATAAGTAATTTCCTCTATACTGTCTTCTGTTGTGAAGGCATTTGAAGATCTCTCCTATGGAAGAAGGATTAGACTTGCTCTGTTTGGCCTCAGAGGACAGAACTAGCAATAACAGGTTGCACAGAAGTAGATTTTGGTTTTATGTGAAAGAAAAAAAAAAGAAACACATTCTTAGTAATTAGAGTTGTCCAAAAGTAGGACGGGAGATAGTGAGATCATATTACTAAAGGTCTACAAGAAGAGGCTAAATGACCTCTTTTTAGGGGTGTTGTAAAGGGAATTCCTGCTTACATACAGATTGGACTAGATAGCCTCTGAAATCCTGCTCAATTCTGAGATTCTGTGACTGAGAATAGTAGATGATGTAAAATTAGATCTAAAGAATTATCCATAAAATCTAGCAATCTGTAGCTAAGTCCATTCATTCATTTAATAATAGCACTGATTTAAAATCAGTCTTATTTGCCATATCCTACTTAAATCATCTTGGTGATTTGGATCATGCTGGAATGAGAGGGCTTTTCCCTTTGGATTTGAAACTAGAGATCTTTAATAAGTTGCATCAATGAACATTTTATCTACTTTGCTATTATAGCACCAATTTGCACTGCTTAGTATACTGGCATTTTCATTACTGTGACCTTGAAGCAGTGAGGATGAGAACCGTTATGATGTATAATTAAATTTCTGTTCTTTTAAATCACTGCCATCATTATATAATTGTCACACACTCTTTCAGTCACTGAGTATTTTATAATATGGTATTTCTTTGGAAGTCAGAGGAAAGAGTCAGGGTAGACTAACAAGCTTATGACCATCACAAACAGAAATTCACACATCTTTGGTGGGCAATAGGATTTTTTCTGCAGATGGAATCATGTGTGTGGGATTGATTAATTCCACAGAACAAAGCCTCTGTGTTCTCCATGTGTCTAAAGGCAATGCCATTTGGGCAGCAGGAGTTTGTTTTTTTTGTTTTTTGGGGGGGTTTTTTTTGCATAAATGTTTCATCCTTACAAACCAAATGCTGGTGGTTGTCTTGCTGTTGCAGCTGGTATACTGGAGCTCCAAAGGGAAAAGTCTGTTTGCTGGCAGATGCTGATGGTAGTACTATTCAACTCTTCCAGGGAATGCAGATCTTCTAACCAGAAGGTGCTCCTTCCTGGTACAACTGACTGGAGTCGGCATAATCACTTTTACCACTAGGTAAAGAGGAGGAGAAGCTGCATTTTAAATGCAAATATACTTGATTAACCATTTTCTTAACCATGGAGTAATCAGAAGCATCAAACTGGGGGGGAATGGGAAAACAATAGGACAATTCCCAAGTACAGTGGAACTAGATTAAAACATAAGGGAGAAATGTTTAACAAAGTTAATAAAAATGCAATACAACATAGATAATGATAATTTATGGTTTTCCAAGTCATTATGCAGCCATTTCTGTAAATATTTGATGCCACTGATTAGAAGAATTAGAATAGTACTAGGCCCAGTGCTAAGGCCACAGAATCATGGACCCAAAATCATGAAAACCTGAGCTCAAATCTGAACTCAAAAACTTGCTAGTTGTGTGACCCTGAGCAAGCCATATAACCTCTGTCTGCCTCAGTCTCATCATCTGTAAAATGGGGATAGTAATAGCACCTTCCTCACAATGTTATGAGAATCAAGTGAGATTTGTAAAGTGCTTTGCAAATAGTTAGTAAACATGTATTAAGTGCCTACTATGTGCCTAGCACTATACTGATCTCTCGAGTAACAAAAAGAAATAAGATAGTCTCTGTCCTCAGGGAGCTTACAATCCAACATGAGAGATAACAAGCAAACAAATATGTACAAACAAGCTACATACAGGATAAATACAAAATAATTAATTTTTAAAAAGGCACTAAAATTAAGAGTGATTGACTTCCTGTCGAAGATGGGGATTTAGTTAGAATCTAATGGAAGCCAGTAGGCAAAGACAAGGAGGGAAAGCATTCAAGACATGGGGCACAGCCAGAGAAAATGCCAGGAGCAGAGAGATGGGATGCCTTATTCACAGGAGAACCAGGAGGCCAGTGTCACTAGATCAAGAATTATATACGTGTAAGTAAGATGAAAGAAGACTCAAAGGGGAAGGGGGATGTGGGGTAGTAAATGAAGAACTTTGAATGCTAAATAGAGGATTTTGTATTTGATTCTGGAGGTGATAGGGAGCCACTGAAGTTTATTGAGTAGGAAGGGTGACATGGTTGGATCTCTGCTTTAGGAAAATCACTTTGGATGGATTGGAATGAAGAAAAACTTTAGGCACCAGCAAGCTATTGCAATAGTCCAGGCATGAGGTGATAAGGTCTACATTAGAGGGTGGCAGTGTCAGAGGAGAGAAGGGATCACATAGGAGATATATTGCAAAGGTGAAATCTACAACTCTTGGCAACATATTGGGTATGGGGGGGTTAGAGATAGTGAGGAAACAAGGTTAACTCTTAGGTTGTGAGCCTGAGGAACTGGGAGGATGGTGTTGTTCCCTACAGTAACAAAGAATTTAGGAGGTAGGGAGGGATTGAGGGAAAAAATAATGAGTTTGGTAATAGACATGTTGAATTTAAGATGTCTACTGGACATCTAATTCAAGATGTATGAGAGGCAATTTGAGATGCGAGATTGGAGGCCAACAGAGGTTAGGACAGAATAGGTGGGTTTGGGAATCCTCAGCAAAGAGATAATAATTAAATCCTCAGGAGCTGTTAAAATCACCAAATGAAGCAGTATAGAGGAAGAAGAAAAAAAAGGCCCAGGACAGAAACTTTAAACATTACAGTGCTTTATACATTCTAGTTGTTATTGTTATTTTCATAGTTTTATAATGCTCATTTGTTCATAATATTCATTGAATGCCCACTATAACGTACCATTCTTGCTTCTGCTAGATGTACAACTTTATAAAACATAGTTTTTGCCTTTAAGCAGTTTATAATCTACTATTTGTTTACTGAGTATAATGGAAAAGTTCTAAGTTATGTGATATAGGCAGTCTGCATGAGTTGCCAGTGCCAGAAAAAAAAAAAACGTTAATAATATATTGGCTAACTCTCTGGTAATCAACTCTTCTGAGACAGATCCTCATATAATACAAACATATATTCAAAGACTATCCAGTTTGGCAAAACTGAGAGCCCTTGTGCTCTTCTGGCAAGGGCCCATGGTCATCTCCACATCAACACAAGGCATTCATTAGATAAGGAAGATGTAAGAAAAACATATAGATTGCACATTCAGATATGAGAGAGGAAGATAGGGAATCACTGCTCAGGACAAGGAAGAACTTCCTAACAATCTTATAATCAGAGAATGTTGAGGTGGACCTTAGATGTTAAATACTCCAACCTCACCTTGAGCAAGGATCCTCAGATTTCACCCATATGGGAATTTCCTTCATTAATGTGGCAATGGAGATAGCAAACCAGTCTATGGTCAATCAATCTAAAATATATTAAAATAGTGTTTGCATGTATGTACATGTGTTATGTATGTGGCTATGTACATAGAGATAAACAGCCACTATAGTTCTATTGTCTTTTGCTATAGCAATAGTCATAAATATGTGCTATGCTGACTATTTATGCATTCATGTGTGTTTCATACTTACAAATTAAGCTGGTGGCTTTGCTGCTATTGCAACAGATGTCTTAGAAATCTGCTTAAGAGTCAGAGAAGTTGAATGATTTGTTGATGTATTTGTATGGTCTACTCTATAGCATGCTACTAGTATTATTTGTATGGGTGTATATATATGTATACATATACATATGTGTGTATATATACATATATCCTAATGTCAGAGGTAGAATTTGAATCCAGGTCTTTCTAAGTCCAAATCCAGCATGTTATCCTCTATACTACTGGCAATAAACTCAATTAAAAACAGATCCCTAGGGGCTACATATTTACAAATAGATACATACTAACATTACAAATTATAAATTAACATTATATTGTGTTGTACTTTTATTTATTTTGTTAAACACCTCCCAATTATATTTTAATCTGCTTCTATCTCACTCCAGAGTTTTGTAGGTATGAGTTGAACACTTCTGCTCTACACCTACTGTTCTGTCTTTGAAACAAACTAAAAATGTGGCAGATCAATGATGAGGGCTGTATTGAGGGAAGACTTTAGGGAGCATATGATCCTTAACCTGGGCTTTGAGGAATGAGATAGTTTTGATAGGAGGGTAGGGAATAAGAAGATAATTTTACATGAGGATAACAATAGGAGTGATGAGGGAGGCTAGAATATTCCTTCATGCTTTTGTTTCCTTATGACATGGTGGAAACATAAATAGGGGTTGATGATGAAGCATAATTATCAGAGCACAATATGCAGATAGAGCATAGATGCTCTTTAGTCTTTGTTCTAAAGACACCATCCCCTGGCAATCACCAGTGGCAGCAGATAGTTGTGTGAGCCAGACATCTGGGTTGGAAGCACCCTGCATGGGATGTACCTTGCTCCACACATGGGATACTTTTGAAGAGGATCCGCTCCCTATTATAGTGGTCTGGCAGAAATCTCATAAGAGGAATAAAATGGCAACCTTTCTGAAAACTGGCTCCAAATGAGTCAGACCGTAGCTGTTCAGCTCCATTACCTCAGAGAAAACTCTCAGAGGAGCAGAAGTAGAAAGATGAGCACCATATAGTCAAATTATCATAGGTTCTTCAAAAGGCGCAACATAATCTGACGGTAAAAAGTCATAGGGGTTGATGGGGTTGTAGATGTCATCAAGTCCAATACACAAACCTGTGCAGAAATCTCCTCTGCAACATGCCTGACAGGTGGTCATGCAGACTGTTAGAACAATTCCAGTGATGGGGTGCTCTCTGCCTCTTAAAGTAGCAACCCAATCCATTTTGAACAGTTATGTGAAGCAGTAAAAGACAACAGGATTTAGAGGAGAGAGATCCATCCCTGAATTCAGGAAGATATGGGTTCAAGTCCTGCTTTGGACTATGTGGCCTCAGGTAAGTCAATCAACCTGTAGGTACTCTATTAACTCTCTAAAGCTACAAGTAGAGAAGAAGGTGCCTATCAGCATTGGCAGTAGAAAGTTCTTCAGCAAGATTTCCCTATACCTATGAAATCACAATTACAGTCCTTATAAGTTATAAGATATACTTATATACTTATAAGATATAAGTAACCATGATGTTAGAATGCAAGACTTGGAGTCAGAAAGACCAGAGTTCAAATCCTGCCTTAGATACTCACTATCTGTGTGATCCTGGGCAAGGCTACAGATGATAATAATATCTAAGTCACAGGGTTATTGTAAGGATTAAGTGAGTTAACACGTATAAATCACTTTGCAAGTCTTTGCAAATATGTGTGTGTGTATGTAAAAGTCATTATAAGAAGTAGAAAGAAGAATGAATTTGAAGTCAGAAGACATAGATTTGTACCTCTGTACTGGTGCTTATCAAGCAGCTAAGTGGCTCAGTGGTTATACACCAGGCCTGCAGTCAGGAAGACCTGAGTTCAAATCCAGCCTCTGACACTTACTAGTTGTGTGACCCTGGACAAGTCACTTAACCTGTTTGCCTCAGTTTCCTTATCCATAAAATGAGCTGGAGAAGGAAATTGCAAACCACTCCAGTATCTTTGCCAAGAAAACCCCAAATGGGTTCATGAAGAGTTGGACACAACTGAAATGACTCAACAAAAACCTATCGCTCATTATCTTTATGACTCTCAAAAAATCACAACTTCTCTGACCTTTAATTTTGGGGCTCTTATTTCCCTTTTAGCTTAAAATTGTATGAGCTTATTATTTATTTTTTAAAATAAATTTTCATTGATAGCTCTTGTTTTTATATCACCTAACTTTCTGTATCCCCAAGTTTATAAATATTAGAAAGCCCTTCCTTTTCATTGCTCTGTGCTAACCACTCATCCTCGCCATTGACAGCACCATCTACATGTCTTTCTTATCTGCATCCTCATGTTATTATGGAGATGAATGTTCTGCTAGAAGACACAAGGTCTGAGAGTTCTACCACCTGGAAAGGCTGACCCTGCAACATGTTGTGTATCTATTGTCCAAGGACCCATCTAGGTAAATTCAGAAAGTGTCATCACCAGAATTGATCCCTAGATAATGATCTTTTTTTTTTAATTGGCCCCAGAAACTGGTGCAGATTTTCTACTAAGACATGAAGAAAATGCACCTCAAGGTAGACAGAAGAAGCACCCACACAAATGACATGTTGGATCCTTTAAATACTGGCATAAATATCTTTCCAAACAACTAGAGGAAGTCAAAGTTTGTCCTCTTGAAGTCTCCAATTTTAGCACAACTGCACCAAAATGCATTTTAGAAAGAGAGAAGAAGAGTTGCAGGTGAGCCTACTGCTGGAGAGGCAGGTGCCTAACCATTGGCCAAAATGTTAAAATATTGGAGCTATTCAGTTCTACAATTTGCCACAATGCCAGCAACCCAGGAAATACCAAAGACCTGCATATATCAGCAAACAGCTGAAGATCATTTTCAGCAACATTGTGCCCAAAGCAGAGAAAGGAGCCCTAAAGATCTCATTAAACCTTTCGAGCCTGAATGTTCAACTGATTTCATTATAAGCCACAGATTCTGCCTCCTGCACTTACCGAAGCTTCTCTCAAATCAACATTTTTCCTACTTTGTTAAAGACAATGTGCAGCAGTGAGCAATTTTACTTTTTTAGGGCTTGTAAAATCAGTTCATAGTGTTTCAGTTTGGGGGTCTGAAGAAGCCGGTCTTTTTTTTTTTTTATCCTGCTTAATATTTAGTGTTTTTTAAGTTGTGCTTTTCATAAAAGGAAACTTCTTTGGCCATTATATACAATTCTTTGGATGTTAGCTTTGTGGTGTGTTGCAGTAGAAAGAGCCCTGTATTAAAGGTAAAAGACGTGAGTTAAAATTCTGTGCCCTTCATTTTATTATCTATGTGACCTTTGGCAAGTCACATCATCTCCTTGGACCTCTGTTTTATCATCCACAAAATAACGGGATTGTACTAAGTGACCTCTAAGATCTCTTACATATCAAAATCTACAGTTTTATGAATCTAGGTAATGTGATCTGTCTAACTTATAGGAGGAGGAGGATGAAACCTGGGTGGTTCTACCAAATTATCCTGTGGTCAAGAAAGATATTAACCCTCCCTATATCTCTGTGTCTTTATTTGCCAAGTAAAAATGATAGTATCTACTTCATGAGGCAGCTAGGTGGTGCGGTGGATAGAGCACCAGGCCTGGAGTCAGAAAGATTCCTCTTCTAGAGTACAAATCTGGCCTCAGACTCTTACTAGCTGTGTGGCCCTGAGTAAGTCGCTTAACCCTGTTTGCCTCAGTTTACTCAACTGTAAAATGACCTGGAGAAGAAAATGATAAATCACTCCAGTACCTTTGCCAAGAAAACCCCAAATGGGGTTTCAAATGAAGAGTCGGACAGGACTGAAATGATTGAACAAAAACAATCTACTTTATGCAGAAATTAGAAGAGGTTAGAGAATGAATGTGAATTTGTCATGGAAATGGGAATTCGTTACTCATTTTCTTTGTAGTGGTGTTAATTTTCAACACAATAGCACATAGATTGCCTTTCAGCAAATAACTTCTTCCAATCGCCATGGCCTCAAGTTTAATAGTGTTCCTCCAAAGACTGAGTAATCTTTGCTCTTCTCATATCTAATATCAAATGCTTCAAGCTCTTACATTTTTCTTTTTATTGTCTGGATATTGCTCTTAATGATATTTGCTCCAAAAAGAGAAAGTATCCCTGGGTCCTATAAATGTCTACGAACAGAGAACAGGATACCAGTTTCCTACTAAGCTGTAGCATAAGGAAGGTTTGTTGCTTTTCCTGCTATTTAGCAAAGCTCAATTTCTTCCAGATCACCTAAGTTTGGTGACATGAAATATTGTTTTTATTTCTAGCAGCTGAGCATAGAAAGTAGTTAGCAGTAGCTCTGTCCTAATAACAACTATCTCTTATGACTTCCCAAATGTTATGTTTGCCATCTTCTTTATTGAGACATATTTAATATATTCATCTGTAAAAAGGAATGGTATATACTAGGTGATCTCTAAAGTCTCTTCCAGTTCTATGATTGTTATCCCTAACAGTCCTAATAGTTCTATTATGCTGGATAGTTCAAATGGGAAGAAATTAGCTCTGTCATAGTTCTTCAAGTCTATTCCTGTTCTAAAAGTTGTTTTGAGGTATATGAATGAATGGATGAATGAATGAATGAATGAATGAATGAATGAATGAATGAGACAAAAAGCATTTGTGAACTGCTTGTTATGTGCCAGGCACCTATTAATCATTGAGGATATAAATTCAAAATAAAATTAATTTTCTGTTCTCAAAGACCTTCTATTCTGATAAGGGAAATATACCACATATACCAAAAGGGAGGGGTATTTTCAACTGGGAAGTGAGTGGGGGGAAGTACTACAATTGATTGACATTCCTTCCTAGGAATAGTAGCTTGGATTTGATACCTTAGGTGGAAGTAGAAGGAGAGAGGGAAGAAAAGAATGAGCCTCAAGGTTGAAGACTAAGAATAGGTTTGAGGCTGGTAGCATATGCATGAAAATGGCTGGAGAGGAGCTGGGCTGTAGGTCTGGGTTGGACTATTCATGGAAAACTCTCCTCAATCTGGAGCCTATGGCCCCAGGGCAGGAAGTGGAGGAGCAAAGGGCAGATGTGTAATGAAGAGGGCTGGACAGCAGCAGAATTTGGGGCGTGGGTCAGGTCAGTTATAGAAAACTATATTGAAGGGTGAAAACAGAAGAATAGGGCTATCTATTTTTTTTTCAATTAACAAAACTGATTAAATTGACAAATTAACAAAAATTGATTTAAAAAAGGGAACAAGTAATTCTAGTCAAGAAAAACAAATCCCCACACAGGCCATTTACAAAAGATAAGTCTCATGCTGCACCCTGAATCATCACCTCTTTGTTAGAAAGTAAGTAGCATACTATTTTGGGGAAATGTCAAGCCTATGAGACAAGGGCCCAGGGATACAAATAAGCATAAGATTCTTTCCAGGGAACAATCAACCTAGGATTTAAAAGGTGCAATTTCTATCTGCAGTATGACAAGGGCCTCATTTACCCATCCACACTTCTTGTCTCCAGCCATTTTCATGCCATGAAATAGCTACCTGCTTCCAAATATTATGAGTGAATGTCAACCAGTGGTTTTCCTTCCCCAGTTGTCATTCAGAAGCTAGCTGACATATCCAAAGGGCCAACATTAGTCTTGGAAAGGGGGTTTATTTACTAGTTCATAAAGAAATCCCCGTATCTGGAATGTATCTCCTCCTTTCTTCTACCTTGTAGAATCCTGTTTCCTTCAAAGAACGGTTAGATGAGACCTACCACACAAGACCTATGTTGATCCTCAAAGTTATTAGTGCTTTCTTTCTCTTCAAATTATATTATTTTCACATTTACTTGCTTGTGTTCCTGTTGTATCCTTTCTGCTCCACTCCCCCTACCCCAGTAGAATACAAGCTGCTTGAGGGTAGGAAATGTTTTGTTATGTTATTTGTATTCATTTCCCCAGGTTCTGGGGATGGGGCACTTGGGTGCTTATGCTGAGACCCCAATTCCATGACCATGTTTCTCTCTACCCTCAGAAACACTATTCCTGGCAGTTTCTCCCCAGCCCAAGGACACTGTACCTAGCAATTACTCAAGAGTGGACCCCAGCAAGACCCTTATGTCTCTCCCTGGTGTAGTTACAAACAGCACCTGAAGGAATTATTAATTTAAACTGGCTTTGTACGGGGTCATAAAGATATTCTTACCCACTGGACTACCTATACTACCGCCCTACCTCATTATCTACATCCTGAACTCATTATCTGTGTTCTAGACCTAAGACATATGTATACTCCCTACATCTATTTTGGCAAATGAGACATTGACTGGTGGCAGACTGGACAACTCTCAGTTACCCTTGACTGCTAGTTAACTTAGTGATGTAGCAGGCCTAAAACCACACCTCCGTGAGGCTCCCTTTGTGGGCTTTTCCTAGTGAACTCTGGGTAAGATGCCTGTGCAGTAGATACAAAAAGTGCATTTCCTTTAAGAACTGACCACTCCTTAACCACTCCCTAATCTCACCCTGAATCACCTAGTTAGCATGTTTAGCACGTGTTTTATTATATTTTATCCTATATAAACTTTAATTGTACCCTTCTAGGGTTGCAGGTTCCTTAAGAATCCTTGCCCGCTGTATAGCGTAAGAATAAACTTTTTGTCAACTTGACTTAAAGAATGCTTGAGTCTGTGAATTCATTCCAGACAACCCCATCCTGTACTCCAGTCTTTGAGGGGTCTCAGCCTCTCAGACCACAACACTGGCACACTGTCTTTCACAGATCAGGTTTTAATTTTTTTTTAAAGTTTTTGGTGAATTGAATTGAATCTCCTTTCTCCCTTGTACCCCAGTCTCTCAGAAACTCTCCTTAGTTCCAAGTCTAAAAAGATTGTGATTTATAAGACAAACAATTTATCTCCACTGAGCAATATTTAAAGATATTCTGTTCAATGAAGCAAGGAGAAAGTTCCCATAATGAGAATTTCTTGTCCTCCATCAACTTTACAGGGGATATAAAATGGAAGTTTTTAATTAAAATCAGCATTTCTGTCTTTTTTTTTTGTTCCAGGCATTGTTGCCACATTCACAGCAATTGACTTTATTCATACTGGCACCATCTTGACGCACCCTCAAAGATTACGATGTCATAAAGGAAAAGAGGAAGTAATAAACACTGAGGTTTCGTTTGTAATGGCTGTTGGCTGAATAAACATGTTTACAAGTGCTGTAAACTGAAATTCATCTAAACATCCATAGGACCCCAAATATCTATTGCTTATATCCCTGATGGTTCAGAAATGAGGGAACAAGAATCTTCACACGTACATTTATGTCTCTCTCTACATAGAGAGAGACATAAATGTATATATAATATAAATATATAACAAATGTATGTTGTTTATAATTACATGTATATTCTATGTATATGTAAATGTGTGCATACAAATATATGTGTATTATATGTATGTATATAAAGAAAGCAAACCCACAAATCTCAACCTCAGGTGAAGACAGGAGAGAATTCTTCTTGCCTGACCTGACTATACTCCAAATCAATCTTGTCATCTTCAAGGCCCCAAAACATAAAGCTTTCATTCTTGATTTGCTTTTATGGATATCCAAAAGAAATGCTGGCTATTCACTAAATCACTATTCAGATAAGTATATGACCATGCTGAGAAATCAGAAGCTTTTTTGGATTACACTTCATGGACCTGTTCCCTAAAGGGAAATATCTTAGTTTTTAAAAATTCAGAGTTAAGCCCTTAAACTAAGTGATCAGATACCTCTGTCCTTTCAAAATAAGTGGTCCAGAGTCCACTGGCATTTGTAAGTTTTGAAGGAGAGTTGAAAATATCCTTAGGTTAGTGTAAACTTTAAAGAGACTGTTTTATTAAACTGTCTCAGCAAGAGTAAACAATCCTAATCCAAATTCAGGATAGCCAGCTACAAACTTTGTGTCAAGTAAGAGCTAAAGCTATTCCTCCTGAGTATTAGTTTACTAGATATCCCATCAAAGCACAACTTATTTTTGACAAGGCACACACTAGAGGAAAAAATTACATTTTTTTTCCCTTTCTGAACTTAACAATGCTGTTACCCTTCTATGTTGATTACATCAGTAGGAAAGAATTTCTAATTTCTCAGTATGCTCAGAGCAAAAATTATATTAGTAAGGAAATAAGATCATAAAATAATAGACCAAGAGCTGAAAGGGACCTCAAAAGCCGTTTAGTCCAATTCCCTCATTTTACAAATGAGGAAACCAAGGTCACTGGAGATGAAGTGACTTACTCAAGGTAACACAGATAAAGGTCTGATAGCCTAAAAGCCAGCTCTTTTTTCACTGTACCATGTAGGAGATGGATTGGTCATTCTTTGCTCCATTAGTTGAGAATGTTGGAATTTTCTTTGCCTCCACAAATGTTTAAAATCCCAATTTGGAAACAATGTGGTAAAGAAAATAAGAAGGATTGTAGAGGAACCCAGCTCCCCCATATATACTCTAGCAACGATCTAAATAAGGTACCAGGGAATGTTTCTTCTTCTATATTGGTTATTCTTATATATATATATACCTATGTATTTTAAATATCAGATCTTCTATAAGGGAAGATTGCTATCAACATTTTCCCCAGTTGTTTATCTTACAATTTTAACTGCATTTTTGTACAAAACTTTTCAATTATATGTAATCAAAATTATTCATTTTATCTCTCATAGAATCCTCTCTGTCCTCTATTTGGTAAAGATCTCTTCACCTAATCACAGCTGTGACGTTTTAACCCTTTTTTACACTTCTATTTTTTTTTATAAATATATCAAATCACTCTAGGTCACTATATATGCATCTGGAGTTCATTGTAACCAATGGCATGAGATATTTGTCTAATGTAATTTCTGCTGTATGACTTTCCATTTTCTTAGAAGTTTTTGTGGAATAGTGAATCCTTATTCTAGTAGTTAGAGTCTTTGCCTTTTACATTATTTTGTTCATTTGCTTCTGGATCTTGTTACCTAATCTGGTCCACTGATCAATAATTTTATATAAAAGTATATATACATGTATATATACATATAGTTTAAAACCTGGTATTACTTGTCCTCCTTATTTATTTCTTCCCAGTTATTTTCATTATATCCCTTGAGATTATCGACCTTTTGTTACTTCAGAATTTTGTTGTTATTATTCTAATTAAACAAATTAACCCTTTGATAATTTGATTACTATGATTGATTAGTGTGGCATTTCAAATACCAAATATTTTAATTAAGGTAGTAGTGTCATATTTATTATATTGACACAGCTCAATAATGGGCTATTATCTCTCCAGTTACTTATGTCCATAATTATTACTGTAAGGAGTGTTTTGTAGTTATATTCACATAACTGTTTCTTGAGACTGTACTGCACCACCAAGTATTTCATGTAATTTGTACTTACTTTGAGTGAAATTTCTATTTTCTTACCCTTCCTACTGAGTTTTATTGTTAACATACAGAATACTTGATAGTTCTGGTGGGCTTATATGTAGCCTGTTAACTTATCAAATTTGTTTTTTTTTTCAGTTAATTTTTTAGTTGACTTTAGGATTCTCTAAGTAAAACATCACATTTTCTGCGCGCGCACACACACACACACACACACACACACACATACATCCAATAATTTTATTTTGTCTTTGCTCATGCTTCAGCCCTCAATTTCTTTAGTTTTCTTATTGTTAGAGCTAGAATTTCTTAGAGCTGTATGATAATGGTGTTAACAATAAATATTCTTGCTTTACTCCCAATCTTACTGAAAGTACTCTAACAATTTTCAGTTACAATAATGCTAGTTGCTAGTTCATGGATTTAGATAGATTTTGTTTATGATATTAATGGTCAATTATTATTAATTCTTTTGAATGTTTTAGCATAAATGGGTATTTTTTTTGTCAAGAGTGTTTTCTATAACTCTTGATATAATCACGTGATTTTTATTTGTTTTAGTCATTAACATAGTCTATTATGTTTATAGTTTTTCTGATATTCAACAAACTATGCATTGTTGGTATAAATCCAACACGGTTATAGTTTGTTGTTGTTGTCATTGTTCAGTTGTTTCAGTCATGTCCAACTCCTCATGACCCCATTTAGGCTCTTCTTAACAAAGATACTGGAGTGATTTATCATTTCCTTCTCCAGCTCATTTTGCAGATGAGGAAACTAAAGCAGACAAGGTTAAGTAATTTGCCCAGGGTCACACAGCTAGTAAGTGTCTGAGGCCAGATTTGAATTTGGGAAGATGAATCTTCTTGACTCCAGGCCTGGTGCTTGATCTACTGCACCAGCTAGCTGCTCTGGTCATAGTTTATAATCCTTTAAATATGTTCCTGTGGTTTCTTCACTAATATTTTATTCAGTATTTTAGCTTCTGTATTCATTAGGGATTTGGATCTATAGTCTTCTGTCTCTGCTTTATTTCTCCCTGGATTGGGTATCAAAACTATTTTTGTCACATAGAAGCACTTTAGTAGGATCCTTTCCTCCCCTATTACTACCAAAAAATCTATAATATTGGGATTATTTGTTCTTTGAATGTTTAAAACCATTCATTTGTAAATCCATATAGTCCTGCCTTCCACACCTTTTTCCCTTTGGGAGCTCAAATATGATTTTTTCAATACCTTCCCTCTGATATTATATTATTTATACTCTAATTCTTGTTCTGTTAATATATATTTTCTATTTTTATAAATATTCACTCATTTTATTTAAGTCATTTGTTATTGTTAATATATAATTGGACAAGGAAATGTCTAATAATTTCTTAAATTTTTATTTTTGTGTGTTAGTTTGGGGATATTTTTGTTGATTTTTTAGGGTTGGGGTTTTTTTTTTGCTACTTACCCAATTAATGGATTTATCATTTCTCTCTTTAATTGATGAAAGTGTTAAGAGATACAAAATTCAGTCCTAAGGATTATCTTGGTTGCATCCCCAAATCTTTGCTATATAGTCTTACTTTGTTATTTTTGATGAAATTATCATTCCTGTGATTTGATCTTTTATCCATCAGTTCTTTAGTTTAAATTTATTTGGCTCCATTTAAGTTTTTTTTTTATGTTCTAGCACACCATTTATTAAGGCGCCATATGCCACTGAGAAATACACAGACACATAAATATACACACATAAATTTATTTCTATTCCTATTCAGAAATTGCCAGATTTATAGTATATCTAACTTTTCTATATTTTTTATTTCCTTAACTATTTTCTTATTTATCATTTTGTTAGATGTTTCTAGTCCAAAAGGAATACATTTAGGGCCCAAAATTTACTTGTTCTTTAATTTTGCAACATCCACTTTTGATATTTTTGTGGCTGTTGGGCTCATTTACACTGTTGTAGTTATTGTGTGTATTGTTTTCTTGGCACTACTTGCTTTACTCTGCATCAGTTCATGTAGCTCTTTCCATGTTTCTCTATATTCATCACATTTCCTCATTTGTTACAGCATAGCAATATTCCATTAATTCATGTACCACAATTTGTTTAGCCATTTTCTTATTGGTGGACTTCTATTTTGTTTCTGATTCTTTACTTATCACAAAATGTCCTGCTCTAAGTAGTTTGATGTCTGTGGGGAATTTCTTATCAATAGTCTCTTTGGGGTATAAGCCAAATAATAGACTCTTTGGGTCAAAGGATATTTTTGTCACTTTATTTGCATAATTCCAAATTGTTTTCCCAGATGTTTGTACTAATTCATAGCCCCATCAACAATGCAGTATTAGTACTTTCCTACAACCCCTCAAAAGTAACTATTTTCATCTTTTGTCATCTTAACCAATTTGCAGAGCATGAGATGAAACTTCAGGTTTGTTTGAATTTGATTTTCTCTTATTAGTGGGTTGGAGCATTTTTTTTAAACATAAGGTTGTTACAAGTCTGCAATTCTTTTGATAACTCTTCATATCTTTTGACCACTTTTCTACTGGGGGCCATTTCCCCCTTTCAAGGCAGTAGGAAGACATGGTAATTTCTGCTCAGTGGAAGTACTGTGAAGGATAGTGAATGAATTTCAAGTAGGAAAGGCATTTTATGACAGCAAGAGACATAACAATGTCCTTTTATACAGTTCAAGTCTTGCTGGCAGCCAAGGGGAGAACAGACATTCTGTTGAATACCTATCTGGCCTAATGACTTTTTCCTATACTGTAACTTGCCTTCTGAATAGTATTAAAGCTCATAGCTGTTTTTTACAATGTGGTATGGATTGCCCAATTTTATATGGTGAACACCCTGTAGGCAAAGTTGGCTCTGTAATATACACTATGTGAGTGGCAGAAAGCAAAGGACTATTTTGTGAATCAACGTGTTTTAGTTCAAACTTCATGAGACATCACAGTGGGCCCACATGGCCTTTTAATAATGACTAGCAGGTGATAGCTTTTTGCCAGATTTCTCTCTGTTAAAATACTGGCAGTTAATGGGGAAACTGGGATCTTGAAAGAAATTTCAATAGACTAATGGATATAGACAGAGCTGAATAGTTTTGAGAAGATCAAGAAATAGAGGGAACAGCTGCTTTCCTTCTTTTCTTCCTTCCTTTTCTTCATCATTAAAAAAAACCTCATATATATATATATATGTGTGTATATACATACATATATATAATCTATATTTCATTATACTGAGATGATTAAATTTAGTTTCTAAAAACTTTTATTTTTGATTTATTCCTCCATTTGGTGCAAAACATGGAGGGGAGGGAAAACTGGAGGAAGATTGGCTCTGTCTTCATATTTCTACTATGAAAGATCTGATCCATTTATTCATTCAATAGGTATGTATTAAATATCAACTATGGGCATAGCACTGTGCTAATCATTGGGTTATTAAGTGTCCTTGGGTCTTTAGTGATGTCATAGTTAGTAACTAATACCTTCTAGATGTCTGAGTAGGAAAGGAATGGTAGTATAATCCACTTCTTCTCAAGTTAGCTTTCCAATACAGTTTTATTCTCAGAAGAAATCCAAAGATGGAGGGAGAGGATTTCCATGATAGAGATAAGCCCTACAGAGTCATGTGGACTGGCTTGAGAAGTACAACTTTCTGTTCAATGAATGGGAGTCAGAGAGTTTTCATTCTAAGTGGAATACTTCTGATGGCAGAATTTCTAGTGTAGATAAGTATTGCTGGGTGGAGTGATTAGAAATGTGTGAATTAGATTGACTGGAGATAGTAGGCAGGGTATCTGTAACATTTATTTTCAATCTTACATCCATAGCTCTCCTTCCCTTTCCAACAGAAGAGCAAATGCTAGGTGGCCCTCCAAGCTTTCCTTTCCATTTCCCAGCTAAATGAGAAAAAAATGTCATGGATCTACTCCAACTGGGCTCCTCTTCTCTTCAGGCTGGGAATGGAAGAGCAGCTTCCTGGTGCTGCCCCAACTCTTCCCTTTCCCTTCTATGAAGGGAAAACCTGTTGGCTTTGCTCCCATCTAGTTTTCCCTCCAGACTGAGCAGAGGAGCAGCAGCTTCATAAGTTTTTCCCCTTATCTAAGTCTGAGAAGAAGATCAAAGGCTTGGTCCTGCTCCCCTCAGATTCTTTCCCTTCTTTCTATTTCTGCCTCTATTTCTGACTCTGTCTTGCTATCTATGTTTATCTCTTTTTCTGTCATTGTATCTCTGTCTCTTTCTCTCTCTCTCCCCTTCTCTGGCTCTGTGTCTCTCTCATCCAAGTAATCTCATTCAACACTGGGCCTAGGATAGTTATTGACTATAACTAAATTTACTGTCATCCTCTTTCTAGGAATAACTGTATTTTAGACATTTGGGATTCTTGTTAAGAATTCTATTTTCAATATATAGGTGTTACTTTTGGTATATTTTTATGTATATATTTAATAACTCATGTGCTTGGTAGTTAAATTTTTACTAGATTTATATGTCAATTATTATTTTGATCATTTATACGTGCCTATTAAGGTTGATTTAGAAATCTATCTACATGGTAGAGGCCATGACATGATTCACGGCTATGGCCTGACACCCAAGGGGTGAGTAATCTACCAATTCAATGGTGATAATGTGGGTCACACCCTACCCTACCTACGATATTCAGATATGGGATTTGTCTCTGGCACAACCACAGCTACTCTTCACCTATTATGACTCAACATTCCCCCACTCTCCTCCCTTCCACTTGCTACAAAACCTCCCAACCTCCTCCCTTCTGTGCAGGTTGTCAGCCCAGTAGATGTCATTAGGAAAATACCACTCCAACCCCTAGAATATCACCCTATTTCCCCCACTTCACTGTGTGTCTATTGCAAACACCCTTGGGCAGTTACAGAGTGAATTGTATCATAGTAGATGTATATAGTTAATAAATAATTTATTTTACATCATATGTTGGAGATGATACTGATGGGACACTCAATCAAGAAAATTTAGAAAATAACCCAGGGGCAGCTAAGTGGCACAGTGGATAGAGCACTGGCCCTGAAATCAGAAGGACCTGAGTTCAAATCTGGCCTCAGACTGAACACTTGACACTTACTAGCTGTGTGACCCTGAGCAAGTCATTTAACCCCAATTGCTAAAAAAAAAAAATCTAAACTAAATAGCCATATCATTTTAAAGGAGAGGAAATTGCAATGCTCAGCAAGAAGCGATGTGCTCAGTGTAACATAGCTAGTTACTGGTAGTAACTGAGCAGATCAATGTTCTGCCCACTCTATCATAATACCTCTCTTGCCATTGCATTCTATGATTTTTCATACTTTGGAGGGAAAGACATACAGTAAATGCAGTTAAGTGGGAATGTAAAGCATCACATTACTGAATTGCTATAATAATCGTAATGATGATGATGATGATGATGAAGAGCTAACATTTATATAGCACTTATCATGTGCCAGGCACTGTGCTAAGCACTTTATAATTATTAGCTCATTTGATCTTCACAACAACTCTGGGAAGTAGGTGCTTATCCCCATTTTACAGATGAGGAAACTGAGGTAAACAGAGGTTAAGTGATTTGCCCAGAGTCACACAGCTAGGAAGTATCTGAGCTCAGGTCTTCCTGACTCCAGGACCAATACTCTATCCACTGCACCACCTAATTGCCATGAGCCCAGATCTATTTTACGCACAAGATTGGTTAAAGGACCCCAAAACACATGGCCTCTACCTTCAAGATAATTCTAGTCTGGTTGACTTAGATTTTCACTTCCTCCTCAGATTCTCAGTTACTACAATCTCTAGCTTTCATATGATATCAGCATCTTTTCTAGACAACGTATGTGCTGGAAGGGAACTCTGTCTTGTGTCCCTTTTTCTGGTCTTGCTGCTTTAAGAAATCTATTTCTTTGCTTAATTCTGGAAGAGAAAACTGACTCACTAGCAAATCCTGCCTCTCCACGTGCACACTTTCCCCAAGGCAGTTTTTGCACTCTGTTTGATACTCCAGAATAGCTCAGCCTTCATACTTTCTGGTCTCTGAAGCTGCTAATGCAACATGCTGTCCTTGGCCCACAGGGGCACTTTTGTTCTTAGTGTGCTAACAGGGCAGAACAGGGCAGCTGGCTGAAAGCTTGGCCTACTTCATGGGGCTGTGGTAAAGAATGACTAATAAAAAGATAATTGTTAATCCCAAAGAAAGCATAAAGGGTTATGTAAATGATAAATAGTAATAATGTAAAATGCCCGGGAACAACAGCCCTGTGTGAATGCTGAATCAGATACAAGAGAGAATATTTTAACACAGTGGGCAAAGAATCATCTCTTACAAGTCACTTACAGTTTGCCACTTACTCAAGGTATTCAATATAGTCAGGACTACCAGGACACTGGTTCTATTATGGTTTTATAAAGGGCTGTCACCTATGATATTTAAATACTTCAGTACATTTAACTGACCACATTGAAACTTTTTTTTTTAAATTTAGAAAGTGGGATTCAATTTCATCAATACCTTTTGGCACTTCAGGTTACCAGTAATAATGAAGTTTTTTTAATTTTTTTTAAAAGGTGGCAATTCATTGTGAAAAGGAAGGAAAGGATCTGAAGAAGAAGGAAATCCTGACCTCCATCAGGAGGTTGGAAAATGGATGAATATCACACAGGGAAACAAGGAAAGAGAAAAAATGATCACAGATTGCTTAGACATAAAAACCTACACATTTGAAGCTCTTTCAGAAGAGGAGGGAGCTGTATGCCTTAAGGAAGAAGTAGCTGCCCATTCTCTAAGGCATGATAAATCAGACACACATGCTGTCAGGTCGGAGACTATTCAAAGAAAAAAGACTTAGTAGGGGTTGGTGACTACTACTACTTACTACAGAGTACTAAGGGAACTATCTGTTGCTTTAAAAAACAGTGAGCAGCAGTATGGTATAGTAGCTAGAGAGCCTTATTGTCCTATCTCTGAAACCTACTGGGAATATGACTTTGGGCAAATCACTTAAACTCTCTGTTCCTCAAGCAATTCTCTAAGTATAAATTGCACGTAGGTTACTAATCTGCACTGATGGAGGATAATTTCTTCCCTCAAAGTTCTCTATGCCAATACAATCATAGTCCTGGGCCTAAAAAATATTAACATTGACAAAAATAGTGAAGGCTGTTACATTTCTGGGGCATGTATCCAAAACATGAGTGACAACTTCCCAATACCTATTAAAAAAAATGACTACTCAATTCTTTGGGTGCTTTAATATTTTTTAGTACAAATGGTTATGTTACAAAGAACATAGAAAAGTTGCAAAATATTGAAGTCTGGGGCAAGAAACTGAAGGTTTTGGGTACATAATTGATGTTTTCATTCCTGCTACCTATCAAAGGAAGAGTTTCAGAAGAGAAAAACAGATTTAAGATGTGTATCAGTGCTTAAAAAGATGATGGACTAATGGGTATAGTAAGAAAATATACTTATGTAAGGAAATCTGGAACCAGAAAGGGATGTGATTTGGGTGGGAATCAATGGAAGAAGATACAGAAATTATTTTGCCAATGGAATATACTATATACCATGTTGACAGAAAGAGGAAATTGATCAACCCAGCAAACAAGAACAAGTCTGATACAGAGGCACAATATAGTAGTGATGAGAGACTTCAATTATTCGTATATCTGTTATAGATGTCTCTGCCAAAAGCAGAACAGGTAATAAATCATTTTAGGTGAATCTTAAAAATATTTGTGAGAGGATATAAAGGAATAAATTATCTGGTTGTTCTTTTAACGACACCTAATTCAATAGAGCAGATATTTTATTCTAATTCCCCCACTTATGAAGAGGTACATAACTTCTGTGAACACCCTTTCTGTCTTCCCTTCCTATCTTTCCCTTCCCTATTCCCAAAACACTCTCCTTTTTCTCTTCTTATTATTCCCATTTTTAAAGCTACAATTATCATAGGTGATATTGTTACATTTGGCCCATCTCAAGCTTCTCAAAACCTTGAAAAAATTCCGTGTCCACCCTAATTTGATTGGCTACACAACATTATTTACTTTGTTGATTTATAACTTAAGCCTGTGAAAAAATGGCTCTATTTGACCACGTCAGATAGTATGGATCTAGAAACCATAAGTCTATCAGGTATTCCTGTCAAGAGCCATGTCAATATGCCATGATAAATGGAACAAGCCAAAACTTCTGGTCATAGTTGGCTTACCTATGTTCATAGATATGTAGCCTGAATCAGAATAAAACTCCAGATTAAACCAAGAAGTTTATGACAGATGACCTATGCCAATCAACTGTGTAAGTATCAACACATGGCAGCTCTTGACCTCATATTTAACTTTTGAGGTTATCTATGACATTTACACGCACTGATTATAATCAAGCAGCAGGCAAATATTTGGAAGGTATATTATTGAAGCCACATTAGTGATAATTTGGATGATTAGTTATATGGTAGCAAATCACATATATAGCATAAATCATATATAATAGCAAGTTATTTCAAGCTCTATAACTTGATAAATTTAAAGATAGACAAACATCACAGATTGTAATATAGATAACAAAACAAGATGAGAGAGGGTACAAGGGATAGGGGGCAGGGCCAGCCTTGAAATCAGAGAGACCTAGAGTTCACATTCTGACCTTGACACATCCTTGCTGTCTTCATGGGCAAATCATTTAACCTCAGCATATCAAGCAATTCTCCAGGACTGTAAGTCACAGATGAAATCACTACACTGATGAAATCATGTTTGGATTAAAAAGAAAACCTGGGCAATAAAAGTTCTGAAAATGGAATCTTCACTCTAGCTTGATAGGATTTTTATCCTTAAGTAGCAGTTCTCTAAGTGCCAACCTTTCCTAAAAGCACAAATTTATTCAAATATCTAAATAAGCAAATCGATCTGTGATTTCCTCAAACTGGATATTTCCTCTAACAGTAAAATTCAGATGGCAACCTTTTTGCCTTATGCAATTCTTCCTCATGTTATTAATTTCCTTATCTTATATCTTTCCTTTCTTTATTAACACTTTCATGTCCTTCCATAAGTCAATCAAAAGGGGTCTACCCAATATTCCAAGGCCTTACTCACTCTTTCTTAGCTACAATCAATAAAATCACATTCTCTAGAAATTTATAGGTATTGTGGTACAGTGCAGAGAACCTTGGACTCAGAATAAAGAAGTCTAGTCCTGTGCTAATAACCAACCATGAGAGCACACACAAGACATCTAATCTTCCTTGGGCCCCAGGTTCCTGAATTGTAAAACAAAGAGTCAGGCCAGAAAAATTCTAAGGGTACTTCTTGTTTTAAAATTGTATTATTCCACTAATGTCACAGATCAAATAAAAATGAAAAAAAAGGCTATATTCACATAAACATATTCTACATTTTCCTTTTGATGCTAACCTATTATATTTTAGCCTGGTCCTAAGAACAACAATTTAAAAAAATTAATTGGCATAGTTATAGACTTAGCCCTTGAAAATTATGTCTGCATTTTTCTTTTATCTTTTCCTAAAATTTATTTATTTTTAATCTTCAACATTCACTTTCACAAGATTTTGAGTTCCAAAGTTTCTCCCCATCTCTTTCCTCCCCACGCCCCAAAATGGAGTGCATTTTGATTACCCCTTCCCCCAATCTGCCCTCTCTTCTATCACAGTCCCCCTCTTATCCCCTTCCCCTTCTATTTTCCTATAGGGTAAGATAGATTTCTATATTGCTTGTGTATCTTATTTCTCAGTTACATGTAAAAACAATTTTTAACAATCGTTTTTAAAACTTTGAACTCCTAATTCTCTCCCTTCCTCCCACCCCACCCATGCTCATTGAGAAGGCCAGCAATTCAGTATAGGTTATACATGTGTCATCATGCAAAACACTTCCATAACAGTCATGTTGTGAAAGAGTAACTATATTTCCCTCCATCCTATGTCTCATACCACCCCCAAGGATTCATGAAGGGAACTAATGTGTGTTGGAGGAGTTTATTGGGTAATTAACAATTTAGAGCCAACAAATCCCAAGGAAATTGGACATATCCCATGCTCCATTTATTCTATTCTGTCCTTTGACCTGGTCCCTCCTCAAAAGTGTTTGCTTCTGACTACCTCACCCCCAATCTGCCCTCCCTTCTATCATTCCCCACTCTCTTATCCTTTTTCCCCTCTGCTTTCCTGTAGTGTAAGATAGATTTCCATACACAACTGAGTGTGTATGTTATTCCCTCCTTAAGCCAAATCTGATGAGAGTAAAGTTCACTCATTCCCTCTCACTTACCCCCTCTCTTCCCCTCCACTGTAAAAGCTTTTTCTTGCTTCTTTTATGTGAGATAATTTACCCCATTCTACTTCTCCCAGTGCAGTCCTCTTACCCCTTAATTTTATTTTTAGATGTCATCCCTTCATATTCAACTCACTCTGTGCCCTCTATATACACCCCCACCCTCCCACATATGTGTGTGTGTGTGTGTGTGTGTGTGTGTGTGTGTGTGTGTATGTGTATGTATATGTAGGTATGTATACTCCCTCCTACTACCCTACCAATGAGAAAGGTCTTATGAGTTACACATGCCATCTTTCCATGTAGGAATGTAAACAGTTCAACTTTAGTAAGTCCCTTATGATTTCTCTTTCCTGTTTATCTTTTTGTGCTTCTCTTGAGTCTTGTATTTGAAAGTCAGTTTTTCTATTTAGCTCTAGCTTCTCAAGAATGCATTAAATTCCTCTAAGTCAATGAATGTCATTTTTCCCCCTCATTGATTCCACTCAGTTTTTCTGGGTAGGTGATTCTTGCTTTAATCCTAGCTCTTTCAACCTCCAGAATATCACATTCCAAGCCTTCTGATCCCTTAATGTTGAAGCTACTACATCTTCTGTTATCCAGATTGTGTTTCCACAGTACTTGAATTGTTTCTTTCTGGCTGTTTGCAAAATTTTCTCCTTGACCTGGGAACTCTGGAATTTGGCTATAATATTGCTGGGAGTTTTCCTTCTTGGCTGTCTTTCAGGAGATGATCAGTGGATTCTTTCAATTTCTATTTTACTCTCTGGTTCTAGAATATCAGGACAGTTTTCCTTGATAATTTCTAGAAAGATGATGTCTAGGATCTTTTCTTTGGGGGCGGGGTGAGGCAATTGGGGTTAAGTGACTTGCCCAGGGGTCATACAGCTAGTGTCAAGTATCTGGTCTGAGACCAGATTTGAACTCAGGTCCTCCTGACTCCAGGGCTGGTACTCTATCCCCTGCACCATCTAGCTGCCCTGTAGGCTCTTTTTTTGATCATGGCTTTCAGGTAGTCCAATAATTTTTAAATTATCTCTCCTGGATCTATTTTTCCAGGTCAGTTGTTTTTCCGATGAGATATTTCACATTGTCTTCTATTTCTTTCATTCTTTTGGTTTTGTTTGATTGTTTCTTGATTTTTCATAAAATCATTAACTTCCATTTGCTCCATTCTAATTTTGAAGGAATTATTTTCTTTCGACCTCCTTTTCCATTTGACCAATTCTGATTTGTAAAGCATTTTTCTCCTCATTGGCTCTTTTGCCATTTGGGTTAGTTTATTTTTTAAGGTGTTATTTTCTTCAGTATTTTTTTGTGTCTCCTTTAGCAAGCTGTTGACTCGTTTTTCATGTGTTTCTTGCATTACTGTCATTTCTCTTCTCAATTTTTCCTCTACTTCTCTTACTTACTTTTCAAAATGCTTTTCAAACTCCTCCATAACCTGAGACCAATTCATATTTTTCTTGGAGGCTTTGGATGTAGGAGCTTTGCCTTTGTTGTTTTCTGGTTGTATGTTTTGATCTTCTTTGTCACCAAAGTAAGATTTTATAGTCTGAGTATTTTTTCCACTGTTTGCTCATTTTCCCAGCCAATTACTTATCTTTTAAACTCTTTGGTTAAGATAGGGGTCTGCTTCCAGTGTGGAGAATGGACTGTCCCCAGCTTCAGGGATTTCGTGCAGCTATTTTCAGAGATACTTCTAGGGACCTGTAAATTTTCATTTCTTCCAAGATGGTATGACCAAAGGAGACGTGTTTGCTCCTCTCCTGGCCTGTGCTCTGGACTGTGAGTGACCACAAGCACTCTTTTCTGCCCTGGAACTATAAGGAAGGTTCCCTCTCCACTGCTGCTGCCACAACTTCTGCTATGTCAGTGTTCCTCCTTGCCTCAGGACTGCCACCCAGCACTGTGACTCAGATCCAAGTATGGGCAAAACAACAAAAGCTTGCCTCAGTGCCAGCAAAGAGATCCCTGTAATCTCCTTCTAAACAGCTGTTTGATCCCCTTATCTTCTGTGGGCTGAGAGCTCCCAAAGCAGCTGCAGCTGTCACTACCACCCTAGGGCTAGACTGGGACCTGGCCGGACCATACTCGTCTCCCACCCAGGTTCGACAGACCTTTCCTACTGACCTTTTAAGTTGTCTTTGGTATTTTTGGGTTGAGAAGTCTGGAAACCTCCATAGCTACCAGTGATTCAGTCCCCTGGGACCTGCCTTGGGTTTGCTTGGGCACAGTCTGGGCTTGGCACAGTTGACACTGGTGCTGTGCTCCTCTCTCAGCCTGGTGCCATGGGCCTTTCCTGTCAACCTTCTAGGTTATCTTGGGCTAGAAATTTGTTTCACTCTGCCTTTTTGTGGGTTCTGCTGCTCTAGAATTTGCTTAGAGTCATTTTTTACAGATATATAGAGGGGTTTGGGGAAGTGCTC
The DNA here is from genome assembly GCF_003287225.1 of Phascolarctos cinereus. Taxonomy (NCBI): domain Eukaryota; kingdom Metazoa; phylum Chordata; class Mammalia; order Diprotodontia; family Phascolarctidae; genus Phascolarctos; species Phascolarctos cinereus. The sequence goes on along the minus strand of NW_027555847.1, from coordinate 196,182,352 downwards.
AAGCAAGTCCCTGCTTTTACTCCACCATCTTGGCTACCTGCCCCCCTGCATTTTTCTAATAAATAGAGGCTTTCGTAGACTTATCCCTTTAACTGTCTGATTAATTTGAAAGCAGTTAATGGCAATGAATGATATAAAGACAACTTTGAGTACAACAATGACAAGGTTATACGTATGCATCGTGGAATAAATTAGTTTACATTTCTAGCATAATGTATTTCTTTTATCAAGTACAGCTGATATTAATAACCTGGTATTATATGTGGTATTAGATTGGTGACAACAATAACAAATATTTTAGATTAAGTTCTCATAACTGTAGTTTTAAACAAACAGATCAGGAATCAATGGATTTATTTGCATTTAAAATTCACTCACAGCAATGTGCTATTATATATAACATATAAGCCACAAGGGAAGAAAGCCTTCTGATAGGAAAGAAACATAAACAAAGTTTTCTATTTTTTTCTCAATATAATAGATGTTGTTCCTATAATGAGGAAAAGAGGTATTATTTTTTATTCCCTTACAAAGTTTCTGAAAGAATTTCTCATGCAAAAGACACATAACTTAAAATTCAGACACAAGAGTCAAGATTTTATATTGGTTAATCTTGTTCTTAATTTCCCTTCCAGACTCTGTATACCACAACATTGGAATCCCATTACTTTCCATAATGTTGAGCAAATCTAGGCTCCTACATTTTGTAGATGTATATTGACAAAGAGATTACTTTGGTAATATTTTCTAATTTTGAACTAAGTCATGTGACAAAACATTCTGTATTGGTACAGTGTAAAAGGTATCAGTGTAAAAGGGAGGGAAGAGACATAGGGGTATATAAACAGGCTAACTGTTATATCCTTTCTCATATTTGATTATGGGGAGAACATCAAATCATCACCTCTTGCTGGATCTTGATGTGTTTTGAAAGGATGATAGTAATGAAGCTTGCTCCAACAGTTTTTGCTAGTGACTTTTACAAATGAAACGAAAAATACTTTCAGGACTTAGGTGGCAGGGACAGCACTTTAAAGAGGAGGCAAGAGAAGACATGGAGATATTAGGCAAGGTATTCAATCACAACAACCAGAAAGGCCAAGTATCTCAAGATGATGACAAAAGGGACTATCTTGAACTAGGGATGTTTAGCCTGGAGAAGAGAGGACTTATAAGGCCCATGATAGCTGTCTTTAAGTAAATGAAGGACTAGCACATAAAAGGATTAGACATAAACTCCCTCCAAAGCGCAGAACTATGGACCAATACAAAAAGGTGCAAAAAAGGGCAAATTTTGTCTTGATAAGAGGAAAATCTTCTTGACATTAAGAGCTACCTAAGGTTCTATCAATCCCTCTCACTGAAGGTTTATTTTTCCCTTTTAGGCATTTGGGATTAAGTGACTTGCCCAGGGTCACACAGCTAGTAAGTGTCAAGTGTTTGGTCTGAGGCCAGATTTGAACTCAGGTCCTCATGACTTCAAGGGCTGGTACTCTATCCACTGCACCACCTAGCTGCCCCTCACTGGAGGTTTTCAAGCAAAGGCAGGATGACCATCTTCAGGCATATTATAAAATTGATTCTAATTGAGGTATGGTTGGACTAGAGAGCCTCTGAGATCCTTTCTAATTCTGAGATTCTGTTTTCCCCTGTGATCATATCCCTATTCAAGGATTCATTAGATACATTTGCATAGTGAAGGCAATCCTTATTTTACCCAAGGCAGTGCTTAACAACTTACATGTATAACATTTTGCAGTATTTTATATCCCACATTCTGTGTGACCCTGGCAAAGTGACAACTTCTCTATGTGACATTTGACATTGCCTCATCCATAAAAGGAGGACAATGAGCTTTGCATAAGGAACAGGTAAGAGGGACATTGAAATGCAACTGATGGTTCCCATTCATTATTGGCTGGTTGAATCTGCACCTTGTAAAAGATAATATCTAACATTTAAATGGTATGCCAGGCATTGTGCTAAGCACTTTACAATTATCATATCATTTGATCTTCACAACAACTCTGGGAAGTAGGTGCTATTATTGTCCCCATTTTACAGAGGACAAAACTGAGGCAAACAGAGGTGAGTTGACTTGCCTGGGTCACATGGCTAGTAAGTATCTGAGGCTATATTTGAACTCAGGTTTTCTTGATTCCAGGCCCAGCATTCTATCTACTGGGCCACCTAGCCGCCTTTCAAAATTTTTAGCGTATCATTTGGTAGCTGGGAAAAAGTACAAAGCTTTGAATCTACTCATTTGTATCTGGTAAAGGGTGAAAGGATTTGAGCAGCTTATTTGTATAGAATAAGCTTGCCAATGAACTTGCCACCAAAGCATCTGTACCTTTTCCAAACATCCTTTTCTTCATGAGCCAATGAGACTTAAACTCTGAACCTTAGAGACACAAGGTGATTATCAGGCAAATGGCCCAATGTATACTTCAAAAATGTACTACATAGTCACCATAAGTTAGGGTGAGGTCCCTGACTGAAGGGGCCCAGCCTGATTCAAGAAAGGGCTATCAAAACAAAAGACTAAGCTTAAGGTCATTAGTTTGCCTGACCTCCTGCCTAGGAGCACACCTCAGAGACAGGCCCCTGAGGGAGAACTGAAGAGACTTCTATTAGTCTTAGATTAAGTGTCCCTGCTCTTTTTTTAAAATAAGTTTGTACTGACATTTTCTGTTTCTTACATCTCCATAATTATCCCAACTATTCTTCACAAAGAGCCATCCCCACATAACAAATAGGATTTTTTAGAGAGGAAAAAATATTCAGTACTACATGCATCCTGATACACTGGAAAAGTCCAGAAATATGTATAATGTGTAACACCTATGGACCTCTCACCTCCACAAAGGGGTTATTAGGGAGTGTCTTCTCATATATCTTCATTAAAATTCACTTTGATCTTTATAACTGTGTTATATTTACTTTTTTTATTTTTTGCTGTGTAGTTGTTCCTTATATTTATATTGTTATAGTTACTGTGTATATTGTTTTTGACTGCTTACTTCACTGTGCCTCAGTTCATGTTTCCATGCTTCTCTATATTGATCACAAATATCATTTCTTACAGCACAGTAATATTCTTTTACATTCATGTACCACAATTTGCTTAATCATTCTCCAATTGATGTACATTTACTTTATTTCCAATTCTTAGCTATCACAAAAAGTGCTGACATAAATACTTTGGAATATATGGGGACTATCTTCTTATTAATGGCTTCCTTGGGGTATATAAGGCCAGTAATGGAGTCTTTAGTTCAAAGGGTATGGACAGTTTAGTCAATTTATTTTTATAATTCCAAATTACTTTCCAAAATGGCTAAACCATGTCACAGCTCCCCCAACTATGTAGGTTGGAACAGAGATAACCTTGCTCTTCCTGAGAAATCACAGCCATATCTCAGCCAAATATTGTAGCTGAGCTGGAAGCTGGAGAGAGTGGACACTACAAATGCCCACCAGCCAGGGAGCAATCTGTCCAGCATAAGTGCCATGTCCTGTAAGGAGCAAGCAAGAAGACATAATGAGAAATGGAAAGGCCTGGGAGACCTCCAACATAGAAGGTGTAAGTTACTTTGGTTATATACACTCCCTAAGTCTGCATCTCTCTATTTGTATACTTGCTGAATGAATTAACTCTTCCTGTTGATGCTATGGAGGAGATGTTTTGTATTGCCACTGTTTTTACTATGCCATTACAACAAATACCTTTGTTTTGAGCTCATTATATCTTCTAGTTGACTAGTGAAGATAAATCCATTCGTGAGGGCTCATAAACTATAGTTTTTGAAGTGCAGACTTAAACTGTACATTAAACCTGGGGAGTCATCCCCCCTGGAGGTTCCAACTGGCAAATATGAGTTCTGGGGGTGGTAGCCTTGGAGAGATCACCTATACTATCTACTCCATTGAGTTATATAGGGAAAATGTTTTATAAAACCTCAAGTGCTCAAAAAATATTTTGTCTTTTTAATTTATGTCTTAACATAGAAACAACCACACCTGCCGCCCCCCCCCCATTTATAGATAAAGAACTGAAGCAAACAAGGTTAAGTGACTTGCCCAGGATCACAGAGCTACTTAATGTCTGAAGCCAAATTTGAATTCAGGAAGATAAGTCTTCTTGACTGCAAGGCAGTGCTCTATTCATGGTACTACCTAGAATAGCCTAAGTAAATGGTATTGCTACAGTTAGAAATAATGAAATTAAGTAGTAGAAGTTTAATAAATAGGAAATATAATGAGCTCAATTTTGGATGTATCATGTTTCAGGTGTAGATGAGGATATCTGAATAAATAGTTGGAGACTGGGGAGAGGATGAAAGAGGAAGGTGGATTTTCATGGACCATGACTGGAATGATGAAGGTGAAAGAAATTTAGCAGCATACAAGTAGCTGACTAAATTCAGAGGAATTCAAAATACATACTTGCCAAAACCTGAGGATTTTTCTTGGGTATAGCTTTGCGGTGTATGTCACAAACAAGTGACATAACCACAGAGATTTTGTGTCAAAAGATCTGATAACTTTGTACATTAACAGGAAATGCCACATAGACACTGCAATTCAGCAAAAGACCAACAGAGAGAAGCAGAGGGCCCACTAAGAAAGACAGAGGAATAAGAGAAGGCAAAGAAGTAGAGGTAATAGCCAAGTCTTTCGTTCCAGAAGCCTAGAATAGCACCTCACAGTTAGAGGATATCATCTAAACAGAAGATGACATGAGAAGCTTTGTTGGAAAAACAGAAGGTTGAAGAAACATAAGCAAAAAGAGGTTTTAGCCTGGGTATAGAAAAAGATCCCAGGTGAGATGTAGCCCTAAGAATCAGAGTTGCCCTGGATAAGGTGTTCCCTATGTTTATGCCTTATCTCACACTTGTTCTCTGGTCATGTGTATTCCTTACACATGTCCCCTCTACCCCCACTGAGTGTAGAAATCTGAGGAAAGAATATATCCCTGCATGTACGGAAATGGGGTTAGGGAAATATTCTTTGTCATTTATCTTGCTGTCGTATTCATTTAAATGGTTTTTTTATAACAATATCCATGGTGTTCAATCAAATATCTTTTGATTTTAGCTAATATCAACATGTAGCTCAAATAAACACTTTTTTTAACCTAATGTGAGAAGCAGCATGATATGGTGGATAAAATGCTAAGCTCCGAGTCAGACTTGGGTTTGAATCCTGGCTTATAAACTACCTGTACAGCCCTGGACAAGTCACTTAATCTCCCTCTCTCACCATTATCTCATCTAAAAAAAATCAGGGGGCTGGAATTAGTATATGAGGTCCTATCCAGCTCTCACATTGGTAATGCTAGAACCTCAATTTTTCCATCTTTGAAATAAGAGGATTGATCCAGATGCCCTCTAACATCTTTTCTAACTCTATACCTATGATCCTGTGGTCTTCTTGCTTGTTATATGAACACTATTCAGAGGGATACAGGGTCTCTGAGCTATGCTTTTGGAGAGAGGCTCACCCCAAACATAAGCCTGGGTTAGCTTTTTAGGGGAGGTCATATGCAATAGCACCCCAGGATCCATACAAAACTTGGAATTCAGAGAGTCAGGGAAATGAGGGGAGAAAGCTAGTAATCTTCAAAGGAGGCAGTGTATTACTGTTTCCTTAACTAAAAACTGGGACATGTGGCCTGACCAAAGATACTCCTTTTGGAAATCCCTATTATAGGTACATTTCTCAAAATGGAGGTTTCACTGTACATATGTGCCTCTGCAAGGGGTGCTAGGAGAATGCTAGAATGAGTGAAAGAAGTGGGAAGATATTACCCAGAACTGATTTGTCAAGTTTTAAAAATAAAAGCTGCTTTTCCAGGGTCTGGACACATGGCTAGAGTGAAGCCATCTTCAAGGAAAAACTTGCTCATTAGAACAGAATAAGTTAAAGAAATACTTGACAGATTTTATATTCATTCAGTTTCCCCTGTGTATTTGTTGGTGCTCCATAACTTAATTTAGAGATTTTCTTAAAAAATAATCTATTGTTATTAAAAAGTTGTGGTTGTATACCTGGAAGCATTTAGACTAGATGCTTTGCAGCTCTCAAATTCTATTAGTATTGCCATTTTACTCAGGTGTTCAGAACTCAGAATAAAGCTGTATAATAATTCTCTACTGCCACCTGGTGGTTAGTAGCACATATTGTAGGAGAAAACAAAAGTCAAGGGAAAACAACTTGATTTTTATTTAGACCCCAAATCAACTGGAAGTTATGCTAATAGAACTGGTGATACTATATTGTAACATCACAGAATGCTTAGCTTATAGCACTGTATGCACGATTCCCTACTATCTTCCTGACAATTGCCCTTATATTATTACCATCAGGTAGCAAAAATAATTCTTTGACCAAACTGGAACTAGAACTTAACAATCTTGTCAATGTCCTGGGACACTGAAATTTAGAGGGCCCGTGGCATAGTGGGTAGAGTACTGAACTTGGAGGCAGGAAGATCTGGGTTCAAATTCCACCTGTGATAGCTGCTAGGTGTATGACCCTAGACAAGTCAATTTCTCTAGACCACTATCTCCTCAAATGTCAAATAATTATATTCAATGACCTCTTATGTCCCACTCTGCTCCAAATCTATGATTCTATGATACTGTGAGTACTTTCAGTCCTTCAGCTGCAAAGAAACAACCTAACTTAATATCTAGTTGAAGAAAATTAGTTAGAACAGGAAATATCTAGATGGAACACTTCTTCCCTTGATGTAGTCATGCACCAGGTGAGCTCCTGCCCTGCAACAGCATCCTTTGTGATGTCCTAGTGTCACCAATGCCACCAACACCGCTCCATTCCTCAGATGATCTGAATTAAGGGTAGTTTCATGTCATTTAATTGCCTAGGCAAATTTTGTCCTACTTTCTCTAGACACAAAAATTACTAGTTATGACTTTTTACAAGTGTATCAAAACTTATTATTTCTTTCATTCAAATTAAATACCTTGGGAGTCACATAGCTAATGTTTCCATTGCTCAAAATATTTGAATATATTGAATTAGTGGCAAATTCATGTCCTTTGGCTACAGATCTGATTTTGGGGGCAAACCTGAAAGTCTTTCTGAGACAGATCATGTGAATTAGGTAAGTGATCAAACTCTATTGTCTAATTAAAAATGAAATGTTACTGTAAATTAATGGGCCTGATTTTGTCATGTGGTTTATAACTGGGTCTATAAAATCTATCAACAACATCAGAAAAAGGGTAATTTAAAAAAAGGCACTACAAGAATGATTTGAACAAGGGCAACATCTCCAGAATAAGTATATAGCCTCTGAATGTGATTACTTTGAATTAAACAATTCAACATTTATTGAGTATCTATGAGTTTCATGGTATTTGACAGACATTTGAGATAGAAAGATAAAAACAAAATAGTTCCAACTCTCAAAGAACTTACATTTTACTGAGAGATACAAAATATACCCCCCAAAAAAGACAGAAAATACTGAGGCAATCATAAATGGCTACACAGGGGAGACAATATCTAACCTAAACCTTGAAGGAAGTCAAGGGCAATAACAACTGATCATAGTACCCAGTTAGTTAGAAAAATTATCCAGAATAAGAAAGTACCAGCTGGAGTATTCTTATACACCCTCCCCCAGAAAGCTCCAAAGAATGTTTTATAATTGCTCTCCATAATGCCACCCTTGAAAGTTAGAAATATATCTTTAAAATCCTTAACTTTCCTTGTGGAACCTAACAACCAAAAATTTGTATCTACTCTCCATCATTATGTTTCTATTGTGTTGTGGGAAAAACAGAATTGATTCTTCATCTAACCATAATTTATTTGTGAATTATATTCAATATTGCTTTGTAATTACAACCTGTTATGTGATTCATATGCATAGCATGCTTCACTATTCAATAAATTATTTCCATTTCAACATTCTGCATTTACATTTCACCTTGATATATGTGTGTGTTTGTGTGTGTGTTCCATGTTATATATGTATTGTAATCACATAACCTATTAAAAGTATTGTTGAAAATCTTACATTGCTTTTTTTCTGTCTGTTTATTATGATTTCATTGATAATTTTATATTATGGATATTAATGTACTATTGTGATATATACATCTATTACGCCATGTTGTTGTTGTTGTTTGCCCTTTATTTTCCAAGATGGCCAATGATATCATAGGATGATGTCTTGACTTGAGCATGAATTGGATTTAAGTGAGGCAGAGTTGCACAGTCATCAGCCTCACTCTGTCTTTCAGAGTCATTGAAGTCCAGTGTCAAGACAAAGGTCAAGATGACTGCCAATGTCCCAGGATGCAGTGAATAGTCTTGGAGACTTCAATGTCCAACCAAGTTCTAAATACTCCACAGCAGCTGCTTTGGCTCCCTTCGTATCCACTGCAACAAATTGTTCTCATGCCCCATCCTGCTGGATGAAGTCTCCATATGCTTGTTGCTTAACTTCAACCTGGTTTGGACTGTCTGCCAAGACTAGTGTGAGGTGTATTTGTATTACACCTTGTATATTATGTGCATATTTAATGACTGGAAGTAGCCTGTGAAGTGGTGCTTTGCATTATATCTTTTTAGGTACAATATTAATGTGAATTTGATGTACTTCAAATGATTTTTCAGGAACTGAAAAATGTTGGCCACAGAGAGAAATGTTACCACAGATTAAATAGTTCCTTTTGCCAAGATGTGGTTATTGTTACTATACCATTAAGGGAATGGAAAAAAATCTTGGGGAGAGGCAGTTTAATTGTCATTCTTTGAGGCATCTTGTGAGAAACTAAAACTGAGACATATAACTATCATTTTGTGAGAGACCATGAGTGAAGAGTTGACTTAACCAAAAGAGCCTAGATAAAGTATCCCATGGTGAAAACATGCTATGGAGAAGATGTCCTAAGGAGAATTCTTGAGAGACTCTGGCTTTCATCCTTCTTTCTGTTGATTATCTCCAACTTAACCTGTCTATATCTTATTTATAAATGGCTGTTTTCATGTTGTCTCCCATTAGACTGTGAGCTGTCTGAGAGCAAAGACTATCTTTTGCCTTTCTTTATATTCCCAGTTCCTAGTACACTGCCTGCTACATAGAAGAAACCTAATAAGTGCTTGTTGATTTGACTTGACTTGAGAAAGCTGAATGGGGAGATTGTGGTTCTGCTCTCTGTGAGTCAGTGGTTGCAATTAATAGATACAGGTAATTCTAGATGTAATCTTGCTTAGAGCTGATTAATAGCTGAAATATTTAAATGTGCTTTTGTACCATTTTTATACTGTTAACAAATTAAATAGTAACATTTATGACCAAGGTCAAATACTGAAAGCAGAGATTAAATTAATGTTGTTTTTATTTTTAATAAACCAGAGTGGACATTTAAAGTTAATTGATATAGTTTCTGTATTCATAGTAATTTATGAGATAATATCAAAACATACTGATTTTCTTTGAAATGATATAAGGAAACTAATTAGATAATGAATCAAGTAGCAGGATGAAGGATAGAGGTATACTTGTCCTCAAGAATACCCAAAGTATATTATTCTCATCTTACATCATCAAAATACCTCCACACATCCTCAGATTGCTACATGTGAGTTATCAAAAGCCCATTACATGTAAGACCTACTTCAAAGTCCTACTGCATGACCAGTGTTATATAAGTTATTCAGGATCTAGTATGACTTGAACTAGATAGTCATTGAAGTCCTTTCTAACTCTGAAATTCTATGCTTCTTGCCAAAGTCACAGTGGAAACATAAGCACCCTCTGTTATTATCTGCAAGTAGGTCTCCGGCAGAAATTTAATTTCCATCCACTTTACTTCTCTTCTTTTTTCTTTCTTCCTACCTCTTCTTTCTTCTTCCCACTGATCAGGTTTCAGATGACTCATTTTGTTTTGTTGCTCCTCTGTTGAAGTGACCCATATTCTTGTGGATTTATAACCAAGCTTTTCTAAACCCTCCCAGAAGAGCCAATGTAAAAATGGATCACAAAGACTTTAGAGCAAGCAAGGGATGGTATGCACACATACATTTCCCTTTGCCCTTAGAGAAACTTCCATGGAGATGTTTTTACGGGTTGTGAAATGGAGGAAGAAGAAGTTGCTGTCAGCTACTAAAAATTCTTTATCATGCAGCAGGGAGTGGATGATGGGCACTCTGCCCTTCTGACCCTCAACAAGGGAAAGCAAAGTATAAACTGATATCCCTTTGTGAAGCTATTTATGGAAGCAGGGCACATGTTGAGTAGGTACATTATGTGTACAATACAGAAGAGGACCAGCAACACCCAGAGGAAGCAGCCCAGAAAAGCAGTCCAGATCAGATCAAGAAAAAATTAACATCTGCTATGAGTGAAATTAAGTGAAATTCCAGTTTGCATTTTCTTTTGATGCTTACTTCCTCACTGAGCAAGCTCTGCTTTTAAATCTGCTCATCCTTTTTCATTTCCCTCAGACCACTTGAGAGGAGGAGGAATGGAAGAAAAAAGGAAAATCAACTCAAGCTGCAAAAATGTTTGCTGCCTGATATTCAAACATTGTTTTATTGTTTGGTTGTGTTTTCTTATGATATGGTTGTGTTATCAAATCACATGGTCATTAACAGTGAATTGTCAAATTCCATGGTAAGAAGCTAAATTATAGAAAATAAGAGTCAGCTAGTTGTAAAGAGAGAGATTTTACATTTTGGATAAGTTTTATTATTCCAGACTACGCTTTTTAAAATCCATTAAACCTGAGGTAAAGGGAGGGTTTAGCCAGGTCACAAACTAACCAAAAGAGCCAGAACTATGAGGAGTTGAGGGGTGTAGGTAGGCTACTCAAAAGTATCCAGAGAGCCTTCTTATAGCCAAATAATGTACTACCACCCTTCCACTAGAATTGAAAAACATAACAGCAGAGAGCAAGGGAAGGAGCCAGGGTGGTTGTGGTTGTTACTGAGAGCAATTTTAGCATTGAACATCATATATGAATTATCTTAATATTTATTTTTAATTAGGCTTCCTTATCTAATATCTTTTAATAAGACTTCCTTATGATGAACCATGGTTAGCAAGCTTGTAAGCTGGGGAGGTAATACCAGCCTAATGGTTGACTTATGAGTCAGAGATATTTTCTCAGATTTCTGGGTAATCATTTGCCTCTTAAGTAACCTAAACCCTTCATGCCACGAACATTTGACACTAAAGTTATATGATAAACTGTCTATAAGAGTAAGCAAAATTGAAGAATGTAACTGTGTTCAAATATATAATAAAAAGATATATATAGAGACACACATATACATACATATATATGTATATATACATGCACATATAAACATGTGTTCCTTTAAGGTTCATCTTCTTATTTTATCCACAAGCCTGAGATTGTTATCCTAGATACTTCATTTTCCAGACAAGAAAACTGAAGACTCAGAGAAATTAAATGATTTGCCCATGGTCACACAGCTAGTGCCAGAGACAGGATTTGAACCCAGTTTTTCCTGACCCTAAGTCCATCAATTTATCCTTTATACCATGCTGCCTCTTAAATATTGAGTGGGTAGATGACATTTCCTCAGAACATACACTTTTATTATAGTTTATTTTATTTATTTATTTTAACCAAGTAAGAAGCAAATGTTTTGTTCACAAATATGACATTTTACAAGCTATTGTAGTTCTCTGGGAAACAGTTTCCTTATGGATAAAATAAAAGGTTGGCCTCAATGACCCTGAAGATCCCTTACATCTTGGAAAGTGTTGAGTGGAGTGCTGACTCAGGCTGGTACACTGTCAATTCAAGTTTGATGTTGGATCAAAATATGGATCATTCACCATTTAATAAAGAGACTTTTACTTAGCCAAAGCATTAAAAAGATATTTAACAAGGATACTCCAGCACTTAGCTTGGATAGACAGAGCCCCTTTACCATGAAAACATGTCTCATCATCAGGAGAAGATGTGGTAATTTATAAGGTCTTAGGCATCCACCAATTCTGAAGGGTGAGATTTTCATTTGGGTGAGATTCTTTATGCCCTTACGTGACCAAGAAGACATATAAACATGGCCAGAGGCAAGGGAGAAGTAACTTAAGCCTTAGTCTCCCAGACCAATCAAGTCTACAGTTTAGCTTTGATTCCTTTCAGTGAAAAAAAAAAGTTTAAAAAAACCACCAACCCTAGCCTAACTGGTGTAGGGGAAGGCATTAGGATACTGCTCCCAATACAGAAAGTCTATGTTCCAAAAACATATGTTTTTTGTTTTCATTTTTGTAAAAGAAGAAGTTAATAAGGCTTGTTGTTCTCATTCTGACACCTTCAAATCAATGTCTCAGTATTTCATGAATATTTATATTGCCAGTGGCTGTACTCTCGTTTGGGTTCTTATACATCTTTATCTGCACTGCCATTTCAGAATACTAAAGGCTCGACTGTGACTATGAAGTTACTTGCTCAAGGGCTGAGCAGAGGATTATATTTATTTTCCCTGTGTGGGGTGGCTAAATTTGGACCAAATCCTCATGTTAGCAAGGCCAAACATGTTCTGACAATTACTTGTACAAATTCATTTTTCTTCAAAGGCTCTCTACCTCTACACACCACATTGCCTCGCAGCTTCAAAACCTTCTAGAATCATTGTTCAACGTGTGCAGCCATTGTAATCCTCATTCTTTACAACAGATTTTACAAAGCACTCAACAAATAGATTGCAGATATTCATTTGACCAGTCATAGAAAGAGAACTAGTATCCTTGAAGATTCAGCTTGACTTTACATAGTCACACACAAAAATTGCTCCTTAAAAATAGAAAGGGAAAGAAGGAGGGAGAGGCGGAGGGAGGGAGGAAGCAAAAGAAAGAAGGAAAGAAGGAAGGAGGAAAAGAGGATTTATTAAATACCTATTCCGAACTGAGCACTGTACGAAGCACTGGGGAAAACAAATATAAGCAAAAAGAAAGACAGTCCCTTCCCTCAAGAAGCTTACATTTTAATGAGACGAGGCAACACATAAAGGGTAGCTTTAAAAGGAAGGAGAGAGACCTTCACAGAATGGAGGCTCCAAGAGGGGCTCACCTATGGGAGAAGGGGGACTGGCCTTGAGTGGTATTTATATTAAGAGCAGGGGTAATAGGATGTTCCAAAGAAAGGAGTCCTTGGTTGCAATGGGAAATTCCAGTGATGTCCATCAGGGATATCACTTTGAAATTCAGAAGGTCCTGGGGCAGCTAGGTGGCACAGTGGATAGAGTGCCAGCCCTGAAGTCAGAAGGACCTGGGTTCAAATCTGGTGTCAAACCAAACACTTGACACTTAATAGCTGTGTGACCCTGGGCAAGTCACTTAACTCCAATTACCTAAAACCAAAAAACAAACAAACAAAAAGAAATTCAGAAGGTCCTGAACAAAGCTGGGAAGAGAATCAATATACAGGTGACCCAGAAAGTCTTAGTGCAATTTAAATTATATGTACATATGTGCATATATGTACAGTACATATTCATACATACAGATATGTGTATTTATATGTGTTGGGGAGGGAGAAAGACAGAGTATGCTTCTCACTCCCCAAGCAAGTTTTCTTTCTTCCCTGAAGTTAAAGTATTTTTCAAAAGCTGCTGTTAACTCTCAGTGTTCTATAGTGTATGATGATGAAAAGCCTATTGCCAAAATTACAATAACCACACTATAAATAATTATACTTATAATTATAATTATAATTATAATTTATTGCATGTTACCTTTTACCCTGTGCTGCTGTTTAGCATACTGTTGGCTCTTGGGCATTCATGGTGCTTATTTCTCTCTAGAGTATCTACCTCCTCCTGGTCTGCCGCATTGCACCCCTGGGAAACTTCCACCTTGGGGACCTCTACTTATTGGTAACTCTCTTCCTGGGACCACCATTTTAGGAAGTACCTCAGCCATATTTCATTTCATTGTCACCTCCACTCTCTCTGTCATCTTTTCCTGACTTCCCTCTGCCTACCCTTCTAGCTCCCTTTTATGCATGTTCTTACTCCATTAACATGTAAACTCTTTAAGGATAAGGACCATCTTACTTGCTTTATTTGTATTCCCAATGATTAGCAAACAGTAAACACTTAATAACTGCTTTATCTAGGGAAAGGAAGAGAAGGGAATACGCATTTATATCATTCCTACTATATGCCAAACACTGTGCTAAGCTATTTTTACAAATATTATCTCATCTGATCCTCAGATCAACCTATTATTATTATCCCTATTGTACAGTTGAGGAAACTGGGGCAAACTAAGGTTAAATAATTTGCCCAGGATCACACAGCTGTTGTCTGAGGCACATTCAAACTCAGGTCTTCCTGATTCCAGGCACAGCAATCTGTCTACTGTACAGCTGCCTCTAATCAATATATTTCATCAACCTCATCAGTTGTTTTCACCACTCTTCCAAAATGCAAAACAACTGCCTGCATGTGGGTTATTTTGCAGTGATCCACAATATTTACTGGATGCCTATAGGACACTTAAAAAAGAGTATACACGTGGTAGGTACAGTCATAATGAATGAATATCAGCAATATTTCTGTGAGTAGAAGCACCTCTTCCTAGGATCAGTTTGCACTTTAAAGGTTACAGCATATTACAAAATCTCATTCGAACCTTACCAGAAGCTTAAGGATCATAATGTTATCCCACATCACCCCACCCCCATTTTACAGATAAAGAAACTGAGGTTCAAAGAAATGTTAAAGTTGATTATCAGAAATAAAAAAGGAAATTGAGGGCAAAGTTACTGAGCCATCTATGACTTAATTTATAAAGCTAGCATTTGCATATAAAATCAGGTTACCTGACTCCTCAGAGATAAGAGACAAGGAATGGTTTACAGAGACGGTTTTTATAACAAAAAAAGAGGAATTGGGAAAATGACAGAAATTTGTTTTGAAAATAATTCAACTGAACGAGGCAGGTCACCTGACTAGTCAGCTTCTCCCAGACTTTCTTAATCCTATGCCAGAAGTCCTTTTCTCCAGGTGGTACCTTTTGTAACTGGACTTGTGGTCAGTGGTTAGCAGTCACCCCACCCACCCAATATCTTCCTTAGAAGAGTCCATTGCTCAACTTAGACTCTAGCTCAAGAAAAAAAGGGGGAGAGGGGGATAGTGGGCCTTATTTGCTAAGACTGGAAAAAATAACTTAACCTCTGGCTCACCTTTCTCTAGCTGCCAGAGAAGGAGTTTAGCCTCTGGTCACCTCCACTTTCTGCTAGAAGGGGCAGTTAGCCTTTGGTCACTCCCCCTTTTCTGCTAGAAAAAGAAATTTAACTTTTTGAAAAGCCTTATAATCTTATGATTATTTTATTCTTCTAAATGATCTGCTACTAAATGATGAAGTCTTCTTAGTCTATCTATTCACCAAATCTTTCGGTAGCCTACATTTAAGAGACTATCTATGTCAGTCTGGCTTAGCTGCTAAGGCTAGCTTTTCCTAAAGAAGGGAATTTAATCCTATAATCAAACTAAACACAAATTAATCAATAATAGCTGATTTTCTTTGTCAGAACTTAAACCTATATGAAGAGGATAATATGGCTAGTAAGTGTAAGAGGGAAGATTTTAAATCAAGTTTTCCCTTTTCCAAGGCCAACACTCTATTTACCATCCCCTGCTCTATCAATCTATACTCTCCTATTAAGGGCCATCAGTGAAATCCACTGATTAGTTGCCTAGCCTATGCTACGTGTTTGTGCTTCAGTGAACCAAAGAAAGTATAAAATATAGCCCCTGCCTTTAAGGAGCCTGTTATTTGTTCAAGCAGAATGAATACACTAATTAAATGTACATGCTTTAGTGGATCCTCCAAAAAATGTAAGATATGACCTTTCTTTTAAGGAACATACTGTTTGGACTGACTGAATAAAAAATAAGAAATAGATACAACTTGATATGTACTCAACAAAAAAGAAATATGATAAAAATGGTGCTTGAGAAAGTATACTACAAACTATATGGAGTAGCTTTAAATAAAAAGCTACTGGAGATGAAAAGTCATCTAGGAAACTGTTGGAGCAATTTGAGTATGAGACAAATACTTGGACCAAAGTCATGGCCAAAAGGGTGGAAAGGAAGACCCAGTTTCAGTGACATGAAAAGAAAAATATTCCTCAGATTTAGGCCATAAACCAACAGTAACTGTCAGACCAAATCCAACTTCTTCATCCCCAACTAGAATGGTATATTCAGCCTTGTATTCCTCTGGTGATGGAGAGCTCACTCATAAGGAAACCCATTCTATTTTTTAACAGTTCCTGTTATAAGAAGTTCTTCTTGCTTTACCAAAATCTACCCTTTTAAAACATTTGCCCATGTATTCTGACTCCTCTCTTTGGAATGACACAAAATAAATCGAATCTGTCTTCTCTGTGACAGCCTTTCAAAAATATTTGAAGACAATAACCACATTCTTCCCTAGAATTATTTTCTTCAAGCTAAAACATTACTAGTTCATTCAAACATCTTTTTTCATATGGCATGATAATGTTTCCATGCTGTATCATTTTATTGCCTACTTCTTTTTTTACTTTTTTTTTTATTTTTAGGTGATTGGGGGAAAGTGACTTGCCCAGGGTCACACAGCTAGTAAGTGTCCAGTGTTTGGTCTGAGGTCACATTTGAACTCAGGTCCTCCTGACTTCAGGGCTGGTGCTCTATCCGCTGCGCCACCTAGCCCTTATTGCCTACTTCTGAATGTCTATCAGTGTCCTTTATGTGGATTGAATTCGGTTCTAAGGACCACAGTTTTAGTCTGAGCAGTACAGAGTACAGTGAGACTAACCCCTCCCTAATTCTGGACTCTGTGCTTCTATTAACACAAAAAGTGACCCACAGGAGAAGGAAACAGCAAACCACTCCAGTATCTTTGCCAAGAAAACTCCATGGACAGAATGGATGACAGAAGGGCCTGACGTACTATGTTCCATAGGGTCACGAAGAATTGGACACAGCTGAACAACTGAACAACAACAGAGATTGCATTGGCTATTCTGGCAACCAAATCATATGATTGTCTCTTTAAGCTTTATGACCAGAGGATTTGGAGGCAGAGGTGATTTAGAGACTAAGTCCATCCCATTATGTCAGAGGAAACTGAGGCCCAAAGAAGTTAAATAAAGTCTACAAAGTCACACAGTGATAAGTAGCAAAGCTGGGATTTGAATTTTGGTCCCCTATACTCCAAATGCAGTGTTCTCACATTTAAAATCAATTATAACCCTGGATCTCTCTTGAAAAGAATTGCTGCTATATCAAGTAACCTCTTTCCTGGTATATGTAGACTTGAGATTTTTTTAATTCTAGTGTGGGACATATAATTATTTGTCTCACTCTTTTTTAAATTTTGGTTTATTTAGTTTTGGCTTGATGTTCTAACTTCTCAAAGTCTTTTGAATCCTGATTCTAGCATACAAGGTATTAGCTATATATTTCTACTTTGAGAAGCATTAATCTGGTAATTATACCTTCTATGCATTTTTCTAGATTCTTGATTGAAAATGTTGAACAATTCAGAGCTGAATACAGATCCCCATGGTTCCATTAATCAGTACTCTAGAAATGGTTGTTCAATCTACTACAAATCCACCTAAGCCTACATGTCTCTATTTTGTCTACAAGCATATTACAAGAGATTTTTCCCAAGTATATTGCTTAAAAATGTAGATAAATGTGAAAATATGTACCATGACTCTGACATTTACCTAATTTAGTAAGTAACCTTGTCTATAAAAAGAAAGTTGGTTACTCTAGAATGACATTCTTAGTAAACCTGTTTATCTATAGCTATTCTATTTTATTTTTTAAAGTATTTTCTTTTAATAATACTTTCTATATTTTGCAAGGGAATTCATGTTAATATTCATTAAACCATAGTTTCTAGAATTCATATTTCCCCCTTTGAACAATTAATACAAAATTTGCTTAATGTTCTAGTCTTCTGACATTTCTCAGTCTCCATGATTAGTAGGATCACAGATTTAGAGTTAGAAGGGACCTCAGAGGCCATCTAATCCAACCCCCTAATTTTATAGATGAGGAAAATGAAACCCAAGAAGACTAGATGATTTAAATGCCCATGGTCACACCTGGAATAAACAGCAAATATGTGATCTGAACCCATAACCTCTGACTGCTGAGCCACTGATCTTTCTGCTATTCATATTGCCTGGTTGCTCAAATTGTACTGATAGTGGTTTCTTTTATCCTTCCAGGAGGATCCATTTACTCTGTTCTACAAATGCTTTCTAAAATATAACCTCATTTCACCCCCTTCCTTTAAAATTCTACATAATTATTAGTATTTGTCATGCTACTGTTCTGGCATTTGATAGACTTTGAAATATGGGGGCCTAATAATTATCATTTAATAATATTATACTTGTAGCACCTCTTCAATAAATAATGAGTTTGTACCAAACCCAACTTTTACTCCTATTATTGCCTTACACAGAATAGTGGTTATAGAGCACATTATGAATTAATGCAATTTGCAAGTGGGATATAGGAAATAGGTATTCCATACCCACACTTCATTTAATGCAATGTAATCAGTACAATATGTTGACATTTTGAATGTGCAAACAAATGTTCCCCTCTGTTTTTTCTTTATGGAATGTGCACTTCTTTGATTGTGTCAGGAAGAGAATAGCCACTTGGCTTACCAAATTACCATGCCACTGCTGGCTTTAAATAACTGAAAGAATTTCAACATAAGAGAGGTCAATAGTGATAGGGTCAGGCTAAATCTCATGAGAACTTTAAGGAGGTAGACCCTTTCACCTTTAGTAGAGGGCAACAAGAAGAGTGAATGCAAAAGGAGTGTTATACTCTCCTTCCCCAAAAATGACCATATTGTTGGAGAAAATAGACCTGTAGCAGATGTCAAAACCAGGGAGAATCAGCAAAAGATATACAAAACAGACACGGACACAAACAGCTATAGAAAGATAACCACCTGAGGGAGTAAGCTACTTCAGGAAGCATCACACACACACACACACACACACACACACACACACACACCCCATGGTTGAAGGAATGCCAGCTAGGCATTCTAGAAAGACTTCAACTTCTGGCACCTAACAGAGAGCTACACCTAAGGAGAACTTAATGAAGAGTCTACAAAGGAGGAAAAGACAGTAAGCAGGACTTACAACATGCCTTTTCTCCACATGTGTTGCTCACTACATTTTAGTTGAGATTCAAGTGCCACAGACCTCATTTACTCTTGGGACTCTCCTAAGGACTCTTATTCCCGAGGGTTAGATTCTGGATTGACCTGGTGGAGAGCATATAAGGAGATGAGGCTAGGACAGAAGCCTGCCTATAATAGAAGCTGCCCCAGAACTATGAGATAAAGCTTATTTTCCCCAGCATGATGGAGAGGTCTCCGTGTTGTATAACACAACAAAGTAGTGTTAATTAGGTACTACTATGCTAAGTCATCTTGTCTTTAAGGAAATTGTTATTTTGAAATGCTCATATATGTTAAGCCATCCACTTCCAATCCTTAACAGCATGCAAAAACACAGTTTAGGAGTCAGGCAGTCTGGATTACCCATTCTGTTTTGCCAATAACTTGACTTGATACCCTTGGCTTAGTCACTCAACCTTTATTGGTCTCAACTCCCTCATCTGTAAAATTAAGGAACTGAAATAGATAAAGAACTAGATAGGGAGAGCATTTATTAAGCACTTATGTATCAGGAACTTTGCTAAATGCATAGGATATAAATAAAGGCAAGCTGGGCTGGGGATACAAATACAAGTGGCTCTTCCCTCAAGAGCTTTTCTTCTAATGAGAGAACAGTTGTTAATAGAAAATAAGAGTAACTTTATCTCTCCCTCTGTCCCTCCTTCCCTTTCACTATTATTGACCATTAAGATTTATATAAGAATTTTAGATAACACAAACAATGAAAGGGTAGAAGGGCCTTAGGGTCTCCTGCACTCTCTTGTAGTTCACCTTTCAGCCTCCTACTCAGTTCCTTCCCATATTTAATCTATTTTATCAATCCAAACTCTAGAGTAATCCAGGGATACATCTGGACATGTTCTCATTTAATAAAATTGTAACCTCTTTGGTTAAGTCAGGCCTGCACAACCATAGCCAGCAGGCCACTTGCAGCACGCCAAAGGATTTCCAGTGGTTTCAAGCAGTTCCTCTACCTTTTTTGCTAGCTGCTAGAACTCCTTTGGCTGGCTGCAGGTGGTGCAGGCCTGGGTTAAGTAACCAATTTATTTCTCTACCTTAGTTCACTAAATATTATTTATTTAAGCACCGGCCCTGAAGTCAGAAGGACCAGAGTTCAAATCCGACCTCAGACCAAACACTTGAAGCTTACTAGCTGTGTGACCCTGGGCAAGGCACTTAACCCCAATTGCCTAAAAAAATTATTTATTTAATAAACTTAAGAAAACTGCATTCCCAGTGGTAGCTACTGATAGCTCTCTATATCTCAATAACTGCTCCACAGCACCTGCTTCATCTGCCTTTGTGGCCGTTGGCACAAATTGTTCTTGTCCACTGGGGGAACTCTTCACATGTGTTGGTAGACATCCCCCTACCTCACTGATGGTTTTGAGGCCTGTTGGTTACCCTCAACCTAGTTTAGTCCATTAGCTGAGACAGTTTACCAGGTTGTGGCCAGGAGACACCAAAGCCCCTGAAAAGGGTTTGGCAAGCCCTCACATCAGAGGTATTAGATCTTTTTGAACTAAGTAAGCTCCCATGAACTAAAATGCTTGAGGGTAAGTCAGGCTAGGAGGCCAGGAGAAGATGCCAAGGTCATCCACTACATCCTGGGCTATTGCTAGTCATCTCGCCACATCTTCTGTCCTGCTACTGAATTTTGATGACTCTGGAAGAGAGTGTGAAGTTGACAGCTCTGCCTGACTTGAATCCAATTCATATGCAAGTCAAGACATCACCTTTTGATGTCATTGGTCCTCTTTGAAAATGAAGGTTGAACAACAACAACTTTAAGTTTGAGACTCTTTCTAAGGACCTTGTACGCGTAGGGGAAGGAGATGCACTTGGTCTGGGGATAATATTTTATACTAACCTTTCTCACTATTCCATTTTATTAAATTACTTCTGCTAAAAACTAATTGAGGCCACTGGCTAATGATCAATGGGAAGTACAACATGAATGGGGTTCATTAACGTGATATTAGAAACCCAGTTCTTTAGGGTTACCTCTAGAACCTCAAGAATAATAAATAGTAGTTTCCCTGGAGAAGGGCCTCTGAGGAGACATTAAAGTTTTTACTCTATATTCACTAACTATTCTATCAGTCTTTGAGCTAATCTGGTATGATTTTGTGATGAGGATGGCAACAAACATTTATCAAGCACTTATTTTGCGCAAGATTCTATCATCCCCTGCCCTCAAGAAGCTTACAGTCTACTGGGAGATAAAACATGTAGACTAGTTGCTAAATGAGTCTCCACAGTCCCCACCACAGTACTATGAAAATAAGAATAAAATAAAATAAGATCAATTGGGTCCTCTCCCTACCCTTCCTCCCAAACATCATAATAACAATGGCAATACAACTATCTAAACCTAAAAGAAGCCTTCCTTTTGCTCATGTGACTATCCTTTATGTTCTTCCCAAACTGAGATATCATCTGTGGGTTTGGCTAGAGTTAGGTATGCTACTAAAATAATAACAAAATCTGTCAGAAAACCTGATACTTCTCAAAACACCACAAGTGTGCTCTGTGCCTCAGCTATATCTGAAATAGTGTGACAACCTGAAATAATATGCTGTATTGGGATTTTAAGTTTCCCTAATGTCCACTGGGAGAACTCCCAAACAGTGAGCCATGTGTTTAAACTATGAGAACAGATCTTTGGTACCATCTTTCCTTCCGTCCCCAGTGTTCTGAAAGATAAGGTACCAGAATCACTGAAAGATGTCCATCCCTTCCTTATTTAGGAGCAAACAAAGACATATGCTTGGACATAGAAGCAAAGCCTACCAGTATTAAAAAAAAAACCCCTTCATTTCAGTAGAGATCTTCCAGAAACAGAGTAGGATCAGCTGCAGTTTGAAAAGCCTCCCACCCACCCCACCACTCTCAAGTATTTTTAATTTCTCCTAATCCTTTCTAAGGGCAATAAAGATTAATTCCCATGACAAAAAATAATGAAAATGAGGTAGGTAAATTGTAGACTTAGATGATGTTAAAGATAAGCATTCATTAGGAAATCGTTAGCTATCTCATTTCTTTTTTAACCAAGTAAATCCTACTCTGAGAGATTATGACCCAGAGTAAACTGATCTTTAAAGAAATCCATGTCTGTAATATTTTTTTAATCACCATAGCTTAGCTCTGTGGTGAAGATAGGAAGTAATAGACTTAAGTAATAGACTTAACAGAGATCAGAAACATATTACTGAAATTGAATAATTATAAAATAATGCCTAGCTAATTTGACTTTTTTTTCAGAGAACTACTTGCTAAAGCAAAAACAACAAAAAAGTAAATAAAATATGTTGAAATATAGTCTCTCTTCAAAGTCTTACCTTGGGGGCCAACTCCTCCATGAAGGTCTTCCTAATCCCAGTAACTAAATGTGATCCCTCCCAAGGTTAAAGTGTCAGTCTTGTTCCAATATTTGTCCGAGGCAGGATTTGAACATGAGTCATTCTAATTCAGGGTCCAGACTTTTATTCATTATGCCACACTGCATCTCATTACAACAGTGCTTACCACATGAAATAAAAATGTCTGATTCTAGCATTGGAGTCCCTCCACAATTTGGCTCCATTTCCAGCCTCATCACCCACTACTACATTCGTGTCCTGAACATTCAAACCCCAAAAGATCTAATCTGTTCACCCCTGTTTTTGTCTTGCCCTTTTGCCTCTGTTGTGTCCTATCTCACCTCCTTCCTTTATATCTTAAGTGCATTCCCCCACTTTTAGTTCTGGGTAGCTTTCCTTGATACCTACAAAGGAAAGTGATCTCTCCCCTACTTAAGTTTCCTCTTGTCCCACCTCACATATTCCTCTGCATTCATCACAGAATTCCTTATTTCACTATTGTTTGTGCAAGTCATCTTCCACTATTTTACTGCAAATTCCATGATTTTACTCTAAAACAAGGATCTGTCTTTATGATCTTTTGCCTACCCAATAATTTGCTCATAGAAGGAACTTAATAAAAAAAATAAAATAAAATAAAAGAGCCTGGCTCACCTTAATTCCTCTCATGCTTTCTTGATTATCAGTCTCACATTTAAATGCAGCCTGCAACTTTACTACAGTAGTATTAGATACCTAGTGCTTAGTGGCTTAGTGAACAAACAGAGCCCTGGAACTGAAATCGGAAAGATCTGGGCCTAAATCCTGCCTTGGATCTTACCAGCTATTTGACCCTGGGCAAGCAACTTAACCTCTCTGATGCCCAGTCTCTTCATCCAATAAAATGTAGATAATAGCACCTATATCATAGTGTTGTTATGAGGATCAAATGAGAATATATATAAAGCTTTTATGATTATTACCCAAATAACACCATAAAATATAATGTATTTTGGCTAAAGAACAAGTAATGACATTTTAAGATCAGATGATTAATGACCATGGTGTGGGTTAGTATCATTTTTCAAAAACCTTTACTTGTAGAGACATTATCCAGTTCTATATTACTGCTTTAATATTATATTATTAAATATGATATACACATATATATGCCACTAGAGTTATTTGTTGGCATTCTCCTAAAAGAACAATAATAACATACTAAAGAATTTACATAGCAAAACAATTACCAAGCATGCATTAACTGAAGCAGTTTGAGTGATATCAACTGGAGAATCACCTGTTGTGGAGGAAAACACAGGGTTCATAGCCACTTGAAGTATTTTAATACATTTAATTAGAACCAGTGCTAGAGAAACTGATTACAAATGCAGAGAGTGTTGAAACATTTGTGAGATAAGAGTGTTGCTGCCTGCAGGCACTGTCTGTGAAGAAAAGCCCATAGCAGATAAAAGCACCAGGGAACCAGCTTGGAAAGAAATGTGTCAAGGTGACAGGGCCTATATCAGGCATTGTGAACTCCTGCAGAGAGACAAGAATTCAAAAATAATCATCCCAGTCTATGTTTCACATTAAGAGGTTCCCTCATCTTTTGAAAAGATGAGACTGGCTTATCCATAGGACTAAAGGGAACCTTGGAGATATTTAGGTCAGCCCTCTCATTTTTATAGATGGAGGAAACGAGGCCAAGCCTGGTATAGCAAGTTGCTCAGTCACATAGCTACTGAGTGTCAGTACTGAGACTAGAATCTGATGTCCAGATTCTTAGTCTAGTCCTTCTTCCATCAGACCACATTACTGCCAGGAGTTTTGTGAGGCTCAAATGAGATAACGACTGTAAAGCACTTTAAAACTTCTAAGTACTATGTAAATGCCATTTATTGTTATTGTTACTGTTATTATTAGCCTACAGTCACCAGTCTGGTGAGGTAACTTCACTTTCTGAGCCTCCTACTGCACTCCTGATGAGTTCAAGCAATGTTTATAGAGCAAAACAGGGGTTTGCTGGTAAATGTTTAACAAGCAAGCATTGGGGGGGGGCAGGGTGAAGCCTAGAGGGGAGTGTACACATACACACTTTTAAATATGATCTTCACTATTAACACTTTAAGTCTAGACAATTAACAAAATAATAAATCTATCACCAATTCGTAGTAATTACCAATTTCTGAGGTGTAAATGCTCACAATGAAAATTTAACAATGAGGTTTCCTCAGAACTAGCTCTAGCACACCTCTGACTACCACTTTTTCCAAATGTAAAATGAAATCTTCATCTGTGACATATTTATCATATCACAGTTTACCTATGGAAAGGATAACCTAACATCTTTTCCTGCTCAATGGATCTCATGGACTGGTGTAGTGAAAGGAATACTAAGTCAGTGATCAGAAGACCTGAACTCTAGGCCCTGCTTAGGCACTAAGTAGCTATGTACCTTCACAGTCTCAGTATAGGGGGTGAGGTTAAGGCAGGAAGCCCAAAATGCTTGAGCCAGGAAGCCTCAATAGGCCCAGAAATCTACACTGTAATCACTGTGACTGTGGATACAGAACTGAGAGTCATCAGCACTTTGAATGGGATGTCTCACAGGGGTGGAAAGTCCACAGCACTCTAACTTGAGATTCTCCAAAAGGTCCTAAAGATTCAAGGGTTACTAGCCCAAATGATCCACCAGCATATTGAAACTTGCCAACAGTCTGTACGCCCAGTTCACTAGGTGAAGTAAAAATCATATGCAAGAACCTAGCATATTGAGATCAGGACAAAACAAGGCCTGCCCATTCCATCCAAAAGTACAGGAGTCTCTCTGGGAGCCAAGATGGTGGAGTAAGCACTAAATCGCCATAACTCTTCCATATTCACCTCCAAACAAACATAAAATAGTGCCCCAAAACAAATCTGGGAACAGCAGAACAGGAGAAAAAGGCAAAAAAAGAGAATCCATTGGTCACCTCTTGAATGAAATACCAAATTGAAAATTACCAGGAATATTGTAGCTAAAATCCAGAGCTTCTGGGAAAAGAAAAAAATATATAGTGAACAATCATAAAGAAAGTGTTCATTGACCAATGAGTCCTATCAAGATCACATAAAATTTGGCAGGTATCATACAAAAGAGAAAATTTGGGAATATAACATTCTAAAAGGCACAAAAGGGGGGGAGGGGCTTACAAAAAAGAATGACATCCTACAAGACTGACTAAAATCCTACAGGAAAGAAAATGGATCTGTTATGGAATAGAGGATATTCAAGCATTCTTGATGAAAATAAGAAGTCTGAGTAGATAATTTGAAATGAAAACACAGGAATCCAGAAAACATAGAAAGACAAATTTAAACAACTGTTTAAAGTGATAAGTGCTTATGTTCTAAGAGGGGGGAAAGAAGTGTTCTTTCATAACTTTCATCCTAAGCACATTAAAGTAGTTAAATAAGACAGAGGGCTTGGGGTGGTGTTTTGATATTTCTAAGAGAAAATAGGAAATGAACTATATTAGATGAGAAGACAAAAGTATTTAGTGTTTCTCAAAATCATGTTATGCCAGAACACTAAATAAACATAGGGGGGAAGAGTTGGAATTAATGGGAATAACTTCAATTCATTCTTATCTAAATTGGACAGAAACAGAGTTGAACAACATAGATACAAAGGAATCAGGAAGAGGGAATTTAAAGAGATAGGGTAAAGATGGAGAGGAAATAGTTTCTAGAAAAGCAAATTTCAGTTTCCATGGGCGGATTGAAAAAGAGGAATTACAAGCAAAGGAAGAAAGGGTAAAAACCAACAACAGAAATCGGAGTCAGTAACAGTGAAGGGAGGCAAGCCAATGGTTTCAATTAAAGATTTCTGGTACTGACTACATTCCCTATCTTTTACAACCTTTGTATAGAGAAGAGGGGGGAAAGAGAGGGAAAAGCATAAAAGGATATAGTGGAGAGAAATATGCAATTACTAATAATAACCATGAACTTAAATGTAATGAACTCATTCATATGGTGGCAGAATATAGCAGAATGGATTAGATAGCAAAATCCAAAGATATATTATGTATAAGAAACATACTTGAAACATAAATATTCACACAGAGATAAAAGAAAGGGCTGAAACAGAATTTATCATGGTTTGGGCAAACAAAAATCAGGGCTAGCAATCATGATCTCTAACAAGGCAAGAGTAAAAACATATGCTTTTTAAAAAAGGATAAACAGGAAAACTATATTATGCTGAAAGGTACCACAGATAATTAACACCAATATCTAACATATATTCACTGAATAGTTGAGAGCTTCAACATAATCCTTTCAGACCTAAACAAATCTAACCAAAAAAGATAAACAGGAAAGAAGTTCCAAACTTCAGCAGAATTATAAAAAAGTGAGATAGGATAGATCTAATCATAATTGGCTGGTAATAAAAAGGGGTGTGTGTATGTGTGTGTGTGTGTGTATGTGTGTGTGTGTGTGTGTGTGTACAGCAGGACACAGACCCTTCACAAAAATTTACCATGTGCTATGACATAAAAGCTTCACAAACAAATGTAGAAAAACAGAAATATTAAATGCTTGGTTTACTGGACACAGTGGAATTAAAAACTATGAACAATAAAAGACCTTTAAAGAAAGGATTAAAATTTTAATATAGTCCAAATAATGAAATCCTAAAGAATTGGTAAGAAATCAGGGATGCAGCCAAAGCAATTCTTAGGAGAAATTTTCTATTTCTTTCATCAACAAAAAAGTGAAAGAACAGATAATAATTTGGAATCCTATAAAAAAAAAGCAACAAATTTTAAAAAACTTAAGGCCAAAATAGAAATTCTAAAAAATCAAAGGGATTAATAAATCTGGAAACAAAATCATTGAATTAATAAATAAAATTAAGAGACATTATTTTAAACCTATTAAATATATAAAACTGTAGGTCTTTGGTCACTGAGAGATGCCACTGACCCAATTTATTGGTTATTGCTAGCCTAACTAATAAACTGATCATGCTCCTGGCCTTTTGGCTGAAATGGCCAGCATGACCCATTTTATTTAAACCTTACATGTCACTGTTAATGCTGTCTGGCCTGGGGACAGAGAGAGGATATATATATATATATATATATACATATATATATATATATATATATATATATATATATATATATACATATATATATATATATATACATATATATATATATATACATATATATATATATATATATATGTGTGTGTATGTATGTATGTATGTGTGTGTGTTTGTGTGTGTGTTTGTGTGTATGTGTGTGTGTGAGAGAGAGAGAGAGATACACATTCATTTGCATTCATATACGTAACTACAATCTTTTTTTTAAAGAGAGGAATACTTAGTTGCCAATCAGAAAAAAAAATACAGAAAATCCACAACAAATGAAGAAATAAAAGAAATTATTAGAAACAGTTTTGCATGATTATATGCCAACAAAACAGAAAAATGCAATGTATGGATATTTACAGAACTATAAAATACTCAGATTAACAAAATAAGAAATAGAACATTTAAATAATCAAATCTAAGAAAAAGAAATTGAGCAAGCAACAAAGAACTACCAAACTGGAAAAAAAAAAGAAAAAACCTAGAATCTGATAAATTTATAAGTGAAATTTATCAACTATTCAAAGAGCCCTTAATCCCAATATTACAGAAACAGTTTGCAAAAATAAGAAAAAAAGGATTATTTCAAGTTCTATGAGACAAATATAATATTGATACTAAGAATGAGACAAAGCAGTGAAATCAAAGTGTAGACTGATATCTCCAATGAATATCAATGCAAAAATATTAAATAAAATATTAGATGGGGCCACAGCAACAAATTTAAAGAAGTTTGCATTTTCAGCAGGTTAGATTTATACCCCAAATGCATGATTGTTGAAGATTAGGAAAATTATAGGTAAAATAGAACACATTAACAACAAATGCAATAAAAAATGTATTATTTCATCAATAGATGCAGAAAAAGCTTCTAATAGAAGAGAATATCCATTTTTTTAAAGCTAAAAAACAGGAATTAATCAACTGTTCCTAATATGGTCCAGTACCTATCTAAAAATTGAGTAGAAACTAATTTTAGATAGATATCATACCATATTCCCCCTCAAAAAACAAAACTCCAAATGGATATAAGACTGAGATATAAAAATTCACTTCATGAAAAAATCAGACAAGCAGGGAAAAAGATATTTCTGGCAACTAGAGATAAGTTCTTTACAAAACAAGGGATAGAGAGGATCATTAAGAGATAAAATGGGGGTTGCATTTTTTTTTGTTTTGGTTACATACATTAAAAAAGTTTTGCACAAGCCATCAATGCAATTAAAATAGGAAGGGAAGCATTTAAATTGGAAAAATCATTGCAGCAAACTTCACCGATAAAGGTCTGATATCCAAAATATACAGGGAACTCATTCAAATAAATAAAAAAATCCTAATAGATAAATGATAAGATGACCTAAAAAGACAGTTTACTAGAAAAGGAGTTCAAGATGCTAACAATTATATAAAAGAGGGTCAAAATCACTAATATTAAGAGAAATACAAATGTCTACTACTCATCAATGAGATCAGAAAAAATGACAACAGGGAAAAATACTATTATTGCAGGAGACTGGGAGAACTTGCATATTAACAAACTGTTGATGGAGCTATGAATTGGTCCAGTTATTCTGAATAATAATTTATTGCTATACCCAAAAAGTTACTAAATTTTGAATACTCTCTAAACCAGTGACTAAAGTGTACTCTCTCTCTATAGAGATAGATACAGATGTAGATATAGATACACACACACACACACACATAAACATGTATTGCAAAAAGATCAAAGAAAAAGAACTCACACACAGAAAATATTTATAGTAGTATTCTTTGTTGTAGAAAAGAACTAGAAACTAAAGATTGCCCATCAATTAAGAAATGGCTGGATAGCATCATGTTTTTGTTTTATAAGGAATTGTTTAAAACAAAAGATGGGTTAAGAACCAATGCGCTGGGGAGTGAGCAGAATTAAGGGGGAAAAAATCAAACAATAACTACAACATGGTCAGGGTAAACGACTTTGAAAGACTTAAGAACTATGATAATGCAATGACCAGCCACAACTTCAGGGGGTTGATTATGAGCCACGAGAGAGAGGTGTTAGACTAGAGGTAAAGAATGAGAAATACTTTTTTTGATATCATCAATGTATAGATTTATTTTGCTTAACTATTCTTATTTTGCAACAAGGGAAGATCAGTTTGTTTGTTTTTAATTTTGGTCCAGAACCGAGGGTAGAAGTGGTGGAGAGAGACACAGTATGATTGAGGCATTTTCTCTTAAATACACAGAAGAGAACAGAAGAAAGCCCAGAGAGAAGCAGACAAACAGAACAGCTTTGAAATTAATATATAATTTGTTATATACTTTAAATATCTATAAGCTGTCAGATATATGAAAGATTCTGTTTCATATATCTGTATATATATACCCCACACACATGTAATATAGCTATATATCTAGACAGTTCTATTTTGTTTTGTCTATATAGATAGATGTAGATGATACAGATGTAGAGAGGAAGACATAGACACAGACATCATAGCCATATTCTTCTGTCTCAGGGTCCTAGGATTATCCTGAGGGGTTTGTGGTGTTTCTTCTCTACTTCCTGTCAATTCAAGATACAACCAGTTATGTTTCTTTCCCCTCTCCACTAAGGATTAGCACCTAATTTAATTTAACCAAATCAGCATTAATCAACTTTTAAAAGCAGATATTTACTTCAAAGTTTTGATAATAACAAAAATATAAACATTTCCTCCAACACTTTGGAGGCATACTCTCCCCTAGACTACTTCAGACTTAGCTCAGTTCCTACATAGTAACAGTCCCATCAAATTCATGTCCAAATGTAGCATTACTGTTACGTAAGTCCTAGTCTCAGATCCTGCTGAATTTGGTCCAAAGATTTATTCTTTGCTC
Organism: Phascolarctos cinereus; assembly: GCF_003287225.1. Taxonomy (NCBI): domain Eukaryota; kingdom Metazoa; phylum Chordata; class Mammalia; order Diprotodontia; family Phascolarctidae; genus Phascolarctos; species Phascolarctos cinereus. The sequence continues at coordinate 196,151,757 of NW_027555847.1, read as the reverse complement.
CTTGAAGCATCAGTGTGGAGCTCTCTGCAAAACCCGGCATGGACTCAAACTTCCAGAATACTAGACTTCTGATAGCCCTTGGAATTCCAGGGGCTCTTTCTCCTGATCTTTCAAAACTCAAGAGCAGAGTCTCACAATCATCTTCACTCGAAACAAAAGGAAAAATGGAGAGGTACAGGATCATTTTCATGGGGCCATATATTATATTTGGGGAAAGGGCACAAGGCCTTACTACCCTTCGAGTTCTCTCTTGCTAGATACCATGAGCAAAAAAGTCAAAACAAGAGCAGAGGTCCACTGATACCTCCCCTTCTAGTTTTACAAATGAAGCCAATAAAAGAAGTTGCTATTCACCACGTGGTGAAGAGATCTAAACCAGGTATAGAATGTCGATGTATGCACCACAGTCTCTGCAAGGTAGTTCCATTACATGTCATCCCTCCCTTCTGGAAGCAGGTCTCCAGCCTCTTCCATGTGGGGAGATTTATATCTGCATAGAACACTGCTATACTCTAAATACGATAGCTATAGATATAGATATGAAAGGTACCTGCCATCAGTCATTTTCTTCTCTTCTGTCCATAGATCATGTTAGGACTTTCCCAGTCTCTCCTGAGATGGGAGAGGAGCAGTAGTACCCTTTTCTTCCCATCCCCTTAGCACAGGGGCTGCCAGCTTTGTGGCAGCTAGAACTGGGGCTCAGTTAAGTGATCTTGAGCTTGCACTTCTGACAACCCCTTCTACTTTGTTCCTTGCCTGATGGAACAGTGATCCCGATGTTAGAGTTAGAAGGGCTTAAGTTTCCACAGGTAGAATAATGCAGAGATTTAAAGAACAACAGCTCCAGGAAGTAGTACACTGTAGGTGGGCTCGGGCTTAGCCAATAAAAAGTAAGTTGATGGTTCCATAAAGACCCCAAAATCAAGATAAGGGTCAAGCCAGCTCAGACCAGTTAGGGTCAACCTGAGGACACCTGAAAAATGTTAGTGCGCCTGCTTAATGAGCTTCATTACTATTATCTGACACACCCTGCCTAAAATTAGAGCCTCATTAACAAGTCATGGGATGTATGACCAATGGAGGGGGAACATACTTGAGCATATCAAGGGGAAACATGTAAGGAAAGGTGTAACCTGGGAAAGGATGGACCAATCCCAGCCTGGGAGGTTTCGCGCCGAATTCAACTGCATAAAAGCATACTTGCCCTTGCACTCAGGGTCTACCCCTCCTGAAGAGGGGTGGAGCCCACTTCTGGCCAGAAATGTCTAAATCCTCTGGACTTTTTTTATAATAAATTTTCTTGATACTAAATTTTTGGTGTCAAGCCTATTTCTAACAGCAAGATGGACATGTCCAATCTTGGAGACTGCTTTGTGAATCAAAAGGTCAAAAGGCTCCTGGGTCCCTTAATTAACTAGAAGCAGAAAAAAAAATTCTGCATCGGAGAAGATGACCACTGACAAGAAGAGGCACCTAAACCCTAGCCTGACTTTCTAGAACACACCTACTTTGAGAGAGTACAGAACAAGGTAAAGCATAAAATGACTATTCAGCAGGACCACAAACTGCTTCATGTTCTGCTGTTTCAATATCAATCATCCCAGAGAGTATAACAGTAGTTATAAATTAAGTCTTCCTGTAAATGCATACGTATGAGTCTTTTGTGTGTTAAGTATTTCATTTGTGTAGAAGAAATAATTAACTTTATCATACCTTATTTACATTGTACATTGAGTACCTTTCTACCCCCCTCATTGGGAAGTTCTTAGAAATTCCCCAAAACCAAACTTTGAGAAAATTATTTCCCCCATGGCACCAGGGTGAGTATTTAATGAGCAAGAGAGTGAGAAAAGAAGCCTACTCCTTCTTGTAAGAGGTCAGGCTCCTTCATAATTGAAACTGGCTGGGCAGCTAGGTGGCACAGTGGATAGAGCACCAGCCTTAGGAGTTAGGAGGAACTGAGTTCAAATCCAACCTTAGACACTTAACACTTAACAAGCCTGTGACCCTGGAGAAGTCACTTAATCCCATTGCCTAGACAAGCAAAACAAAAAAAAAAACGTAATTGAACCTGGTTTTACAATAGGTATGACTCCAAAGAAAATGGACTGTTTCCTGGAAAGGAAAAGAGTCAGTGTCCCAGTTCCTCTAGGCCTAGCAGCATGTATTAATTGTTATATTCGCTTTAGAGTTCACAAAGCATTTGCCTCACAACAACCCTCGAGGTAGGTAGTGAGAATATTATATACATTTTACATATAAGGAAACTGAGTCTCAGAAAAGCTAAATAACTTAGCCAAGGTAACCCAACTAGTGTTTCAGAAGAATTCAGGATTCAAACCCAAGCCCCCTCAGTCCAAGTTCCCTGCTCTTTCCATAGTACTATACTGCTTTATCATCAGTAAGGGTGTTTAATAGAAGATAATGATGATGATGATGATATCTCAAAATATCTATAGTGCTTTACAGCTTGTAAAGTACATCTCTGGTGAGCAGAATTTTATTTGCCTCCATTTCACAAATGAGCAAACAGGTTTGTTGAAGTTCAATGATTTGCGATCAGTTTCAGGGTATAGTGGGAGCTTGGGCTGGCTCCTAGGGCTATCACAGCTGTTGTGGCCACAGCTTGTCCTTGGAACCACCCTTTGGCTCAGCCCCTTCTGGCACTTTGTACGTCTGGTAGTTTGAATTATAAAAGGATTGGCCTCAAGGGTCAGAAATGCTTTATAGTGTTTGAATTGCCTTTTGGGTACTTCCTTTAGCTCCAGCCCATGAAGAGTTGTGATTCACGTCTTTTTAAATTCTTGTATTATGTTTTTAAACTTTAATTATTAAAATAGTTTTAATTGGATTTTCATGGTTCACAAAAATGCCTATTGTATTTTAAGAACATACTTACAACACCAAACCTGTTGGACTATGCCAAATTTAGATTTATCCTGAAACTGACAGAGCTGAACCCATAGCTTCTATCACTAAATCCAACACCATGGACTTCCATATTAAACATAAACTTAGGAAATGCCTTGTGGTGATAGTTTCTCAGTAAGTGATAGTTTCTCACTTAAGGAGCCTTTAAGAAGTTAACAAACTCAGATTCTCAACGCAGGTGACAATCATACCCTTCTAATTATATGTATGTGACTCCTGCTATGAAAAGAAAAAAAAACTTCCAAAATGGTTAAAGCTGATCCTAATCGCTCCTAACCAGAATCTTTGCCTTCCTTTAAGGTTCAAGTCAGCTGGTACCTTCTACAAGCAGCCCTTTCTTAGTACCTCGGTTGGCAATAATGTTGTCTTCCCTCTCAAAGTATCTTGTATTTGTAAGTCTCCAGTTGTAGCCCTGAGTAGAATGTAAACTCCTTGAGAGCAGAACTGTTTTTAATTTTTTTTTCTTTGTATCTCAACACCCAGCACATTATCTTAAACATAGTAGCAACTTAATGTTTGTTGAATAAGGTAGAGGGAAGAGAAATTAAAGTCTTTTGCCCATACAAAGACAACATATGGCTTCTTAAATCATGTTCTCTAAAGTTGTTATGCTAAGCCAAATTAAGCCTGTTCATCATTTCCATCATGAATAGAATATGAAAAAAATGGGTTCATACCATGAAATTTACCCAAGAGAAAGCATTATTAAAATACTAGAATATATTCCAAGAGAGATTTTTTTAATTTCCTTCTTCTACAGTTTTTTTTCTCCCAAACAGGAGTTTCTTCAGTGTGGGTTGATTTAAATGTAATTTGGCCCAGAAATAAGGAGGCAGATATGGTTTCTTAAAATCCCTCCAGACCCCACGGTTCCATCATCGGAAATCAGAAGCAAAACAGGAATGAAGTGCCCTGAACCAAAGTACTGTGCTGTTCGGGAGCAGGTAAGGCTCTAGTTCTAAGCACAAGGCACACTGAAATCAGTTAAATTAAATTAAATAAAGTCAATTAAAAACATGTGAAACAACAAGATGTGGAAGTATCACTACCAGAAGATGAAGAATAATACCAGCATTGAAAGTAGAGGTAGACCATGGTGGAGAGCCAAAGTGAGGGACAGATTAAATGGCCCTTCCAAATTATTCTATCTCTAGCTATTCACCTCTAGTATCCCCCTTTCTCCCCTCCCCACTTAAGATACTTAATTCCTGAAACAGAAGCAGTGGCCTTAAAGGACTTGTAACTGGGATACTAAATGGACATGATTTTTTTTTTGTCTATGTGGACCCTGGATTTCAATTGTATAGGGAATTACGGTGAGGAAAATCCATAACTATCAAATAAGATAAATGACTAGCTAGATAAATGATTAGTTATTGACTAATAGAGATAACTCTCAGGAGAATGCTTAGTGGAGTGCCTGGCACATTTGTCATTGTTGCTGTTCAGTCATGTCTGACTTTCCATGACCCCATTCGGGTTTCTCTAAGTAGAGATACTGGAGTGGTTTTTGCATTTCCTTCTCCATCTCATTTTACCGATGAGGAAACTGAGGCAAACAGGATTAAGTGACTTGCCCAGGGTCACACAGCTAGTAAGTTTCTGAACCTGAATTCATGAAGATGAGTGCTCCTGACTCCAGGCCCTGCACTCTACCCACTGTGCCACCTAGCAGGCCTCTAATAAATGCTCATTTCCTTTCAATTCCCTAACCTTAACCAACATAGATAGGTACTTTCCTTGCTTTAACTAATTCAGATAGGTTGGCCCTTGTTGTGCAATTTACATCTGCCTGGGGCAATGGGATGTTAGATGGCTTGTCAAGGATCTGACAGCTAGTTATGGGTCCAAAGCAGGACTTGAAATTTAGGTCTTTCTGATTCAGAAGCCAGTTATTTAATCACTGCATCACTGACTCAGGAAGGTGTAAAACTTGCTAACATTAAGACAATGACACAATGAATTATAGACAGGTTTTTTGGCAGAGCCTTCTGGAGCCTCTCAGCATCTCTCGCTTTTCTCATGAATTTGGCCTAGCTCAATATTTTTAAAAAGAGGCCATGTAGCATAGTACAAGGACTGTTGAATCTGGAGTTCATGTAAATATGTGACAGTGAGCAAGATTCAATCTCTTTGACCACAGGTACTTCTCTCACTTGGGCAGCTAGGCTGCAGTAGACAGAGCTCTGAACCTTGGAGTTAGGAAGACCTGAGTTCAAATCCAGATTCAGACACTTACTAGCTGTGTGATCCTGGGCCTAAGTCACTTATCCTCTGTTTGCCTAAGTTTCTTCATCTGTAAAATGGGGATAACAATAGCACCTACATCCCAGGGTTGTTATCAGGATTAAATGAAATAATGTTTGTGCCTGGTACATAGTAAATGCTATGTAAATATTATAATTTTATATATTATAATATATATAATTATAATATTATAATTATTAAACTATAAGTTATACTTAACAGGGTTAGAAAGTAAAAAAAAAACAATGAGGTTACTGTCAGGGGCCATGTAAACTTCAGATTCTTACCTCAGAGAGGGAAATAAAGTACTGAACTGAACAGTACCCTCCTTTACCAAGAGGGCAATCAGCTACTGGTATTCTTTTTTGTGGATAAAAGTTAAATCTCTTTTCCTCTCACTATGAATTTCCAGAATTAACCCTCTGTTTGGTCAGTGTCCTTGGAACCTCATCTCATCTTATTTGTTAAATTTGTGCATGTATCTGTGTGTGTTTGTGTGTATGTGTGTGTTATATGAATGTGTTATAAGGTAGCCAGACTGAAAAAAATGTCATCTCTCATGGTCCTTTAGCTCAGATACTACTACAGATAAACCAAAATTATTATTACAATGCAACAAAATTGGCATCATACCAGTTTCTAATGGTAATTTTATCATAAATATTTAAAATCCTTTAGAACAGTTTTTATTCTTAGATATGTTGATTGCAATGATAAAGTAATTTAGTATAGAAAGCCAAGGATTTTTTCTGCATAACTACAATGATAAAACTTTTGATTCCAGATATTTATAGGTAGTATATTTTTTAACTTGCCAGTGTAATATGTCTTCCAATAACCAGAAAATAAATGAAAAGAAGAGAAATTTCTCACACATTGCAGCTATAGTGAGGTATGAAACAATCATAGTCAACTATTGACTAACAGAGAGAACTCAGGAGAAAATAGTAGATCAGTGACTGAAATATTAAACTCTGTCAGAAGAAACTTGTGAGTATTTTTGTACAACAATTTTATAACAAAATGTCAGATATAAACAGAAAAATAGCAAAGTTATTTATTTTTTTTCCATACTTCTGCCTCTCTGCTTTCAATTTAATTCAACGATCATTTGTTTAGGGCCTAAAGGTATGATGTGTTTTGCTAGGTGCTGCAGATACAAAGATAAAAATGAAAAGCAACCCCTTCCCTCAAGAATCTTACATTCCCCAAGGGGTTTACATGTAGAGATAAGTAAACACAATATTTTTTCAGGAGGGGAAAAGGCACTAATAACTAGGGTGCAGGGGAGGCATTAGTCGCCTTCAGCTTCCTTACTTCGTTTTCCCCTATGCATTTTTCTTTTTATATTGCTTCAGTGTAATTCCATTCTTCAGGTTCTGTTTTCTCTGCTTCTTATTATTTCATCAAGTTCTACCTAGTTCTTTCTATTTCTCATAGTTATCAATCTTAATTTCATTGTTGTCTCAACACATTAATATATAAAAGGTAAATCAATCATTTCCCAGTTTGGAGACATTTAGAAATTACATTTTAAGGAGGAAACCCAGGTCAATCATTTCTTCATTCCTCTCCAGGCTGTACCCCTCACTCTCTGCAGGATTTTGTCTACCATGTCATAGAAACCTTTTCATCCTAGAAGCTCACTCCTTCCCTGGACTACTTTTCACATTGGGAGTATCCTCTGCCTCTCTCTTTGATTAGCTTGCTTCTCTGAGACCCTCCATTTTAAGGAGGAGGCCCAGGCCAACAGTGCCTTCATTCCTCTCCGTGCTGCACTCCTCACTCTCCACAGGACTTTGTCTACTATGCCCCAGTGCTGAGTACCTTCATTCTGATCCTCCCCCTACTCTTGTTTTCCCCAGTTAGAATGTAAGTACCTTGAGAGCTGGGATTGTCTTTCTTTCAGCTGACCTAAAGCAAACACATGTGTTCCCAAAAAGCATTTCTGCATGCAAAATCATGTAATTAAAAAACACACGAGTTATGGGGAAAATGAGGTTGGGACATAATACTCAAAATTTTCACCAGTGATGTTGAGGGGCAAGGGCATGGGTCACAGAGTCATCTAGAAAGAATTCAAGCTCAGGCTATCTCCAAATCAAGTAAAGGTGTTTCTTTGGAGTAACACACCCAGTGGGCTTTTCTCCTTAAGGGAGACAGCTGCCCAGTCAGGAGAAACTAAAGATTTTTATTGAGGAAACCTGCCAAGTGGGCAGGGAGATGAGGTAATCAGGCATATGCAGTAAAGGGGCTGTACTTGCCAGCCCATTTGCCCAGGGCAGAGGGGCCCCTGTTAATCTCATCATCTCCAGAAAGGCTTCAGCTAATCTCATCATCTCCCTCCTCAAGAAGTAGGTACCCAAATTCATTTGGGGAAAAGGGGATGAAGGTCTCTTCTGCCACTGTTTCAGGCTGACAAGGGTGGTAGAGATGTCCCTGCTTAAATGGGTTTCTCCCTTGAAGGGAAAGATGAATTAAACTGAGCATATGTGTAATCCGGGGGATGTTGGGATGTCTCTATGGAAGTGTAGCCGTCCTGGGCTATCATCTGTAGTTTAATAGACTACAGCCTAGAGGATACAAACCTAGTGAGGAGATTCAGGATGCATGGGCCAAGTATCAGGAATAAAAGGATAATAAGAAAGGGGGGTTAGCAAGGGTGAGAGAAGGGTCAGAACCAGGAACTTGCTCTGGAATCCCCTCAAAGAAGTTGCTGGCCGAGGTCTTTTATCCATCTGGCTTCCTTGAGGATGCATTCAGTCCTTAGTTCAACCTGGCAGGAATTATTAGTGTAGATGCAACAGGAGGTGTTGGCCAAGGCACAGACACTCCCTGCTGAGACTAGGAGGTAATCCAAAGTAATGTGATTGTCTAGTAGGGGTGGGGAAACCACATGTGGCTTGTCCTCAACTGAGGCCCTTTGACCAGAATCCAAATCCCCATTTGTTCTGTGAAGTTTGGATTGGTCAAAGGGCCTCATTTGAAGACCTAGAGGGCCACATGTGGCCTTGAGGCCAAAGGTTCCCCACCCCTGGAGGACCACATTGGCCAAGGAATCAAGGAACTTTTTGAAGAGATTGGGAGGGGTCCTGGGCGAGGTCTTCAATGGCTAAAGTAAGATTAACAAGGACTTAATTAAGTTCTAAATAGCCTAAGTACAGGACCAAGAAGGTCCCCACTCTTCCCAAAATCTGTCAAAGAAACTGTGCTTTCTATGGTGGGGAGTACTAGTGGTAGATGCCTTATTGATAGAAATGGTGGGATATAAGCAGCCCAGGGTACTAGTCTATACTGCTTATATGGGGTGAGGCACTGGGCGGTGAAAACACCTGAGGGGTATCACTGTTGGAGGTGTTTTAAACTCACAGAAGATACACCCCCAGGGTCCACAGATGATATTGGTGCCTCCAGGCATCCTGGCCACAAGACTCCAAAGGTGAGTCTGGTTGTGGGATGGCAGCACGGTGTTGAGGTTCTGGAGCAGTTGGCTAGGACTTTTTAGGGGGTCCTGGCTGAAACGCACCAGTAAAAAAGTAGAGAAGTATGCAATTAATGGCCTTTGCGCCATTGCAAAGTGGGTAGGTGAATCTGACACTTTCACATGGGCCACTCACAACTTGATACATGTATTGTGTCGAACACTGGAAGTCATTGCCAGCCATAAAACAGGGAATCAAAGGAGTGGTATTAAAGAAGTTCCACAAAGGTGTGGCCAGGACAAAAGAAGAAGCCTTAGCAGGCCCATGCTCAGTTACTGCAGGGAAAGGTGGCCTGGTGGGCTGTGCAGCAGACCTCCTATAAGAAAGTGCTTGGGGGTGGTGGAGGCAGACCTAAGAGTTTGTAATCCTGCCTCATCCTACCACCTCACCTCTCCAGAAGAGACAGATTTCCCCCCAGGGCTTTTGCTTGATGCCTCCAACATAAAGCAAAAATGTAAGTAGAAGTAGAAGAGTAAGCATTCTCTAGGGCAAAGGAAATGATTAACTTGTCTGGGAAATAGGTAATTGGTCTGAGCACAGATAAAAATTATCAAAAGTGAAACAAGGAAAAGCTAGAGTATCACCCAAAAGAGGTCACCCTTGTCCATTCACAGTTCCCCCAGATTTCTTCTGGAACAGCAGTCGCAGGTACTCAATAGGCTCACAGGTGTATTTCAGGGTACCTGGGGAGGAAACAGGGAAGGGAGCAGATTTAATTCAGGGATACATAAGTCCAACTGGGTAAGCCTGAGTAAACTTGACCACAATGGGAGTGGTAAGCAAAACTCAATATGGTCCTGTCCAAGTGTTCACTCCCCTGGGCCTTCTAGGACATCAGTTACACCATGTCACTTGGGTTCACAGAGCCTTGTTGCAGCAATCATTTGGTTTTGGGAGATGTTCATTAGCATACTTGGTCAGAGCATTCCAGACTGTACCCAGCTGCATTGCAAACTGGGTAATTAGGAGTTGCTCTAGATCCACAAGTATGTCAGAGGTTAGAAAGGGTCACCCATGAAGGAACTTGAAGGAACTAAGCTTAATGTTATTCCTGGGGATGATGAGGACCCGCAACAATGCTATTAGGAGAATTTTTATCCAGTCCTTATGCATCTCCTGAAACAACCTGGTCAGGACCAACTTGAGAGTGTGTTCAAATTGTTATCACATACATCAGTCAGTCATACTGGAACAAATTTTTGTTTTCACAAGTGTTACAGCAGAACTGACAGCATTTGTGTTACCAGCATTTAGCAGGGTCTGGTACATAGTAAGTGCTTAATAAATACCTGTTGTTTTTCTTATTATTTAGGTTATCTCCAGGTCTGTGGTATTGGGAGACAGGGAGGCAGTACAATCACAACTGTATCTATAAATATCTTTGAACAGATGGCTTTTTTTTTCACATGATGCCCTCAAAACATGTTTCCAGTATTGGGATTAATGGGTCAATGAATTGGATCACTTTTGCAGTTTTCGCAATTTTCTGTCACATTACTTTCCAAAGTGATTCCATCAATATGTAATTCTAAATTTAAGATCCTAATTTCTGTCATATTTGCAGTAAACATTTTCCCTAATGTATTTTATCTTGATTATATTTTATTGTAAATAATTTAATTATTATTTAACCAAGTACATCTCCTTCATCTCCAATAATGTTTCTTTTTATTTAATAAATACAGATTTATCTATCCTCCAAAAGGTAGTATCATACATTGGAAAAGAATACTGAATTTAGAATCAGAGGACCTGGTTTCAAATACTACCTGCCACCTTATGTAATCTTAGGTGATTTAACCACTCTGAGCCTCAGTTTCTCATCTATAAAATGAAAGAATTGGACTAGATGACATCTAAGGTTCCTTATATCTCTGAATCTATAAGCTCTGGAAAATGAGATAAATATATTTTTTCTTTAAGCTTTTATGATTTGTTTTTTATTGCTTGTCATAGGATCTAGGTAGAATTTTTTATAGTACATACTATGAGATGTGGATGTATATTTACTTTTTGCCATATTGGTAACTCGTATTACCAACTACATTTGTATTACAACTACATAATACCAACTGCAACAGTGAATACTTTCCCTAATTTTTAATTTTCCATAGGTTTCCCAAATACTAAACATCTGTACATAGTTGGATTAGTGTAGAATAGTGATTATGTTTTATTGGTCTATTTTGGTATGTTTTGCCCAATACCAAGTAATTTTGTTAACTACTTTATTATATTTATTGATGTATTTGTATATTAATATATTTATTATATTTATTTTGAAGTCTTGAAGTACATATCCACCTTCATCAGCTTTGTTGTTTTTGTTTTGTTTTCAACATGGTTCTTGGTAATATTGTTTTTTAATACAAATTTCATTGTGATTAGCATTGACTTCAAACTGGGTAATCTGTGTAACCTCCTCCAATTCTTATTATATTTGGAACAACAGGCAAGTCATTTGGCCTAAGTCTCAGTTTTCCCTTCTGTACAATGGGAATCATACTTGTATTACCTGCTTCATGGGTTTGCTGCAGGGAAAATGATTTCTAAAACTTAAAGCACTTTATAAATTGTTTTTATTTTATTCAAGTCTACTCTGACCTTTGACTGTACCCTGTTTTTTCATGCCTCAGTATCTATGCACATACTGTTGTCCCCTATAAACCCCACCACCACTTCCTCTGTTTGCCTGTTCAATTCCTACCTATTCCTTAAGATCCTTCTCAAGTGTTACATCCCCCTTTGAGACCTCCTTTGATCTCCCTAGTCAGTATCCTCTCCCCTCAAGCCTCCTGTACTTCTTTGTTCTGCGATACTGTAATACACTTGTATGATATTGTATACTATAGCTATCTGGATTTTTGTCAGAGATCTGTGTTTCATCTAGACTTTGTAACTCCCTCAGTGCCTAATGGTGTTCTGCCCATGATAAGTGTTTAATGGCTGTTGAATTCAATTTACTGGATGATACAGTCAGCAATTTCTGTGTCTAAACTTTGATCTCTCCCAAGTCATTGACCCTGACAACATCGATGTCTGTGTAGCATTCCATAATGACTATACATGTAATACATTTCATCACTGTTGGTCAGATATTTTTACACCCAATTCTAAGGGATGGTCTTCACTTTTAATTTACCAGGAGATTGTTGCAGTAGGATATGACTCAAAATGTATGGATTATCAAGTAGAGTCTGGCAATCCATTTGTGAACTCAAAAACCATCATCTACATAGGATCACAGATTTAGAGCCAGAAGGAACCTTAGAAGTCAAACCACCTCATTGTACAGGTGAGGAAACTGAATCCCAGAGAAGTTAAATGGCTTACCCTGGGTCACACAGCTAGTAAGTATCTGAGGTAGAATTTAATGATTTCCTTTTTTGATCCCTCAGTCAGAAATGACCATTCTTTCCTGTGATTCCCCCATAGCCCTGTGTAGAGCTCACCTAACAGTCTACCTTTGTATTATATCCTGTTTTCTTTATTAGATTATAAACTCCTAGAAGACTGAGGCTGTCTTATTCATCTTTGTTAGCTTCCTGTTAAAAAATGCAGAGAATTATCCTTTTCAGCAATAACATGAGTAGCTAGCCCAGACTGGAAGAGGGCTCCTAAGGCCTCCTGTGGTTAGATGGAAAAGAAAGCGGATGAATCAGTAGAGTTTCAGTTTCTAATATCCTACAGAGGGGAAAAAATGCTGTTGGCTAGTGAAAGATGAGCAAAGAACAAGCATATAGCTGAGAATATCTGCTCTTATTTCAGAGGAAGGATAATATCAATAATTATGCTAACAAAAAACAATTTATTGCCTTACCTCCTGGGTTGTGTCATGAACGTGACATGTCTGTTTACTTGAATATCATTTTCTGTTCCCTGCTACGTGGCTTAGGGGTAGGGTGCTGGAACTAGAGTCTGGGAGACCTGGGTTCAAATCCTACATCAGATACTTACTAGCTGTGTAACCCTAGACAAATCATTTAACCTCTCTGTACTTCAGTTTCCTCATATATAAAGTGAGGGCAGCAGGCTTGATGAGCTTTCAGTTGGGCCTTTGGGCTCTAAATTTATGATCTTTTGACATCTCTACTGATTTAATGATGTAGAAAGGACAACAGACTAAAAAGGCAGAGCACTGGGTTTGGAGTCAGAAGACTCAGGTTCATAGCCTGCTTCTGTCACGAACTATATGGCCCTGGACAAGTCATTTAACCTTTTAGCTCTTCACTTTCTTAATCTGTAAAATTAAGCAATTGTATTAGATGATCCCTAAGGTCCATTTTAGCTCTGAATCTTTAGTCCCGTGGTATTTTGATTGATATTGCATTAAATCTTGATATAAAATTTTGATTTGTATTGCAGCGAATTAATTTGGGAAGTATAGTTACTTCTACTTAAAAAAACTTTTACATTGAAATTCTGGTCTAATATAGATGTTATATAATATATTTATAATCTAATATAGAAAAATATAGTCTAATAATATATAGAAATTATATGCTAATAGTCTTAAGCTACTCCCTGAGCAAATATATTCTTCTGATGATGTTACATCATTATAGATCACGGAACTCTGGTATCCAAAGAATTAAAACTGAGGAACATCCAAAGGGTAATAGAGAATAGCATGGTGAGTGTGAGCAGGTTATGGGTTAGAAACATTAGAAATAAGAAGTATGAAAGATAAGTACTATAAAACATGACATCAAAGAAATGTATGAATGAAAGAGAATGAAAAGGAGGGTTAATCCCTTGACAGATGACAGATGGGCAGTCTGCATGCTCCATTAGTATCCTTGCACTATTAAGAGAAAATATTGAGAAAAAGGCCCATAACATGTCAGGTTACTACCCTAAATTAAACTTATGAGGAAACATGGACAAGAATTGCACAAGATATACAGGCATTGATTGATTCATCCCTGTTATGGCCAAGATCACAGATCCATTTGAGTATGCATTTATTCTTACTATATTGATCTGATCCATCCAAGAACAGTAACTGTCTTTCTAATTATGTAGATATTTCTTTATTTTTCTAATTCTAGTTTTTCAGTTATTTTATATAAAAATCATATGTACGTGATCCTGAGGACCTACAGAAAATCATTGACTAGTGTTATGGAAATAGTGGAGCAAACCTATATATAAAATAACTTTGTGTGAACTTCAGTTCTATCTTTAGTAATGCACAGACTCCTTATTTTAATAAGTAACTCATCTCAGGGAAAGACAGGAGTGCCAATAGATGAAAAGAAGGATGAGAGAACACAGATGAGTTCATTACACACCAAAGAGGGGAGTGATAGCCAGCAGAGATCATATCAATATAGCCAAGAGAAGAGTCACCACCAAAATGCAAGACTTCCAGAGTCCATATCCTGGGGGAAATTTAAACTCTAGATCTCCTGCCTCGGAATGTGGCCACCATCCTGACTGTGTGTCATGTAGCCCATTATATCAACTGTACCCAGACAAACTTTACAATCTGCTCTGGCTATCTTCTTGCCATTCTCCCTGCCTGCCACTATACCTTTTGGACTAATGGAGCTCCAGAGTCTATAAACTGAGGGACTTAACCCTCTCAGTGCTAGAACTCCTACCCTATGGCTCACATGGTCTGATGGGTAAGTGTGTTATATGGTCCACTGTGCATAATGGATGGCAGTCATATTTCACATTCTAGCCCAATCATCCTCTCACTATCTACCTTCCCAGTATGCATTTACTCTTTCCCCTTCTCCAGTTCCAGAACTGTAATCAAACTAATATTGCCATTACTACTGGAAGGGATATATTGACCAATTTAGCTGGCTCTATCATCCCTCTGACTTCCCAAAACATACCACCCCTCTCAGGCCACCATTCCTCCTTGTTTTCTTTTATTAGAATGTATTGGGGCAGCTAGATGTTGCAGTGGATACATCACTGGCCCTGAAGTCAGGAGTACCTGAGCTCAAGTCTGGCCTCAGACCAAATACTTGACACTTACTAGCTGTGTGACCCTGGGCAAGTCACTTAACTCCAATTGCCTGGGGAGGGGGGAAAGAATGTATGCAGGAACTTTCTCATTTTTTGTCAATCATTCAATCAATAATCCAAAAAAAAATGGAGGGGTTTGTCTTGGCAAGAAGTAGGGGCACCTTTTCATGCTAAGTGGGTGAAGGAACAGATAGAGGCAGAAGAGATGAGGAAGAGGAGGGAAAAGTGAACTCACCATGACATGGTCTCAATTTTTTTTCTTTAAAATGAAAGAAGATTTTCCACTGAGAAGGAGGAAGGGGAGAATAAAAAGTTTGAGGATGGAAGAAAGAGTTTAGAAGAGCCTCTGTGGAAAACAAAATAGTGGATTAACAAAGGAAGTATAGAAAGATTGTCTAGTATCAGTTTGCATTTATATCCTTAATGCTTAGCACATAATAAGAGCTTAAGAAATGCTTGTTCATTCATTACAGGTAAAGAAACTCTAGCTCTGAGAGCTGTGCAGAGTCACAGTTAGCAAGCTTCACACAGAGGATTCAAACCCTAGTCACCCTTTGTCCAGATCCAGTACTAGATCTTCTATTTCATGCTAATTCATTTAAATACTTCTGGAAAATTCAAATTCCAGCCACTTACATGATGCCCTTAGTAGGAAGACTAGATAAGCTATATACACAAATATGGGAAAGATCTGGTTTTCTTCAATTTGAGAAACTCCAAATGTTACAAGTCCTTCTACCAATCATCTGTGGCTAAGTAGATAAATCCCCAAGCAGATATCTGAGGCACACAGAGGTTAAGTGACTTGTCTGAGTCGAATAGCTAATAAATCTCAAGGGCAGGATTTGAACAGAGGTCTTCATGGCTCCAAAGATAGCTTTTTATCCATCACCTCCATGCTACATCTACTGATAAGCTCCATATATCTTCATAGACATACACACAACTTAAGAAGGGAACATTAGCTTTTGTGCTGCTTCTTACTCGTTTCACCTGCCTGATGGTCTTAAGTCCTACCTTAGTTTCAGTTAAGGCTACTTGCCTTTAAAGAAAATCCATTTTGCTTAGCAAGTCTCCTCCCTCATTTATTACTACTTGCTTGAAGAAGACTGAGCCATTCACCTGCAAGGATGTGATAATCCCAAAGGTTCCATTCGAAATGTAGTTTTCTATTTCCAAGTAATACATCAAGCAAATCATTTCAACCTGTGAGTTATCCTCATTAGGGATAGATAACAAGTAATTTATTCAGGCATACCTTAAAGAAGAGCCAAAAAGGTTTAGTAAATGGGGAAAATGTTCTTCAATATAAACATTTGGGACTTGGTGACTAATCCAGTTGCTTGCTGAATACTTCTCATGTAAATTCATTCTATGCATCTGCCTCCTCTTCCTCCTGGGAAGTAACATAGGCCTCTGAGGCACTTGACAATCATTTCAATTAGCTAATAATCCAATTTGAACATAATCAAAGTATTATAGGCAAATTTAGGAAGTATAAAGATTCACCTGTAGCGTAATAGCTGGTTATCAAAGATATTAGCATTTTGTCCTTTTCAGAATGAAATTATAAGATTTGCCCTAAGGAACTCAGGAAATAGTGCCAATATGCTGCATCTATACCTTATTTTTTTTTTAGGGTACAAGGTAATTTATAGGCCTGAATGAATCCTGTCAGCAAACCAAGGAGCTGAGACTACTGCTGCTCGTCCCACTCGCCTTCTCAGGGCTTCTCACAGGTAACATTTGATAACCTGCCTCTGCCATTTCTGCACAGGATGGGCTCATACCTATAATGCTCACCCCCCCATTTGCCTGGTTTTCTTTCCCTAACCCTAAATGCGCTCTACACAAGGCCTTTCCTGATGCCCTCAGCTGCTAGTCCTTGTCCACCATTTACTGTTACCTTGAAATCATCACTATTGTCATTATTAGACTGGATCTTCCTATCTTGCCAAGATTGGAAGTACAAGGGTGAGTAACAAGGGTTACTCACAGGCCTACTTTGATCAGCACAGGAGCTTTGACTGATTTTACTTTCCAATCTGGACCAATTTGCCCTCCCTTAGGCAATCTGTTGCCCTCCTTCTCCCGGCCCCCTGCTAAGGGTTCATCATATTGATTCTGAACTTAGTGTACACATCATACTGGCTTTGCCCATTATAGCTTATAATTCCAAAGCTTTTGTTTATTTGTTTAGACCAGATAAATATTTATTTCTTAATATTTCTGGAGAAAGAGAAAAAGAGGGTTTTTAAAATGCTTCCCCAGGGCTAGGGATCTTCATGTAGCGCTCTTCTCTCTCTCTCTCTGTCTCTCTCTCTCTCTGTCTCTCTCTCTCTGTCTCTCTCTCTCTGTCTCTCTCTCTCTCTCTCTCTCTCTCTCTCTCTCTCTCTCTCTCTCTCTCTGTCTGTCTCTTTCTCTCTTTAAAATTTTTATTTCCAGGCTGTTTGGTTGAGGAAATATTCTGTAATATCTGCCTGGCAGTTTTAACCAGCAGCAGTTCAAGAAAAATAAACAAAAATATATTGCCAAAAAAACAAACAAACAAACAAACAAACAAATAAATAAATAAAATGCTTCCCCAATTCCTTCCCATAGCTTCATATCAAATTGTTGTGCACAGTGCAACTGGATTATTGTAAAAGTCAGAAAATCCACTAATTCTCTATTCCCTACCAAATATCTGGCATTATTACAAGAGTAATTGCTGTGGATTGTCTAGGCTTTCCTGGGGGGTTTGAGCTCCCACATATTAGCCTTCTCAGTTCCACATGTATGCTTTCCAGTATTGCTGAGTTGGGGGCCAGATTCCCTTCATAGTGCCATAGGTTTGGTACATTGTGAGTAGCTTTACTTCTAACCTGCATTAAAAGGGTGTTCTGGAGCTTGGAGATAGTTCGTACTGACTTACAGCAGCCAATTGTTAAATTGTTTTTAGTGTGAGCATTTACACCTCAGTATTGGCAAATGCTACAAATCAGGGCTTGATTTATTGTTTTATTGATTGCCTGGACTTAATAAAGTAATGTAGAAAATGCTAATAATGATAGATTAAACTTCAAAGTGTGTTGTGTGTACATTCCCTACCCCTTCTCCAATAGAGCCAGTTGTTAAACATTGACCAGGATGCCACTGCTGGAGACCATGCAGGAATAACTCCACAGCCATAAGTCTGAAGAGAATTCTTGATTCCTTGAACTATTTGCACAATTTAACAAGTGCAGTCATTAGCTATATCCCACAACTGGTCATTCATGAAATTCTGGACCTCAGAACCTGCTTTCTCTCATTAGAATACCTCACCCTCCTAGGCAATTCATTCATTAACAAAGAGAGTTCCCCCATGGTTGCCTAATGCAGATATGGTATAGAACTCCCCCAATCCCACCTGAGTTGATTCAATAGGCTCCTGTCGTAAGGAGAGTAGCTTTTCTAATTATGCCAGCTAGTGGTCTCTTTAGTCCTTCATATACAGTCCAGAGTAAAACTGCCATTTGGGATTTATCATAAAAGTTATATCTCTCCTAGACAGGAGGACATGGACGTGCTTGTCAAGTCTCTAAGTTATGTCAGATAGCTGTGGTTCTAGATTGATGATGATGATGATAATGATATTGGGAAACAACTTATCAAAGAAAGGGTCATTTTAAAAATCCTCAGTATAGTGTTTCCAAACATCTACCTTGTTCCCCAGTTTTAGGCTCCATGAAGAAATAGTAATTTGGTCACATTCTTAGGTCAAGTATCAAAAATTATGGCTATATTACCTAACAAAATGTAGTGAGTGATATCACTGTAGAGGAGAGTAATTGTATGGCAGTAATAGTAACCATCTGTACATCAATCATTACAGATAGGTTGCATACCAATATGCATTTTTACCAAATATCTTCTTTAAAAAGGAGGGGCCCACACTGTCCACTAAGTAGGAGACTTCAGGTAAAGATACATAATAGTTAAGTGCATCTAGCTCTTCTACACAGAATGTCTCACATTCCCAGGTAAACCTTTCACAGTTCCTTCCAGAAAGGCATTCATCAAGAATTACTGTACAATCTTTTATCTTGGAGCTGGTAGACACAGAACCACAAGGTAGTCTTTTTGTTCTGGGGTGCCACACTCTTTTCTTTAGACAAGGTACAGACAAGGTATAGTGCAATCACTATACCCTTTTGCCTCCATCAAAGCAAAAGTTCATCTATGGTGGAATACATGAACTCAGTATTGAAGAGCCTAGCCTTCAGCAGTCATTTGGTGGTCAATAGTAATCTGGTTACAAAAATCTTTCAGCAGTTTCTCTTAGCTTGGAATTTAGCAGTAGGAAGCTTTTCCCAACACCTCTTAATTCCAGTGCCTTTCCTCTGTGAATTATTTCCTATCTATCATGTATATAGCCTGCTTTGGATATATTTGTTTGCATGTTGTCTCCTCCATTATCTTGCAAGCTCCTTGAGGGCAGGGACTGTATTTTGCCTCTCTTTGTATCCTCAGAACTTAGTACAGTTCCTGGCACATAGTAGGTACCCAATAAATGTTTATTGGTTGATTAGATAAACTTCAATTTATCCTAAAAATGCATACATTATAATAAGAACATATTCTATCATTTACTCATTTGAACAAAATCTACTAATATGATAAAAGAAAAAGACATCATATTTGCTGTTCTTTGTATCTTAAAGGTTAGCATTTGTATAGCTATTAAGTTTTGCATATACACACAGATGTATATATACACACATATGCATTATCTGTGACAGGATTTTATTTTATTTTTATTTTATTTTATTTTTTTTGGCTGGGCAATGGGGTTAAGTGACTTGCCCAGGTCACACAGCTAGTAAGTGTTATGTGTCTGAGGCCGGATTTGAACTCAGCTCCTCCTGAATCCAGGGCCAGTGCTCTATCCACTGCGCCACCTAGCCACCCCTTGTGACAGGATTTTAACTCAGGTCTTCCTGACCCATTGTTGCAACCTAGCTGGATCCTTAGTCTATTTTTCCAACATAATGTCCCTGGCGCATTAGATAGGCACAATAATATTGTTGGGCTTTTGGAGAAAAATTTTCAGCCAAAATTTTGTACTTCAGCAACACCAATAGCAATCCTGCCACATATAATTATTAGCTGTATGATCCTAGTCAAGTAAATAACTTTAATTTCTTATCCTTAGTTTCTTTATCTTTAAAATGTGGGTAATAATAATAATAATAACAATAATATTCCATAGGGTTGTTGTAAGGATGAGTAAGGCTTTATATACAAATATGGACATATTCATACATATATCTATGTAAGCATTCGTAGGTATATGTTTATATTCATATATATCTATGTAAATATACTTAGGTATATATATATACTCATATATGTGTATATACAAACCTTGTTCTTGTTCATCCTTTGTTTTTGAAGAGGACCATTTATACCATGGGGGGAGAGCTTGACTTGAGCATGAATTGAATTTAAGTGAAGCAGAGTTGCACAAAGTTGTCAGCCTCACGCTGTATTCCAGAGTCATCAAAGTCCAGTGTCAAGACAAAAGGCAATGTCCACGGATGCTGTAGATGACCTAGATGTCTTTGATGTCTGATCCTAAGCTCTCCACAGCAGCTTCTTCAGCCACCTTGAAGCTGTTGGAACAAATTGTTCTCATTAGCCCATTCCACCAGAGGAAGTCTTCACATGCTTGAGGTAGCCAACCCCCCTAACTCACCCGATGGGTTTGAGGCCTGTTGTTGGTTAGCCTCAAATTGTTTAGCCTGTCTGCCAAGATGGTTTTACTAAGGTATGGCCACTGCACATGCTACATCCTCTTGGAGCCACAGGTAAGAGTTGGGTAAGGTGGGGCTGCTCATGCAGACTTTAATAGCTATACAAATGCTAACCACAAATAACATTATGCCAAACCCTGGAGCAAGGTAAGAATCACTTCTAGAATAGCTAATAAAAGCTGAAAAGGAGTTAAGATTAAGTCACAATTGTTCTACCTGAGGGGTAAAAAGGACATCAGATATTAACTATGGAGTGAACCTCAGCCTAGACCTTATTCTAAATTGTCTGGTCATTCCCAGGATGGCCTTGGACTGTACTTCTGAAAAATCCCTCTGCACAGGCTTCATGCAATCTATATAAAAACAAAGATGCCAAAGTTTGTTTATAGCCTGAATATTCCATTTAACTTTACTTTCCTGAACCAGTTGCCTGCTGTAAACATGTTTTACATTCACTCACTGAGGGACCTTCATAATATTTCACATGTTGCAATGTCTTATTTTGCAGAAAAGGGGCCTGCAGGCAATTGCCTAAGGTTCTAAATTACCAGACTTATATCAACCAACATCTCTTGATACAAGCACAATCCAAAAAATAAGATACAGATCAGCTGAATAGGCTACAGTGGTATGGTTTAGATTTCTAAGGAACAATTAAAAAAAAACATTTATCATTTAAGTACATTATAGATAGTCTACTTAATATTTTGATTACATTCCAAATATTCCTAGTAGTTGAGAACTTCACTGTTTCCAAAATGTGCTCTCAAACAGAATTTCTACCTTTGCTGTACTATTTACCAAACCCAAATTATTTCTTGGACAAACTCTGAATGCTTGAGACTATCATTAAGCAGAGGAAGAGTACTGTCTTTCAGATAAAAGTCTGTACTAGGTAGCCCTCATCAAAAGTCAGTCACAGCATTCAGATTAATGAGGATCTAACCTCCTAATGTGACATGCATCACATTAGGTACTATTGCAAAAAAAAAACAACAACAACATTTACATACAATTTCCAAATTTACAATATGAGAAAATTATAAACATGTCATTAACATAAAAGAATCTCATGGACCTGATGAGAATGGGATCTGGACCCCAAAAAGGAAAAACACTGGCCAAATCTCTGGCATTGACCTGAGGCTATAATCCTATCAACTGTCCTTTCATTATTGCCTATGCCCAATCTACCTCCTGATAGCCACAGCCACTTCCCATCCTTGATCCTATCTAGACTCCATTCTCCCTTGGCCACTGGTCTAGGTCTCAGGTGTTCTGTTTACCCCAGCTTACTGTTTACCCCACAATCCAGATCTTCCTTAGACCCTCTTCCAGTTGATGAGGTATAGATTCTTGGGGTGCTGGGACCCCAAAATCACCACATGGCGGATCCTGCCCGAATGAATTCGACTCAAATCTTCTTTCAGCCAGAGATAAAGTTTTATTAGATATGGGCCATACAGGTCAGACTCTTAAGGAATCTGAATATTAGTGATGCCTGTAAGGGTCGGGGGGAAGGGGCATGAGGAAATCTCAGCGTTTAAATGGGGGCCAGGGTGGTTCTTATATACACTCAAGTAATTTTGGGCAACTAGAGGAGGGGCTGAGAAGAGGAGTTTAGGGAGAATGGGGGTCATTCGGGAATAGACAATGAAGGGCTAGGCTTTTATTAGGGTAACAAAGAACTAGAAGGAAGAGGTTGATAAGATCAAAGGTAGTATCAAAGACTATGCTTCTTCATTAGAATTTCTAAGGGAGATAGACAGAGTTGGAATAAGAGATAAGGAAAGGCCAGTTGAGTGGAGTATAGCCTCAGACCACCATTCGAGACCAGAGTGAGGTCAAAGAAAGTTTAAGGTTTTTCTTGGGCCCGTAGACAAATGAGACCCAAATTCTTTTTGGGGATAAAAGCAAAGGTCTTATTTGGGTACATACCCCATCACAGTCACCCCAAACTACTTGGCCACTGCTAGATCTCTCCCACAGTCTTTCTGTATATAAGGGTCATTTTGTCTCCATTAAGGTGCTCAGATTCCTAAAATCTAGCCAAAGGCCCAGATTCTTATAATCTAGCCAATAGCTCAATAATGTTCAGACAAACTCCTTAAGGATCTGGCCAATATGACTGATATTCTAATAAATCTTGTCTTTACCTGAAAGAAGGCTTGGGTTAAATTCATTCAGGCAGGACCCATGTCTCTTGCTTTTGATATTTTGAGGTCCCAGCACCCCTGAACCCCTAAACCTCAACAGACCTAGAACATAAAACAAAATATATTGTCAGTCTAATCACTCAGTCAACTAGCACTTATTAAGCATCTATTACGTGCCAGGTGCTGTGCTAAGTACTAGGGATACAGTGAAAGGCAAAAAAAAGTCTTTGCTCTCAAAGAGTTCACAGTCTAACATTAACTCAAATGGATATATGTATAGACCATCTACAGAAAAAACATTCCATTTATCTATAGATTTTGTCATTCTGTACCAGTTGCTGTCAGAAACCAGTACAGAATAATTATCACTGTTGTTCTCAGACCTACAAAAGTATGGTACCAACAATTACTATCCAGAGGACAGATTACTATATTATGAATAATTGTCTCCAATTAGTTTATCTGACCTGATATAAATCTAAATTTTAAATTAATTATTTAAGGTTGCTCCATGATTTCAGCTACATTTCTAAC
The DNA here is from genome assembly GCF_003287225.1 of Phascolarctos cinereus. Taxonomy (NCBI): domain Eukaryota; kingdom Metazoa; phylum Chordata; class Mammalia; order Diprotodontia; family Phascolarctidae; genus Phascolarctos; species Phascolarctos cinereus. Next base: position 196,128,645 of record NW_027555847.1, on the reverse strand, counting down.
TTCACAAGAATAGCAATGTCTGTGAAATCGTGCTTAGAAATCATTAGAAATCTGAAAACTAACTCCCACTCCCTGGAGAGGAAATGAGCGTTATCACACATGTAGTTCACAGCTCTATAGGTAATCTCTGATCTCAGAGAAGTCTAAAACTTCCTTAAAGTTGCATAGCTACTTTCTATAATACTGGGCTTTTTTTCCCTACTGGTAGGGAATCCAAAATTTAAGTCACTTCTAAACTTTAAATAAGTTCCTCTTGTATAAAGAGTTGCATTTAAATTTTTTTTTTCTGGGAAATAATGTGGTTCCTAGAGTTAGTTTGGGGCGGCATTATGGAAAGCCTTAGATCTCAAAAAGAGATGTAATATTTGGTCCTGGAGGCAAAAGGGAGTCACTGGAGTTTTCTGAGTAGTTGAGTGACTTGTACTTTAGGAAAATCATTTTGACCGGTATGAGAAAAATGTATGGATTTGAGAAGAGACTTGAAGAAGGAAAACCAATTAGGAAGCTTCAGTGATACTTCAGGTGAGAGTAATGATCTAAACTAGGATGGTGGTTGTTGGAAAGGAAAAACAAGGATAGAATGAATAAATGAAGCATTTGTTAAGAGTTTACTAAGTGCCAGTGCTAGAGATACAAATACAAAAAGCAAACACAGTACCTGCCCTCAAGGAGTTTGTATTCTAATGGGAAAGATGATACACAGACTTCCGCTTCTGGGAGCCAAGATGGCAGAGTGAAAAGGTAGTCACTCTCACCCTCCCCTATCAACCTCTGAAAACCCAGAAAATATCACCCCAGAAAAAAAAAACCTAGAACAGCTGAACTAGAAGAAAGAAGTGCAGCAACCCAGCAAACGGGTCTCCCAGTGCCTCAGCAAAAATAAGGGAAGCAGCACTACAAAGGGCCCCAGGCAGATGAGCACCCTACAGCATTCATTTGAAAGGAGCTGAAGAAAACAACCTAGAGTCTTCCTAAAGTCCCAGCCTTGCTGATTCCAACTCAACACCTCCAACTGTCAATGAGGAGGAGATCCTGAAGCCCAGGTGGTACAGCAGGCAAACACCAACACCTGGACCTCCAAATACCTCACTGAGGACATGGGAACAGGTGGAAACCAGCTCAAAAACACCAGGTGCATCGCCACTCTACCACAAAGGAATCTCCCAGTGCATTAGCAGAAACAAGGGAGGCAGCATTGCAAGAGGCCCGAGGCAGATAAACACCCTGCAGCATCCATCTAAAAGGAGCTGAAGAAAGCTGAAGGAAAGGAAAAGTAGGCAACCTAGAATTGCCTGAAAGTTCCAGCCTTGCTGATTCTAGCCCAACACTAAGTAAGCTGCTGGAACCCTACAGCCTCCAATTGCCAACGTAAGAGGCCCCAGCACACAAAGCCAGCGACCAAGACCTAGGCTCCCAGCACAAGAAACTTGGGTCAGTGCCCTCTGTTCCTCAGCAGGAGAGCTCACTCTCTTTAAAGGCCAGGAAATAAAGAAACCATGCATAAAAAGAAACGTACCATAGATTCATATTATAAGAAGAGTGGAGATCAAGACAGAAATTCTGAAGAGGACGACATTGTCAACAAACCCACATCTGCAACCACAAAAGGGAATATATGAACTGATCTGAAGCCCAAAAAGCCTTCTTAGAAGAGCTCAAGAAGGATTCTAAAAGTCTAATGAGAGAGGTAGAAGAATCCTTAAAAAATACAATTGGACAATTGGAAAAAAAAGTACACTGAAGAAAACAAGTCCCTAAAAAACACAATTGGCAAACTGGAAAAAAAGTACACTGAAGAAAACAAATCCCTCAAAAATACAACTGCCAATTGAAGAAGGAAGTACAAAAGCTAACAGAAGAAAACAATCTGTTAAAAACTAGAATTGGACAAATGGAAACCAATGACTCTATGAGAGAGCAAGAATCAGTCAAACAGCAATTAGAAAATGAAAAAAAGGATGAAAACATGAAATACCTCATCGGTAAAACAACTGACCTGGAAAATTGATCCAGGAGAGACAATTTAAAAACTATTGGACTACCTGAAAATCATGATGAAAAAAAGAGCCTGGATAGTATCTTTCAGGAAATCATAAAGGAAAACTGCCCTGAAGTCCTAGAATCAGAAAGTAAAATAACCATAGAAAGAATACACCGCTCACCACCTCAAAGAGATCCCAAGTTGACAATGCCAAGGAATATAATAACAAAATTCCAAAATTACCAGATGAAAGAGAAGGTGCTGCAAGCAGCCAGAAGGAAACAATTTAAATATCATGGAACCACAGTCAGGATTACACAGGACCTTGCAGCTTCTACATTAAAAGACCGCAGGCCAGATTTGAACTCCAGTACTACTGACTCCAGGACGAGCATAGAACACGATATTCTGTAAGGCAAAGGACCTTGGATTGCAGCCAAGGATCAACTACCCTGCAAAAATGAGCATGATTTTTTAAGGGAGAAGATGGATATTCAATGAAATAGGGGACTTCTAAACCTTCCTCATAAAAAGACCAGAGCTCAACAGAAAATTTGATCTTCAAGTACAAGATTCAAGAAAGACATAAAAAGGTAAATGGGACAGAAAGATACAAAATGTTGTTAATAAGGGCGAACTGTTTACATCCCTACAAGGGAAGATGACACTTGCAACTCTTGAGAACTGTATTGTTATTCCACCATGTTAAACGAGTATACACAAAGGGGGTGGATATTAGTTGACTTTGATGTAATGATAAAAAAAATCTAATCAAGTGGGTCAAATGGATCCAAATAAGTGGATTAGTCTGATCTTAGAAAATGTAATGAGAAAGGAGGAGGCAGACAAGGGTAAATTACGTTACAGGAAAAGACATAAAATCCTATTACAGCAGAGGGAAAGGGGGGGGTGAGCATTGTTTGAACCTTGGTCTCATCAGATTTGGCTCAAGAAGGGAATAACATAATCAGTTAGGTATGGAAATCTAACTTGCCCTATGGGCAGTAGGAGGGAAAAGGGGAAAGAAAAGGGAGGGGCAATAGAAAGGAGGGAAGAAGCAGTGGGGGCGAAGGGGAAGAGGGGGGAGGGGGAAAATAGAAGGGAGGAAAGACTAAAGGAGGCGGTGGTCAAAAGCAAAGTACTGGTGAGGGGCAGAAGGAAGAGAGGAGAAAGAAAAGGGTAAACAGGGTGAAAAAAGAATGGAGAAAAAGACAAAGTAATCATAAGAAAGAAAGAAAGAAAGAAAGAAAGAAGAAAGAAAGAAAGAAAGAGAGAGAGAGAGAGAGAGAGAGAGAGAGGGAGGGAGGGAGGGAGGGAGGGAGGGAGGAAGGAAGGAAGGAAGGAAGGAAGGAAGGAAGGAAGGAAGGAAGGAAGGAAGGAAGGAAGGAAGAAAGGAAGAAAGAAAGAAAGAAAGAAAGAAAGAAAGAAAGAAAGAAAGAAAGAAAGAGAAAGAAAGATGATACACAAAGGGGAGTCATGATGGCCTGGGAGAGACACTGGCATAGAAAGTTAAAGGAATGATGAGTGGGGCTTTTGGGGAGTAGATTGACCCACAACTTTGAGGCAGCATTGATTTGATCATAGTATGGTTCCAGGAAAAGACGAGGTGAAGGAAATGGCCCTTGTACAGGCAAAGTGACTGGTAAAGCTATGGGAAAGATTACCAGAGAGTCTGTAGGGAAATGAAGCATCAATGGAGCTTTTCCTGAAATAGTGGTGGAAGAAAGGCCAGTCCTCTCTTGATTCCATAGTCAGCTCTTTTCTCCGCCACCAGAGATCACTCTCCTTAAATCTCTTCCCTTTTGACAACTCTATTTCTGCCTCTCTCTGCTCCCCAGTGGTCTCCTATTACTTACTGGGCAAATAGTTCTGTTAAGTGAGACCTACCTCAATTCTGGACTATCTTCAATCCATGCCACCTCCACCCTGACTTCATCCCCATATCCTCCTGGTTCAGAGTATGGATCTGGGAGTCATCTGCAGAGAGACAAACCTGGAATCCAAACTGGAAGCACCACAGTATGAAAGATTTTCTCTGATTGAATTAGAAGGCCATGAAAGATGTCATAGCCAATATGGAAGGAGAAAGAAGAAGCAAAATTCTCCTTTTCCTTCTTTTCTCCCCTCAAATCCCCATTCCATCTGGTGGAGGCATAGGGATCCCCTTCCACAAAGCTGTTCCTTACCTTTAATGCTTCTCAGGCTGTCAGGCCTAGCTTTTTAAAGGCCACCAGGGGTTTATCCAATCTTTAACCTGCCAATTTCCTATTCCAACTCAGTCGGAGAAGTGTTTTCATGCCAGAGTGGTCTCAGGTATAGGTCTTAGGATGAAGTGGGAATAAGGGCCAAAGTGGAAGTAGCATGGCTTGGAAATTACCTGGAAGTAAAACAGAGATCACCTATCAGAGCCCAGGGTGATTGCTGGGGCAGAATCTAAGTTTTTGGTGGGGAAGAGGTAGGAATGATTGCCAGTGTGGAGGCAGTATACTTTAGAGATGTCTGGGAAGTGAGAGAAATAGGGAAATTCAGAAAAGGAGTGGATTTGGTGAGGGGAAAAATGTGTGGAGGTTTTCTGAATGTGTTGAGTTTAGGATGTCTCTAAGACATCCAGTTTGACATGTCTAGTAGGTATTTGGTAATGCAAGACTAATGCTTAGGACAGAAACTTGAAGGAGCCCAGGAGAAGGCTCAGAAAATAGATCTGGGAGTCATCTGCATAGAGACAATAACTTAAACCCATTTTAAACTAACATCACCAAGAGAATGCAAAGAGAGAAGATATCTTAGAGACTTGAGGCAAAAACCCATAGTTAAGGTGTAGGCTATAGATGATAATCCAGCAAATGAGACACAATAGGGGCAGTCAAAAAGATAAGAAGACCAGGAGAGAATAAAATCATGTCATTTCAGAGAGGACAGTCCATCCAGATGGAGAGGGTGGTCAGTAGTATCATATGAAACAAACAGATCAGAAAGTATGAAGACTAGGGAAAAATTAAAAGATTTGGCCATGAAGAGATCATTGGTATCTTCGGAGAGAGCAGTTTCAGTTGAGTCAGGCAACTTTACAATACTACAAGTTGCAGAGAAATGGCCATTAGGAATTGGTACAGTAAGTGCCTCAATAGGAGGGATTCTACATTACTGAAAACACAGGTCCAGCCAAAACAAACAAAACAAAAATCTAAGACCTAATCCAATATCTGATTCTTAAAATTTATTAGAACATACGAACAAAAGTGAAAATATGGCCTGTCCCAAAGTCTTAAAGTAGTTTAAAGCTATTAAAGCTTCTAAACTAGGAAGGAAATGAACTAAATGGTTTCAAGCTTCACCTAGAAACCCATATTCATAATTAGTCCATAAACTAGATACAAAGGAGGGGGTTAGAATTTGCACTGTTATCACAGTTGTTGATGGAGATGACTCCAATCTGCTTACGTGGTCTTCCTGAGCTGTTCCCTACCAAGGTTATGACTCCAGTCCAACAATAACTTCTTTAGTGCTACCTAGTTTACCTCTGATGAAGCCCAAGCAAAGAGACTGTTGTTCATTCTAAAGCAGTATCACCTTAGTTCTAAAGTCTTGGTGCCATTTTAGACTCTTGAACCTTAAAGAGCCTAAAATGGCACTAAGACTTTTTGGACACCCTATGTACAAAGTTAAATAGAATCAAAGAGAACTGCACCATTGTATGGTTTATCTTATACCTCCACTTGATGTGAAAGATAATATAAATTGTACTTAATGAGGCAGCTAGATGACCCAGTGGATAGAGAGGCAGGAAGACCTGAATTCAAACCTGGCATCTGACACTTATTATCTCCGTGATCCTGCAAGTCACTTAACCTCTGTTTGCCTTAATTCACTGGAGAAGGAAATGGTAAACCACTCCAGCAGAAAACTCTATGGACAGTATGTATGGTCCATGCAATCACAAAGAGTCAGATACAACTAAACAATGACAAAATTTTGCTCATGATTAGTAGTTATTAAAGTTTGTTATTCTTTCTGAATACTCATTTAAAAGGAATAAAGGAAGTCCCATTCTCCTTCCAACTCATTTGTTATGTGAAATAGTTTACAATCTCCACTCTTCACCCTGTCTTATTTTACATCGTTGGATTTGTGATGACTCAAGAAAGACATCATTATTTTTTAAAATTCAGAACACTCATAAAGCACTACATCTTTACTGTACTTTTGGAATCTGAGGGGTCTGGTCAAATTGGACCGTTTCTCATCTCTGTCATGTTGCAGCCTCTACCCATCTCCATTCTGAGTCAAAAATGACAAGCACAGTAATTACTAGGAACTGTGAAATTGATCCTTGGAGAAGTAGTATCTTGAGAGACACAAAATGAGAGGGCACAGAGAACATGAAACCTGTGCCTCTGAGTCAATGTATTAGCAAATCTCTGACCAACAAGAGATCATCCTCAGCCAAGTTTGAGAGAGGAAGGGGAGGGAACTGAAGCCCAGTTACTAATAAAAGCTTTGTAGTGCAGACTGCAGAATTATTTCAAGGCTCCTTGAGGGGCATCTGATTGCAAATCCACATGAAGTAGCAGTAGGAATGATTCACATTTCCTGGTAACCAAAGAGGTCATAGCTTGACCAGTAAAGTAAGTAACCTGTTATCTAAGAGCCTTTAAAATCTCAGAATTCAAGTCAACAAAGCTTTCTAAGCTATATAGTTATTCTAATCTGAGGAATGAATATAATTAAAGATGCATAGTGACTTTGGTGGCCTTTAAAAGACTGCTACAATCTAATATATAATTTATTTTTTCATATAAGATGACAATCCTAATAATATGGGCAACATGTTTACGCTATACCACTGTTTTTACCCATTTTGTGAATGTGTCTTTAATTTCTACTTGTTGAAAGCCCAGTAGAGATTTAGAGCCATTCAGCTTTCAGCTAATCAAAATTATTTGAACAGCTATAGTAATTCCTTAATAATACTACCCAATTTGTGTCAAGAATGCAACCCTGTCTTCAAATGAACAACAGTCTCTTTGTGTAGTTTCATTAGAGATGAACTGGCTAGTACTGTAAGGAGATGCCTTGGGAGTGGAGTCCTAATTTTGGTAGGTGATGCTGAATGCTCTTTCCTACTTCAGTCACCAGGACAGCAACATACTCTTCCCTCCTTCAAGGAAGGATGGCAGCCCTATTGCTCTATGTCAACAATCTAATCCCACTGATGTCATGAGAAATGCAACAGCCCAGAAGAGTCATCTCCATCACCAAATGCCATAACAATGCAAACACTAACCCTTTCCTTTGCATCCACTTTATGGGCTAATTATAAACATGGGATTCTAGTGTGAAATTTAAAATCATTCACTTCATTCCCTTGCCAGTTCAGAATGGCTCTTGTCATTCCTCCTAGTATTTTGTGCTAGTCTTTTGTTTTTAATGAAATAATTCTTAACAAGCCAATTCTACTCTTCACTTATATCTGTTTTTAAGGTTACAGTTGAGTCTTTACACAGAAATCCTCCAAATTTCACTACATTTTCCTACCCTTGTGGTACAGTGGAAATATTACTGACCCTAGAGTCAGAGGATGTGGTCAAAACTGGTTTTGGTTGATAATGGTAATACATGGAAAGTCTTCCATGACCTATCTGCTCTTTTATTCCCTTGCTGCCTTCTGCCCATTACTTCTAGAAATACATTGCAGGGCACTAGAAACCTAAACTGGAGGAAATCCCAAGATGATACAGTAGTAAGAATAACTTAGGGGCAACTCTATCCTCCCCTCAACCACAAATAAACAATTAAAAGATCCTAATATACAGGAAACAGCAAGAATATCAGACAGTGAAAGCTGAAAGAACATACCACAAAGAAATTCTTGCAGAAAATAACATCTAAGAACTAATGACTCACCATACTATTTTTCCCTAGCACTCCTACCCTTTCTGGCCTTTTTCCCCCAACCCTTTTAGGCACCTATAGTTTGAAGTCTTTTGGTATCCCTGTGTCTTCCCATCCCTAGATTGGGCAAAGATATTCCCACTACTTTTGTCCTCTACCCCCAGCCCCCCACTGCCTGAGTGCTGCTCTGGATTTGCTCCCACATTCTTAGGGCTGCTGTAATTTGGAAATCTAGTTTTGGAAACTAATCATTTTACAAGGTCCCAAGGGGAGCCCTACTACTAGGTGAATTGAGACCTGTGAATCAGGCCAGTTTCATATCCCAAGAGAAAAAAAGAGAGTGGTTATAAAAGAATGTGAAGCCTAGGGAGCAAGAAAGTGAAAGGAGGAGAGCACAAATGCACAGTTAATAAAATATAATTAATGTAGCATAGGAAGAAATAGGCAGCCAGTAAAAGGAGAAGCAGAAGGGTAAAGGAAAGGCCCACGTGCAAAGCCTTTTCAGATCAGCCCCTCTCAGCAGTATCCTGGGGCACCCTGCCCCAACACATTCATGACCGTCTTTCAGTGGCCAGTCTAGGATATGAAAAACAAGGTGATTGCAGAAAAGACGGTGGCATACGGAAGAATGGAATGGGCAAAACTAGAGAATAGGTGCTATGACAGTGATGACACAGTCTCCCTGTAGCAATGTCTCAATTGGCCATGCTCACACTCTAAAGGATACAAGTAATAAGAGTAATCTAAGGGTTTCTGCAACAATACAAATAGACAACAAGTCATGTGGGAGGGGAATAATAGCATTGGATCTTTGGAAGGGAAGAGATTGTTGGTAAACTCAGTATTATCAAGGACACCATGGAAAATCAGAACAATGATTGATTGAGGTGGTCAAAAACTGAATAAGGTAGAGAAATAAGCAAGCATTTAAAGAAAAGATCCATATCAGTGGGCAGGTTCTTCACACAAAAAGAGTCAAAAATCCCAGAAAGAAGAAAAGAAAGTGTATCAATTGATTTTTTTTTTTAGTGCCAGAAGAGAATAAAGGAAGCTCAGGGGGAGACACATAAACAGGACAGCTTTGGAATTAACAAGTTGACTTTCTTACATAAAAAAAAAATAAGTTGTATGTAAATAGTTTCACAATTTCATATCCAATTATCTTATTCTGAACTTTTTTCTTATTAGGGAAATTTTGTATTGCTTATTCCTCTTTCCCTCCCTTTCTTGATTCTCTTTTTTCAAAAACACAAATTGAGGGACAGTGAGAATGCAAAGTAAGAATCAATGGGCTAAGGCTTCCCTTCAAATTAGTCTATTTGTGCTCCTTTAGATGATATTACTGGACAACTGGGTGATTCAATGGATAGAGTACTGGCTGTGGAGTTAGGAAGACTCATCTTCCTGAGTTCAAATCTGTCTTCAGACACTTACTTGCTGGGTGACCCTGGGTAAGTCATTTAACCCTGTTTGCCTCAGTTCCTCATGTGTAAAATGAACTGGAGAAGGAAATGGCAAACCACTCCATTATCTTTGCCAAGAAAACCCCAAAAGGGGTCACAAAGAGTCAGACACTATTGAAAAACTACTGAACAACATTCTCTATTTGCTTTCTTCCTGATGTTTTCTATTGTACCTTTTATTTTATCGATATTTTAACCGTTTTGGATAGAATACAGTGCATGAAGGGAAGTAATGTGAAATAAATCTGTGGAGATAGGTTGGAACCAGATTGTGAAAGGTTTTATATGCCAAATAGATGAGTTTGCATTGGCCATAGGGAGCCATGGAAACTTTTTTGTGAGCAGAGGAGTGACATGGTCAGGTCTGTGCTTTACCAATATCAATTTTGTAGTAATGCAAAGGGCAGGTTGGAAATGAAAGAGACTGGATAAAATAAAACCAATTAAGGGATTATTCTTATCATCCAAGGAAGAGATGATGAGGGTCTGAAAAGAATGGTGGCCATTGGAACAGAGAGACAGAGGGACAGATGAAAGAAGTATAAAGATAAAATGGAATACTTGGCAACTCATTTGGCTATACACTGACCAATTCTCAGAGAACAGAAACAAATGAAATGTCTCTTCGCTTCACTATTCCTGAAACATTCTGTAATTCATGCCCCCTTCTTCCTTAACAATTAAGACTAAGAGATTTCAAGGTTTTCAGCTTGCAATTTGCAAAAATACTAAGTTGGCAACTTTTCCCCCAGCTCCTCCTAAAAACTAGAAGTAATAATATGAAACAATCATAAGTTGCATTTTTTCAAAAAATGTTGGGGGTGGCAGCATAACTGTTTTAAGCTCCATAAAATTGGTCCTCTAAAATTATACTTTCCCTGCTGATTTCAATTTCACCTGAAAGGGAAATCTAAGAATATATGGTTTCCAATTCTTTGTCCAATCAGCAAGGTGGTACTATTGCTGAACCAAGAAATGAGTGATTGTATGAATAGTGCAAACATCACCAGGTCAAGGTTGATAAAATGAGATGCGAGAGGAGGAAAGAAGAGATGCTTCTCTTCTTCTAATCTGCTGTATAATTTCTAGTTGGTGGATAAAAAAAAAATAATTCCTTACAAGGTCAGTTCTTACTTTAAAAAAAATTTTGGCAGTAAAGACACAGAAAATATTCACAGAGGGTTTTTTTAACTCCTTCATAAGTGTCACATTCCGGGCATAACAACTTTGAATTTATTTTGAAATAGCATTTATTACTGTATTTGGCTCCATTTTTAGATATGTTTTATTTATAAAGCCTCTTTCTTTTAAAAAAAGTCAAATTGATTCTACTTCATAATTGATTTCATTCTGTATTACCACTGACATTTTTGTAACTGCCTAAGTCACATTTTATTATTGCTGAGCTAAGTTTAGAAGTTCAGCTTCCCTGTCAATTACTCATTATCTCTAAATTAAGTTTAGAAGTTCAGCTTTTCTGTGAAATCAATGGTCTATTCTTAATGTCAAGGAAATTTGTTATCTCTATCTCATTAGTTGTCCTTCAAGGTCTGTGTTCTCTGTCCTTCAGGGAAGTATGGTTTGCTATCCTTGTACCACTAACTAACCTTGCAGGTATACATAATCAATTAGCAACAAGACGGAAGGTTGGCTTCTAGCCCTGCATACCTCATCTCCAGCCAATCATATTGTTTTTCCCATCTATGATGCTACAGGTCTTATAACCTCTCATATTGTTTTCCTCATCTGTGATGCTACCTTTTACTGTGGATGCTCCTCCTTTTATCTATAAAAATGACCTGTAAGCCCTACCTTGGGGTCTTAGCTATTAAGAGGCTGAGACCCTATTTATTGGTGAATTCAAGCTTTGTTAATAAATTGTGCTCAGAATTTTGTGCCTTAATTTACTTTAATTTCAATTGTGACACATCCCAGAACTCTTCAAGCCATATTTCTTTTATCTTGACCGTAATCCTATCCTTAACAAATTTCTCCGTTGGAAGAGTAAGAGCATTCCATGGGTTCTCAACAAATTCTTGATTGGCTTGATGATTGTGGAACTGTGCTAAATACTTTTCTTCACAATACTCCAGTGGTATTATCTGTAAAATTGTCCAGGTCTAATGCATCAAGGCTTTCATATGCCATTAGAGAATAAAAGGAGATCCAACATTTCAATCTCTGTATCCTATTGGACTCAAGGCTCTGTCATAACCTGATCTGAACTTCCTTTCTAGGATACTAGAAATAACAGGAAGAATTAAGGAGTATTTTCTAAGTATAAATCTGTAGTTCATTTCATTTTTGTAACCCTGATTATAATTAAGTTCCTATCTCAAGCTGATTTTTAAAATGGCCCAGGCCCATAGTAATTCTGGATATGGTAATGAAGTCATGAAATGGCCTATTATTATGCCCACCTTGGAAAGTGCTAGGATGGCTGAGAGCCCTACCCTGACCTCAGAAAAGTAATTATCTTGGGTGTGGCTCCCATACTTGATTCTCCCCAACATGCCATGAACAAAGGGACATGAGGGGCAGGACAAGGTCAACCATAAGAATTTATGAGGAATAAGATTAAATTTGCCAAATGTGTTCTTTATCAGAATTTAAAAATATAACTAAGCAGAAGGCAGAGGCCGGATAAAGACCATTGTTCCTCCTGTCTATTTTTCCTCTCACTACTTCATCTGGATGCCCAAAATAATCATACACCTCTCTAGCACTCCTGTTAAGCTTTCAAAAGTAAAATATCAGCTCCACAACTTTCAGTATAAGACAACAAATATTTATTAAGCACCTACTTAATAAATAGGTCAGGCACTATGCTAAGCTCAGTACATGATTAATAATAATAAAAAAAAATTCAGTCCTTGCCCTCAAAGAGTTTACAGTCTAATGGGGGACACAACACACAAAATAATATAAAAGGCGTGTGTGTGTGTGTGTGTGTGTGTGTGTGTGTGTACACAGAGGTGTCTGTATCTTTCAATAGTCTTCCATCTTCACAAAGAATGAAAGGAAATACAGTTTCTCCCATCTTCTTTAGGGTCAAGCTTAGTTATTGTAACTAAATAGTATTCATTTTCTTGTTTTTATTGTTGTTATTTTCATTTAGATTGTTCTAATTATTGTCTAAATTGTTCTCCTGATTCTATTAATTTCTCTCTGTATCAATCCATATAAGTCTTCTCCTGCTTCTTCTTCATATCTATTATTTCTTATAGGATAGTAGTATCCCATTATAGTCATGAGTCTCAATTTATTTAGGCATCCCCTAATCAATTTAAATCTACTTTATTTCTAGTTCTTTGCTACTGCAAAAAAAAATGTACTGTTGTAAATATTGAAGTCTGTAGGTAACTTTTTATTCTGTCTTTAACCACCTTGGCATATATCTAGCAGTGGGATTGCTGGGTAAAATGTTTTAGAGATTTCAGTCATTATTTTTGAATAATTTCTAACTGTTTTCCAAAATAGTTGGGCCAGTTCACAGTTGTCCCAATAGTGCATTAGCAGGGATAGTACCTCAGACGAACAAAAAGCAAAAAAATAGATGTAATTAAAAGAGATAAGAAAGGAAATTGCTCCTTGCTAAAAGGTGCCATAAACAATAAAGTAATATCAAGTAATTCAAAATTTAACCCTCAAGTTTACTAGCTGTGTGACCTTGGGCAAATCACTTAATCTCTCTGAGCCTCGAGGGGTTTACTCATTCATAAGTAGGGCATAATCACATCTGCCATTCTAACTTCAGAAGGTTGAGAGTAGCAAATGAGATGCTATATGTCAAGTACTTTCTACAACTTAAAATGCTATGCTAGTATCATCTTTTATTAACTGAGCTGGATGTCACAGAATCTCAGTCAGAATGTACCTCAGAAGTCACCTAGTCCAAGAGTACCTGAACAGAAAATCTACAAAAACTCTGACAAGCAGACATCCAGCCCCCTGTGATTACTCTCTCATCTTATGTTAGAAACTTTGAGCTAGGAAGGATCTCAGAAATTTTAATACAACTCATTTTTAAAAAGAAGAAACAGAAGTCCAGAATGGTTAATTAACTTGTCAAATGTCACACCGAAAGTGATCAGCAGAGTTTATATCCTATGATACTGGTCTCTTGATTCCAAGTTGAGTACTTTAATGATTATTCTGCAGCAAATATTTTCCATACCACTAATTTGGTACTTCTCATATATTACTCTGCATTGTTAATTATAGCCCCAATAAGACTAAAGGTAGGGAATTTGTTTTATAGCTGTTTTTACACCATTCCCTCAACTCTTAGTGTCTAGAGAAGTGAACCATTTTCTCTAGCACCAATACTATGACAACAATAAAGTCATCACAGTATTGGTCATAAGAGGAACTGTGGCAGTGGTCAGGCAAGAATATCCTATGTAGACTTTCTCTAGGAATCATGACAATGAAGATGTCATAGAGGGCCTCAGTAGTTACTCTAGGAATTCCCCCAGCAGAGGTTGGCTCCGTGTGGAATTTCTCTGAGCAATAACTCAAGAAGAGTTGTTTCCAAGTAATCCTACTCTTAGTGGCCTACTGGGGTCCATGGGAACAAGTCTGAGACCACAATAATTTCCAGTCTACTCTAACCCAGAGCCATTCAGGCAGCATTGATGGGGTGCCTAAGCAACAGAAGGAGAAGAGTCAAACTGTTTTATGTCTAAAGATCTGTTTCTGGGTGGATTTGGTCTATCTTTGTATTTTACCCTTACTATAAAATGAGATTTGTTTTTATTTAAATGTGCTTCTTTTGATTATAGATGCATTTTCATAACTAAAGACTAAAACTAAAAGTAGGGAGTTTGTCTTATAGTTGTTTTTGAACCATCCCCTCGACTCTCAATCTCTAGCAGAGGGAACCATTTTCTATAGTGAACCCAGGAAGTCATCTTACTATTCATCTTAAAACAGACCCTGGCAATGGTCAAGCAAAAGTATCCTACATGGACTTTCTCTAGGAATTGTCACAATGAGATTGTTATGAAATGTCTCAGTAGGTCATTCTAGAAATTTCCTAATTAGGAACCATCTTCAGTTGGCTTCAGTGTAATCACTGTATTGATATAAAAATGTACAAATGACCTCGAATTACCCAATCTTAACAATAATTTTAAGATTTACATAACAATAATTTACTAAACAACTCTGTGAGAAATCATAAATATTAAGCCAGTTTTACAAGCAAGGAAAGAGATACTCAGACACTTGAAATGATTTGCCCAAAATCATATGTGTTTCCTCTTAATTACATTTAAAATTTGCTTCCCACAAGCCTCAAGAACTCTATTCTTTATTTATTTTTTTCAACATTTACTTTTATAAGATATTGAGTCCCAAATTTTTTTTCCCCTGCTCTCCCCCTGACCCAAGACAGCAAGTAATCTGATATAGGCTACACATGTACAACAACATTAAATATATTTCCACATTAGTCATGTTCAAGAATGAGAACAAAAAGAAAAAACCACAAGAAATAAAAGAGAGAGAGAGAGAGAGAATAGTATGCTTCGATCTACATTCAGACTCCATAATTCTTTCTCTGGATGTGGATAATATTTTCTATAATGAGTCCTTTGGAATAGTCTTAGATCATCATATTGCTGAAAAGAGCTAAGTCTATCAAAGTTGGTCACCACACAATGTTGCTGTTACTGTGTACAATATTCTCCTGGTTCTGCTTACTTCACTCAGTATCAGTTAGTTCATGTAAGTCTTTCCAACTTTTTCTGAAATCTGCCTGCTCATCATTTTTATAGCACAGTAGTATTCCATTATATTCATATACCACAACTTGTTCAGCCATTCCCCAAATGATGGGTATCCCCTCAATTTCCAATTCTTGGCCACCATAAAAAGAGCTGCTATAAATATTTCTGCATGTATACATCCCTTTCCCTTTTTCATGATCTGTGTGGGATACAGACCTAGTAGTAGTATTGCTGGATCAAAAGGTGTGCAACTTTATAGCCCTTTGTGCATAGTTCCAAATTGCTCGCCAGAAAGGTGGGATCAGTTCACAAATCCACCAACAATGCATTAGTGTTCCAATTTCCCCACATCCTCTCCAACATTTATCATTTTCCTTTTGTATCACATTAGCCAATCTGATAGATGTGAGGTGGTACCTCAGAGTTGTTTTAATGTGCATTTCTCTAATCAATAGTGATTTAGAGTATTTTTCATGTGATTATAGATAGCTTAAATTTCTTCATCTGAAAACTGCCTATTCATACCCTTTGGCCATTTATCAATTGGGGGATGACTTGTATTCTTATAAATTTGACTCAGTTCTCTCTACATTTTAGAAATGAGGCCTTTATCAGAGACACTTGCTGTAAAGATTGTTTCCCAGCTTTCTGATTTCCTTCTAATCTTGTTTGCACTGGTTTGTATTTACAAAAGCCCTTTAGTTTAACACAATCAAAATTATCTATTTTACATCTCATAATGCTCTCTACCCCTTGTTTGGTCATAATTTGTCCCTTCTCTGTAAATCTGACAGGTAAACTCTTTCTTGCTTTCCTAATTTGCTTATGGTATCACTCTTAATTGCCAAAATCATGTACACATTTTGACCTTATCTTGGTATACAGTGTAAGATGTTCTATGCCTAGTTTCTGCCATATTATTTTCCAGTTTTCCCAGCAGTTTTTGTCAGATAGTGAGTTATTATTCCTGAAATTGGAGTTTTGGGATTTATCAAAGAGTAGGTTACTATATTAATTGACTACTGTCTCTTGTGTACCTAACCTATTCCACTGATGTACCACTCTATTTCTTAGCCAGTACCAAGTAATTTTGATTATTACTCTTTATAATAGAGTTTTATATCTAGTATGGTTAGGCAACCTTCCCTTGCATTTCTTTTCATTAATCCCCTTGATATTCTGGACCTTTTGTTCCTCCAGATGAATTTTTAATTATTTTTTTCTAGGCCTATAAAATAATTTTTGGTAGTTTGATTGGTATGGCACTGAATAAGTAAATTAATTTAGGTAGAACTGTCATTTTTATTATATTAGCTCTGCCTATCCATGAGTAACTGATTTTTTCCAATTATCTAGAGCTGACTTTATTTATGTGAAAAGTGTTCTGTAATTGTGTTCATATAGTTCCTAGGCTTGTCTTGGCAAGTAGACTCCCGAATATTTTATAATGTCTGCAGTAACTTTAAATGGAATTTCTCTATCTCTCGTTGTTGGGCTTTTTTAGTAATATATATAGAAATGCTGATGATTTATGTGGATTTATTTTATATTCTACAACTTTGCTAAAGTTATTAATTATTTCAAGTAGTTTTTCACTTGAATCTCTAGGATGCTCTAAGTATACAATCATATCATCTGCAAAGAGTTATAGCTTTGTTTCCTCATTGCCTATCCTAATTCCTCCAATTTCTTTTTCTTCTCTTATTGATAAAGGTAATATTTCTAGTACAATATTGAACAACAGTGATGATAATGGATATCCTTGTTTCATCTCTGATCTTATTGGGAATGCTTCTAGCTTTTCCCCATTATATATAATGCTTGCTAATGGTTTTAGATAGATGCTACTTATTGTTTTAAAGAAAACTCCATTTATTCCTATGCTCTCTAGGGCTTTTAAAAGAAGCAGCACTGTATTTTGTCAAAAGCTTTTTCTGCATCTATTGAGATAATCATATGATTTGTTAATTTTGTTATTGATATGGTCAATTATGATTATAGTTTTCCTAATATTGAACCAGCCCTGCGTTCCTGGTATAAATTACACTTGGTCATAGTGTATTATCCTCATGATAAGTTGCTGTAATCTCTTTACTAATATTTTATGAAAATTTTTTACATCAATATTCATTAGGGAAATTAGACTATAATTTTTTCTCTGTTTTGGCTCTTCCCGATTTAGGTATCAGAACCGTATTTGTATCATAAAAGAATTTGATAGGACTCCTTCTTTGCCTATTTTTCCAAATAGTTTATATAGTATTGACATTCAATGTTTTTTGAATGTTTGGTAGAATTCACCTGTAAATCCATTTGACCCTGGAGATTTTTTCTTAGGGAGTTCATTGATGCTTATTCAATTTCTTTTTCCGAGATGGGGTTATTTAAGTATTTTATTTTCTCTTCTGTTAATCTGGGCAATTTATATTTTCAGAAAGTATTCATCGTTTCACTAAAATTGTCAAATTTATTGGCATACAGTTGGGCAAAATGGCTCCTAATGACTGTATTATTGTTCCCTCTTCATTAGTGGTGAATTTACCTTTTTCATTTTTGATACTGGTAATTTGGTTTTCTTTCTTTTTCTTTAAATCAAATTAACCAAAGGTTTATCTATTTTATTGGGTTTTTTCCCCATAAAACCAGCTCTTAGTTTTATTTATTAGTTTAATAGTTTTCTTAATTTCAATTTTATTCATCTCTCCTTTGATTTTCAGAATTTCTAATCTGGTATTTAATTGTTTAATTTGTTCCTTTTCTAGCTTTTTAAATTGCATGCCCAATTCATTGATCTCCTCTTTTTCTATTTTATTCAAATAAGCATTGAGAGATATAAAATTTCTCCTATGAACTGCTTTGGTTGCATCCCATAAGTTTTGTTATGATGACTCATTATTGTCATTCTCTTGGATAAAGTTATTGATTGTTTCTGTGATTTGTTGTTTGACCCACTCATTCTTTAGGATTAGATCTTTTCAATTTCCAGTAAGTTTTTAGTCTATCTTTCCATGGTCCTTTGTTACATATAATTTTTATTGCATCATGATATGAAAAGGATGCATTTAATATTTTTGCCTTTCTGCATTGGATTGTGAGGTTTTATAATGCATGGTCAATTTTTGTGTAGGTGTCATGTACCACTGAGAAAAATGTATATTCCTTTCTATCCTCATTCAGTTTTCTCCAGAGGTCTACCATACCTAACTTTTCTAAAATTCTATTCATCTCCTTAACTTATTTCTTGTTTACCTTGTGGTTAGATTTATCTAGTTTTGAAAGGGAAAGTATAATTTTGTTGTCTATTTCTTCCCGCAACTCATTTAACTTCTTTAAGAATTTAGATGCTATACCACTTGGTGCATATATGTTTAATATTGATATTACTTTATTGTCTGCGGTACCTTTTAGCAAGATGCAATTTTCTTTCTTTTCTCTTTTAATTACATCTATTTTTTGCTTTTTGTTTGTCTGAGATACTACCCCTGCTTTTTTTACTTCAGCTAAAGTATAATATATTCTACCCTCTTACTTTTACTCTGTGTGCATCTCTCTGCTTCAAATATGTTTCTTGTAAACAATATATTGTAGGATTTTTTATTGTAATTATAGGATTGTAGGTTTTTAATCCATTCTACTATCTGCTTGTGTTTTATGGGAGTTCATCCCATTCACATTCACAGTTATAATTACTGTGTCCTTCTCTCCATCCTATTCCCTCCTCCACCCCGTTTATACTTTTTTCTCTGTTTTCACTCTTTCCCTCCTCATCATTGTTTTGCTTTTGGTCACCGCCTCCCTCAATCTGCCCTCCTTTCTATCAGCCCTCCTCCCTTTTCTTTCTCCTTTCTCCTCTTACTTCCCTATAAAGTGAGATAGATTTCTATACCCAATTGAATGTATGTCATTCCCTCTTTGAGCTAAATCCGATGAAAGTAAGGTTCAAATAATAAGGTTCAAACACTACCTTTCTTATTTTGCCCCCTTCCCTTCTCTCCCTCCACTGTAATAGGTCTTTGCACTTCTTCATGTGATGTAATTTACCTAATTCTGCCTCCCCCTTTCTTTTTTTTCCTAGTACAATCTTTTTTTTCACCTCTAAATTATTTTTTATCATTACATCAAAGTCCACTAATACCCATACCATCTAACTGACCTAATAAAGATACAATTCTCAAGAGTTACAAGTATCATCTTCCCATGTAGGGATGTAAACAGTTTAGCCTTATTGAATAACATTTTTTTCTTTCTTGTTAACCTATTTATGCTTCTCTTGAGTCTTGTATTTGAAGATCAATTTTTTTGTTCAGCTCTGCTTTTTCATCAAGAATGATTGAAAGTGGGGCAGCTAGGTGTACATTTACTAGTTGTGTGACCCTGGGCAAGTCATTTAACCCCATTGCCTAGCCAGAAAAAAAAAATGATTGAAAGTCCCCTATTTCATTGAAAATCCATCTCTTCCCCTGAAAGATTATGTTCAGTTTTGCTGGGTTGTTGATTCTTGGTTGTAATCCAAGCTTCTTGCCTTCTGGAATTTCATATTCCTAGTTCTCCAATCCTTTAATGGAGAAGCTTCCAAGTCATATGTGGAACAACATATGACTGTTGTTCCACAATAAATTTTTTTCTTTCTGGCTGCTTGCAGTATTTTCTCCTCGACCTAATAATTCTGGAATTTGGCTACAATACTCCTTGGCATTTTCATTTTGGGATCTCTTTCAGGAGGTAATTGGTGGATTCTTTCAATGACTAATTTACCCTCTTATTCTAGAACCTCAGGGCAGTTTTCTTTGATGATTCTTTTCTTTTTTTTTTTTTTTGGTTAGGCAATGGGGTTAAGTGACTTGGCCAGGCTCACACAGCTAGTAAGTGTTATGTGCATCTGAGGCCGAATTTGAGCTCAGGTCCTCCTGAATACAGGGCTGGTGCTCCATCCACTGTGCCACCTAGCTGCCCCTGATGATTTCTTTAAAGATGCTATCCACACTCTTTTTGATCATGGCTTTCAGGTAGACCAATAATTCTATTTATATTTTCTGGATCTATTTTCCAGGTCAGTGTTTTCCATTTTCCTCTATTTTTTCATTAGTTTGATTTTGTTTGACTGATTCTTGATGTCTCATAGAGTCATTAGTTCCCATTTGCCCAATTCTAATTTTTAATGAATTGTTTTCTTCAGTTAGCTTTTGTACCTACTTTTCCATTTGGCCAATTCTACTTCTTAAGAAGTTGTTTTCTTTGGTGGATTTCCTTTTTCCATTTGGACAATTGTATTTTTTAAGGAATTGTTTTCTTCAGTCAATTTTTGTACTTCCTTTTCCAAGCTGTTGACTCTCTCTTGCATATCTCTCATTTCTTTTTGCAATTTTTCTTCTACCTCTCTTATTTGACTTTTAATATCCTTCTTGAGCTCTTCCAAGAAGGCTTTTGGAACTTGAGACCAATTCATATTCCTCTTTGAGGTTTCAGATATAGGTATATTGACAATATTGTCCTCTTCTGAATTTGTGTTTTGATCTTCCCTGTCACTGTAGTAACTTTCTATGGTCAATGTTTGTTTTCACTTATTGCTCATCTTTCTTGCCTATTTCAAGGCTTTTAAAGTTGAACTCTCCCACTGGAGAACTGAGGGCACTGTCCCAAGCTTTTTGTGCTGGGAGCCAGGGGCCTGGTCACAGGCTTTGTATGCTGGGGCCTCAGGTGGTGACAGCTAGAGGCTGTTGGGGTCTGGCAGCTTACCTGGTGCTGAAGCCTCTAGTTCTCTTGAGCAGCTTCTTAGCAAAATATCCTTTGTAATTTATTTTTAGATGCAACATAAATTTATTCACTAGGTTACACAAGGCCAGTGTTGGAATCCTCCAAATACAAAAAAACCTCAAGGAGCTCTTTCTACCCACATCTTTGCAATCTACAAAGTCTCTAGAAACTTGGAAAAAGGGAAAAGGATAATTTTGGCTAGTCCATGAGCTCATGTTTTATATAGTCAGCCTAGAATATTCCTTCTGATAAGTATTTCTCAACCTCTCATATCAATACTATTTTTTAAAATCCATCCCTTTTACTCTTAATCTCTTTTTGTTGGGAGAGATTAGATAGACAGATAGATGGATAAATATAGATAGATAGATAGAGAGATAGAGAGATAGAGAGATAGAGATAAATGTGCGTATATGTATATATATATATGTGTAAGCATATAACGTATTCATATACAAACATACATCATCAGTATGTTTTATACTATAGAGCTCTATTTAACTTATTCTTTCCAACTAGTTTTAAAGAAATTTGCCTAGGGCCTTAACCCCATGAAATTCAGACACAAATACCATAAAAACTCCATGAATCTGGTCTAACAGTTGACATGAGAGGTTTCAATAATTTATTGCCCAGCAAATATCAGCTACCACATAACACTGAGTTTTTCAGAGTGATTGCTCCAAAGCAATTTGGGCAAAACCACCACATGTTTCCATGTTCAGTAAGACAACTCATGGCTACACTGAGCTCCTGGGGACAGAGCCTAGATCTGTGACTTCATTAATATAGGAGACTCCCAGGTGAGGAATATCTCTAAAATCAGCACCTTCTCTGCAATGTATAGACTTAAACTTACCCAGAGCAAACATACTGCCCACAACACTCCTGAATGCAAGCTGAACCATATTACAATGTAGTTCTTATCTGATTTTAATGTGTTGATTAATTTAAAAAAGAAATATATAAACATATGTGATTTTCTAATTCAATATACAGCCCTCAGGGATCCTTATGTACAGTTTATTGGCCCCTTTGTAGTCATTTTGACATATTTTGAATTAGTAATGATAGTTGTCCATAGCCATTACCTTGGAATTTATCCTTAATCAATTCTGTATCCAGGTGTTGCTAAGCATCTTTCCTAAGGACAAGTAAATATAACAATAAATTAAAGTGAAGTAAGAAAATAGCTCATTGGAGAAAAGCATTAGTTTTAAAGTCAGAAAACCTCAGTTGGACCCAAGGTCCACCACTAGTTAATATAAGAGAAGTTGTAATCCCTTCCTCCCATCTCGTCCCACAATTAAATTGATGTAGTCACAGGATTTAATTACACAGAATAAGGTTTTAATTTGTTAACAACTTCCAGCAGTAGCCATGGTTGTCACTTTAATTCATTGATCCTTACTTTCCTCAACTATAAAATGTAAGCAATGATACTTATACTACCAATCTCACAGAGATTTTTGCAAGGGGTGGAGGGAAGGTATCATAAACTGCAAAGTTCTATGTAAATATGAGTTACTATGCCCCTAACCCTATTATTTTTTCCTGCAAACAAGTAGTTTTTCAGGATGAAGATATATTCTTTCAACAATTGAGGAATATGCAGGGTTTTTTTTCTTTGTCAAAGCCCTGCAAGGTGGAAATTTAAGCTTTTTCTAATGGTATATTTTGATAATTTTGAAGCATTTTTATTAGAAATAGGGGTTAACATTCACAAATTGTAATTTTCACCTAAAAATTTAAAGTACAGACATTTGTGGTTTCTTCTTTCTATACCACTTTTCAAGAAGAATCCTCAACTTGCTCCTCTAGAATTTCACTAACTAAAGAATCACTCCCTTTTCATGAGAAAATATCTCACTGGTGCATCCTTGCCATCGTATATGGCTGTGCAATCTAGTGAACAGGTAGAGGCTGTGGAGGGGAATCACTGCTGAGGAGGGAAACTAGTCCAGGCCTGGCTAATTAACCATTCCTAGTTAATCCAAGATTTAGTCTGAAAGGAAGGTAAAAAGATGTACTGGGCAGTGGAAGCCATATTTTTAAAAAGGTTAGAAGCAAACTGAGGTTGTTCCAGGAACAACTACATGAGGCTTAGTTGACTAAAGAGCAGAGGTGATATCAGAGTCCCTGAGAAAAGTAAGTTGTCATCAGGTGGGCAGGTACCTGTGACTGATTCATCGGATGCTTATGTAACATTGATTCTTGCCTAGGCAGGTTAGGCAGTTTTTTGAAGGACTATCTTATGAAGCTTCTAGAGGCATGACTCCTGATTGGTTGAGAAACCTCTGAGCTGAGGATGAAAGGAGCCTAAAAGAAGCAAGTACAGAACTTTTAAATGCTGAACTGGCAATCTCCCCAGTCATGAATATAAGTAAGCTGGCTCCATGCCCCATGATTCCAAAACTTGTAACCCAAGAAACTACCAAGAGCAGACTCCCTTCAGTAAAAAATCACAATTAGTAGATTTGGTCAAGGCTGAAAAGGGCAGTTTGGGTACCTTTAACTACCACATTAACTGTAGTGTTTTTGTTTTTGTTTTTTTTAAATGTTTGTTTTCTGTTTGCCACTTTCAAGGTAACATTTGGCTATGGTTTAGACAAAGTTTGTGTTTTTATTTTTTTAAAAGGGCAGCTGGGTGGTGCAATGGATAGACCACCAGGCCTGGAGTCAGGAGGACCTGAGTTCAGATCCAGCCTCAGAAACTAGCTGTGTGACCCTGGGCAAGTCACTTACCCCTTTTGCCTCAGTTTCCTCATCCGCAAAATTAACTAGAGAAGGAAATGGCAAACCATTCCAGTATCTTTGCCAAGAAAACCCTAAATGGGGTCATGAAGAGTCAGACATGACAAACAACAACCAATTTTTTTTAATTAATTTACCTGTTGACATAAAAAGACAGGTTACATTGAATATCAGCATCCTCAATTATACAGATGCCAATATAAAATGTGAAATTATGCTATTACGCTATTAAAGACTGCTGAGTTTTTGTATAAAGTAAATGGCTACATGAGAATGTGCCAGAAACAACAGAGGAATGTCAAAAGTACCCTTAGACCAAGAATAGGAAGATTCTGGACTTGGAATTCAAGTCTTGTTCATTTAAATCTAGGCTCTGCCTCTTACTACCTCTGTGACCTTAGGCAAGTCTATAAACTTCCTTGTGCCTCACTCAGTGTCCTCAACCCTAAAATGGGTAGGTTGGTCTAGAAAATCTCTGAGATCTCTTTAAGGTTGAGATCTATGTTTATAATATTTGCCTTTTCTTCCATAGCCATAAAAAGATCTAACAGTAAAGTAATATCAGATTTGGTTTGTAAAATTCACAGTAGTACTCTTAGATGCCTCCCCTGCAATTTAAGATGATGAATTTTGTTTTCAACTCCTGCTTATTAAATTTATCCATATTTTATTCTCTACTAATGTATTACTCAGCTGTATGACAATGAGGTAACCTGGTTCTATCCAATATACAATGCATTGAATAAGCTCTCTGGTTACAGGAAAACATGGGTAACAACAGGAAGGATGAAATATCCAGCAGAGGAGTTGTAATTTATAAGTACTCATAATATGAAGTCATGTATGCACCAACTATAGCTATTTTATATCTAGTTAAATCTACAATTTGTTGTTATTCAGTTGTGTCCCACTCTTTGTGACCTCATTTGGGGTTTTCTTGGCAAAGAAGCTGGAGTGGTTTGCCATTTCCTTCTCCAACTCATTTTATAAATGAGGAAACTGAGGCAAATAGGGTTTAGTGACTTGCCCAGGGTCCCATAGCTAGTAAGTATGTGAGGCTGGATTTGAACTCAGGTCTTCCTGACTCCAGGCCCAGCTTTCTATCCACTGTGCCACCTAGCTGCCCACAAATCTACAACACACACACACACACACACACACACACACACACATACACGTGTGTATGAAGATATATGTATATACATATATACGTACATGTGTATGTATGTGTATATATATATACATATATATACACACACACACACACACACACACACACACACACACACATATATTTATAAGTATACTGACATATATATTATGGGCCTTTCCTTCCCAAGATTTTTTAAAATTAAGCATTAATTCTGCTAGTGCTTTCAAATTTAGTAAAGCCTATGACTTTTGCACATAGCTCCCTGACTACTTGAAGATAAAGTGCCACTCCTTCCTTACTTGCTGCTGACTTAAATGAGCCCTTTGATGGCATGGAGTTTCTCACTCTATTAGCCATGCTCCACTCTTACTCATTCCTATCTGTTTCATTACATGAGCAAGATTATTTGACAGGTCCTATGCAGATTTCTTCTCCACCTAGCTTGTCAACTTGAAAAAAGTAAGACTACAACCAGAGCCCAACAAAGTAGTTTGTACCCTAAGCCAGTTTTAAAATTGAGCCTCACTGAGTTTGAAAATTACACCTACTCTGTTCACTGAAGGTTTTGATATTTTACTATATGTAGCATATGTGACTTGATTTATTGCAGTATGAACACCTATGTGCAAGGGAGAAAGCAATTTTCTGGGATTAAAAATATGTAAATGGGGGCAGCTATGTGGCACAGTGAATAGAGCTCCAGCCTTGGAGTCAGGAGGACCTGAGTCCAAATCCAACCTCAAATACTTGACACTTACTAGCTGTGTGACCCTGAGCAAGTCATTTAACCCCGATTGCCTCACCAAAAAAAAGAAAAAAGAAAAAAGAGAAGAAAAAGGAAAAAATATGTAAATGTCTAAAAAGTCCATTTTAAAAGTATACTTTGTTGCATTACCTATGTATTGAGTCTTAGGAAGTTACTTAGCTTGTCACTGGTCTTGACTTTGTTACATGCTTCACTATACGTGTTTGTCCTTTTCTCAATGAAGACATTTCTTGTCATCTGGTTCTTTCTGGGCTTTGTTTTTCTAATTTGTGAAGAGATTGAACTAGGTAGCTTCTAAGACCCTTTCCAGCTCTAGATGTTTTCCATAGTGTATATAAGTCATTGTGACATGCTGAAAAGAGTGCTTTACATAGAATCAGGATAGAATCTTGTTTTGGATATTATTTCTGACATCTCCTAGTATTGTTACAAAAGACAAAAAAAACTAACCTCTCAAGCCTCTGTTTCCTATCTGTAAAATGAGAATAATCCTACCATTGCTGTTGTCTCAGTTGTTTCTGACTCTCATGACCCCATTTGGGGTTTTCTTGGCAAAGATTCTAGAGTAGTTTGCCATTTCCTTCTCCAGCTGATTTTACAGATGAGGAACTGAGGCAAACAGGATTAAATGACTTGTTCTAGGGACATATAACTAGTGTCTGAGGCCAAATTTGAACTCAGGAAGATGAATCCTCCTCGCTTCAAGCCAAGCTCTCTATCTACTGCCCCACCTAGCCGCCCCACAATCTTACTATTAGTACTAACCTAACAAGAACATTATGACAAACTATGTAATATCCATAAAGTACTTTTTAGATCTTAAAGTTGTATATGTATGTAAGCTAGTGTTATTATAGTATATGTAATATATTAGTATATATAATATGTACATATATATATAGAGAGACCCTACCTACCCCAGAGAGTACTTATACTTGGTTACAGTTGTGAAGAAAGATGATGATTTACTCTGAATACTTTGATTTTATTATTGTCAATTGAGCTATATGTTTATGGGACTGAGGTTTTGGAACAATGATCAAATCTTCTCTTCTCTCTCCCTACTTTCTGGTGCTGGGAGAAAAGAACTGGAATTGAATCATAGGGCCTATCCTGCCATCTACTACCTATGTGACCCTGAATAAGTCACTTCCCATTTTTGAACCTTAGTTTCTTCATCTGCAATAAAGAAGGATTGGCTTAGATGACCTTTCAGGTTCTTTCCTGCTACAAGAGTAGTATAGAAATTTCCAGAAACATTCACTAAATTTATTTAAATAGAAGTCCACAGTATGTGAAGGTGCTTGTGAGAATGAAGCAAGTCGTTTCCCAGAAGTAGAATGTGAGGTCCTCTTTATGAAAGAGGAGGAAAAGGAAAAGGCAAATAGATTAAGATATGGTATTTTGCACTACAAATTTTTGTTATTCCTCTCAAGGATAATTTATAGACCCATATACTGAGTCTTAGGGCAGTCTAAAGCTTTAATAGCTGGGATATTTGGAAACTTGTATTTCTAAATGGGAGTCCAAGGACTTAGCAACAGTAAAAGTGAAGTCCTCTAAACCAAACTTTCTGGTGCTAAATGCAAATTAACTCCTCAAAGGCATAACAAGATGCTTGGGAGATCTCTCCAAGTGATGATTAGTGCTAAAGTCCAACTCTATGACAGAGGATTTTGTTTTATGTACTTCTTCAGTACCTTCTATCATGCTGCAAGCTAGGGGAAAAAATTGACCATGTCTCTAAGTTGGAAGCAATAAGACACTAGGATAGTTCAGACTTAGTATATTTACATAAAGACACCTGCAATATGCAGAGGAGTTGAATTCAAGAGTGGAATAACAGCTAAGAAGAATGGTTTACTTTAATTATTTAGTCAACAAGCCAATGGCCATTTATTGACCTATAAATCTCTTTGTGATTAAGTATTCATCTTACTATGTGTCTGAGGCTGCCCTATTCCGACCAAACCCCATGGGTCCTGGAGACCTAGTTTACTTCTGCTGCCAAAAATTTTAATGAAATTGGGTGAGTTCTTACCTCCTTCCCCAAAAGGGATCTCAGATTCCCCATTTTCTAACAACGAATGCTGTTCAAAAGTAAAAAGGGGATATCCCAAGAGAAGGTGGATTTTCTTTCCTTAGAAGTCTTGAAGCAAAGACTGAATGACCACTTGTCAGAAATATTTTAATAGGATTTCCTTTTGGGAGTTTGATTCAACTAACTAACTCCTGGGGCGGGGGGGGGGGGAACGGACCAGGGAGGATGGCAGTGCCCAAATCAATCTGCTCTCTGAGACTTCCTGAATATTTATGTGATAAGGAAGAATTAACCCAGAAGACTGTATCATCATAGTAATATCATCATTCTCAATAAAGCAACAATATTCCACCACTGTCTTACACAGAATTTTTTAAAATGCAAAAGAAAGTAAAGAGGAAAAACAAATGAGAAGTTAATGATAATAGCTAGCACTCCCATACCATTTTAAGGTTTGCAAAGCACTTCACAAATAACATCTTATTTGAACCTCACAAAAACCCTATGAGGTAAATGCTATTCTTATTCTCATTTTACAGATGGAGAAACTGAGGCTGAAAGAGGTTGCATAAGGGTCATAGTGATACCTGTCTTCCTGACTGCAGAGTCAGCACTCTATCCACTGCACCACTCAGCTGCCTAGTTTATTACAGTTTCTCTACCCAACTCCCTCTACCACTTCACCCAAGTAAGCAGACCATTGTTGAGAATTCATTTTATATCGGGTTTAAGAGCAAGAGAAGGAAGCAGCTTCAAGAAGATATGTGCACTGTGACCCTGCTGTTCAGCAAACTCAGATAAACACCAAACAGAATAGAACTTGACTGGAACCATTTTGGAGATAACAGAAGGCTGGCAGGGATGTTTAGCAATAGCTCCATGGCAATGTTGAGCAGAGGAGACAAATAATGAGGAACTACCATGTCAGAAAGTGTTTCTTCAAAGGAGGTAGAGGTAAACAAAGAATAAACAGGCATTGAGGAAGAAGAGAATGAATGGACTTTTCATAATTCTCTCTCTAGCTCTTGGGGAGGTAAATAACTTCTGAGACAACAGGATCATCTCCCAGTGAGCTAAGGAAAAATTGATTGCTGTATAGATATTTTCCCTAGAAAAAGGCTGGGAAGTTTGATCAAATGGCATAATAATAACTCACATTTATATAATGCTTTTTAAAGTTTACACAACCTACATTCTCTCATATGAACTTCTCAACAACCCTGAAAAGTAGTTGCTATTAATATTCCCATTTTACAAATAAGAAAACTGAAGCTCTGAAAGGTCAGATTAACATGCATTTACTAAGTAAATATTATGTGCCAAGCACTTTGCTAACTGCTAAACATATAAATACAAGCAAAAAGAAAAATGGTTCTTGCCTTCAAGAAGCTTACATTCTAACTGGAACAGACAATACGTAAAAGGAAATTTAAAAAGTGGAGGGGGGGAAATGGTACGTGTGTTGGGGGCATAGAGGAAAAAGAAGTTAAGAGAGTCAGGAGTAGAGAGCCTAGAGGAATGAAGGCTTGAATATGGTTGTCCTGGGCAATTTCCTTAAAATGAGCTTCCAAAAGGAAATGACCAATCAGAGGAAAGGGTTGCTGGAGTGTCACCTTCTAGGGTTGTATCATGGTGGAGGAAGAAGTCAGGAGAGTGACTTGCCCACTATCACAGAGCTACTAATATCAGAGCTAGGATTTGGACCCAGGTTTGCCTGACTCCACATCCAATACTCTTCTAGGAAGTCAAGAAAGGAAGAAATCTCTCTAAGCAGGTTGTCTTCAGAGAAATAACAAGATTTAGGATTGGAAGAGGCCTAAGAGGTAATATAGTCTAATTCCAATCCCTTTACAAATGAGGAGAATGAGGCCTCAAGGAATTTCAGTGGGGAAAAACAAAAAGATCCATATGTACAAAAAATATGTGGCTCTTTTTGTAATAGCAAAGAACTGGAAATGAAGTGGATGCCCAACAATTGGATAATGACTGAATAAGCTGGGGTATGAGAATATAATGGAATATTATTGTGCAGTAAGAAATGACAAAAGGAATGGTTTCAGACAGATCTGGGAACCAGTATGAACCGAGCACATTGAAGTAAGTAGAACCTGGAGAACAATTTATACCATAACAATACTGTAAAGAAAAACCACTTTAAAAGCTTTAAGAACTCTGATCATTACAATGACCAACCATGATTCTAGAGTACCAATGATGGAGCATGCCATTAACCTCTTGACAAAGAGGTGATAAACTTAAACTGAAGAAAGAGAAATTTATTTTTGAACATGGCCAATATAGGGAGCTGTTTTGTTTGGTCGTGTATATTTGATAAAAGGATTTTATTTTACTTTCTTTCAATTTGTAGAGATGAAGGGAATTGAAGGAAGAGGGTCAGCAATGGAGTTACTGAAATGAAAAAGAAATAGTAAGAAAAAAAGAAAGTTGAATGTTGAAGTTAATGTATGCATACAAAGAAAAAGCAAAGCTGTGTATAATGGAGATTGTCAGTTTCTTTTTTTTTTTCCTGTTCTACATTGTATATGGGCATGACAAAGTTCCTTACCAATTCTCAACAGACATTCAGTTCATCTAATGACTCAAGGACTTACATGTTGAGCTAGGTATTTTGTCTTTTGGTCTAAAAGCTTACAATGCATGTGTCTAGACCTTGTTCACACCAAGCTCATATATCTGATCAATTGATTCAGTAGGTGTCTTCTCAGGCAGGTATCAGGGCATAGTACCTTGTCACTTACTTTAAATGGGGCAAAGTGATTTGATTAATTGACTTAATTAACCCCACCCTTAAATTTGTTTGAGGTAAAATCCCTATTCTCTGTCCTTTGTTGTTTTCTTGGCTAACTCTCATGAATAAATTCTGACAAACCATTTATTTACCACATCTGTTCATTGCACAGAGTTAATTCTTCTTGACCTCTCTGCAGTATTTGACACTGTTGACCATCCTTTCTTCCTGGCTGCTCTCTCCTTTATAGATCTTCATGGCACTGCTCTCTCCTGATCCTCCTCCTATGTATCTGACTACTCCTCAGCTTCTTTTGCTCATTCATCATCAATGTTATGCCCACTAATTAGGGCATAACAGGGAGTATACTCCAAGGATCTGCTCTGGGTCATCTTGTCTTTTTTCTCTACACTCTCTCATTCATTTCTCATGAGTTCAATTACTATTTCTATGCCATAGTCTCAGAAATCCCCAAACCTGTCCCTTTTCCAAACTTCCCTATTTCTGTTGACGTTACCTCTATCCTTCTGGTCTCCCAAGTTTATAACTTCATAATTTTATTAAACTCCTCACTCCCCTTCACCCTACATACACAATTGGTTGGTAGATCTTTCCATTCTTCCTTTTCAGTATCTCTCACATCTAACAATTTCTAATTCATGGAGTTAGCATCTTAGTTTATGGCTTCATTACCTTTTTATCTCTAGTATTGGTGCCTGGAACAAATTATATGCTTCATAAATGGTTGTGGAATGACCAATTAACTTTCATCTTGATTACTGAAACAGCTTCCTAAATGATCTCTTTGCCTCAAGTTGCTCCCTATTCCAGTTCATCCTATATACGACTGCCAAAGTGGTTTTCTTAAGTGCACATATAGCCATATAACTCCCCTACTCAATCAACTCCAGTGGCTCCCTAGTGACTGTAGGATAAAATGTGAATTCCTCTTGTTGGCTTTTAATCCCCTTCACAACTTGGCCCCAAACTATCTTTCCAGCCTCCTTGGATATTACCCTTCCTCCCAAATTCTGTGATACAGCCAAACTAACCTGGTACTCTGTTCTGCAGATATGTCACTCCATTGCTTGACTCAAAATCTTTGTACTGTCTAGCCTCTATCCCTGGAATGCACTCACACTTCAGCTTCACCTCTCATTATCCCTGGTTTCTTTTAAGACTCAGCTCAAGTGCTACCTTACATATAAAGCCTTTACTGATTCCTTAGCTACTAGTGGACACCTCCCCTCATTATCTTTTATTCATTTTTATGTATTATGTAGGTATTTATATGTATACATGTATATGTTGTCTCCTCCATTAGAATATAAAATCCTTGAGGATGGAGACTATTTCTCTTTTGCCCTTTTATGCCCGATGCTTTGTAGCATGCTTGTTAAATAGTAGGTGCTTAATAAATGTTTCTTGAATCATTATTATTTATTATTCAAATAACATAATGCTCATATTATTTAGATTAGCTTATGGCCCTGTGTAGATCACTTAATGTTTGCTGGCCTCAATTTCCTTATCTGCAAAATGGGGATAGTAGCACTTATCTCCTAGGGTTGTTGTGAGGAACAAATCAAATAATAACTATAAAGTTCTTAGCACATGTAAATGTTAGTTATTATTATACTATTTACCTGGAAAAACATGTCCCACTACCCCCTAGTATACACTATACAGTCTAGTCAGCTTAGTTCCCCCACCTTCCCACAACCACTCACTGTTTATCTCTCTGCCATAATATTTGTTTTTGCCCTCACCTGGATTGCCCTCCCTAGTCCAGCTCCTTCAAGGCATAAGGGTAGGTCTGGCAAGCATGTTCTAGCTCTGTCAAAAGGCAGCCAGAATAGCCATTCTATGTTTAAAGACACTCTGTCTTCAGAGTGGCATTATTTGAATACCTGTCATTTGTCATAATGGATCTTAAGCACCATGAGGACAGGGACCATACTTTAGTCATCTTACCTTCTTGCAGCTCCATAGTACCCAGCACAAATCTTTGTACATAGTAAATGTGCAATAATTATTTGAATCAAATTAAAACAGCACCATAAGAATAAGAGAGAATCATGATTCTATAAGGTAGAGCTGATTCACCCAGAGAAACATACATGAGTCACAAGAATCTGGGAAGCAAAACTCCAAAGTTATTATCATGCTGTTATTCCGTCTCGAGACAAGTACTCTTAGGAGATAGAGGCCAAAATAACAAATAATGTTTCCAGGCAGGAGACATATGCTGATTCCCTCAAAATACGTAATTTTTGAGATGGAGGACAGTCAGAAATGATTCAAAATGATAGAAGTAGTTGCAAAATTACAAAGAAAAAAATTTGGCCTCAAAGACAAAACATGAGGTGACATTTCTCCTCTGACTCTTTGGTAGTAATGGAGGGTCCATGATGTGGAGTACTACATATGTTGTTGGATATTTTTCAACATACTGATTGGTTTTTATTATTTTTTTTCTTTTATTCATCTTTTTCTCTCTTTTAAAAAAACAAATTCTTTGGTATATGAGATAACTCTGGGAAGGAGAGGGATAGAAAGGAAATTAGGTGATACAAAACCAAAATATTTCAATATAATTGATTTCAAATTTTTTTAAAAGAGTAAGAGAAGTGATAGCAATGATAGGAGGTCTCTCCTAGCTCTCTCCTAGCTACCAACAAATATGTTCACTTCCCCGTTTAAAAAAGAAAAATCCTTGACAATGCCATCTGCTCAAGTGATCTTTATGTCTCTCTCTGCTTTCATGCTAAACTCCTAAAAAGGATAATCTTATATCTACTGCCTCTACTTCCTCACCAACCTGTTTGTATCTCGATGTGTTGCAATACAACTTCTAAGCTCACTATTGTACTGAAATTGCTCTCTCAAGGCTCAGATATTACCTTTAAATTGCTATTAAAAACAAAAACCTGTTCTTAGTACTCTCCTTTTTGATCTTTCTGCAACATTCTACACTATCAACTGGATCTGTTCCTCTACACTTGCTATGATACTGCTCTTTTCCTGATTCTCCTACTATCTGACTATTCAAACTCATCTCCTTTGCTGGTTCATTAAATTTGTCCATCTCTCTGTGGTAATACCAACTAAACTCTGATTGTTAAAGTTTATTCCATAATATCTTGTTTGTATAACCTTGTCCATAATGCACATAAGGATATGTCTATTATTTAGAATTTTTAAAACTTTGAATGTTGTCCTTCCTTTAAGTGAATGAATAGACATTTCTTCCTAGAAACATCTATGAGAGCAGAGGTAAGTACTAAAAGTAAAAGCTCTATTGTCCTTTCATCTAAGTGAATAAGCCTCAAGGCCACAACTAGGAGGATTCCTTGCCAATGGTTAAGTTATTTAGAGGTAAAATAACTGCAGCTGAGTTCCTACAGATGGTTTATTTTGCTTGCCTGTGAAATCTATTGCTTGTCACTATTTTGCCTTACTACACAAAACTACTGAAAGACCATTCTCTAGTGCCAAAATTGCAACAATGTTCATTTCAGCTCAAGTGAAGTACATTTTGTTACGGTAATAGTAATAGTTAACATTTACATAGTGTTTGCAAATATTACTCGGTTTATCCTCATAAAAATTCTATGAGGTAAGTGCCGTTTTACAGAAGAGGCAAACAAGATGAAGTGACTTGCCCAGGGTCATACAGCTAGTAAGTATCAGAGGCCACATTTGAACACACATTTGTCTTGTAATTCCAGCATTCTAACTACTGTGCCACCTAGATGTCATTGTTTTGCAGTGCTCCTGTTCCTAGAACTGGGCAACTAGATAGCACAGTGGATAGAGTGCAGGGCCTGGAGTCAGGAAGACTCATCTTCCTGAGTTCAAATCTGGCTTCAGACACTTACTAGCTGTGTGACTGAGCAGTCACTTAACCATGTTTGCCTCAGTTTTCTCATCTATAAAATGAGCTGGAGAAGGAAATGGCAAACCACTTCAGTATCTTTGCCAAGAAAACCCCAAATGGTCACAAAGAGTCAGACATGGCTGAAATAAATAACAACAACAGCTCCTAAAACTATCTATAGATTTATACACCCTAAGTAAGAAAGATGAGCCTTGCCATCTTGCTACCTCATCTAGCAATCACTGCTCTAGGATCCTTAGGAGCTAGAAAGCTGGCACATTTTTAACATGCATCAAAGGTGGGACCTTGTCAGTATTAAAAGAGAAACTTGGTGAGCCATCCTCAGTGCTGTCACTTCATCCCTAATCTTTGATGTTGCAACCCTCACTAGCCATCTGGGGAATATGCCACCACCACCATCAACCCCAAGCTGATTTGAGACCAAAAACCTCTATGCCTGATAGCTGGTAAATACTCATCTTGGACCTGAGTAATGTCCCGCATCATGATAGTCCTCTCACAATCACCAATGGTTGCAAGAAATATACTTTAATCAAACCTCCTTAAGAATATGTGCTGTGTGCTTGTAATATGTTCCTTTCCTCTCTGAGCATGGTGGTTAGCCTGTCACTAAATAACTCTGTGCAATTGCCACTAAACGTAGGAAGTAATATGAATAGGAGAATCTGATCAATTCCCCAATAAAATTATTTCCTGTGGAGCCCTCCAATTAACTTTAACTCAACTGATAAAAGAAAAAGGATACTAAATCATTTTCTATGTTTGAGTGTCTCTCAAGGCTCTGTTTTAGCTCTCTTGTTATTCTATGCACTCTCATAAGGGTTAAAATAGCAACTTTCTATAGATGGTGCCCAAATCTATATACATTATTTAAACCTAATCTCTCACCTGAAATCCAATTCCATCTCTCTAGCTGTCTACTATATATTTTTACCCTCATATACTACTGGCACCTCAAATTCAATATTTTCAGTCTTGAACTTACACTTTTCCTACGCCTTCCTCTCCTCCCAACTCCTTTATTTTTGTTGATGGAATGACCATATGATACTAGTTGTAGCTTCATAATGACAACTGTGGGTTACAGTTTTTATATTCCAAATGCTAACTTGCATAAAGAGATGACCAATTGACACTCTTATTTTTTTTAAAGTGGATAAAATC
This sequence comes from Phascolarctos cinereus, assembly GCF_003287225.1. NCBI lineage: Eukaryota > Metazoa > Chordata > Mammalia > Diprotodontia > Phascolarctidae > Phascolarctos > Phascolarctos cinereus. The sequence continues at coordinate 196,093,295 of NW_027555847.1, read as the reverse complement.
ATAGAAAACAAATATAGAGAAGGGGGAATTGGGAAGCAGAGCATAAGAGTAAAAAAAACTCAGTAGCTATTGAGGACAGGGAAGGCCTAAGAGACTGGGGAGGAGAGAATGTGATTCTCAGATTGAAAGGGAGTCTGGTTCTTTCTGACTGGAGTATACTAAATTCACTGGAGAAAAGACTAATGAATTCCAGTGTAGCAGAACACTGGAGACCAGTCTCAGCTGGGAGAACAGTTCTCAGCACCTGGCTATATGAACCTCTGAGAGATGTAGGAACTGAGTGAGTCTTCAAGAAGTAGACTTCCCCTTATCCTCAAGGAAATCTCAAAGGAAATGAGGAATGAACTAAGATGCTCCTGCATGCTTGTTCAGAAGGAAAGGAGAACAAGCAATTAAATGAGCAAAGAAGGACAGAGATGAGAGGGAGCCAGGAATATGTAACAAGGTAGTGGTTGAGACACAATTTTGAACTCTGTTGTAGCTGCCACTACCTGTCCTAGACTACAAGGAGAGGTATGTCCAAAACAGCCTGATCATTGCTGGACTGTCCCTTGGAGGTAGGTGATACTTTCCTTCCTTCCTTCCTTCCTTCCTTCCTTCCTTCCTTCCTTCCTTCCTTCCTTCCTTCCTTCCTTCCTTCCTTCTTCCTTTCTTCCTTCCTTCCTTCCTTCCTTCCTTCCTTCCTTCCTTCCTTCCTTCCTTCCTTCCTTCCTTCCTTCCTTCTTTCCTTCTTTCCTTCCTTCCTTTCCTTATTCCTCTATTCCTCCCTTTCCCTATCCTGCTTACAATAAGTCTAAAATTTACCTCTTCTTTAAATTTTTTTATATTTCTATTTAATTAGTATTGAATGTTGGCATAAAATGATCAATTACAGATGCTTCTGGTATGTGTGTTGCATTATTATTAATGAGGACTTGTGGGGGAGAGGAGAGAGGGAGAGGGAAAGGGAGAAGACGGAGGGGAGAGAAGGGAGCTGAGAGAGAGAGAGAGAGAGAGAGAGAGAGAGAGAGAGAGAGAGAGAGAGAGAGAGAGAGAGAGAAGAAAGAAGAGAGAGAGGAACTAGTTCTGTCATATGCAGAGAGGAGACAGAGAACAAACTCTGAATTGTTGAGAACCAACTGAGGGCTCTGGGGTTATATGAGAAGCAAATTGCCTTTATATTTTATAAAACCACAGAAAGCAGGATTTTAAAAAAGGTTTGAATATAGTTTCTATTTTCTCTTAGGCAAAATGTAAAGTCAAAATCACAGTGGCTATGAATGGAGACTGAGTGGCCATCTTCAAGTCATATTGCCTTCCCTATTGTTCTATTCAGTGAATGCTCAGAACTTTCCCTCTGTTCAGTAGAGCTCAGTGCAGTGACTAGTGAGCCTCATGAGGGGAGAAGAATGGCCACACAAAACTGGCAAAAGTAGAGGCAGAAGAGGAGTGAAATTTCTACCCCTCCCTCTAGCAATAGTTTAGCAGGTAAACTTACAATCCCTCACAGACACACTGCCACAGGAGGCAATAAAAAGTTGCAACAGCCAGGTTGAATTTCTGACAAATTGAAACAAAGAAAGATTTCCAAACAACAATTCTTAAAGAAAAAATATGTGGCAGCATGTCTAATGTACAAATATTTGGGGCAGAACAAAAGTAAAATATAACCAGGCTGTGCCTCCCAATCTTGTTTTATTTTCTGGCACACAAATTTCTAAACTTCCCATAGAGAAATGGGAAAGAATCCTATACCTACTGATGAATGCAGAAAAGAAAAACAAAAACCAGAGATTTTTACTTTTTGTCTTTGTATACCCAGTACCTGAAACATAGTAGGCACTTAGTAACTATTGAATGAGTGAATAAACATGTTTGACTATGATAGTAAAGATGAAGAAACTGAAAGGAAATAAGTAGTAACAATCAATCAGAGCTAGTTCAGGGAAATTCAAATTAGATTCAGATTTCTCATGGCTATAGAAATTCTTTAAATGGAATCCTAGTTAGAGAAGGTACAAGATGGACATATTGATAGAAGGGTAGGAGGAATAAAATATGTTTAGGACATAGCATCAGGCTTGGTCCCAGCAGCAAATTATGCAAAGTCTCCGAAAAGCCTGGCAGACTCTACTAATATATCCAGGCCTGATGGTTGGGGCTTCCACACTAAAATGTGTGGTTAATGGAAGAATACTGGAATAACACTCTGCAACACAACACATTGCTTTCCCTTGATCTGGACTAGGCTATTGAGCACTTGAGTATTTTCCTATAACCACTTAAATTAATGGGCAAATCTCCCAAGCTTGGCTATTTTCCCTGTTGATTTTATGTGAATAATATAGAAATGCCAGCACTGTACAGCTGTGCAAAGTGCCTTGCTTTTTGACTGAGTAAACAGGAGAATCTATGGAGCTGAAAATCCTTCACAAACCAGTAACTGTCACAAGGTTTTGTTCCCAGAATTGACTAGAGTCCTTTGCAAAGAAAAACAAGCCTCATTTGAATTGGGAAACTGACTGAGAATAGGTGTTAACTGGAGAAGAAAATAACATGAGAGCTAGGAAAAGCAAGTTTAAAAATTTGAGGAAATATTCTGCCCATTCAATCAATCAGTATATGCATTGGACGAACTGTATCCCTAGACATTACGTGTCTGTGTGTTTCTGTTTAATGTCTATTTAAATGATTCTTTTAAAAAATATTACTGTCATTACCCAATGACTCATAAAACCTACTCATAAAACCCTCCCTTGTAATATAAAAGTACAGTTAAGCAGAATTAAATAATTCAGCAAATCTAATAATGTATGCTTCATCCCTCAGCTAGAGCCCACCACCTCTTTACTGAAACGCAGGCATGTTTCATTGTCAGTCTAATGAAAATCATAATAAGTCACTACATTGATCAAAGTTCTGTTGCTTTTTAGTGTGATTTTCTTTTAAAGAGAATAATAATTGAAAGGCAATGGGTATAGTGGATGCATACATTTTATTTGGATTTGTAACTTCAAGTCCTGCTTAGACACTTAGTTGCTGTATGACTCTTGGCAATTCACTCATTTTCTCTGGGCCTCAGTTTCCTCATCGGTAAAAACAGGAGATGGAACTAGATGAGTGGTGTGGAACAACAGGCACATATTGAGTTAGAAAATCACAAATCAATATTATCTATGTTATACTGTATTTTTATTTATTTCGTTAAACCTTTCCCAATTACATTTCAATCTGGTTTGAGCTACACTCTTAGAATCATGTAAATTATTCTCCTAGTTCTGTTAACATCAGTGTATAACCCCCTCCTTGGGGCTTTCTTACCCAATTCATACCACCTCTGGCTAGCTAAGCCCCCAGAGGGTTAGCTTATCCTCCTCACTGGCTCATGAGCCCCAACCAGTGTACTTCCATTTAATCAGCCTGTAGACTTAGTTCTTTACCAAAGACATTTATTCTAATGGTATAGAAAGGATAATAATTACAAAGCATCTCCCACAAACATCAAGGACATACTCTCTTGACAATACACCAGAAGTCCCAGAGGGAGGAAGAGTAGGCATGACCTTAAAGTAGAAGGTCAGTGAAGCACATATGTAGGAGACATAATGGCCAAGCCATCTCACAACTACAGTACTGCACAGCCTTGATTTCCTTTTTCTCTTTGCAAGTTCTCATATAATTATAAGTCACTTTGCTGTTCAGTGAGGCTGGCTCTTTGCAGGGCATGGTGTTTGTACTGGACTAGAAACTCAGCTGTGTTTGCTCCTTCTTCTAGGGTATAGTATCTCAGTTGGGCAAGCCAATCTGCTGCTCGGCTAAGTTGAGCATGTCAGTTGTTAGCTTTGATATCTCCTTACCAAGTACCATCACTACTGCCTGGGATAGGCAGGCTGCTTGGTCACTGTGCTCTTCTCAAGGTATGTTGTCTCTTCTGGTTAGATTTGTTGGTCTCTTGGACTCAATTTACAGTAAAAAGTTGTAGTCTTGTTTCCACCTTCATCCACTGGCTAGACTGGGGGTACAGTACTTTCTTCAGCTAGAATACTATTGAATTCTTTCAGCTAGGGCAAGGATCTTAGCTTTTCTATAAATTCTTTCTGCAATAGGAGCAGAAGAAAGTACAAAGACAAGTCAGGCATAGTTCTTGCACTCCAGCAATTAAAGCATAAGAGTACTATAATGTGCTAATTATATAGAACAGGCAGTAAATGCAAAAGAAGAATTTTTTAAAAAGAATATGTATAGGAAAGCATGACAAGCAAAGGTTTTAATGGGGAGTCAAGACTTGAAATGCAGTAGGCCTTGAATAATGAGTAAGAAAACAAAACTCTGTTACTTAAAAGAAACATAACGTTTTTTAAAAAACCGGTGTAGAATAAAAATGAGAGACTAGAACAAAATTTGCTGTGCATTAGGTGAATCCAAGAAAGGCAGAAATTGCAATTAGGCTATCAGACAAAATCAGGCTATCACAACATAGACATAAAGAAACTACATTATTTTCAAAGATACCATAGACAATAAATCAGTATTAAACTTATATGCTCAAAATATAAAAGCACCTAAGTTCATAAAGGAAAAATTAACTGAATTACGAAAAAGACATAGAAAGTAACACAGCAATAGTAGGAGATTTTGATATCTCTCTTTGATTTGGACAAATTTATCAAAGACAAAGAAAATGAAAATATAGAATTGAACAAATTAGGGGGGGAAAACTAATGCTTAAAAACTTATGGTATCTTCTGAGACTGCTAAAGGATATACTTATTGTTCCACATGGAATTTTCACAAAAATTGACCTTATATTGTGGATAGAGATGTCAGGGAAGGGGGGAGAGTAAACATATCCTTTAAAGATTATAATGTAATTAAAAATACTAAATCAGTCCAGAGCACGCGCGCGCGCGCGTGCACACACACACACACACACACACACACACAGACTTACGAACGAAACACTAAATGATGTGTGGATCAAAGAACAAAACATAGAAACAAGTAATAATTACATAAAAAACAATAATAATAAGGAAACATACCAAATTTCTGGAATGCAGCTAAAGCAGTCCTCTGAAGAAAAGCATAAATGAAAACATACAATAAAAATTTTAAAGGACAAGAATAATGAACTAAAGATAGAAATTTTAAGAAAATTGGCAAGCTAGTGAATAAGCCCAAAAGAAGAAAAAAAGAGGAGATATTGAAAATTAGAAGAGAAACAGATAAACAGGAAGTTTTAAAAACTGTAGAAATGTTAAACAAAATTGAAAACTGGTTCTTAGAAAAGACAAGGAAAATTGAAAAACTTTTAGCCAGCCTGATTAAAAAGAAAGAAAATCAAGTCAACAAAATAGCAAATGAGCAAGATGAAATCACAACAAAATCAGAAGAAATTAAAAAAAAATCAGAACCTATTGTTGTTAACAAAACTAAGAATAAAAGAAATTGAGAATTAATTTGAAAGATATAAAATAACCAAACTAACAGAAAATTAGAGATCTTAAATAATCCAATCTCAGAAAAGGAAATAGAACTAGCTGTAAAGAATTACAAAAGAAAAAGCTTCCTGGTCCTGATGGACTCACAGTATAAATCTATCAAACTTTTGAAGAACAATTGGTAACAATGTTACATAATATTCTCAAAAATTATAATATTTAGCATTTATAAAAAGCTTTAAAGTTTGCAAAGCCCTGCACATATCTCATTCTATCCTCACATTAAGCCAGTGAGTTAGATAGTATGATTGTCCCTATTTTACAGTAAAAAAAAAAAAAGCTAAGACTGAGAAAAGTTAAGTGCCTTACTCAGAGTCACATAGCTAGAGTTATACAAGCTAGTTTGAGGTGGGATTTTAACTCTAGTCTTCCTGATTCCAAGTTCAACACTCTTAACCTGGCAGCCTCATTTCAAAATTGAGAATGAAAGTATTCTCCAGACTCTGTTTATGAGATAAATATAGGCCTAATACCTAAACCAGCGAGGAATAAAGCAAAGAAGAACTATGGAGTAATGTCATTTAGTGAATGTTAATTCAAAAATTTCAATGAAATTTTGTCTGAGTACAGCAATTCATCAAAGAAATCATTTACCATGACCCCACTGGATATCATGAATGCAAGCATTGGTTAGTGTTAGAAAAACAGTCAACATAATTAATTATATTAAAAACAAAAATATCCCAAATCATGTAATTATGGAAATAGATACAGAAAAAAATCAATTGACAAAGTACAACACTCATTTTTGCTTAAAAATAATACAAAATAAAGGCATAAATAGTTCTTTTTTTAACATGATAAAAAGTATCTAAAGCCAAAAGCAAGCATTATATGCAATGGGAATGTTGTAGAAGTTTTGCTAATAAATACAGGAGTAAATCAAGGATGTCCACTCCACCCACTATTTTTAATATAATTCTAGAAATGGTAGCAATTGCAATAAGACAAAAGAAAGAAATTAAAGGTGTAAAGGCAGTCAAAGATGAGATAAAGCTATTACTGATGACATGATAGTTTACTTAGAAAATTGCAGGGAATCAGTAAAGATACTAACTGAGACAGCTAATAGCTTTAGCAAAGTTTCAAACTACAAAATAAACCTTCAAAAATCAATGGCATTTGTACATAATAAGAAACAAAATCCAAGAAATAATCATAGAAAAGAAACTATTCAAAATAACTAAAGAGTGCATAAAATATTTGAGGATCAATTTGCAATGCACAAAAAATACTTGTATAAATTCTATTACAAAGTATTCCTTAAAGGAATAAACAATCACTTAAACAGATGGAGGACTATTCAGTGTTCATGGATTGGCCATGCCAATATAATAAAAATGGCAAGGTATCAAAAAAATAGTTTGTAGAACTTGATAAAATAACAAAATTCATTTAGAGAAACAAAGATCTAAAATATCACTATAAAGAGTAGGAAAAGAAGATATCACTTTTAGACCTCAAACTGTGCTATAAAGTAGCACTCATCAAAACCACTGAGGATTCATTGAGAAATAGAGTAACAGATTAATAGAACAGGTTACACCAGAAAGAAACAGAAACAATGGAACTCAATAACCCAATGTTTGATAAACTGGAAGATATAAAACTCCTTATTTCTTAAAAACCAAATACAAACAAAACACAACAAAACCAAACAAATAAAAAAACCTTCTGGGAACACTAGAAAGCAGTCTGGCAGAAATTAGGCTTAGGCCAATATCTTAAGCCACATTCTACAATTAATTCAAAATGGGTACGTGATTTTAATATTAAAGTTTATATCACAAAAAGAAGCAGATCATATATATATTTAACAACTATGAGTAAGAGATATATTTTTAACAGCTACAAAGAAAGATTAAGGCAATTGCAAAAGATAAAATAGATAATTTTGATTTCATGAAATTTTAAAGCTTCTGTACAATATCAATGCAACTGATATATCTACATATATACACATAAATGTGTATATATATACATATTAATATAAATGTATGTAAAATCAAAAGTCTTTCTCTAATGGATAAGGCGCCAAAGGGTATAAACAAGTACTTCTCAAAAGAATTGCAATTTGTAAAGAAATTACAAATTAACAACTATAGGAAAGCATGATCTAGATCACAAGTAATAAGAGAAATGTACACTAAAACAACTCTAAAGTTTCGCCTCACATATCAAATGGGCAAAGATGACAAAATTTTGGAATAGTCAGTGTTGGAGGGTTGTGGCAAGATAGGCACACTAGTGCATTATTTGTGGAATTGTGAATTAGTACAACTATTTTGGAAAGGGATTTGGAATTATACAAATAAAATGACTAATATGTCCACATTCTTTGACCCAGAGGTTCTACCCCTAGGAACATACTCCAAAGCAGATCAGTGATAAAAAGAAAGTCCCAATATACACCTAAATATTTATAGCCACATTTTTTTCTGGTAGCAAAGAACTAGAAACAAAACAGATGTTCATTGATTGGGCAATGGCTAAATAAATTGTGGTGTATGAATGTAATGGAATGTCACTATGCTATGAGAAATGACAAATATGATGGCTAGAGAGAAGCATAGAAAGATTTATATGAACTGGTATAGAGTGAAGTAAACAGTAACAGTACCAGGAAAGCAACATACAATGTAAATGGAAAGAACAATTATAAAAAAAAAATTGAAAGTAAATATTGAAGAATTACTAGGAATAAGCATGACAAAGCAGAGAAATGAGAACATATTCCCACCCCATTCCTTTACAAAGATGAGAGATCTACAGGTGTGGAATATGGCATATGTTTTCAGATATTTGGGGATTTTTTTATGTTTTGAATGGTTTTGCTGATTTTTCTCCCTCTTTTTCTTTTTCTCTTTTTCTTTAAAAAAAATCCTTTTTATATAGGATGGCTCTCTTAGGAGCCCCCTTAGGAGGGGAGAAGGAAGGAATAATGAGCTAAGTTTAGGTAATATAAAAACAAAATATAACAATAACATTATTATTTTTTAAATCTTAAAGAACTACTTGCAGTGCCATTATATCATGGGACTCAGACCTGGAAGGTACCTTCTAGAATCTCTCATTCAACCCTCTCATTTAACATTTAAAGAAAGTAAAACCCACAGAAAAGAAGTGCCTCATCTAAGGTCACAAAGGTAGTATAAGTACAAGAACCTTGAACACATATTTTCTGTTTCCAAATCCAATGAATGCCCTTTCTACTACACTGTGATATATTTAGAAAGACTACTACTCCCATCCCATTAATAGCTAGCTATCAGTTAGATACAGCAAGTAAAATTTCAGTACACTTGAACCTCTTCACTCAGAAGGCAAGAATATTTGCTCCAATAATTTTATTTTGTGCACGCTCCAGTGGGGTGCAAATTCCTGAACATCAACCCCTCAGGCTATTTTTTCAGGACACAAAGTGAAGGCAAAATCAGTCAATTTATCCAGCTGATGTGAGCAACATAGGCAAATGGGACAATTGTGGCTTAGAAATTCACTTTGGGTCCTGTCAATATGGATCAAATTTAATTAAGAAATTGCCAAATCTCTGTTTCATTTAGTACTCTTTAGGCATAGCCAAAAAGTAAAAAGATATCAAACTGTTCAAAATATTTATGATCTTTATCCATTCATGTGTGTGTGTGTGTGTGTGTGTGTGTGTGATTGTGTTCAGACATTTTTCAGTCATGTCCAACCCTTCATGACCCCATTTGGAGTTTTCTCAGCAAAAAATACTGGAGTGATTTGCCATTCCCTTCAGATGATGAAACTGAGGCAAACAGAGTTAAATGACTTGCCCAGGGTCACACAGCTAGAAAGTATCTTTGAATTCAGGAAGATGAGTCTTCCTGATTCCAGGCCTGCCACTCTATTTACTGTACCACCTCTCTATTAAAGTGAATCTTTTTTTCCCCAAGGTTATCAATACTCTCTTAATTGTTAAATCCAATTAAACTATTCTACATCTTCATCCTTCTTAATTTCTCAACAGCATCTGACCCTATTAATCAGCATATCATCTTGTATAATCTCTTCTCCATGCATTTTCATGAAATTTTTCTCTTGCTCACAAGGCTGACTTTTTACTCTCAGACTCATTTGCTGGATTATTTTCTGTATTTCCTGCCGCATGACCTTGAAGGTCTTCAAAATCTCTACCCTGTACCCTTTTCTTTCCTCTATCTTTTTGCTTTCTTGGTTGATATTAATTTCTATAAACTAAATTGTTTCCTCTACAGGAAACTCCTAGATCCATTTGTCTAGCCTTGTTTTCCTGTGATTCAGTCCTAATTGCCATCCATCTATTGGATATTTCCACCTGAATGTCATATAGACATCTTAAATTCAATGTGTCCGACATGGAACTCATTACATTCCCTGCTCCAAACTCTCCATTTGCCCCCAGGCTTCACTGCTCTACACTTGATCATGACTCAGAAACTCCTCATCCTGGAAAATCATTTCAGCCATGGAACTCACATCTTCCCCTTTACAACCTACTCTAGTCTTCCCATTGCATCTAGGATAAAATATAAACTCCCCTGTTTAGATTTTAGGCCCCAACCTTTCTTTTTGGCCTCATTGGACATTATTTCCCTTCCTACATTCTGAAATTCATCTAAACTGACCTCTCTTTTCCTCACAGATAATACTCCATCTTCCACTTCTTTGACTTTGCATTAACCATACTCCATGGCTGGAAGGAATTCACTCCTATCACCACCTGATAGAATCCCTCACATCCTTTAAGATGTAGTTCAGGGATCATCTTTTGCATGAACAGTTCTCTGATCACCTCAACTGCTAGTTCCCTTTCTCTCAAACTTATCTTGTATTTGACTGCTTTGTATACATTTGTATTTATTAACTTTATATTTATGCTATATGTATATATGTATATATATATATATATATACACATATATACATATTATATGTATATGATTTCCTTATTGGTATCAAAGCTCATTTTGAGTAGGAATCATTTTATTTGTATATATACCCCCAGTGCCTAATAAGTATAGAGCTGGAATCCCATTGATTATCTCATCTCACTTAAAAGTAACTACCTTTGTTGGTAGGAACTCCTTGATCAAATTAACCATAACAGTATAAACAGGACCTGTATACCTCCTTTGTTGTTGTTACTCAGTTGTTTCAGTCATGTCCAAGTCTTTGTGACCCCATTTGAGGTTTTCTTGGCAAAGATACTAGAGTGATTTGCCATTTCCTTCTCCAGCTCATTTTTACAGATGAGGAACTGAGGCAAACAGGGTTAAGTGACTTGCTCAGAGTCACACCACTAGTATGTGTCTGAGGCCAGATTTGAACTTAGAACGATGAATTTTCCTGACTCGAGGCCCAGCACTCTATTCACTGTACCACCTAACTGCTTCTGATGTTGGCAGACATCTTTAGTGAGCATGCATCTCCCCATTTCAAGTCTTCACTTTAAATTTATAATCTGAGGGTCACCAAAATTATTTCAATTTTTATGCCTTTCAAGGACTCTTGACAGATCATGAAGAACATATTAGAAGGGAAAGAACAAGCTTCACAAGTGCTCTTCCAAAGTAGACCACATCTTTATAATGACACAATTAATTGGAAGATGTTAGAAATAATAGAATCCCCCTGTGCTTATTGCTTGTTGACTATATTTAAAAAAAAAACATTTATTCAGGAGGATAAAGCTTTACCTTAAAGGCTTTCTTTGAACAAGGTGTCTTCTTTGCATATGTCAAAATTTTCAAAGTATATGCAAATTTAATTTGAAAGAGTTTATGAAGTTCTATATAAAATGTCTCTATCATTCTGTGCAACAGATGTTGATGCATAATTTTCAAGGTAATTTTTGCAAATGCTTATTGTGCTTATTGACATACAAGATGACCAAATGTCCCATGAAATGATGTTTCTTATTGCCTCAAAACTCAAGATAAAAATCAACTCCTCTGCCTCTTCAAGGGAAATCTGTGAGCTATCCTTCCTTTCAGCTACAACTTCTTTTGGTCTTTCTGTTTGATTTAACGCAAGAAGGTCAAAATTGATACAATTAAATTTCTCCAGGAGAATGTTCACTCACTGGTCATTGGACCAGTTCATCTTGCATTTAGAAGACTGACAAAGAAGTAAATATTTATAGTCTAGAATCTATGATTCTTAACAACCTCTAATCTCTCTGTAAACACCATTCCAGAAGTGATAGCTGATTCAATAATAACTGAAGGCTATGTCGTATTTTAATTTGTTTCAAGGAAAACATAATTACCATGGCCAAAGAATTCATGGCCAAGTAGCCATCCTGCTTCTGATGATCCACTCTATACTTAGCTAGTGAGGCTGATTCTCTGAGAGGAGAAACAGTGTATTGACCTGACCAAATGAGTTTAAATTTTGTATTTCTCCTAGTCCTTAGCATAGTGCAGGTGCTTAATAAGTATTCACTGAAGTTTCACATTCAATGGATAATGCTGGTAGCACAGATATTGGCAAACCACCCCTAAATTAATGTTCAGTTGATATTAAACAAAGCAAATTACCTAAAGCTCACTATGTTTTGGATTTTAGTTATTTACCTGCTTTGAAGCTTAGCTCAGCACAAGGCCAATGCTTAGCCAAAAACCAAGCTCGTAGTAGTCACATAATAAATGCTGTTGACCTGACAGCTTTAAAACTAGAAAAATTTGAAATGAAAATAAAAGTAAAGTAGAATAGCTTTGTTCATCTTTAATAGTTATACAATATGGAAGTAAAAAAAAAAGATCTGAGGTCCACTTCATTAGAGGCGACCATGGACCCTTTAATAAGGTGCCATTGGCTCAGAGCTTTGCCTCAGTCTATTTTATTGTAGGCTGGATAATTTGAATCCCCACACAAGGATCAAGGAAACAAATACAACTTAATCAGTGATTTTGAGTTAGATCTAGGTACCACAGAAAGAAATGGATACAAAGGTCACAGCTTTTATTCTTTCCTTCTGGGAAAAGAAACCATTTGTTTTGTAATGGTGGAGGGAACAGTATAGATATATTACTGTTTATTTTCATAGATATTTTAAGTAATTATGTGTGTGTGTGTGTGTGTGTGTGTGTGTGTATGAAAGTCAGAATGAGTAGTGAAAGAGAGGATGGATTTTTTTTTAAATAAAAATGCGTGGGGGCAGTGAAGGGGACAATATTTCATACCATATCTTAAAAGACCCAAAAATTTTCCCAGATTGTAGTGGGAGTTTTTCTCCCTCACTCTCTTGTCCTCAATCCTAAATTGTCCATTTCCTCAATCACAAATTTGTGTGTTAAAAATACACTCCATCATTTAGCTCAGAAAACAGACATTAGTTTTCTTTCCAGGCAAATTACAACCTGAGCCAAAGGGAAAGGAGGGGAAAGTCCCTTCACTGGAATTCACTAAAAAAAAAAATGAACACTTTGCTATAGGAATAAAATTCATTAGGTTTGATTCACTATTTGTGTTTCCTTTGATGACTCATTTGGGGCCAGGGTTTTTACATATATATACTTGCTTGTTTTTTGTTGTTGTTTTTGCTGAGGGGTATTTTGAATCCATTTGGCTTCTTAGTTTCAAATTAATTTTTAAACTTTTTCTGAAGGTGGCTTAACTTTTCCTTAAAATTCTGCTTTGCTCAAGTATGAGTCCATTCATTAATTGAAATAGATACAAACTTCAGTTAATCTTTTAATCTGTACTAATTTCCTGCCTTCCTAGTTAGAAAGCTATGGTAAGGCTTTCTTGAAATGGAAATTTATTGCCGTATATTTTGAATCCTCTCTTATGTTCTACTGTGCACATGACATGCTTTTTTTTCTTTCTTATTTTGTATTTAAGTTTCAATACTTAAGTTTATAATATGCTTCTTTTTCTTTTCTTATTGTGTATTTATCAGTAATAAAAAAAAAGCAAAAAAAAGAATGCTATGGTCACTTTTTTTTTCCCACATTTGTTTATGTAACCTAGGTCTTGTCTGGGCATACCCAGATCACCTAACATGGAGACCTCTGTTTCCTTTGCAATGTGGGTATGCAAAATTATTCATATGGCCCCCTGTTCTATTCTAATCAGTATTAATTAATTCTATATGATACCATAGGGGTAGTAATTATAAGTTCTGTATATTTGGTCTGAGAATATTGAGCTGCAGTTTGTAAGTCCAGTTGCTTAATCATTGAAAGCTAACTAGAGGCCTTCCACCCTTGCTTTTCCTTGTTATGGTGACCAAGCCCAGCATGGCAGAATGACTTAATTACATGGAAAGTCCCCCAGCTATTTTTGCTGCCCCTCATCTCTTGTCACCCCTCTATTGCCCAGCATGGAGAGATGAACATGAACACTTGACCAACAAGTGGCCCTACTTACCAGCCTGTGGCCTGCCTTTCTACCAGTCCAGGTCTGTCAAGGTCTGCTCAAGAGCAAGATCTATCAACCAATGAGATTCTGTATTTTACCATGACTCTTTTACATACTGGGGTATGAAATTCTAGAAAAACAAAGTCCTGGGGACCAGGGCCATCTCAGATCCTAAGGAAGCTCTGAGCTCCACTTCATTGGAGGGGACCATAACCCTTTAATAAAACTCTATTGGCTCAGAGCTTTCATTGTAGGCTGGACAATTTTAAGTTTCACAACCCTTTGCTGGGTTGTGCATCCAGAAAGGCTGGGTCTTTAATGCAAATGAGACTGATGTTCACTTTTTTTCAGCTATGCTCTCTCTGGCTCACAAGGTGATCATCACAGTTCATCATAGTTTATCACAGTTCATGGGTACCATGAACTGAACCAGTGGAAGAAAAGGATTTGCTTCCCCTACTCTCCCTCTGTTTTACCCCTGGCTCTGAGAAATGGCCCTGAGGCTGTTTGGTTCTGTTCTGTTTCATTTGTCCTCAATTTTAGACTCCAGTGATCCCCATCAGATCCAGGAGTTTGAGCCATGGAGACTATGGAGCTTTGTAGGTGAGATGTGGTAGCCAGGAAGCCCAGAAAAGTCAGGATGCCTAAGACTCAAGCCCAAGGAGATTATTGGACTTGGAAATGGACCTGTACTCTATAGGAACTGAGGTAAGCTTTGAACCTAATCCTCTTCCCTTCCCCAGAGACTAAAGTACAAGGGGAAAGGATAATTATTCCTCCCTTGTGTTGGGGAAGTAAGTTTGTATATTTGTGATTATATGTTTTGAAATAAATATTAATTGGTAAAAGCTAATGTGACTATTAGTGATTAAGTGGAACTACAGTACAAGGGACCCCCACACATACACTTAGGGGGAAAACATTGGGGGAAACAGTTGCAGAGATGTCTAGGCGCCAGCCTAGACATCCCAAATCCCTTGTGGGTACCACAGAGCCCTGTGTGTGGAGTAAAACTTAACACACCTGGCCTTTAGGGAGTGGGGGCCATTGTGGTCAGTGTTACACTTAAAAGGAAACATTTTCAGTCTACTGTAATTCAACTTGTCCATCAACAATAACAAAAACTTTTATTAAGTGCTTAATAAATGCCTGGCACTATGGTAAGTGATGGGGGTGGGGCCCAAGCCAAGATCTTCGTCCTTTGCCCCAAAGGGAATCTGACTCACAGGCCCCAGACCCTCATCTCCCTTTGAAAGCCTTAGCCTTACCTTTTAATCTTATTCAGATGCGCCCTAAAAGAATCTGGCACCCTTTTGTCTGTAGGCCCCAGAAAGGCCTTCCTTTATCTCCTTTTGAAAGTCCTAGCCCCACCTTGATTTTGTGCAGATGCCTTTCAAACTTCTGCCTTCCTGTTCCTCCATTATCTATTCCCATTGTCTATTCAATCTCTCAGACCTCCCCAATTAGAATTGTTACCTAGACCCTTTACCCAACCCTCTTTTCTGGCCACCCAAAGTTACTTTAGTATTTAAGATCCACCTTGGCCCTCATTCAGATGCTGAGAATCTCAGGCCCATAAGGCTGAGAACCTCTCTTGCCTGCTCGTCCTTAAGGGTGTCACCTGGCCTATATGTTTTACCACTACTAAACTTTTCCTCTGGCTGAAGAAGATTTGAGTTGAATTCTTTCAGGCAGGGCCCGGTACCGCGATCTTGGGGTCCCAGCACCCCAAAACCCCTAGACCTCTTCAGTAAGCACTAGGGATCAAAGAAAGTCCCTGCCCTCAAGGAGCTTACATTCTAATAGGGGGAGGCAACATACAAATACATACAACATATATACATAATAGATGAAAAAAAAATCTGTGAGAGGAGGTACTAGCAGCTAGGCGGAATGGGAAAGAGCCTCTTGCAGAAGGTGAAATTTGATCTGAGTCTTGTAGGAAGACTGGAAAACTAAGGTGAAGGTGCAGGTGAAGAGGCCACATTCCTCCACCTTTGTCACCTCAGAAGGCAGAATGGACATGTCCGAATCATAGACTTAGAGCTAAAAGTGATACTAGAGACCATTTACTTCAAGTTCATTGTTGATCACTTTGGTGGAGACCCATAATTTTCCACCCCTAGAACTAACTAGGCAGAGAGCTTATATTTGTCTTTTTAACACTCCACCAGTCAAGGCCCCTAACGTTAGGTGAACCTTCCTGCTCCAGACTCTTTATACTATTTACCCTCTCCCATATGTCCAAGGCCTCCACATGAATACCCCAGGTGGAACTTGATCTCTCCTTACCCCCCATTAGTACCCTATGTTGTCTCTAGGCTATCCCTGTCCTTTCCCCTACACAAATTTAAACTATCTTGTATTTCATCTCCTTTTGAATTCAAATGTTCCAATTAGCTATTGTGATGAACAAATGTGCCAATTAGATGAGGTAGGTTATACTAACCCAGGGGGAATAGTGCATAAAACAAATTTCCTAAAACTCCCTCTGACTGAGTTTTATTTACCTACCCACCTACTGTGTCAGATAACATAAATGCACATTTAACTGGCTTTTTGGAGAGGGACTTCTGTTGTCTAATCTAAAGAAGGAGTTTAAAAAGTGGGAATTTTAGGGCAGATGAGGCAAGTATTATCAGATACCCTGAGGTACCTGATTTAAGAGCCATTTTCTATCTCTTCATGATTTTTTTTCTTTACTGCCATTTGAAGTGAGTATCTGCATTAAATTTATTCACCCTTGTCATGGGTTCTCAAGTACAAACTGAGGGCCCATTAGATATGTCTTTTAACTTTCAGCTGAACTTTCAAAAAAGTCTATGTGACATTATCACCCCATCTTGAGAACTCATGCTTTGTCAAATATGTTTAGATGTCTGTCATGGGTATACAATTTTAATTTTGTGGTATAATTTACTTGGATCTCCATCAGATTCCTTTAAATCTGTTTCTACCTCTTCTTCTTGCTCTATCTCTCCTCTGTGATATATTCTGTGTCAGTGATCACACAATGTGAAAGCAAAGGCCTATTCTGAGAAATAATGGATAATCTATCAGCAGCCCAAGTGAACAAATTTCACATAATCAGGAGCATACCTGAATAATGCTATTTAAAATACAGAATTTGGAATCTTTTACATTCAAACAAGAAGCATCGCATCCAAGTCTTAGCTAGATATTTCAAGCATAGACAAAGGTCAATACCTAAGCATAAAAGAGAGAAGAAGATGGGATAAACAGCAGAAACAAAACTAGATGATCAGAAGAGAAAAATCAGTCGGATGATCATAGATCTAGAGCTGTAAGGGGCCTCAGAGACAATTAAGTTTTTATTTTACAGAAGAGGAAGCTACAGCCCAGGGAGTTTACATGACTTGCCCAAGGTCACAATCAATCAACAACCATTTATTATTACTTATATGTACTATGTTAAACTCTAAGGCAGAGTCTGTGGACATAGATTTTAGGGGTATGTGAACTTAGATGAGAAAAATGGTACGTTTTTTTCACAAACCTCTGAAAAATATCATTTCATTTTTTAAAAGTATTCTGAAGAGGTGTCCATAGGCTTCACCAGACTGCTAAAGGAGTTTATCTCACACACACACACACACACACACACACACACACACACACACACGAATAAGCATACCTGTTCTAGGGTTAAAAAGACAAAAAAGGAATAGTCCCTGCCTGCAAGAAACTTACCTTCTATGAATTCTAATAAAAGTGTTAGCACTAGCTAACTGAAATATTTTAATTCAAAAGCAAATGAAATATAAGATAGTTTAAATTCTTATGATGGTTAGGAAGTGTATGAGATAGGTGAAGAACTCACAGTCCCAGTATGTACTAATAGGTAACTGTTAGCTGAAGCCTGGAGGCCTCAGTGATGTGATGTTAGATAAGGACTGGGTTGCATACCATTGTCCTAAAAAGGAATTGGAATATATGTGGCCGAGGAACTATACTATTACCTCAGTCACCGTATTCCATTGTCCGAATAAGGAAAGAAAAGTTTATTTAGCCAATCACAATGTATAGAAGGTGGAATTTTCGGGGTTCTTTGTCTAAAATGTATAAAAACTGTACAAGCGCTCAGGGGAGCAGCCCTCCTGCTATGAGCATTTCTGTTGTCCTTTCAGCTCGTAGTGGGACTGCCCACTTCTCATGAGATTCTAATAAATTTTCTGCATCCTACTTGTGATGGGGGCAGGGCCCAAGCCAAGATCTTTGCCCTTTGCCCCAAAAGGGAATCTGACTCACAGCCCTAGCTTACCTTTAGATCTTATTCAGATGCACCTTCAACCCTTGCCCTGAATAGAATCTGGCTCCTGTTTGTCTACAGGACCCAGAAAAACCCTTAAACCTTCAAATTTCCTAATCGACTCCCCTCATCTCCCTTTGAAAGCCTTAGGCTCCCTCTTGTCTATAGGCCCCAGAAAGGCCTTCCTTTATCTCCTTTTGAAAGTCCTAGCCCCACCTTGATTTTGTGCAGATGCCTTTCAAACTTCTGCCTTCCTGTTCCTCCATTATCTATTTCCATTGTCTATTCAATCTCTCTGACCTCCTCAATTAGAATTCTTACCTAGACCCTTTCCCCAACCCCCTTCTCTGGCTGCCCAAAGTTACTTTAGTATTTAAGATCCACCTTGGCCCTCATTCAGATGCTGAGAATCTCAGGCCCACAAGGCTGAGAATCTCTCATGCATGCTCGTCTTTATGGGCGTCACCTGGTCAATGTGATTTATCACTAATAAACTTTTCCTCTGGCTGAAGATTTGAGTTGAATTCATTCAGCAGGGCCTGGTACCGTGATCTTGAGGTCCCAGCACCCCAAAACCCCTAGACCTCTTCACTTGGAGTGGCTCCTGAGTAGTCAATTTGGGTAGGGGTCTTCGCTGTCCCACACAGAAGGAGTAGACTAGAGACAACACAGGGAGCTGATGAGGATAAGGAGAGATCAGGTTCTATCCATGTGGAGGCCTTGGGTACCTGGGACAGGATAGATGGTATAAGAAGTCATAATTATATTCAAAGTATTTGCAAAATAAACCTAAGCTAATTTGTGAATTTAACAGCTAGAATGAATTAGGGGGAAAATGTTCTGGTATAGAAGCTGATCTTTGATCCGAATTTTGAAGGAAATTCAAATAGGATTCTATGAAGAAGTGTGGAGGAAGCATATTCCAGGCATAGAGATCAGTTTATGCAAAAGCAGGCAAATTTTGGAAATGAGACATAGTACAGAGGAAAGAACAATGGATTTGGAATCAAAGGATCCTTGGTCATATCTCAGCTCTGCCATTTACTTAACTTCTGTAGGCCTTATTTAATTCCTTATCTGTAAAATGAGGGGATTGAATTTTATGATTTCTAAGGTTCCTTCTG
The DNA here is from genome assembly GCF_003287225.1 of Phascolarctos cinereus. Taxonomy (NCBI): domain Eukaryota; kingdom Metazoa; phylum Chordata; class Mammalia; order Diprotodontia; family Phascolarctidae; genus Phascolarctos; species Phascolarctos cinereus. Next base: position 196,074,052 of record NW_027555847.1, on the reverse strand, counting down.
GCTCAAATGTCCTTTGGTGTCTTTGTCCTGTGTGCCAGTTTTGCTGGACCAAAGAGCATATGAAGAGGTGAGTATGATAAAGCTAGAAATAACATTCAACAGACAAGGTCAGATTACCTTTAAGCATTAGTGGAATGTGGAACCTGAAACACTAAGCTACAGTATTTCTCATTCCTAGGTGTACATTAAACAAAAAATAAGGACAAAAAATTAGTGTTTGCTCCTTTGGTGGAAGCCTAAGATTTAAATGAATTTATTTGCCAGCTAACTGTGAGGCATTTATAATTTGTCCAGAAAAGGCAGATTATCATAAGGGAAAACCTTCCTTGTCTTTCACAGAGTTAATAGATAAATAAGTAAAATTCAGTGGATTTAAACACAAGCCAAGTAGTCCCTGCAATGGAGAAGGTGTAAATGATGAAAATAGCTCCTAAGAATATATGATAAAGATATTCCTCAGTGTGGCAAAATAGAAATTAGGACAGGGTAAGGACTGTTTGGTAAATCTCTCTGAAGACCAAAATGATGCTCTGGTAGAATCTTACCTGACTGAACAACACCAAAAATTTCCCAGAGGTGGAATAAAGAATATGCCCTACATTTTACTGGACTTTGTAATTTGCATATTGATTTCTTATTCATTGGTGTCTGAATAGCCTGATTTATAGGATTAAGTCTGAGTCCAGATGGCATGTGAGAATAATCTACTAAATGCTTTTCCTTTACCCGCAAAAAAATCACCTAATCAATTATTCAACAAAAATTTATTAAGTCCACTCTGTACCAGGCATTGTGCTAGATACTAGGGATAGTTAGAAAGAAAAAAAAATGAATCAATCCTTGCCTTCATGAAGCTTATACTATTAAGGGAAATAATCTATACATAAACATGTTTATACAAAATAAATACAGAGTTTTTTGTGGCTGGCAGGGTGGCAAGTGGGAAGAGGAAAGGTTTCAAGAAGGCATAATTTGAGCATTGTTTTGAAAGAAACAAGAAGTTCTAAGAAATTGAGATAAGGTAAAAGTACCTTCTAGACACAGGGGACAACTAGGTCAAGAATGCAAATGTGGGGAGATGGAGCATCATGTCAATGATCTGTGAAAAATTTCAAGAAGGTTATTTTGGCTGAACTAGATAATACAGCAAGGGGAGCCATATATAATAGGGTAGGAAAGGACCTCAGGGTCGGTTTGTAAAGAAGGACTCTATAAGCTGAACAGAGGAGCTCACATTTGGTCCTAAAGAAAATAAAGATCTATTACAATTTATTGAGTGGAAGAGTAAAGTGGTCATGATGGGGTGTGGCCCAAGCCGATGTCTTTGCCCCTTGCCCTAAAGGGAATCTGGCTCCCCTTTTGTCTACAGGCCCCAGCCCCTCATCTTCCTTTGAAAGCCTTAGCCTACCTTTTAATTTCATTCAGATACCTTTCAGTTCCTTCATTATCTACTCCCATTGTCTATTCAATCTCTTAGACATTCCAGTCTCTGGGAATTCTCACCCAGACCTTTTTCCCAGACCCTTTTCCCAGACCATTTTCCCAGACCCTTCCCTGGTCACCCAAAGTATATAAGATCTACCCTGGCCCTCATTCGGGGCTGAGAATCTCAGGCCCACAAGGCTGAGAATCTCTCATGCCCACTCGTCCTTACGGGACTCACCCGGCCTATATGTTTTACCACTAATAAAGTTTTCATCTGGCTGAAAAAGATTTGAGTTGAATTCTTTCAGGCAGGGCCCAGTACCGTGATCTTGGGGTCCCAGCACCCCAAAACCCCTAGACCTCTTCAGTCAGACATAAACCTTAGAAAAATCACTTTAGTAGCTGTTGGGGAGAAGAGATTAAAAAATGGAGAGCAATTCTGTGGCTACTACAACACTCAAGGTGAGAGCTGATGAGCATCTAAATTAGGGTGGTGGCCATGTGAATAGAGAAAAAGGGAGATCACAGATGTGAAGGTCCTGGTGATCATCTCATTCTCTAGCACTTCATAAATGGAAGGGGAAGGGCTAGAGACTTTGACCATAATTTTTCAACCTCACTTTCCTTAAAGAAAAACAAGCAAAAAAAAATTTTAAGGACATTCCAACTTCATATACTAGGGTATTCTAAATGATTTGGTATCATAGAATCTCAGAGGATAGAAAGGATCTCAGAGGACATTTAATTCAAACCATATCTTAAAAATTAATGTCTTTTTCGACATTCAGCATTCAACATAGTAGTTATCTAGTTTCTATCTCAAAGACCTCTAGTGATAGAAAGCAAGCTATTTCTCAAAATGGCCAATTCTACTTTTAGATAATTAGCACAATTAGAGAATATTTTCCTCATTTTGTACATAAGTCTGTCTTCTTGTAATTCATCCACCCCCACACACAAACACATACACTGATCCTAGTTACGCCCTTCTAGAGGAAAGAGATTATGCCATTTTTCATATTTAAATAGACAGCACCTAGCAGTACCTTAGAGCATGGTGTCTCATCATGAGTAAAGAGCACTGGATTTGGAGTTAAAAGACTTGAATTCTTATCTTGGTTCTAACACCTACTACCTGTGTGAATGTACACAGGCAACCTCATTTGTCTGGACTTCAATCTCCTCATCAGTTAAATGACGGGGCAAATGTTTGCTGAACTGAACTGAATTAGAATAAGTCTGATCCTTCTTCCACATAACCTTTCAAAAACTTGAAGATAACCATCATGACTGAAACTAAGGTTTCTCTTACCTAGTCTAAACACCTCACCTCTGTAAACCTTAGCATCTTCCTTTATCAAATGGGGACATCTGCCCTACTAGTCACAGGATAATTATCTGAATGCTTTTGAAAGAATCAAAATGAACAGTTTTCATATTTTATCGTTCCCCTTTTAGAAAAAGCAAGTAAGATTTGGTACTGGGACCATATGATGAAACAATGGGAATAGAACCAATAACTGTTTTAAACACCAGATGCTAAAACAATAAACCTCATTAAAGATCTAAATTTTGTTGCATTCTACATTTTCTATTAAACAAAAATAGCAACAGGGAAAATAAGGAATATAAATGTGTCACTGTTACTCTTTCCCACCCACTCATGAAACCATGCTTTCTAACCACATGGAGATGACTTGTCTTCTCAGAAGTTCTGGGAACTTTGAGTTTAAACTGTGCCGAGAGTATGCAAAGACTTTATTAAACATAGTCAGTCTGTTATACTCTTCCTTTAAGAAAAGAGATGGGATAATGATGGTGGTAAGAAATGATTAAGTCAAGACCAACCTCTTTAGAATAGGGATTTGTCACTGGGTGTCCATGAACCTAGTTCATTCCAAATTGCTTTCTGGAATGGCTGGACCAATTTGCAACTTCATAACTCTACCAACATGTATAATATTAATCTGTTTTCCAGTCACTGCTTCAGCACTTAATATTCCAATTTTTGGTCATCCTTGCCAATTTGCTGGTTGTGAAATGAAACTTTAAATCTATTTTGATTTGCATTTCTCTAATTAGTAATTAAGTACAATGTTTCACATGGTTGTTCAAACTTCTCAATTCTTCTTTTGAGAACTATTTATTCACATCTTCCTTGTCCTTTGGGGAATAGCTTAGAGTTTTATATATGTGTCTGTTCCATACATATCTTGCATAGTATGCTCTTATCAAAGATGTCTGTTGCAAATTTTTCCCCAATTGACACCTTCCTTTATTATCCTAATTTAAGTTTTATTCATTTGAAAAATATTTGCATTTACAAATCAATTATTAAATTTATCACACTTTTCTATGCTCAAATTTCTTTTCTCTATAAACAAAATCCTCTACTAACATCTTACTCTGATGCCTCATTGTGCCATAAACAGGACTCTGGGTCCTCAAAGGAAATTCCAGTGAAATATTAGCACTTGAAGGTTCTACCGCCAGACACATTTGAAACAACTGAACAATAGACCTAATGATGGACTTTATGTCTATAGATTAATTCAAGGGGAAATAGATCTTTGTGTAGTCATACATATATAAGACAAAGCCCCTATTTCCTACTGTGTGGCTAAATGGATACATGAAATTTGTTGAAGCTCAATTAATTTGCATGGTATTAGTACTAGGAACATGATAGGATTTAAAAGGAATTTTTCTACCCAGAAGAGAAGATAGGTGGAAAGGGTAAATATATTCGGGGAAGAAAAAAACTTGAAGGTTTCTTTTTGATATCAGTTAGTTATGGTTGTGGGCTTTGCTTTATAGCAACCTAACTTCTTTCAAAGCATAGTTCAGGAGCCATCTGTCATACAAGGCCTTTCCTGATCTTCCCAAGTATTAGTATTCTTTCCTTCTTAAAGTCCCTTTCTAAAAACTTTGTATTGATGTTATATCCTCTCAATAGTATGTAATTTCCCTGAGGACGAGGCTCTCATTTTTGTCTTTATATTCCCAGAATCTGCCAGGGCAGTTAGGTGATGTAGTGGATAGTGTCAGGCCTGGAGTCAGGAAGATATCTTCTGGGGTTCAACTCTGGCCTCAGCCACTACTAGCTGTGTGACCCTGGGCAAGTCACTTAACCTGTTTGCCTCAGTTTCCTCATTTATAAAATGAGCTGGAGAAGGAAATGGCAACCACTCCAGTATCTTTGCCAAGAAAACCCCAAATGGTATTAGAAGGAGTCAGATAGACTGAACAACAACAACATAGTAAGTGCTTCATAAACACTGTATTTATTGAATTTAATTGACTAAAGAAAGGAGCTTAAACTGTGCTCTTTTGCACTTTTTTGGGCAAATAGTCTCACAAATGATCATTAACACTAACTACCTTTGATGACAATGAAGATCCTGCAGCGGACGGCAGCTACAACTAAGAAGTAGCAACTTAGCAAGGAAGTTAAACGGCAAAGACAACAGTAGCTCTTCAGAAAAAAAGGAGCTTTGAAGACAGAAACCAATGGAAGTAGAGGAGATCAAACAGAACAGCAGAGAGGCATAGCTAGTGGATAAAAGATAATACCATAAGAGTTGTTCCACGTTGGATGCAACCCTAGGATTGTAGTTATTTGGCAAACATTCCCTCTCTCAACTGTAAGAATCTGTGGGATCCTATATCCCTTCTTACAGTACAGGACTTGTAATCAGGAAGGTCCAACTTCAAAGCCTGCTTCAGATGGCCATTTACTATGGAATGCTAAGCAAAGCTGTTGATCTCTTTGTGTCTTATTTGTAAAATGAGGGAGTTGGGCTTGATGGCCACTAAGGTCCCTTATACGTCTAAATCTATGATCCAATGATACTACATATGTAGGGGAACCTTTTCATTCTTATTTTATTTTATATTTAGCCCCAGTTAAAATCTTTTTTATTTGATTTGTGGTTCATGGTTCAGTTGTAGAAAATACACTGAATAGGAGTTCAAGCTATATTTGCCTAACTAAAATTACCCAAAATGCCTCTCTCTAAATCTTGAGAGAGCAAGGGATCCCAGACTTGTATGATACCTAAAATATGAAGATCAGCCGAACTAAGCTTAGAAAGATATCACCAGGTTGATCACAGCATCATATCAATTCTTGGCAAGTGTTAGTGGCTGACCTTGTAATCAGGAAGAATTGGATTCTTGCACCCAAGTTGCACCCAAGACACATACTACATGACCCTGAGCAAATCATTTAGCCTCTTCTCAGTGTCCCTCCCTCCCCAGGTTATTCTTTAAGACTTTAAGAGGCAGATAAGGGGCCTATATGCAGTAGTAGAAGAAATTTCTCAACCAGAGTTTCACTATACCAGTGAAAACACAAGCCCAGTCTAAAAAGAATGAATTCCCAGAAACCAATCTATTTATTTAATTATAAAACTATTACAATCCAGTCTTTGAAGAATATGGATTGATGAGATTACTGATCCTAGATCTATGCAAGCAAGAGTTTTAATTGTGCCTAATTTTTCTATAAAAAAAGAAACCTTGAAAATGACACATGGATGTATTTGAATAAAGCTATATAGGTTGTTCTGAAGTCACTTTGTAAAATTTTTTGAATCCTGAAAAGCATTTGCTAAAAAAAAATGAACTCTAGTTTAGTCTCTTAAGGAGTAATAGCTTTGAAATTTAAGTTGCAGTTGGTAGTTTCTTCAATTTTGTATGAACTAGCTCTATGTTAGAACTTAGAATTGTTTTAGCAGAATCAGATTGTGAGTGGGGGAGGAGGGTTCCCATGGCTCCTTCCTGTGGAAAGGAGACATGGACCTCAGGACAATAGGGCAGATCTTGGTCTGATCAGGGAGCAGCTCTAATCAGGGGAAGGAAGCCCATATTCTGGAATTTTCCTATTTTAACCAATTAATCTTGATAACTAGCAACTAAATCCAATTGTTTCTATTCTGCTGAAGGACTGCAAATGCCATCAACATGCTCTAAATGTCAGTACCCTGGTAAACACTCCATTTTCCTTATTCTAGTTTCACCTCTGCTTGTACCATCCTTTTGCCTCCCTTCCTCTCCCAATCTACTCCTGTTAATGAGAAATGGATGTCATTAAATACCCAATTAGTTTTCTCAGCAGCAATACTGCCACCCTCATCTGACCTTTGATATGATTTCTTGACCCTAATCTGAGGGCATCTTATATACAAAAAACTCCACTGTCTCCAGAAACTTTTTCCTCACACATCTCTTTTCATCTTGCCAGGAACAGGTTTTCTGCCTTTCTTCTACCTCTTAGAAAAAGGCCAGGAAAACTCTTCTGCATTTGCTTTTTGTTGGCCCTCTTATCTGCCTCTAATTTTATAATGATCTAGGGGATAGTTTTAAGGCTTCAATAATTGTTTAGGAATTTCAAATTGGCACTTAATGAGATTGTATCAAATGTCCTTTTCTCACTTCAGGAGGGAAGAAAAATTGATTATTAAAACTATAAAAACAATGACATCTAATTTGAGTTTACAAAGAATTATTAGGTATTACTTCAGGTCCTTATTACATTAGTAAGGCATTTACTATAAAGAATATAATCTTATTCTGTTTACATAGTATATTCTTTGCAATAAATATGTGCGTTAAATTTAAATTCTTCAGTAGCATTTTAATATAGGACTTGAGCCTGGAAAGCATTGCATAAATAATAATGGTCCTTTTATATGAGCCTTGTCTTTGGGTAAAATCTTAATCTTTTTTTTGGCTTATAACAATTTCTGGACTGATAATTTCAAAATGAACATTTGAATCTTTTTGATAATTAATTATTCACTCCTAATTTGCTCTTCATTGTCACAAAGTTAATGGGATTTATGTTTGGTAAATAGCATGTGCTCTCTCTCCACATTGAAAGTGATTATTTTTCTTTATTGATCATTTAATATTTATGGGATTAAAAGGACATAGCTAGAACTTTTCACAAATGTGATATAGTGGAAAGAGCACTGAATTAAGAATTAGGAGACCTGGGTTCATTCCTGGCTCTGAAACTTATTAGCTATGTGACAGTGGTCAGGTCACTTCACCTCTCTAAGGCTCATCTGTACAATGGAGATAAGCATACTCACCTTTCCTCTCTCACAAGTCTGTTGTCAGGCAAGCACCTTGAAATTCTATGTAAATATTAATTATCATCAGGGAAATAAAGCAATGCCCTCAGCCATGTTGTTGCTTATTTAAAGAATCAAAATGATAGCAAAAAACTTGGGTTTTTTTTACACATTCATTTTTATGCTCTCACACTTTCAACCAATAAACAACTGAAATTAAGCCATCTGATAAGCTGGATAAGACCTACATTCTTATCAGATTACTATTAGGTGAGAATGAGTAAAATGACTCCAACCCTAACTAATATTTTAGAGAGAAAGAGACTTTCCCCCGTAACCTTCCACCCCTGAGATGCCTGATATGAAGAGACACACAAGGAAACAATCTACCAACCCCTTATCAAAGTTTGGTAGGGCCCTGTTTAAAACTGATTTCAAAATAAAAAGATAGTATACTCCTATTACAGGCTTTTCTACTTATGGTGAGAGAGATGTACAATCTTTCACTGGATGTAGTAGACCCACAATATAACAAGCACTTTAATTAGAATTTTATTGCTTTTAGTGATGAGCATGAGCTTGGTGATAGACCAATAAAAATAGCTCAAACTTATATAATATATATATATATATATATATATATATATATATATATATATATATACACATACACATACATACATACATATGTATATGTGTGTAATTTCATTTGATCATTGTGAGGTAGCTGTTACTATTATCCCTATTTTACAGATGAGAAAATTGAGGTTCAGGGAAATTGTTAGAGTTACATAGCTACTAAGTATCAGAGGGATTTTGAATTTGTTCCTTTGGATCTCAGATCCACTGCTCTGTTCACTTGGACCATAGATATGGAAAGAAGGAAGGAAGGAAGGAAGGAAGGAAGGAAGGAAGGAAGGAAGGAAGGAAGGAAGGAAGGGAGGGGGGGAGGGAGGGAGGGAAGAAAGAAGGAAGGATTTATTAAGTACTTATTATGTGCCAGGGACCTAGCTAAGTGATACACACACACACACACACACACACACACACACACACACACACACACACACAGAGAAAGCTCCTAACAAATGCTTGTTGATTGACCAACAATCATTACACTTAAGCACAAGACCTAACTCCCCACCTCCTATATCTCCATTCCTATCACAACCTACTGAGTCCCTTGCCTCCTGCCAAAGCTGAATTGTGTTTTTCATCTGCTACTTTATATCTGGGGAAAATTTATCAGTGGTCTGTGCCATATTTTGGGGATGACTGGATTTTTGAGACTTGAAATTTGGCGTAGACTATTTTGTTTAATCAATCAATAAATAAACATTAAGTACCTACAATGTACCAGGCACTGTGCTAAGCTCTGAGAATACAAAAAGAGGCAAAAAACAATTCCTGCTCTGAAGGAGTTTATAATCTAATTAGGGAGACAACGCAGAGATATGTTAAAAGAAATCTATATGCAAGATAAATAAGAAATAATTGACAGAGGGAAGGTGTTAGAATTAAGGAGGATTGGACAAGGCTTTCTGTAGAAGGTGGGATTTTAGTTGGCACTAAATGCCTACCTGGGAAGCAATGTGCTAGACAAATGATGTTCAGAATTCAATTTATTCAGCTCTAAGGTTTTCCACCCAACTTTTTTTTGGAGGCAATTGACGTTAAGCGACTTGCCAGGATCACATAGCTAGTAAGTGTCTAAGACCAGGTTTGAACCCAGGTCCTCCTGACTCCAGCGCCTGGCTGCCCACAATACAATTTCTTCATGATTGCTTAATCTGAGAACATTCCTCAGTGTTTTTAATTATGAACGTATCCAGCAATGGCCTATCAAACTGGGGCTTCCTACTAGCTCAGTTTTTAAGTCTCTCTATTCTCAGCAAAGGTGCTATATTGAATTTAAAAGCGTACTGCAGCATCACCCCTGGCTGTGCACACTTGTTAGTTTGATGTGAAAGTGATTAAAATGCTATATACTACCCAATGAAGACATTTATTTTTGAATGAATAAAAAAGATCCTATTTTCAGCAATAATTTTTCAATGGAAAGTTGTTATGAATGGATTTGATCTTTTCAGAACAAATGCAAGAGTTACCAGGGGCAGAATATAAGAAAATAACTCTTAGATGTCAACATAAAGATTCCAACTCCAGAGGTGGAAAATGAGACTAGTTAACTGTCTCCTAATAACTAAAATACCTATAGCCAACTGCTGAAATTTCTCAAGTCCATCTATTTAAATTTATTTTGATTAGACACTAGGGGTTATTTTTTTTCCTTATCCACTAAACTAGCAGATTCCATTAATGCAGAACTATAGAGACCACAACCATTGCTTTGTTTTAGTAGTTGGCCATAACGTACTTTTTTTTTCCCAAAGGAAACAATTTAATCTCATGCTCCCTAATGGATAATGATCTTTTAAAGACAATAATTCTAAAACAATGGATATACTTTCTCTGTGACTAAGACACAAATCATGTCAATAACATGACAAAATCTTTGTAGTAGTCTAAAAACAATGCTCTCTTCTTTCTGTTGGGAGAGAAAAATAGCTATTTGGGGTGATTATATATGCCCAGAGAAGCTCTTGTAAGATTATTGAAGAATTCAGTCTTGTGCTTAAGCCTAACGATTATTTCAATATCTATAACCTACACCCCTGATATTTCCTTTTTTAGAACTGGCAAGGTCATTTACAGAACTTTACATATTAATTTTGAATTTAGACAGACAGCTAAACATATGCTGGTAAAAGGCATTAGGTTTTAATAGATTGCGTACTGATTAATGTATTATTTCATTTTTGTCTTTTTTTATCCCCACAAAAGTATTATTGATTAAATTTGAACCCTATACCCAAAGTTCTAAATAGTCTCCCCTTCCTTATAGACAGAGCTCATTAAATTTATGTCTTTGTATCCTCAGCACCTATCAGTGTATATGGCACAAAGTAAGCATTTAATAAATGCTTATTGATTGATCGATTGATCTTCATTTTATTTTCATCAAAATTTGTCCAATATACCATCCATACAATGTAAAAGTAAAGAATCAAAAAATGAAATTACAGAGTAAAATTTAGCTTTAATCTAAAATTGTTTTTCCTATTCCACCCTGGGTCCATTTATTTTTATGGTATCCTTGAGTTTCTAGAAATTGAGTCTGGACATTTTAGGTATATGCTTTTACTGCCATGTGATTGCAGAGTATGTGGCCAGAAGGGAGTTGCACGGAATTAACTGTCCCCTCCCGTACCTAACTCTGAGAAGCAGCTCAAAACAATACTAAAAAATTCACAGCTGGAAAAGAAGAGAGAAGTGAAGGGAGAAGCCATTCCCTTTTGTACATCAACATTGGCTTGCTGGTTCTAATAAGGGGATTGATTTTACAGTATAAGCCTCTTAGCAATGAGTCACATGTGTGAAAGCAGCAAACCCCCACCTCCCAAAACTTCCACATGGTTGGCTAGAACCAGGAATGAGGATCCTGAGTCTGCTCCATTGGCAAAGATGGACCCAGTTACAATAGAATTTGACTATTCCTTCAATGGCTATGTAATTTATTGAAACAATCAAGTAGCAAATATGCCCAAACAAATTCTAAAAAGTAAATTGTAAGATCCATAACAACTCAAATAGACTCCCTCTTTTCGCCACCTCACCTTACATAGGGGGAAGAAATAAAAACAGAAGGATTAGGCAAGTTTTTAGAATTCAATTCAATCCAATAAATATTTAAGAACCTACAAAATCCCAGGCACCATACTATGCACTAGGAATACAATTAATTTTTATTTAAAAACACAGTCCCGGGACAACTACGTGGTACAGTGGATAGAGCTCTGGCCCTGGAGTTGGAAGGACCTGAATTCAAATCTGCCCTCAGACACATGATACTAGCTGTGTGACCTTGGGCTTAACCCTGATTGCCTCGCCAAAAATAAAATAAAATAAAATAAACAAAAAAATAAAAAGACAGTCCCTACCCTCATAAAGCTTACAATCTAAAGGGGAAGCCAACACACAAAGGGAGGCAGGAAACAGGAAGGGAGGGGAACAGGACAACAGGGGGTACCCAGCACAGGGTCATCTTATTTCATGAAGCTAAAACCAGGAAGGGTAGCACACACAGAGTGGAGTGTTCTGAGAGTTCAGTTCCTGCCTTCTATAAAAGAAGACATTGAGAGCAGTTTGGTACTCCATCCTCCAGCCCTCCAGAGAGGGCAGTTGGCTAAGGGAGTTGGAGTCAATCAAAGTTTGAGTAAGCAGAATTCAAGATTTCCACAAAAAAGAGAAAGCACTGGAGTCTACTCTCCTTAATCTCAATATTGATGTTTCACAACAGGCACCTTGTTGTGCCTGGTCAGTCCCAAATTTTGCTATACTTTGACCTCTTCTTAAGTTCTAAATTAACAGGGCTTTTCATGGGGTCCTACAAGCTCTCAGGGTGATAAAATTTCTTTCTTCTCTCTTCCTCACCTTGGGTGCCAAGGCAATACCATTGGGGTTCCCCCTTCCAGCCATCCTGGAGAAGAAAAACTCAAAATGGAATCTTTCGATAGACAAAACAGATAAAGCAACAAAACCCCAAAATAGAATCAACTGAGCAGCAGAACAAAAGTCTGCACAGCCCTCCTTTTCCTCAAGGGAATATAAGGGTGTCCATAGCCAACTCATGATCTGGTTTGATTGGTGGAGTAGTTTGTGAGTTGGATAGGTAGTTTGGGGTTTGATTGTGGAAGACCTTGAAGATTCTATACCTTATACTAAATTTCCTTCCTTTCTTTTTGGCCTTAAGTTTCTGGTTTCTCCTGACTTTTCCTTAGTGTCAGTCCCTGAAGAGTGATAGCTGATGACCTCACTGCTCTTACAGCATATTCCTAAGTGACTTGAATCTGACATCTCTATTTTGCTTTGTGTCTTCTATGAAGCTATGATTTCATTAATGTTGGTACTCCTTCCACTAATGCAAATCAGAGCCTGCCCATTATGTAGCATCTTGTGTGTTTCTCATCCATATCTATAAATCCTTAGCACAGAAAAATAGCTGCATCAGATTGGCCTGCAGTGATGGTCATTTTGAGGAGATGAACCGTGTCAAACAACTATGACATACCTGTGGCTCTGGTGAAACTAGCAAGTTGGAGGCAAGGGGAAAAAAGCTCACTCTCAGTTCAGTGGCAAGACAGTCATGAGATATGGGCTCCTTCAGATCTTTTGCTAGCATATTTGACTTTCAACCATGTTAGAGTGGAAGCGGTTGCTCTAAAATTTCAAACCTTTAGACCTTTTTATTCTACCCCTTAGTGAAAGGCTTAATTAGGAGCACAAAATGTTTTTGCATCATAAACACATTTTAAAAGTTCAGAGGAGTCCCTGCCCCTAGTAAACACTAACCAAAGTGTGTTCAAATCAGCAATTTGATGGTGCCCACAGAGACAGCTGGGGAAGAGGGGGGGAGGTGCATAAATCTCACAGCTGGAGAAACCAGCAGGAAATAACACTATTGGAAGTTTGTGAATAAACAAACAACAACAAAGAAAATGTTGTGAAACTAGACAGTTTGCTGAACTGGTAAGGAGACACAAATTGAAGGACATGACCTGCCTCAAAAAACTGTAATTTACTATGTAAGTGTTTCCTGCTATTTCATTATTATAAATTAAAACTAAAATCACCCAAGTCATTATTGCTATGGTCCCTTGATATGTAGCCATACAAAAATCTTTTTTTAAAAAGGGGGGAGGGGACTCTTCTTAAACACTTGGCCCAAGAATCATTTAAAAAGATAGCCATTCATATATACCAAAATCTGCATAACTGCACTTTTGTAGTAGGAAAAAACCTGGAAATAAAGTGGGTACCTATCAATTAGAGAGTGGTTGAACAAATTGTGATTCATGAATGTAACAGAAAATAATTGTACTATAAGAAACTACAAAATTAAGAAATTCAGAGAAACATGAAACGACTTATTTGAACAGCTTCAAAGTGAAATAAATAGAATCAGGAAGTTATATATACATATATATGTATATATGTGTATATATATATGTACATACACACACACACACATATATATCTATATAATTGGAAAAGGGAAAGAACAATGAACAATGCCAGGTACTGTGTATTTATACTGACCAATTTTGGCCCTGGAGAAGAGATGAGAAAATGTATCTCCTTTTCATGGAAAAGGCAGAAAGCTATGGGTGCAGAATGTTACAAATACTATCAAACACTATAGTTTTGTTAGTTGGTTAATTTTGTTTACCTATATTTCTTCATCATAATGGAAAGTACACTGGGATGGATAAGGAATGGTATATTTGAAAACGACTATGATGCTATTCAACAAAAATTGCCTGGATAACTGGAATGCAGACTTTCATAAATTAGGTATAGAACATCTCATATCATACACCAAGATAAGTTCCTACTGGATATATTATTCAGCTATGAAAGATCAAATCATAAACAAATAGAGGAACAATGAAGAAAATGCCTTTCACATCTAGGGGAGGAGTTCAAAACAGACATGGGAAAGAGGGGATCACAAAAAATAAAATGTCAATTTTTAGTATATCTATTTTAAACATTTATACACAAACAAAACCAATGCTTTTAAAATTAGAAAGGAATCCTTTAACTATGTAAAATATCTTTACATAATTTCTCTTATAAAGGTCTCATTTCCAAGATATATAAGGAACTAATAAAAATTTATTAGAATGAATCATTTCCCAATTGATAAATGGTCAAAGGACATGAACAGGCAGTTTTCAAAGGAAGAAATATAAGCTATCAACAGACATATAAAAAGTTCCAAATCACTACTAATTAGAGAAATGCAAATAAAAAAACTCTGAGGTTCCACTTCATACCCATCAAGTTGCCACATTTAACAAAAAGGGAAAATGACAAATATGAGGAGCTGTGGGGAAACAAGCATATTAATGCACTGTTGGTAGAGCTGTGAATTGGTACAGTCATTCTGGAAAGCAGTTTGGAAATGTATCTCAAAAGCCACCAAACCACATACCTTTGACCTAGCAATACCACTGGTATGTCTGTACCCCCAAAGAGATCAAATAAGAAAAGTATCCATCCATATGTATAAAAAAAATTTACAGCAGCTGTTTATATTCCAACTTAAAAGCTGGAAACTAAGGGGGAGCTCTTCAGTCAGGGAATGGCTAAGCAAATTATGGTATATGGCTGGAATGGAATACTATTGTGCTATAAGAAATGAAGAAAAATACAGAAAGAATCACAGACAAGCAGGACAGCTTTGAAAGTTATACATTGAATTTACTATATGTTTAAAAAGAAAAGCAAGATGTACATTATAGAAAACTGTAGTTTTAAGTATAGTACCCTTTCTTTTTCTCTGTATATGGGTTTGTTATCCTATGGTCAGGATAAAAATAAATTTATTTTTTAAATGACTGATGTAAAATAGGGCATCAATAAAACTTTCAAAAAATTAATTAAAAATAAGATACTGAAAAAAGAAAAAATAGCTTCCAAGGTCACTAAATCATAGAACATATTAATAAGTACCTTGAAGCAAATGTCAATTCCTGAGAAGCGCTAATTAGATTCCTGATTTTCTCCATCAGTTAACTGGCTACCAACACCTTTCCACCGGAAACTGTTAACAAAGCTGCAACACATCAAAAGTGTTAATGGCCAATATTCTTTTCACCTAGGGATCTTTGCTGGAGATGACCAACAGATCCCCTGGAAGGCCAAGGCACACAGAACAAATGCTCATAATATATTTGAGATTGGTATTTAATTGGGACATCATATACAAGGCATCATCAAGGGACATTTCTACTAAGTATAAACGTAAATCTATGAAAAAATTATTCACAATAAGAATAAGAACCCTTAATAATAGTCCTAAAATAAAAGGTGCATAATTTTTCTGAAAAGAAGACAGCCAGGGGTACCTCTGCTAGATCCAGTTGGGTCTACCTATCTATGAGATCCTACAGAATTCCCAACTTCTAACAGAGTAAAGGAGAAAAAGACTGTGGGTTTTTTCACTTCTGGCTTCTGTGGAAAGAGCAGAATAAAGAATTTGAGCCAAATGGGAGGAAGAAAATAATAAAGGTAACTTAAAAACGATTGTCCTAATGAAGTAAATCAGAGGTTGATATTGGGAGGAAAAATCTGGTGGATTTTGGGAGAAGTTGAGGAAAAATTGATGGAGAAAAAGCCCAGATATTGGTCCAAATTCTATTTCAAAGTTGAAAGGACAGTAGGATAAAAGATGCTAAAGGAAATTTTAAATAATTAAGGAGGATCATGGAAGATTATAGAATAGAATTTGATTCAAAAGATAAAGGGAATCTAAATCTGGTAGTTGGCAAGATAAGGCAAGATAAGTGGGGGGGGGACAAAGTGAAGGGGGATATGAAGAATGACTTTGCAGGATCAGGATTGGTAGGAAGAATGAAGTGTTCCTACAGGGAAAGAAAAAGAATTGAGACTTCAATGGGAGAAAAGATGAAAGAGATGGAAGAAGGGAGAGTTAACTCTTTTCGGGATGTGGAAAATGGAAGAGTATTACACAGAAGAGGAAAAGAAAAGAAAAAGGGCAACTGGACAATTACAGCTCAGGTGCTTCCCGAAGGAGAAGAAGCTAGATGTTTTAAGTTGGAAGAAGTTGTTTGTCTTTTAAAAGATAAGTGATATATTAGAGCTATAGAAGGTGCAAAGTGAGAGTTTACACAGTAAGAATTAGAGGAAAAAGAGAAAAACAGTAATAGCTAGTGAGTGTCTGCTCAAGGATAATAAGACAACAATTTGTACATCTGATAATAATAGTGGTCTGTTGGTTTTCCCAGGCAATGTATCCAAAACATAATGGACTTGCTAAAATGGATGACAACGACACATTTTTCATTATTCATATCAACACAAATGATGTTATTAGAAAGAACTGAGAAAGAATCACCAATGATTATTAAGTCTTAGGCAAGAAACTTAAAACTACAAGGGCACAGACCATATCTTCCTCACTGTTACCCAGAAAAGGCAAGAATGCAGGACAGAAAAACTAATTGTGGAAACAAATAACTAGCTAAGGAATTGGTGCCCAAGAATGGGTTTTGGATTTCTGGTCATTAGATTAAAATCTAGGGGTGTCAGAATCGGAATACACCTAACAAAGTCTGCTAATGTATTTGCTGGGTTTCTTTCAGATTTAACCAAAAGGGCTTTAAACTAGAAAGGACAATCATAAGGTCCTTTTGACAATGTTAATACTACCCTCTTGTCTTCTACTGTGTCCACCCTCCAAGGAGAAGAAAACTGGCCCACCTAGTCTGTTGTGACCACTTAGTCGTCCCTAAACTTCCCTCCTCTCCTCTTTTTTATTATTTTTTATTTTATTTTAAGTTCCAAATTCTCTTCTCTCCACTAACTCCCCCACCTATTAAGTCAAGAAACATAAACCCATTACAAATATGAAGTCATAAGTAAAATTTTCACATTAGCTATGTTAAAAAAAAAAAAGGAAGGAAGAGGAAAAAATATGCTTCAATCTGTACTCTGAGTCTATCAGCTCTCTGTCTGGAAGTGGAGAACATTTTTCATCATGAGTCCTTTGAAATTGTGGTGCATCTTGTGTTGATAAGTTACTAAGTCTTTCACAGTTGATTAGCTTTACAATATTTATGTTACTGTGTAAATTGTTCTCCCAGTTCTCCTCACTTCACTTTGTATCAGTTCGTATAAATCTTCCCAGGTTTTTCTGGAAACAATCTCCTCCATCATTTCTTTCAGCACAATAGAATTCCATCACATTCATATATGATAATTTGTTCAGTCATTTCCCCAATTGATAGGCATCACATCAATTTCCAATCCTCTGCCACAAAAAAAAAATGTTGCTATAAATGTTTTTGCACATATGAGTCCTTTTCCTTTTTCTTTGATCTCTTTGGAGTAAAAACTTAGTAGCAATATATATCAATGGATATATACAGTTTTACAGCCCTTTGGGCATAGTTCCAAATTACTTTCCAGAATTGTTGGGCTATCCTTTTTCCCCAGGATCTATGCTAATACTACTACTTGAGAGCAGCGGCTACTCACTTTTCTCTGATCCAGTTGGTAAATCCTGATAATTCTGTCTCCATAAAATCTCAAGTTCTTCTCACTACATACAATGCTAAAATTCTTGCTCATATCCTCTTCACCTCATGCCTGAACTGTTGTAATAACCTCTTAATTCGATGCCTTCTTTCCAGTCTCTACCCTCCAATCAGGCCTTCACACACCTGTGAAAAGAACCTTCCCAGGTCACAAGCTTGACCCAAAGTCACTCCCCTATTCAAAGATGTCCAACAGCTCCTTATTAACACTAGGGTAAAATATAAATTCCTCAGAATGGTATTTAAGGCCTTGATAAACTGGATCCAAGCTACTTTTCCAAACTTATTTCACAATACTCCCCTTCATAGATTCTATGTTCCAGCCAAATTAGACTACTGGTCGTTACCCAAATTTGACATCCCATGTCACAGACTACTCATTTAAATAAAAGGGAAAAAATAAAAGTCTCTACCAGGTTGAGGTTAAATTCAGAGTACCCTAGTTCAGAGCAGAAAGTTGATGCTTTGCATTTCCTTAGAGCACCAAGTAGAGAGTGAGTACTCTGTGCATATAAAGAAACCATATGTAAATACAGATAAACTCCTGATAGCTTTTAACCATCCTTTACAGAGAAGGAAGAAAAATCAGTGAGACTTCCTGGCAGGTACACTAATGCATACAATCTGAACAACTATTGGAGATATAAAAAAGAAAACTATTACTTAACAGTCAGATGAGGCGGAAGGCTGAATCTTACTGATTACATTACACTTTTCATACCTCCTTGTTGATGCAAAGAGCAAAAAAAAAAATTCTTCTCTATTGGAATAGAAGCCATTTCTGTTCTGAGGAGTTTTCTCTGCATTTTCTGTTTCAATGAAAAGCATGCTGAAATAAACTGAGCTAGTAATATCAGGTGGTACCACATTTGAGAACCCTATGTTCCTCTCCCACTCTCCTTATTCCGTAACACACACTCCCTCCTCAATCATCTCCTCTTCCAGCAAGAAATGATGAGCAAAGTAGTTTGAGCTTCTAGGGAACTCATTGTCAATTGTCAGGGCTTAACTAAGTAATTCAAATACCATCTATTTGCACAACATGCTATGGTGTAAAAGTAGAATAAAAATCTAAGCCACAAGAGATATTTGGTGTAAAAGTAGAATAAAAATCTAAGCCACAAGAGATATTTGGTGTTGCTTGTGTCAACATGTTTACACAATCTATTGTCTTATGTAAACTATAGATAGCTTTAACAGGCATGCTTATTCCTTTTTGTTTATCAGCACTTAACTGATAATGTCATTTTATGTGTAAAGCATGCTTAAAGAAGTTATGATGAAATTATGAACCACTGCTGTGTGGTCCTCTGCTGCAATAAAATTGATTTTATAATAACATTAAGATATTAGATAATCTTTTACCAAGAACCTCAAATATCCAGTTAAGATTACTGCCTCTATATGGATAAAAGAGGGAAAGATCATAGTATAGTTGGGGTACATGAGAGAATAATATTAGCTGATATTAATACAGCACTTTAAGGCTTTCACAGTGATTTAAATATTATCTTATGCCATCCTCATAACAACCCTATGAGGTAGGTGCTATTATTCTACCCATTTTACAGGTGAGAAAACTGAGGTCAAGAGCAGCTAAGTGATTTGCCTAGCGTTGCATAGCTATTTGATGTCAGGATTTGAATTCAGGTCTTATTAATGCCAAATCCAGTAAGTGCTCCACTGTGCCACCTAGCTGCCTTAAGAGATGATCTAGTACAGAAGTTTCAAACTCAGAAAGTGATCCCTAAGGGCCACATATTGACTTAAAAAACCACAAATTAACATTATCTATGTTGTTTCATATTTTAATTTATTTTGTTAAACATTTCCCAATTACATTTTAATCTGGTTCCACCTGGGAGTTTTGCTGGTCAGCTGTGCATAGAATTTGATACCTGACACTCCCTTATTTTACTGATGAAGATGCCTCTCTGAGGCATCAAGGAGATGAGGTATCTTTTCCAAGGTCTCGGAGAGCTGGGGCTAAAATTTAGGTCCTCAGAGTAATTAAATAACACATATTATTCATTTTTTCATCCCAGCAACTATTTTACTCCTAAAGTAACTAAACACTAATG
Organism: Phascolarctos cinereus; assembly: GCF_003287225.1. Classification (NCBI taxonomy): domain Eukaryota; kingdom Metazoa; phylum Chordata; class Mammalia; order Diprotodontia; family Phascolarctidae; genus Phascolarctos; species Phascolarctos cinereus. The sequence continues at coordinate 196,054,282 of NW_027555847.1, read as the reverse complement.
TATGTTGCTGAGGATACCCATCAATGATTGGGAAGGACTTCCACATGGTTCACTTTCCTTCAACAAATAACTGAATATCTAGCTAGGTTCAACTCTTGTTTCTGACAACTCCTGGATGTTTATAGTGTCTTAGTCAACTATTGTTAAGATTATAAGTCACAGAGCAGCAGTTAGTTGCCAATTTACCTTGATAGAGAAACTTTCTTCACTGTGACTTCTCTACATCAAAGAAATCACAGATATGGATCCCTACTTTTCCCCTATCCCCACCAAAAAAGATAAAAATCTCCCATAGTCAGTATAGGATAGAAGAGAAACAATAGATTTAGTTCCCATTATTAGGGAAATTAAAATCTAGAGACAACTCAGGAAATAGGTTGTTTAAGAAATTCACGATTATGTCCCAAAATTACTAGAACAAGTTGTACCCAACAGCTGGGGGATGCTGCTATTTACATTAAGAAGTTTGTCTCTTGACCAACCACTACAGATATAGAAAAGGGAAAAAACCTGACCTATAATTTCCCATCCATGTAACACCTCCACAACAAAATGAAAAAAGTTTGCTGATATTGCATTGAATATGTAAATTAGTTTAAGTAGTAGTATAATTTTTTTCTTATATTGCCTTGGGGTATAAAAGGACTAATCAAGAGGATGAGTTCAGTTAAACAGCTAGTGGTAGCTGGTAATCTCATGACAAAGAGATGATGGAATAATATGCAGGGTAAAAAATGCATTTTTGGATATGGTCAATATGAGAGTTGGGGAGCAGCTTGGTGGAGATGTGGATAGAGTGCCAGGCCTGGAGTCAGGAAAACTCCACTTCCTGAGTTCAAATCTGGCCTCAGACACTACTTAGCTGTGTGACCTGCGGCAAGTCACTTAAGCCTGTTTGCCTCAGGTCCTCATCCGTAAAATAAGCTGGAGAAAGAAATGGCAAACCACTCCTTATCTTTGCCAAGAAAACCCCAAGCAGGGTCAGAAAGAGTCAGAGACAACTGAAAAATGACTGAACAACAACAAAAATATGAGAATTTGTTTTGCTTGACTATGCTTATATAAGAGAGGATTCTGTGTTTCTTTTCAGTGAGTAAGGGATGTGGGAGAGAGAAAAAAAAGTCGAAAAAACTGAGTTCCTAAAAAAAGAAAAAGAAAAAGAGATTACTAAATCAGTTGTTTATCTGAGTTAGCAGCGAGAGCAATAGAAAACTGTGAGCTCCATTTTAGCAAGAATGGAAGGAGAGGAAAATATTCTAGTGATCTGCCAAGTTTTTGCTATTCTTGTGTTTATGTCAATACTAAGTAACATGTACATAAAATAAAATGCACAGCCTACTTAGTCATGAAAGCAAAGTTACAGCTTGGGAATTGAATTTTTAAAAAATTATCTTAAGGGTTTGCTCTATCCCCCAACCTAATTAACTGAGACAGAAACAAAGACCGGGGGGGGGGGAGAGAGAGAGAGAGAGAGAGAGAGAGAAGGAGAGAGAGAGAGAGAGAGAGAGAGAGAGAGAGAGAGAGAAAGAGAGAGAATGCGCGCACTAACTTATAACTTTGCAACATGTTGACAAGCCCTTAATGAATTTGCAAAGACAATAATTTGATCCATTGGATGAAAGGCAGATAACACTAGTGCTGTCCCTTCTCTGAAGCTGCTCACATTCTAATGAGAGAAACAACATACATGGAAGGTTTCAACTGCAAGTCAGATGAAAAGATCCCAGGGTCGTTAGAGTGAAGTGGCAAAGCAGATGGTAATGTCTCTTCTCTAATGTCATTTCCACTTATAAAATCATATGAGTTTCTGATATTGAACTAGTTGATAGTGCCAAGCACTTTGGTAGCAAGAACTTTCTTTTCTGAGTTTTCAGTAGCTGTGGCTGTAGCTCCTGCAGGAGCAGGTCCCATGTACCAAGTATCACTACTGTTTCTCAATCTCTTCCTCCTCTGATTCCAGTACTTTCCACTATATCAGTTATTCATCTTATACTTTGAATAATCACCAACAGAGACATTAATTTGTACAATTATTATACTGTATCTTGATTATTCACATTTGTCCATCTATTCTATGAGGACAGAGGGTTTGACAATTTAATGGATGATAGTTCATTAAAACAAATGCCTTTATTACTCTCATTTTTTTTCTAGTAAAGGAGACTAGACATGATGATCAAGCTAGATGGGAAAAATCTAATTAGTCTAAAAGTAAAGATACTTTCCTAGACAACATTTTTACCACCATTTCTAAAGAACATTTGTCCTGCCTCTTGATGTCTTTAAAAAAAACAACTATGTGGAATTGCTAGCCCTTCCACAACCACTGCAGGGATCATTGCCTGACTCACTATGCTATATCATTTGGTCCTAGATTCATTGAACTTAAATTTAATTTGTTAAGGGTGACTCAGGTACAAAGCAGATGGAAAAATCTGTTATTTCTACTCTGAAGAAGTTACCAGAAGAGCACAGAATCATACTCACAGTATGAAAATTTATCAATGCTATCCGTGGGTATTTTCCTATGTGACTTAAGAACTATAAAATGCATTCTGTAAGACTTAGAACTCTTAAGGTTTCCTCTAAGCAAATTTCTAACTTCTGTCCTCACTATGAGATCAGGAATTTTAACTGATCTTGCTCTAACAAAATATGATTTTTTTTTCCTTAGGCAAAAGTTATTTGAATTCCTCATGAAGCTCCTCAAGTTTCACACAGCTCTTAGAAAACATTCAAAAGAACAAAATGTAAATGAAACAAACCAAATTTTCCTCAAAAATACAATTGAGAATAAAAATAACAGAAATGATAAATCATTTAGGTATGCTTCTTGAATCTTTTCTAAGAATGACTAATTATTTCCCTTGTTTTAAAAGCAGGACTTCAAAGGAGTCAATGGTAGCATAAAGATATCTACAGATATGCATATAATATAATCCACCATATATAAACATAAAAATATGGTATATAAATACATATTTAAGTGTTATATAAACTTATATTCACATAAGTATAGAAGATATAAATGCAAAATACATGCCTGCATATGTGTTTCTGAACATATGTAAATATGTATATATAAATACATATATAGACACACTTAGAGACAGATGATATAATTGACATGGAGATACCTGACTTGTGATTTCATTGTCTAGTGAACCCTAAGTTAAGAAACTCCTTTTATCAATCAGATCAAAAGTTCTTCACAGTTTATGGTCTTAGAGTGTCACCTAAAAAATTTCTAGGTTGAAAGACTCACTCAAGATTACATAATCAATATGTGTTAGAGGCAGGCCTTGAATCAACTATGCTTTCCTAAACAATTAGGGTAGCTCTTTATGCGTTACATGACATTGTTACACAACAATAACAACAATGAATGTTTATATATAATGTTAAGGTTTGGAAAGCACTTTATTAAAATCATATTATTAATCTATTTACTACCCTGTGAGAGAATAACTTTTTTTTTTGCACTGGGACTCTGATGCATACCAACAACTGCTCTACAACTTATAGTCTTAGAGAGCTGAAGGCATCAGAAGTTACATAACTTGTCCAGGGTCCCAAAATCAGCATGTATTAGAGGCAGGACCTAAACACATGTGTTCTTGATTCCAAAACCAGACTGATTCTTTATGCAGACTCCAGGCTTCCTCATAACAACAGTAACAACAAACAACAACAACTGGCATTTCTATCACTTTAAGGTTTGTAAAACATTTTACACATATTACAGGCATACTTTGGAGATATCTCAAGTTCAGTTCCAGAAGACCACTATAAAGCAAATATCACAATAAAGCAAGCCACATTAATTTTTTTGGTTTTATAGTACATATAAAAGTTATGTTTACAGTATACTATAATCTATTAAGTGTGCAATAATATTACGTCTAAAAAACGTACATACCTTAATTTAAAAATACTTTATTGCTAAAAAAAATGCTAATCATCATCTGAGCCTTCAGCGAGTCATAATCTTTTTGCTGGCAGGCAGGTCTTGCCTCGATGTTGATGGCTGCTGACTATTCAAAGTGATGGTTGCTGAAGGCTGGGATGGCTGTGACAATTTCTTAAAATAAGACAACAATGAAGTTTGCTGTATTGATTCACTCTTCCTTTCACTTGAACACTTAGAGATCATTAACTGGCCAAATTTTCAATATTTTTGTGTCTCAGGGGTTAAGGAGGCCTGAAGAGAGGGAGATAAACAGGGAAATAGCTGGTCAGCAGAGCAGTCAGAACACACACAACATTTACTGATTAAGTTTGCCGTCTTTTATGGGTGTGGGTCATGGTGCCCCAAAACAAATGCAATAGTAATATCAAAGATCACTGATCACAGATCATCACAGCAGATACAATAATTATAAAATGTTTGAAATATTGTGAGAATTACCAAAATGTGACAGAGACACAATGTAAGCACATGCTGTTGGAAAAATGGTGTCACAAATCTTCAATTGTAAAAAACACAATATCTGCAAAGCACAAGAAAGTGAAGCATAATAAAACAAGGGATGCCTGTATTTTATTTAATCTACTCAATCCCTTGTGAGAAAAGAACTGCTGTTATTATAATCCTCACTTCACAGATAAAGAAACTGAGCCTCAGAGAGTTTAAGTGATTTGCCCATAATGACATAGCTAAGCATCAGAGAGGGAATTTGAACCTAATAAGTCTAGTAATCCTTCTACTGTATACTAGTTGCCATGTTCTACTGAATAGAATGGCTATCTCTGAGCAATTTTCTCTGATGCCAAAACATCAGATTGAATCTGTCAACTCAATGAAAGATAAAACTTACTTGTCAGATATTTTGTAGACCAAAGGCACCAAACCTAACTCCCCAGTGCTGCCAAATCACGGAATTGGAAAATATTTAACAAAATAAATAAAAATACAACAGAATATAAGTAATGCTAACATGTGGTTTTCTAAGTCAATATGCAGTCCAAAGGAATCTATATGTTTGGTGACCCCCATTTCTGTTTGAGTTTGACACCACTGACATAAAACAAAAAGACCCATTTTTAGGATTTGAATTTATGTTTTAACTAGCTGCTGGAGGAGGGTTAGTAAGCATAGTTTCAGTGATAACAAAAAGGAATACTACAATCTCAGTAGCATCCCCATTTGTGGTTGCTTTACAGTAAAGTGAAGTTTCATATAGTGACCCTGATTTTCTCAAGGCTCTACCTTTGTCTCCCTAAACCTCAAGGCTTTCATTGTCTACACACACAGAAGAACCACTTTTAAAAACAACCAGTTGCCAACCAGCTGTTTAAGTGAACTCACCCTCCTGATACAGGAAATACAGAGAGGGATGCTTAATAACTATTATTTCATAGGTACATTGATTTTTTTTCTTTATGAGAACTGCATTGTTGCAGGTTATGTGGTAACAGAAGGTTTTGTGCCCCAGCTCCATTTAGCCAAGTGGACAAAATCATTCTGGTTGGTATCCTGCAATGCTAAATCGTGAAGGACCCCAGGGCATGATGTACTTTGATCCTTTCAGGGGCCTTCATTTTCTTTGGATAGTCATTGCACTTCGTCCCCATACCAAAATAATAAGACGGTCAGAGTAGTGCACCCACACTATTACAAGTGACAGACTATGTGAGGAATTGCAATTGGGTTCCTTCTCTTTCATGACAATGATGGTAACGAGAACTGAAAATGACAGAATACAAATCCATTCTTGTGACAAAGATCATAATAAAAAAAAATGGAAATTGTACAGAAGTTGTTATTCTTAGCACAGGTTTTACATTATAATCCTGTGGTTTGTTGGATGACCAGCCCGGCTTGTGTGCAAATCTTGGTGTTGACATTTGATAAAGACTGTCAGCCACAAAGAAAGCAATCATTTTCATCCAGCCTTAAAGTTATAAAGTTATGTTATACACACAAAGCCAAGAAAACACCAAAGATAAATTTCCTGTTACAAAAATTTACCTTTTCCTTTTGCACATACTACAAGTTAAGGAATATGTCAGACTCTAGTTCTTGATTTTACATCTTGTGGTAAGATAATGCTGCTGAGAGAATATTATTTACTTTTTGCTTCTTTAAATCTATCACCTTAACAAATCATTAACAAATGCTTTGTATCTCATTTCTTTAGGGTTTATTTAAAAAAAGGAGGGAAGGAGAAAGAAGGAAAATTGTAACATAGGAAACAGGAAAAAAAATCCCAAATTATAGAAAGCAGAAAGCCCAGGCAACAGTATTAACTAAATAGTAGTTGCAGATTATATGTTTCTAACACTGCCAAGAATGTTTGTAGTAACTAATTTTTGCATTGTGTGTAATATACCTGAAAACAGAATCTCTTTTTGAGTCTTATGGGTAGGTTTATTCTATTTCAAGTATGTTTTTTCTTCAAGATTATCAGGATGTTTTTTCTAAAGTAGAATTAGAAAACAAATTTTTTTCACCTGGAAAGACTTGTATGGTCTGATGCTGAGTGAAATGAACAGAACCAGGAGAGCATTATACACAGTAACAGCCACGTTGTGCGATGACTAATATTGATAGACTTAACTCTTCTCAGCAATACAAGGATCTAAAAGATCTCCAAAGGCCTCATGATGGAAACCGCTATCCACATTCAAAGAAAGAACTATGGAGTTTGAATGCAGATCGAAGCATACTATTTGCTATTTTTTTTCTTCTGTTGTGTTTTGTTTCCTCTTTCTGGTGGTTCCTCCCATTGGTTCTAATTCTTACAACATCACTAATGTGAAAATATGTTTAACAGGAATATATATGTATAGCCTATATCAGATTGCATGCCATCTTGGGGAGGAAGGTGGTGAGGAAGGTAGAGAAAAATTTAAAATTCAAAAGCTTATGGAAGTGATAGTTGACAATTCAAAATAAATTAATTAAATTTCTAAAGGAAAATATAACAAATTTTTCCTTTTACATAATTGAAGGAGGGCGAGGAGGAGGAGAGAAGAGTAGAGGGAATGGAGACAGAAAAGGATCAGAAATAAAATAATCTCAAAAGCTGTGTGAAAGGAAAAATGACTCACTCATCTCCCTTGAAATGAAATGATGATGTTGGCCTTTCCTTACATGTCTCTGAAAAAAGATCAACATACTTTTCTTCAATCTTCCAACAAAGCATCTTGGAGCTGAGACCAAGGCACAAGTGCAAATTAATGAGAAAGTTGTGAGCAATTGGACAAAGGAATTTAAAATGGAAATGTATGTGGTACCATCTTTAGGTCAGGAACTGACTAGTTTAAGCCAGAAAGCTCTAGAAGGTGGAGGGGAAACAATAACACAACTGTGGCCCCATCACAAAGCTCTTAAGACCAAAAGCCACTTAGCCTATCCATTTACCATTGATTTTATTTTGACACATAATATGCCTCTTGGTGCTGCAATAAAAGAAGCCATGAAATATCAATGGTTAGTTCCAGAGGATGCACATACAAAGCCAGAGCAATGGTGATTAAAGATAAACCTCTCTTTAGGGTGGCTTGTTCATTGATAGCCTGACACTTGTGTGCATGTGTTGTCTGACCTGGTAAATATTTAAGGAACTGATTTTGAGCCAGTTCAGAGCTTCTAGTGAATGGGAGTTATTATAAAGTGAAGATATAGAGGCTGATCTAATTTCACTTGTGTGTTTCGTTACAGAGCATTGCAAGTATGATGAGGGATCATTTGATTGTATTATGGCCTATTAGAGAGCCCCATTTCTATTAGGCACTGTCTCATCTAATTTGATTCAAAACATAAAGTATCTGTTGGGTTTCAGGGCTTCCAGAGGGATTGCCAGCCCTGGAACTTTCAGGATACATTTGATGCCAGGACACCCCAGAGTGATTTGATTGAGGATTTGAAACAAGATGCAGAGAAACTGAACAGAGTTTGGAAGAGAATAAGGAGGAAAATAACATAGAGAGACACAAGAGCAAAAGAGAAATACAGTAGTTTAGTTGGGTCTGTGGGTCTGGTCCTCTTTCCTGGTTCTAGAATCACAAAGGCAGTAATCTCTTCTTCATCATGAGAGGCAGTGAATGAGCTAGGTAAGTAACTGTTTCTACAGGGTACAGTGGAATAAACACTGGCTTGGGAATGATCGGACCTGAGTTGAAATCCTTTCCCTGGTGCTTTCTATGTTGCTTAACTTCCCTATGGCTCACTTTCCCTTCCTACAAAATGAAGAGATTAGCATTTGATGAAAATGATCAGTAACAAAGAAAATCATCATTAAGGTTATATTGCACACACAAAGTCAGAAAACATCAAAGATACATTTCCTGTTATAAAATTAACCCTCTCCCTTTATGCATACTACATGTTAAAGAATACATTCCACTCGATTAATGAGGGTGTACCTTGCGACAAAAATAATACTGTGAGGTATATATCTATTATTTGCTTTGCTTCTTTCTTTAAAACTATTTCCTTAAGACTTCATGAATAAACACCTGGCTGGAGAGAAGAAGTATAACAAGCAGGTGAACTTTCTGATTTCTCCCTCTGCAATTCAGAGGGAGACAAGAGTGGAATTAAGATATACCACAATTTTTGCTATTACTGATATTACTACATATTCTCCTGAACCTAATTAAACTGTTTTTTTAACCACCCTAAGAGGCAGAGGTATCATAGACTCTAAATTTTGAAGGAGTTCCTTAGGGGAACAGGGGCAAAAATAAGAGCAGTAAGGAGGGAAGAAAACAAATATTTATTAAGTGCTTAGTTTCCAGGCCCTCTACTGAGCACTTCACAAATATAATCTCACAACAATCGTGGGAGGTAGGTTCTATTATTATCTTTCTTTTATAGATAAGGAAACTGAGGCAGACAGAGATTAATTCATTTTTCCAGGGTCACACAGCTAATAAGTCTGAGGCCGGATTTAAACTCAGGCTTTCCTGACTCCAGGCCCAATGCTTTATCCACTGCATAATGTAGATGCTTTGGGTAACATTGATATGGTACATGTTGGCTTAGTCTATTCCCATAGCCAAGTGAAGATTCTGACTAAAACTAATCCATCTTTAAACCAATAAATATAGCTGTGACCAGAGACAATTGATGCTTTTGGTGATAGCTCTCAACATTTATTTACCTTCTTCATTCTCTTTGAACTACTGTAGCATTTAACACTATTGATCATATCCTCTATATTCTTTTTTTCTTAATGTCTGAGACACTACACCTACAGGTTCTCTTTCAATTTCCATAGCTGCTCCTCTCTCTCCTTAACTGGTTCCTCAGTTTCTTCCTAATTCTTTATGATGCTCCCAATGGTTCTGTTTTCCCTTGGACTACTAATTTCTGACCCTTGTCGACCTCACTCATCTCATTCACAACTCAATTTCTAGATAGAAGACTCCTAAATCCACACCTCCAGCCCTGCCCTCTCTCCCAGATTATTAAAAGCCACACCTTTCTCATAAAGTCGTTATTCTTTTGTTTTACCCAATTATGTTAGTCAATGACACCACCTTGTCTACAATGTTCAAAAAATGAGTTTTATCTTTGACTTTTTTCCTTTCTCTTATTTTTATATCCCATTACCAAGGCATGCCAATTTTATTTCCATAGTATCCCTCACACACAGCCTCCCCTTCTCTATTTCTCTTGCTACCACCCTAGTACAAGGTCATGCCTAGGCTATCACAATAGCCTTCTAACAGATCTTTCTCATTCATTCTCCTTTCCCTCCATTTCATTCATGGTTCAAGGCACTAGAACTAGTGAGTTACAACATTAAAGTAAGTTTAAGCCTGAAACAGGAAGTATATTCTTTCTTTCTTTCTTTTTCTTCCTTCCTTTCTTTCTTTCTTTCTTTCTTTCTTTCTTTCTTTCTTTCTTTCTTTCTTTCTTTCTTTCTTTCTTTCATATACATTTCTTGCTGGCTCTGGCCAACTTCAACGCATGATTATAGAATTGAGGCCTTTTTTTGTTTTTGTTTTTTATATAAATTTATTTATTTTTAGTTTTCAATATTCACTTCCACAAGTTTTTGAGTTCCAAATTTCTCACCCCTTCCCCCATCCCAAGATGGTATGCATTCTGAATACCCCTTCCCCTGGTCTGCCTTCTCTTCTATCTCTCCCCCCTCCCTTCTCTTATCCCCTTCCCCTTCTATTTTCCTGTAGAGCAGGATAGACTTCTGCACCCCATTTCCTGTATTTCTTACTTCCCAGTTGCATGTGAAAACATTTTTTTTAAAACATCTGTTTTTAAAACTTTGAGTTCCAAATTTTCTCCCTTCCTCCCTCCCCACCCACCCTCATTCAAAAGGCAAGCAACTCAATATAGGTTATACATGTGTAGTTATGCAAAACACTTCCATAGTAGTCATGTTGTGAAAAACTAACTCTATTTCCCTTAATCCTATCCTGCCCTCCCATTTATTCTGTTCTTTCTTTTGACCCTGACCCTCCTCAGAAGTATTTGCTTCTGATTACCCCCTTTCCCAATCTGCCCTCCTCTCTATCACCCCCCTGCTCTCTTGTCCCCTTCTCTCCCTATTTTCCTGTAGGGTAAGACAGATTTCCATACCCAATTGAATGTGTATGTTATTCTCTCCTTAAGCCAAATCCTATGAGAATAAGATTCCCTCATTCCCTCTCACCTTCCCCTGTTTCCCCTCCACTGTGAGAGACTTTTCTCTTTTTTTTGTGAGATAATTTACCCCATTCTACCTCTCCCTTTCTTTTCCAAGTATCATCCTCTCTCATCCCTTAATTTTATTCTCCAGATATGACCCCTTAATCTTCAACTCACCCTGTGCCCTCTCTCTCTCTCTCTCTCTCTCTCTCTCTCTCTCTCTCTCTCTCTCTCTCTCTCTCTCTCTCTATACATACATACATACAATTTTTTTCCTTCAACTACCCTAATATTGACAAAGTTCTCATGAGTTACAAATATCATCTTTCCATGCAGGAATGTAAACAGTTCAATCTTAATAAGTCTCTTATGATTTCTCTTTCCTGTTTACCTCTTCATGTTCCACTGGAGTCCTATATTTGAAAGTCAAATTTTCTGTTTAGCTCTGGTCTTTTCATCAGGAATGCTTGAAAGTCCTCTATTTCACTGAATTACCATTTTTCCCTTGAAGGATTATACTCAGTTTTGCTGGGTAGGTGAGTCTTAGTTGTAATCCTATGTCCTTTGCCCTCTGGAATATTATATTCCATGCCCTGCGTCCTTTAATGTAGAAGCTGCTAAATCTTGTGTTATCCTGATTGTGTTTCCACAGTACTTCTGGCAGCTTGTAATATTTTCTCCTTGACCTGGGAACTCTGGAATTTGGCTACAATATTCCTAGGAGTTTTCCTTTGGGGATCTCTTTCAGGAGGAGATCTGTGGATTCTTTCAATTTCTATTTTGCCCTCTGGTTCTAATATATCAGGGCAGTTTTCCTTGATAATTTCTTGAAAGATGATGTCTAGGCTCTTTTTTTGATCATGGCTTTCAGATAGTCCAATAATTTTTAAATTCTCTCTCCTGGATCTATTTTCCAGGTCAGTTGTTTTTCCAATGAGATATTTCACATTGTTTTCTAATTTTTCATTCTTTTGGATTTGTTTTACAGTGTCTTGATTTCTCATAAAGTCACTGTCTTCCAATTGCTCTATTCTAATTTTTAAGGAAGTATTTTCTTCAGTAATCTTTTGGACTTCCTTTTCCATTTGGCCAATTTTTTTTTAGGGCATTTTTCTCCTCATTGGCTTTTTGGACCTCTTTTGCCATTTGGGTTAGGCTGTTTTTTAAGGTGTTATTTTCTTCAGTATTTTTTTGGGTCTCCTTTAGCAAGCTGTTGACTTGTTTTTCATGATTTTCTTGCATCACTCTCATTTCTCTTCCCAGTTTTTCCTCTACTTCCCTTACTTGCTTCTCAAAATCCCTTTTGAGCTCTTCCAAGGCCTGGGACTGATTCATATTTTTCTTGGAGGCTTTGGATGTAGGAGCTTTGATTTGTTGTCTTCTTCTGGTTGTATATTTTGATCTTCTTTTTCACCAAAGTAAGATAATATAGTCTGACTCTTTTTGCGCTGCTTGCTCATGATCCCAGCCAATTACTTCAGTTTTAAACTCTTTGTTAAGGTAAGAGTCTGCTTCCAATGTGGAGAGTGTAGTGTCCCAAGCTTCAGGGGTTTGTAGCTGTTTTCAGAGATACTTGTAGGGACCTGTAAATTTTCAGTTCTTCCAAGGTGGTATGATAAGGGGCAAGGTGTTTACTCCTTTCCTGGCCTGTGACCACAGGTATTCCTTTCTGTCCTGTAACTGTGAGGAGGGATTCCTCTCCACAGCCACTACAAGCTCCATCACACCAGCGCTCCTCCTCACCCCAGCACTGCTGCCCAGAACTGTGACCCAGATCCACACATGGGCAAAGCAAGAGATTCCTGCCTCAGCACTGGCAAAGAGATCCCTGCAGTCCCTCTCTGATCAGCCACTGGATTCCCCCTCAGTCTGTGGGCCGAAGCTCGGGGAAGCAACTGCCCCCCCCCCCGGCCATGCTCTTGGGGAATGGAGCTGAAACCCCGCCTTCCTCTCTGGCCACTGACAGAAACAGACTTTTCCCACTGACCTTCTAAGTTGTCTTTGGCATTGGTGGATTGAGGAGTCTGGAAACCTCCACAGCTGCCCACGATTCAGTCCTCTGAGGCCTGCTCCAGGTTTGCTGCAGCCTGTGCGCCCACGCTGCGCTGCGCTCCCAGCCCAGCGCAATACACGTTTCTGATCAATCATCCAGGTTGTCTTGGGCTGGAAATGTGTTTCCCTCTCTCTTTTTGTGGGTTCTGCTGCTTCAGAATTTGTTTAGAGCCATTTTTATGAGTATTTGGAGGGATTTGGGGGAGAGCTCAAGCAAGTGACTGCTTTCACTCTGCCATCTTGGCTCCACTCGAATTGAGGACTTTTGCAGGCCATTTAGGTCATATACCTTACCTGAGAGAGTGAGGAATTTCACCTGCAGATAGAAGCATTCTGAGGGAATTCTAACCTGTCTAGCCTTGTCTGACTTTTTTGAAATTGGTAGATTTGTAAAAAAAAACCTCCAATTCCCTTTGTCTGATTCACTATAAAACCACACAAGTCCTAGAATCTGCAAGCCATCTATGATTATTGACTGGATAGACCTTACCCTCTGAAAAGAGTTACATGTACATCCTCATTTTCCCAGGCCACACAAAGTTGACTACTTAGAGGGTGGCAGTAAGATGTCCCAAGAGTGTGTATTTCTGCATTTCCCAAGTTTGGGCTTTCTACTTTTAAACTCAACATGAATTTAGCATTATCAAGGTTTTTCTTCTTGAAGACTTATTCTGACAGTCACACGATTTATATTTATTTGTTCGAATCCTCCAAAGGAGATGGACCTTGTCACCAAATGACAAGGATGAATGGCTCTATGGAAAACAGCGTAAGCTATTACAAATGGCCATGGAAACAGGAACTAAAAACAATATCCACGGAATTAGCAGAAGGAACTATCAGCAAACCTGTGCCATATCACTTATGTATGAAAACCATCATGGTATAGTAGAGAGAATACAGGATGATGATTCAGAAGACCTGAGATCAAGACCACTTCTACCATTTATTAGACAGTGATTAAATAATTAAGCTCTCTGTTCAACTACCATAGGATATAGTACTAGATTTAAGTCCATCATTTTGTGAATGAAAATACTAAGGTCCAGAACAGTGAGTTTTATTCATGGTCACCCAGGTAGAAAATAGCAATTATGGGATTCAAAGCTACTGATCTTCCTACTCTAAAGTTGGTGTTCTTTCCACTATAGAATATTGCTACAACAGGAAAGCAAGCTGGGATTTCTATCATTTGACTTAAGGAAACATTCCCAATCTTGAAAACTCAAGGTATGTTTTCAACATTAATTTTCTTTGAACCTGAGTTTATTCTGATGCTATCTTAGAGCTCAATAAGAAATCCTTCAATCACCAATCAATCAACAAACACTGAATGCCTATTATATGACAGGCACTGAATTAAAGACTGAAAAGAAAGTATTAGCAAAGCAGGCTGGCAGCCATATTTAGCAGTGTTTTTGTGGAAGCCTATTTGTAGGAGGAAACTGTAAGTTCTTGGAATGCCCAGCCAATCACTGAGAGTTACAAAGAGTGAGACATATTCCCTATTCTTGTGAAGTATTTAGCTAAGAAGATAGAACATATATATGTTACAACTAGAGAGTTGCCATATTTGACCAAATGCAAATGCAAAACAAGACTTCTTTCAAAGGAAAAATATGTATATAGAAAGTAAGTTCAATGTGTTAAAAGTATGTTATAGGAGCCAAGAAAACTGTCATCTTTAACTGAATTAAGATAACCATGGTATCCATGATAAGGGAATTGATAGTGCCCTTGCATTCTGTCCTAGTTAGACCACCTAAGGAGTACTGTGTTCAGTTGTTTTATCATATTTTGTCATATCTTATATTCATCATATTTTATTATATTTTAGATGTCATATTTTAGAAAGAGCAGTGACAAGGTAGAGTGAATCCAGGGAAGGATGACCAGGATGATCAAGGGGCATACTATAAGGATCAGTTGAAGGAACTCGGGATGGGTAGCCTAAAAAGGTAAAAACATGACGGGAGGAAGGATAGGATATCTGTCTTCAAGTATGTGAGGGTGTGTAATATGGAACAAAGAATAGACTTCTGCTTGCCCCTAGAGGACAGAACTAGGAGTAATGAGTAGAAGTTGCCAAGAAGTAGATTTTTGCTCCATATAAGGAAAAAAATTCTTAGCAATTCGAGCTGTCAAAAGTGGAATGGGCTCCCTGAGGAGGTTCCTCTTCATTAGAAGCCTTCAAGCAAAACCTGATTACCACTTGTCAGAAATGTTATAGAAGGGATGCTTGGTCATATATGGCTCAGAATAAATGATCTCTGAAGATCCCTCTGACTCTGAGATTCTGTGTGAAGATGGAGATTTTAATATCTGACCTGCCATCCCCCAACTTGTAAGGTTCAATATAGAAAGCCTTTCGTAACTGAAATGCACTACTCAAATATAAGGTGTTACTTTAAAATATTAGATGAGATTGGAAATAATTTTATACAAGTGGGACAACAGACTGTCAAGCTGACTTGGAGCCAGATTACAGAACAGGTGGAAAGGAACATGAAAGTCATGGGCCATATCCCTGCTACCCTCTAGGTCCCTGTCCTCATCTGGCTTGGGGAAATTAGGCTACACATGTAACTGCCTCAGAAGGTCAGTTCTATCTAGACAACAACCAACAGATTGCTTTGACTATCAATCATTCTAGCCTCTGTGGCCATATCATTTCCTCCCTCAAGTCCAAACATGTATGAATCATAGCAAAGAATCAGTGAAGCATTTACCTTGGCCTGCCTACCCCTAATTTGTCTCTACCATGTGCAGACTTGGAAGTGGTGGAAAAGAGAGAAGAGAATAGAAGAGCTTGGAGCTAGAGATTCAGGGCTTGCAAGGTCGCACATCAGTCAACAAATACAGCTGCTCTGGTCCTAACTTACACTGTCATAACCTTACCTCTTTGGAAATTGAACAGAAAGGCTTTTCTCCTACTGCCCTCCAAATCGCAGCTGCATAAATTAAACTTGTTTTGGAGATAGAGCAACTCTGATGTTTCCTTAACCAGCACTTCATTACAGCACTGTGTAGTATGCCAGCTATGTTTTCCCTGGGGCGATCTGGATGAGATCCAAGTGAGGATACCAGACACACACATGCATAATTATACAGGCAAGGAAACAAACCTCATTATCTTCCCAAGGCACAATTTTACCTGCTTTAGTTAATTGTTATGTTTGTGCAGGGAGGAGAGTTGCTTTGTAAAAGACAGGTTTTCAGCAGACTTGTGAAGTAACCATATTCTGTGATCCAGGGTGGACATCAGAGGCTCATGACCTAGCTTAATACAAAGGCATTCACAGTAAGTTGGAGCAGTTTTGACATTACTTTTCCTGAGATGATTAAGCAAATTCTGCATCAGTGCAGAGGTGACCTGTGTTCATACAAATGAAGGTCATAGAAACCTGTGCTATTTGGGAGCTATTTGTCCTCTTGGAATTGGGTTGAATTTTGAATTTTACTTTTGTTTAAAATCAGTACAAGAGTCACTTAAAAACCATGTAGCTGATTCCACTGCCTTCAAACAGTATCCAAACTAAATGTTCTGAAACCAGTGAGATCCAATATAGTTGTTAAAGATTTGGTTACATGATGACATTCACAAGAGCATGGTTGCTAGCACAGCCAACGGACTGTATTCCATTCTCTATTTGAACAGTCTCAAATTTGTGTCTTTCTTCCTAGAATGTGCTATACTTCCTGTCTTCATATACTAAAAAGTAATGAAATAATAATAATTAGACAAATTGAACAACTACCTCACATTGTTATCATGATTTAAAATTTACCTTTCATATAGGTAATAACAGCTAATGACAATAGCTAGTATTACTGTCATTATATATAATATAGTATATATTATAGCTAGCATGTTAAGGTTTGCAAAGTACTTAGCAAATATTATCTCATTTGTTCTTCACCACAACCCTGGGAGTTAGATAATATTAATATTCTCATTTTACAGATGAGGAAATGAAGTCAGACAAAGATTAATTGACTTGGCCAGGGTCACACAGATAATGTGTCTGAAGCAAAATCTGAATGCAAGTCATCCTGACTCCAGGTCCACTGGGCCAGATTCAGCAATTAGGTCTGACACAAACTAGCTATGTGCCCTGGGCAAGTCAATTAATCTCATTGAGTCTCATCAATAAAATTGGCATATAATCTATTTTACAGTGTCACTGCAATGTTTATTTATAAAGAGCTCTGGATTTGGTGTCAGAGAATCCAGGGTTGAATTCCATACTTTGTGACCTTGAGCAAATCCCCTGAGCTCTCTTGGTTTCTGCTTCCTACAAAATGAGAGTGGGAACAATTAACTCTAAGGCCTCTTCCCATTCTAAATCTATGATCCTTTATAAATTAAAGTATTATATAAATATAAGCTGTAATGAAAGTGATCTTGATATCCAGGAACTTTGGATCATACTTCAGGATAATTCAGTGTCTTACACCATTTACACTGTGCATGAATGAATGAACGAGCTGTAACCATTTGTGTATTAACGATATGCCACAGCATGAGTCTGTTTCTTTCTCTCTTTCTCTCTTCACAAAGAAACAGAGCTACTGTTTAGTTTCCTTTTCCCTTCCTCAGAGGGTCTCAGTGGCTTTGACTAGTAGTATACCAATGGGACTATTAGGCTGCAGTCTGATGCCTGCAGAAAGACAAATCCTGTGTCAGTCTCTATACTTCAAAGGTGCACTGGGCTGTTTTAATTCACAGGAATTATCCATTCTGCCAAGGGAGCTGTCCTCATAGAGAGAGAGGCAGTTTGTTATTGCCACATCATTTCCTCAAGGAAGAGCTGATGAGCTGCTCTTTTCACACCATTAATGGGCTGTTTACACCAAAGAGCACAGCTTGCTATGCTATGATTCCATTAAGGAACTCTGTGAAGAGCTCTGGGACTGAACTATCAAGGAGGCCATGTGAAGTGTTAGTTGGGATCCTGTCAAGTCTTCAGGGAATCCTTAATTTATGGGCCACTTTTGACTACAACTGTACCTCTGACAAAGTGAGGCACTTCTACATTTTTTGCACTTCTGTCTAATTGGATGCTAGTACTGGTTTCTGAATTCTTTTCCCAACAAACCATGTATAATGTCTTCCCTATGCAGGTGGCTAAGGTGTCAATGACACATTTGAGAATCAAAACTTGAACATTTCAGAAAATGCTAGTGTTTTGAAAGTGTCTTTTCCTACACACACACACACACACACACACACACACACACACATACACACATACACACACAAATGAAAATTAAAATTGTGACTTCTTTTGTCCTTCTTGCGAAATTTCTAATTTTATGGAGAATGTACCGATATCTATTTCCTTCCTGAGTGGTACTTTTCTTAGGCTGATTTACTACATTAGTTACTTTTTTTCTGCTCAGGACTTCTCTAAAAATCATCATTTATCAAGAACACTGAAATCCTTAGCATATTTTCAAGGCAAAAACACATATAGCAAGATCAATGTTTGGTATATGAGGATGTGAGACTGCAAAAAAGATAAATGATTGGTCCTATATACCCATAAAGACAGTCCCTAACACAGCATGAAATAGATGTCTGGAATCACTGTCGAAATCCAGGAAGATGCACAGCAAAGGTAGACATAGATTTGGGGGAAAGAAGTAAAAAAGGCCAGGGAAAGAAAGGGAACAAGACTTGGGGTT
Organism: Phascolarctos cinereus; assembly: GCF_003287225.1. Classification (NCBI taxonomy): domain Eukaryota; kingdom Metazoa; phylum Chordata; class Mammalia; order Diprotodontia; family Phascolarctidae; genus Phascolarctos; species Phascolarctos cinereus. Next base: position 196,035,942 of record NW_027555847.1, on the reverse strand, counting down.
GAGACAGAAATGTATGGTATAATGGGAAGAGGACTATAACCTAGAGTCAGAAGATCTAATTTTGAATCCTGCCTCTGCCAATCCCTAGCTGTCTCTTCAAATAAGTGACTTATGCCCTCTAAGCCTCATCTTCTTCATCTACAAAACAGGAATGACCATAGTAACACTATCTCATTGGGTTATTGTAAGGAAAGTTCTTTGTAAATAGTTTTTAAAACAACTATGCAAAAAGAGACACAGACAAGACCAGGGCTAGGTATTGACTGTAATTTCTCTGACATAGGGAACTCCCAGATGAGAAAATTCCCTTTACCAATCCAAGTCAGCAATTTATCTGCAACTTATAGTCTTACACAGAGCACCAAAAAGTGACTTACCTAGGATAACACAGCTAGTATATGTCAGAGGCAAGCTCTGAAGCTCCCTCTTGCTGTCTTCAAGGCCAGATCTTGATCTACTATGCTATGCAGCCTCTCACTATGTAAATGAGGTGGTGGTAATGATAATGCTAACACTGATACTGGTGGTGCTGCTGGTGGTAGCAGCAGCTTGAATGTCAGCATGCCATGGGCTTGGAATTGTTTTTCTCATAGGAGAAGTGTATTTTAATAATAGCTAGCATTTAAATTGTACCTGAAGGTTTGTAAAATATTTCATTTTATCTCTACAATATCTCTGGGAAATTGATATTATTATCTCCATTTTTCAGATGAAAAATCTGGGGCAGACAGAGATTATGTCTTATGTCACCAAGGTCATACAAACTACTAATTGTCTTGAATTCAGGTCTTCCCAACTCCAGGTTTAGCATTCTACTGTAACACCTATTTTCACTAATCTATCCATACTCTCTTGAGCACTCCTTTTGTAGAGAAAAGTACAACATTTGCAAGGCTTTTAGCCAGGGTCAAAGATGAGTTCTATGGCCGTGGAACATAATAAATAGAAGAGCTAGTTCAAAAATTCTGACACCTTAGCTGTAGCCAAAAATTAATAATATGAATTTTTTAACTTTATAAATCAAGCATTTTTGTACAAGGACTATGGCTCTGCTAGCACTGCAGACTCCCAAGTCTCTGACAGACCCTTTCTAAATGAAGACTTCATTCATTAATAATTATGTTACTTCACTATTTTGTTCATGAAGAAATCCAAGGAAAAAGAAGGAGATATCACTAAGAGCTAAGGATATGTTAATCAATTGGCTACAAATCCAGTTACCATTTTTTTCTGACCTCCCTGGTCACTACTCCCCTATTTGTGTCATCTTTTCCTATTAAAAAGGCTCTTTGAGAGCAAGAACTCTCTTGCTTGCTTATATTTGTATTTTAGCACTTAGCACACAGTAATAAATACTTTTAATAAATACTTCCATTTGCAGATTTTTTTGCAAATTTCCAAAAACTATTTAATAAATACTTTTTCATTCATTCAAGTTTATCCAAAGAAACAAGTTTTGAAAATTCATACTACTGAATCTCATTCAGTGTTTACAGAGCTATCCTGTATTTACTCAGAAGTGAACTGGTGATAAATAGGTATGGCAAACAATCATTTGCCAATGAGAATTAGTCACCAAGAATTACCAAAAAACAATGTGAGTCTCTTTTCTAGCACTTCTATAGCTAGTGTAAAGGTCAAGGCGAATTTTGCAGTAAACTACAAAGGTATATACTATATGTTTGTTTCTACTAATGGCAAGCAACAGCTATTTGATAGAGTGAATATTGGTCTTCCTCCTAGAAAGGCAGGTGAGAGTAGTGCAGGAATGCTTCTCTACTCTCCAGGTTATCAGGGGAAATAAATGGTTCCTTTAAAGAATGGAAGAAGTGCTTCAAGAGAAAAAATGTATTAAAGAGGCAGAGGGGATTATTAACATGCATGAGAAGGTAGAAGAGTTGAATACAACACAAAAAGAAAGGGAATAAGAAATACTATGGAACACTTGAAATTCAGTAATAGATATGAAACACTACTTAGAGAGGAAATCTGGTGGAGAAAATGGTTTATTATGCTCCAGGAAATGATGTTTTCAATTCAATGGGTGTCAATGAGAGAAGTTGTGCAGGAAGGCTCATAGGAAAAAGAGATGAAGAGTGGTAGTTGGTGACTTATGACCGAGGGACATTGAGACAGTTATTTGTTAACCTGACAAAAATAACAGAGAAATCAGTTATCTTCCCATGTGTTTGGGATGTGATAGCCTCCCTAGACTTGTCAAAACTGAAAATCAGTTACCATAAATGGTGATTCATATAAGGACAAATGATAATATCCATAATTATAAATTATTGTAAATTATTGTAAAAAAATTGTAATTTGCTGTAAATTACATTGTCCTGCTCGGACAAATAACTGAAACCTTAGGGACACAATCAAGGCTACTAATAATTTTTTTCCATCCAAGTTCACATGCCCCCTGAAGTTTATCCGTAGACCTCTTGTGGGTCGATGGACCCCAGGTTCAGAACACTTGCTTAAGAGAAATCAGCTAGGTTGAAACGTAGCTCATCCCATTCCAAAGTAGGCAAACCTACTTACCTAAGTAGACTGCTCTAAAAAGTTGGTAGGCTTTCACCCTTCCCAGGTCCCAAGCTCTATTTATGGTTCTAGAATAAAATCTATTACTATTCAAGTAATTTTGGAAATATCTAGGTAGTAAGGTGAATTTCAGCATAAGAAGAGACATTATCTCCATCATTTTCAAGAATTGCTGGAAGTCCATAACGTCTTTCAAACTGTTTATACATGACTGCCTTTTCCAGGATTCTATTTTTTTTTACCACCTTTCTTATATTTATGACTCTTCTAGTTTCCTTTATTTAAGGAAGTCCCTTTAAAAAAATTATCATGCTATCATGTCTACCAAGTAGCCTCCATAGTCAGGCAAAGTAGTAGAAAGGGTAATCCATTTGTCCACTGTCAAGGCCCTGGAATCCCATTCTATTTAAGTACTGAATTTGACTTTTTTATTGCATATTTGGTCACAGCTTCTTCTCTGCCCCCTTTATGATGAGAAGAGGAATGTCCTTAGACAAGATAAAATTTCCCCATCTGTACTTCATTATCTTTCATTCAGCTAGATTGGAATCCATTGTCAATTGTTAGCCCAGTCTTACATACTCTCTGCCATTTTATTTGTTCATTTTTAAATGACTGAGATATAGCTCCTCAGCTCACTCTTAAGAGCTACATCTAACTGCTAGGGGGGGAAAAAGAATGAAAGAAAGAAAAACCCTTTATCCACTCCTTTTTTGTTAATGAGTAGTAAGCCTATCTAATTAAGAAGCCTTTCACTGTTAAATGCACTAGGCAAAGCCTCTGGAGAGCTGCAAGGGGAGGGGGAAATTCCAAGAGTGAGAACCCTCTTTGGTGATTGCTAATTTTAGAAAGATTAATGCAGCTGGGCAATTCTTTACAATTTGCTTATCTGATACTTTTTTTTTCTCAAGATCTGCAAACTTAGCTGCTTTGAGAGTAGTTCCCTTATTTTACCTCCACATTTGGAGAGCCACCGGTAGGGTTGCAAGCTGGCCAAATAGTTCATGTGACACAATAGTAACTTGTTCATTCAACTTCTATGCATAAATTAGCCTGTGAATTTTATCTGTAAACCCACTCAACTTTCATGGCATATATGTGATTGCCAGTATCTTTTGAATAACTGATAAAATCATTGGATCAATCATATCATACTTCCAATTAGGTCAGTGATGATCATTCCCGCATTCCAATCTCTAACATCATAGATGTGGGTATTCTTTTCCATCCATGAAGATCATAGCCCACCCATGCCTGCCCACTCCAACACTAAATGTCCTATGTCTCAATGTAGACTACCACTTACCATCTTAAAATATTACATAGCATCAAAAACTATCCTTAAATCAATTTTGTAAAAAATTTCGAAAGGCATTAGGTTTATGAAAAGTTCATTGAATGATGAACTTCAATCCAAAATATGGTCTTCCTATCTGGTTTCTTTGCTTTATTTCTAAAAGGATATCACTAAAATTTGCACAGATCTAAACATATAATTAATCAGCATTTTTACAACAAAAGAGTAAAGAATCACCCAAGATGTGTGATATGGAGAGATAGAGATAGCTATCTATATTTATTTACACACACATATATATATATATGTATATATAGTATGTACATACATAAATATGCTTACAACTATATTAATACATTTGGAACATCCTGTAAATATACATAACATGTATATTTACATATATACAAATATACACACTGTGTAGACATATATATTAAAGGAAAATATCTTATCATTATTATTAATACTGTTTGAACCTTTATGTGACTAGCTTTATGTGGCTAGAAAATTGTCTAACCCAAAACTTACAATAAAGGCCAGGCTGACCTCAGAAACTCTCCAGGGATGGCTGCAAGGAACACTAAATCCCACCAAAGTCTTGTTTTGGGTCCACCCAAAGCTTCTATTTTGGGTTCACCAAATTTGAATATTTATACTTATCTGATGATATGTTGTTGTTGTTCATACTTCATTTGCAAAAATTTATTTTATTTTATTTTGCTAGGCAATGGGGTTAAGTGACTTTTCCAAGGTCACACAGTTAGTAAGTGTTATGGTCTTCCTGACTCCATGGCCAGAGCTCTATCCACTGTGCCACCTAGCTGCCCCCATACTTCATTTTTGAAGAAGACCAATCACATCACAGGTGATATCTTGACTTGCTTATGAATTAGATTTAAGTGAGAGAGAGCTGCACAAAGTCATCAGTCTTACTCTTTCTTCCAGGTCATCAAAGTCTAGTGGCAAGAAAAAAGTCAAGATGACTGGCAATGGCACAGGATGCAGTGGATGACTTTAGCATCTTCTATGCTTGACCAAGCTCTAAGTGCTGCATGGCACCTGCTTTAGCCTCCCTTATGGCCATTGAAACCAACTGTTCTTATCCACCCATTCTTCCAAGGAAAGTCTTCACATGCTTGGAGTAGACATCCCCCTAACTCACCAACAAGTCTGAAGCCTATTGGTTACCCTCAACCTCATTTAGCCTGTCTGCTGAGGTAGTTTAACAGGGTATGGCTGTTGTGCATGCTACAGTTTTTTGGAGCCACAGGTGAGAGTGGGGTGAAGGTGGATCCCAAAAGTTGATGAGCAGTCTTGAAAAGAGCTGGCAAGCCCTCACACTAGAGGTACTAGTCCTTCCTAAACATTCCATACATACCCCACCTGCTGACTTGCCTGCTTGTGCATAGCCAATCAGGCAAATGTTCTTGATCCTTTGATCTCCTTACATTATACAATACTGTAACTTCACAAAGACTAAAGAAGGGAACCATATTTTCTTCTAGCTCTCTCCTTTTCCAAATGACCTAATAAAATTCTTTCTAAAAACTATTTCAGGTGTAGGGGTATGTTCTCTACTGACAACTAACAGCAATATATAAAACATGTTACATACATATATGTGTTTATGCTTATAAACATATGCATGTTAGCCCCAATCTACTTCTGCTCGTGGTCCAAGAACATGGCCCAAGGAATAACTTGGATACTGGAAAAGTTAATATTTTCAACACTGAGGAAGTTTAATCTCCACTTGGAGTAGCTGGGTGGCACAGTAGATAGAGCACTGGGCTTGAATCAAGAAGACTCATCTCCCTGAATTCAAATTCAGCCTCAGACGGTGACTGGACAAATGACTTGACCCTGTTTGTCTCAGATCCTCATCTAAGGATCAGCTGGAGAAGGAAATGGCAAATCACTCCAGTATCTTTGTCAAGAAAAGTGCAAATGGCGTAAGGACGAGTCAGACACAAATGAAAACAACTGAACAGCAATCTTCGCTTGATTCAGCACAGCCAAGGGAGAATGCAAGACCTTTGGATCCCCAGCACCTCAGACTAACTAACAGTCTCACAGAGATTATATCCTACCCTCTCCTAGACACCTCATCCCCATTGCATTCCATGTCATAAACCATAATCCTTTTATTTACTATATAAATTATTATTCTCTTCCCTTTCTTATAATAGAGACTGATGCTCATTTGACTGTAGGAGATTATCTCATAATAAGTTCATGGAATACATTGTCAGAAGAATTCTTAGAAGTGTAGTAACATACACATTAGGGACTTTTGGATCAGGATCCATTCTTCAGGGTCAATAGGATACCAACTATGATTTCTTTCTCAGAGTTTGGAGAAGTACATATACCAATGGAATCTTGGTGTTGCTCAGTAGAGGAAGATTATTTATTATTATTATGTTGTATTTCCATGTAATGTATATAATTTATATTATTTCAATAGCTTATATTAATGTAAATTACAGAACATGAAAAATAAGTATTTAAAATTCAACCAGTATGCAAGAACTAGTCTTATTACAGAAAAGTACAACTTTTAAATGAGCTCCTTTGCCTTCATCCTTACTCTAAGCAATGCTTTAGTAAGCTAGCCACTAGGGACACCCCTGCCCTGAAGAATTAGCTAGGGAGATCAAAGTGAAAGCTGCAAACCATGCAGCAAAAATGTCTTAAGGCAGCATGGTGCAATGGCTAGATTGGTGAACTTGGAAGACAGGAAGATCTGAGATGAAGCCCTGCCTCTGCCACTTACTAGCTTTATGACCATAGGCAAATGGCTTAACTACCCTAAACTGCAATTTTCTCATTTATAATATAGGTATAATACTATCTAGAATTCTTTCATCACCTTGGTCTTATTACAACTCTCCAGTAAAATAATATGTGCAAAATATTTTGAACATTTTAAAATACTATATAAATATCCGTTATTATTACAGAGAACTGGCAGGAGGCTCTCTTACCCTTTGTTGTTATCCATTCAATTCCTCAAATTGTCTGTTTCCTTTCCAGTGTTTCTATTGTCTCTATCTCTCATGATTAATTGTTGTAATAATATTGATAATAATAACTACTGACATTTATATCGTACTTCAAGGTTTACAAAGTGCTTTCCTCACAACAATTACGTGTGGTTAATAAAGATAATTATTGTTACATATCCTTTTTATAGATGAGGAAACTGAGTTTCAAGAAGTTAAGTTAATAAATGTCAAAGGCAGGATTCAAAATCAGGTTTATGGTCCAGGTCCAATCCTCTTTTCAAAACGTGATTGCCCCGTGCCATTGTTTTATTCTCTGGTTACCTGAGCCTCCGTTTCATAATCTGTAAAATGGGAATATTAAGACCCACATATTAAGTACCAAGTTCACAGGATTGTTGTGAGGTTCAAATGAAATATGTGTAAAGTGCTTTGTAAACCTTAAAGCTATATGAAAGTTAACTATTATCATTAGCTCTTATTGCCACAGGTAGTCAATGATGAGACTTATTCTACAAACTGGTGCCTGAAATATGAGGGATTTTGAGTCTGTACATGACCTAGATATTCTAAGAATGAAGGTTTGTGAAGGCCTACTGACATCCCTGACAAAGCATGTAGAAGCTTTTGGAAATATTCAAAACCACTAGTTCAATCTTGTTTAATAGGAGTGTAACAGCTTCCCATCCCCACCCTATCACACCTTTCACAACATGCTCAGTTGACATTCCTGATGACCACATGGTAACTTGGGGGAGGCAGGCTTCTGGTCATGTATCAATGGGTTGAGTGCCCTAATGGGTTATTGAGCCTAAACAATATATACTAAAGAGGCAATTTGTCCTCAGGTTGCCCTCTTCCTTCCTCCTTCAAAGTGCAATACTGTCCTGTGGAGAGAAATGATCAGAAGAAGAGTAGCTAGAGAGAAACGTGTTGGAGTCCAGTTTAGATTCCTTATATAGGTAATCCATGCAAGCAATTCCTTAGTCATTAAGCATTTATTAAGTACTTATTATTTCTATACACTGTGCTAAGCACTGGGGGCACAGAATTAGGCAAAAAAAAAAAACAGTCCTGGACTAAAGGGAGCATACATTCTAACTAGAGAGACAACATGTGCATACCTAGATACAGACAAGATATATACAGAATAAATGGAAGGTAATATGAGGAAGAAAGGCATTAGCAGAGATAAGAAAAGTCTTCTCACTGAAGGCAGGCTTTGAGATGAGTCTTGAAAAGGAGGCAGGGAAGCCAGGAGGCAGAGGTGACCTTATTTTAGAAGGATTGGAAAGAGATGTAATGATGGTGGTAGACAGGAGGAAGGAGAATAGAATTCAAAGGCAGGATTATCATTATGCTAGAGAGAATATGTAACTGGTACATGCAGTGATATGGTTAGCATAGTGCCTGGCACATAGTAGGCACATAATAAATATTTATTAATTGATCGTTTGCTACATTCAGCTTGCTGGGAGGTACTGCTGAAGACTTCACTCCTTGCTGATATGCTGTGAACACACATTGGGAAACACAATGATTGTGAATTGAAGGCTATGAAATGCCATTATACAGGTAAGTTTGTCACAAGCAACCAATAAAATGCTTTTAATAATTGTAGAAAAGGTGTTAACATTGCAATGAGCAGAAACCAGCAGAGAGCCATTGAAGCAAAGGAACAGGAGTCACTGAATTGCCCTATGGGAAATCATGCTGCTGTTCTAGCATACACAGAGAGAGAGTACTTAGGTGGTAGATTTGATAAAAAAAAAAAGAACAGTTATCATTGATGGTGTACATAAGTCTGGTCATAACCCATAAAGCAGAATTGGTATAACTTTGTAGAGAATTTACTCAAGCAAGTCTGCAAAGGGTACAGCTAGCTGTATCAGTGTGAGTAACGCAGACATTTTTCACTTAGGTTTTCTTTGTTCTCCATTTTGATGCTGATCAAAGTTATTTTTAAAACAAACATTTATTGAGCACATCCCACGTACCTGGCCCTGGAGCAGTCATTATGAAGGATATAAGAACTATATGTACAAACAAATATATACAGATATGGTCTGTAACCTAAAGATACTTACCATATGATTGGGAAGCTTATAGTCTATTTAGGTGGCACAGTGGATAGAGAGCTGGGCCTGGAGTCAGGAATACCTGGGTTCAAATGTGTTTTCAGACACTTATTATCTGTGTGACCCCGACCCTGTATGACCTGTCTGCCTCAGTTTCTTCCTCTGTAAAATGTGTATCATATTAGTATCTGCCTTGTTAGATTGTTATAAGGATCAAATGAGATAACATTTGCAAGGCACTTAGCACAGTGCCTTGCACATAGTAAGTTCTATATAAATGCTAGTTATTATTATTAATTATTATGACTAACTTACTATGCCCCTCCTCCAAAAGTTTGGTAGTATGATTGTAAAAAACTATTCATAGATTCAGTGCTGAAAGGGACCTTATAAATCATCTAATCTAACCTCTCATTTTATAGATGAGAAAACTGAGGCCCAGAGAAGGGTTATGTGACTTGTCCTAACACATAATAAGTGGCAGAGTTTTCAAGCAAAGGAAAAAGTAAAAGAAATCCTAAAGATCATGAAATAAGAACTAGCAACATTAGGAAAGGAACTTATTGGGAAATGTATGCGAAGTTTCACTTTTTCTCTGTATATACATGAAGTAATGGAGAGCTTTATACTGTGTCTACTCAGGAATTCTACCCATTGCTTTCCACCTTTTTGCTTCCTCATTGGCATCTAGGCTGCTTTCAACCAACAACAGCTATTAAAACAGAGATCAAGTAAAATAAGCCCTTGAAGACTATTTATTGTTGATATCACCATCTATTTTTCCCTTGCAATTTTTCTTCCTGTACTCTTTAAATGCCATGGGATCTATTTGTCTTTCTACATTATTTCTGTTGTTGGCCTACTATGTGGAAACCTTGTATATGTAAAGGTTTACCAACTACCCCTCAGTAACTTCTTAAGTAGACTCTGTTGCCACAGCTTGGTATTACACAGATTCTTCTGTGCCAAGGTTTTAATATATCTCATCATTTTTCCAAGGAGCAAAGGGAAGAGGCCAGACTGTCAATTTCATCAGTACAGGTCATTCTCAGAGCAGAAATTCTCTCCATTGATGCAGATCGGCAAGTCTTCTGTAACATAGTCTTAGGAAAGTGCCCAGGGACACTGAGTTATTAAGTGACTTGCTCATGGTCATACAGCTAATATTAATCAGAGGCAGGACTTGTACCCATATCTCACTGACTCCAAAGCAGGCTCCCAATCCACTACATCATGCTAGATGTAAGCTACTTAAAGATGGGGACTGCTTTATTTTTGTCATTGTGTCTCCCACACGTAGCTTAGTGCCTGGTACATAGAAGGGGCTCAATAAACCCTTCCTGAGTTGATTTTACAGAATAGGAGTTAATCCTTATTTCCCAGCTCCAAAGCTATAACAAAGTTCTGCCACATCTTAAACTATAATAAATATTTAACAATGATAAAAAATGATCATCTGTTGTGATCTTTTACACTGAAGTGAGACAGCATAGACAAGGCATAACTCCTTGGCCATCAATCTGTTTAGATTTATTTTTATTTACCTGTTATCTACTAACATAGATAGTGAGGCAGTTTTCTATCATTTTTAAGTGGGTGATAGAATATCAGATTGACTCAGATTTCTCCACCACTATCTTTTTTGCGAATTTTCTTGGCTGGCACTCTGATCTCCTTCCCAATGAATCTACTGAGATGTTACTCAGGATTAGTTGTCATAAATGTTGGTCTATAACTCCATATCTTGTTAAAGGGTAGGGTTTTTCAACTCTGGTGGGTCTTTGGCAGAAGCTTCTAAATATATCAAAGTGAGTAAGCTATTCACATTCTAAAATCCATCAAAATAAATTTCCATCAATAAAATGTCAGATAATATGCTATTTATGAAGTGTTGCATGATGTGTTACTGCTGTGTGTGTATGTGTATAGAAAGTGTAAGTCCATCCACAGATTGTCAATGATCAGCTTTCCTAATCAATGGTTATTATTGAGTTGATGGCATATCCAAATGGCAGTTGAGTTTGACAAAGTTGTAAATTGGGCTTCTACCTATTCTTTGATCTCAAGGAATAATATATGGTTTTTTTTTGCTTTTTGGTGAGGCGGTTGGGGTTAAGTGACTTGCCCAGAGTCACATAGCTAGTGAGTATCATGTTCCTGAGGCCAGATGTGAACTCAGGTCCTCATCACTTCATCCACCTCGCTGCCTAGCTGCCCTGACACTGCACCTTTTAAATTACATCCTCTAATTGTGATGCTCACATTTACTCCAAATCAAGAAGTCTGCTATTTTCCCAGGTGTTAGATCCAGGACACACTAGACAGCTTCCCAGGAACTGTCAAACCTGATGGCCTCTGGCAATTCATATAACTACAAATGATGCTGCCAGATGCCTGGCAAGCATTCTCAGACATCAAAAAACCGCGGACATGAAACTGAAGATGTTATAGAGAGGATCAGGGAGGAGTATATATTTATTACTCACTCCTGTTGATTAAAGATAGAGGCTTCAGGTAAGAAAGGCAAACTTAGGAGGCGAAGAGCTTATTAAGAGGATGGTGTCTGAGAAAACAGGATTCTAAATTGTAGCTTAAAATATAAAAAATGATGCAATTTTGTATCTAAGAAAGGCTGATAAGAGTATATCTACCTGGAATATACCTGGTTTTTTAAATGAAAAAGGACAGAGTTTGGGGGAAACTGCCTACATATATCTGCTAAGATAGATACAAGACAAAGTATGTTATAGTATAACCACCTCCTCCTCCTGGATACTCTCCTCTCTGGATTTCATTGACAGTGTTCTCTACTGGTTCCTCTACTATTTGTACTGGGACTCTTCTCAGTATCCTAATCTCAGGGCTTATGGAATATTTGTGGGAGGTGCATTTGTTATTGTTGTCAGGAGTTCATTGAATCATAGATTAACAGCTGGAAGGGGCCTCAGAAGTGATCTAATCCAACCTCTACCTTACAGATGGAGAACTGAGGCCCAGAGAGAAGTGGCTTGCTCAGGGTCACACAAGTAGTGTCTAGTCTCCTGACTCTTTAGTGATATTCAAGATGAACAAGAAATTCTTAAGGAAAGAAATTCAACTTCATAGGTATCAATGAAACTTCATGGGATTAGGCTCCTGACTGGAACACGGTTCTCAAAGGTTAAAGCTTATTTAAAAGCAATAAAACAGAGCAAAGAGAAGTCTGTTTTGCATTTAATATTAAGATTATACATACACGAAAAGGAAGGGATAAAAGGAACAAGCATTGATTAAGTGCCTACTATATGCCAGGTACCATACTACCCAATTTATAAATACATTTTATAAATAAATTACACTTGATCCTCACAACAATCCTGGGACGTAGGTGTTATTATTATCCCTATTTTACAATTGAAAAAATTAAGGCAGACAGAAGTTAAATGACTCAAATTGAATTCAGGTCTTCCTGACTCCAGGCCCAGTGCTCCATCCATGATTCATCTCAGAATTTCATGATGCTTGACAAGAAAACGCGAGTTTTGATTAGTGGCCTCTCCCTTATTTTTAATTGTGGGTTCCTAGTAAAAAAGAATGCTATGAAGGGGATGGCCTCTAAAGTTCCTTGAAAATCAAAGATTTTGTGATTCCATGACTATTATTCAACTCATATCTCTGTATCTTGTTCACAAAATTACCAGGAAGAAATCTGTCAAATGCCTTGCTGAAATACAGATATTATGACTATGTCCTTGACATCATCTAACAATGCAGTAAACCTATGATTTTCTATAATCCCAGAATCTCCATGATTACTGATGTCCTCCTGGAAAACTGGAAAAGAATGTTATTTAGGATAAATGCATCATATTGAATTGGCCCTATTTCTTCATTATAATATTCATATGAAAATTATATTTTTGTTTTGTAGGGCTTTGAGTTCATCTATTCCTGGTGCCTGATCCTACCTGCCTTCCTTCAAGGCCACGATATCACCATTTCCTACTGTGGGAAAGATTGAGGCAATAATCTAAGGATCATTTTAACACCAGTGAAAGCTAATGCAATGCACTGCGACCCTGGGATTGGGTGCTTTGTACTATTCAAAAAGGAAAAAAGTCTTTGTCTTAGAATTAGCCTACTTTTCTTTTTTTACTTTCTTACTTCCTTCACTGGTAATTATGTGTTTGTGGGCTGCTTCATTCTGAGAGGTATCTGTATATTAAGAAAGAAGAAGAAAGATGGAATAGGAAAAATCCCACAGAGAAATTATATAATTTCCTATTCAGCTTTCTCTGGAGGTTTTGCCTAAATAAACATATACAACATAATTAAGGCTTTCAGGTTCCATTTAAGAGAAGACTAGAAAGCTCAATTGCTTTGTTTTCACCCTCCCCTCACCCCAGGACTCCAGTTTGTTTTTGTTTTTTTTAATTGTTGCCATTGTTATTTCTCTGAAAAATGTTACTAATTAGGAATTTCCTATACACTAAAGTGAGGAAGGCAAAGCTGTACATGCACCTTGGGTCTACCATTCACATTGTGCTAAAACTTCCAATGCCTCGAAAAAAGACTGAGCTTCCTATAGTCTGTTACTGTATAGGCCTACAAAATCCAAGCAGCGCTTTCCAGATGTGTCAACTTGTCGGGATGCTCTGAGTCCAAAAGGATCTCAAAATCATTGCTAGACACCAGAAAGAATTTGCCCAAATGAACAGCTGCTAGGTTGAGGGAGCAGTGGACAAGCTGACAGCCAGAGCAGCCAAAGCAGAGTGGGCTAACAGCTGGTGGGGGAGACTAAACCGTATTGCAAGAAAACTAGCATAAAAAGGAGAGACTGAGAAAAAAGCCTGCAAGCTATATTGTGAAATGTGACATCAAATTCTCTTTGAGAATTATTTCCCTGGGTAACAAGGTCAAGTACTACCCATGGAAAAGTCTCTCCTTGGGCTAGGAAATAAGAAGATGAGATTGTCTGCCTGTATCATAGGAAGTGTTAGAGCCTAGCTGCTGATTGAGCCAGGAGAAAACTAGGAGCTGTTTTACTACTCAGTCAAAGGTGCTGAGATCACAAGTTTTGCAGAGTACAAGACAGAAGCACTGGCTCTTTTGAAAATAATAATCAATAACCATATTTTAAGTTTGTGTAGTACTATAAACTTTAACATGTCATTTTCTTATCCTTTATACTATTTTGATGGATCTCTGAAATAAGCCTGTAAGGTAGGTAGGCATATTAGTAGGTAGCTACTAGTAGGTGGCTGGAAGACCTGAGTTCAAATCTTGTCTCATTGTGTGACCCTTGTCAAGTTACTGAACCATTCTCTGCCTCAGTTTTCTCATCAGCAAAATGGGGCTAATAATAACATCTATCTCCCTTTGTTGTGAGGGTAAAATGAGGTATTTGTCAAGCATTATGCAAACCTTAAAGCATTACAAAAATGGTAGCTATTATTATTATCCCCTTCCTATAAATGAAGAGATATTCCCAGAAACGTTCAATAGAGGAACATCAAATGTGGGTGAAAATGTAGCCCAGACCACATCTGGAATTCCAGTGCATTTACTGCTCAAGAAAGAAACTGGCAAACTAGAATGCATCCAGAGAAGGATAAAGAGGAGGAGGATGAAGGATCTACAAACCATCATATGAAGACTATAATTGAAAGTAACGGGGATATTTGCCATGGAAAAGAGATGAAACGAGGGAGAGAAACAACGGCTTCCTTCAAATATTTGAAGGTTCATAATACAGAACACAAAAGCAGAATTATTCTTTCCTGCTTTAGAAGGCATAAATAGATAGCCAACAGTGGGGCAGGCTGTCTCACAAAGCAGTGAACAGCCCCTAATTAGAAGGGTTCAATCAGAGGCTGGGTGACCATGTGTCTGAGATGTTTTAGGATATTTTCTTGCTTTGAGTGAGAGGTTAGAGTGGATTGCCAAGGTTTCTTCCAACCTTATGTTTATATAAATAAGCCCAGAAGAGTACTGATTTGGCTGGGTATGGTGGTATACACCAATGGTCCCAGCTACCAAGGAGGCTGAGGCTGGCCAATATCAAATTTGTGAGTCCTGAGCTGCAGTGGGATGTGCTGCTTAGGTTTTGCCCTTAGTTCAACATTTATATGGTTAGTACCCAGGAGCACAGGCCACCAGATGGACCAATAAGTGGCCAACAGCCTAAGAAAGGGTAGGGAAGGCAAGGCAAGGCAAGGGAAAGGAAGGCAAAGAAAGAGCTGATCTGGAATTTAGAAGACCTAGAGTATAGTCCTGCCTCTTCCACTAACCAGTTATGACCATATACAAGTCACTTAACTTTTCCAGGCCTCACTTCGGTCAAATCCAAAATGAAAGGATGGATGAGATGACCTATAAGTCCCTTCTACCATCTATATCCTAAGATCCCATGCTGTGACCAAAGTCGTGCTGGTTGCTGACAGAGCCTGCTTTACAATAGAATCTGGGTTGCCTAACATTTGGTTCATGTGTTTTTCTATCCTACCTTTCTGCTTCGGGAATATATTAGCCTAAGGCAATTAATATCATATAGGACACTTCACTTGTAGGTTTTAGAAATCTGAAGTAATCTTAGAGAACATCTAGTTATTTTACAGATAAACTCAGGGCCAGGGAAGCTGAATAACTGGTTCAAGGTCATGTAAGTAGGAAATAGGAAAACCAGGATTTGAACCTAGTTCTTCCGATTCCACTGGACCACCTAGCTGTCATAGAGAAAATAGTATTGTTCTGAATGTTAGCTATCTAGCAATTTTTATCATAGCAGCATATGGAAGAGGAAGGCACTGGATGGGAAGGCATGGAAGGGTTTTAATGTGCACCATTGCAGGGAATACCAACACTGATAAGATCAAAAATGTTTCCAAGTATATGACAATTTCCTATATTTTAGGATTCCAGGTACATGTGGGCAAGTTGTATATGCACAAAACAAAATAAAAACACAGTTAGGTGATGCTAATTCATCTATGTGTTTCCCACATATCCACATTTATTCAGTGTAAAAATGGATTCCAAACTCCTAAAATGAATAGGTCACAGTAAAAGATGCTGGATGTTTTTACACTCTACATTCTTTCTCTGTACCCCCAATACACATATATGCAAATAAACACACATGTTCAGGGATTTTTTACACAGTAGTCAAGCTAAGACTCTAATCAACTCCCAATCACCAGGAGAAAATTCCCATCAATACCTTCCTCCCCTGATATACCCAATAATGGGGAATATTCTCTATCTTCTTAAGGTCTGAGCAGTAACGAGACTCTATCCTGCCTGATACCTCAATCAACTAGAGAAAGAGGGATAAACCCAGGATGCTCTCACCTAATCAAATCAATCAATGGCATTTGTTAGAAGTTTGCTTTGTTCCAGGTCTATGCTTGGTATAAGAGATATAAAAATAAAAAATAAAATTATCCTTGCATTAAAAGAACCTAACTTCTAGCATGGGAAACAACACAGACACGTAGAAATATACACAGTGAATATAAGATCCTTTTGCAAGGAAGAGGTACCGGCATCTAGGGGCACCAGAAAAGGCCTCATGCAGGAAGTAACACTTTATTTGAGTTTTGAAGGAAGTTAAGCTTTATAAGAGGTGGAAGCAAGGAAGGAGTGCCCTCTAGGCATGGGGAAAAGCACACAGAGGAGTGGGAGATTATAATTTTCCCTATGGGAAAAATAACAAAAAGGCCAATGTGAGGGAATGAAACTGGAACTCTCTGTGAGGGAGCTTCCTCTACCAGTGGAGAACAGTACCTTCTCTGAAACCTATAGTCTTAAAGATTTGCCTAGAACATTGAAAGGTGAAGTTACTTGCACAAGGTCACATCTTCTAGATGTACCAGAGCCAAGATTTGGACATAGGTGTTCCTGATTCTGAGGTCAGCTCTCTACCCTACACCAATGGCATCAAACTGAAATAGAAAGAGGGAACCACTAAACACACATAAGGATCCCTATGGGCCACATACTGACTTAGAAAACCATTCCTTAGCATTATCTGTGTTCTATTGTCTTTTTATTTCCTTTGTTAAACTATTTCCCAATTACATTTTAATTTGGTTCTGGCTGCACTGAGAAGTGCTACGTTTGACACTTCCATGCTATACTACATGTAATGAAGGATAATATGAAAGAAGACTGGAAAGGTAGGTTGGAACCAGGTTATTTTAAGGCCAAACCAAGGACTGTCAACTTTATCCTAGAAATGATATGCAGCCACTAGAGTTTTTTGAACCAGGAAGTGATATGTTCACCAAAGCTGGCAAAGTTCCATACTAAATGTCACCCAAGAACTCATCAGTTCAAGTACCACCAATCTACACTCTCGTAAATTGACTTGTCATAAAGTAAATACACAATGTTCCCCTGTTAGTATTCAGTTATTAACTATCAATGGCACCCAAGGGCAAGGAACAAGCAAATTGATGAGGCCTCTTTGAGCAACTAGGATGGTTTATGAGAAGATCTTATACAGAACTCAGCTTTTTGCTATGGGCACAGGTTTTGAAGTTGAATGTTGTCTGCCAACAGAAATCATAATAAATTCTTATGTGCTTACATTTCCAAGTAAGAGAGATTAAGATAGACACAGCATGTTAAAAAAAATGGTAAATTCTGACTTTTACTTTGTTTCATTTAATTTCATTTTGATTCACTTTCCTTTGAAAAGAAGCCTGGCATAGAAGACTTCAGGTCAGAATACCTGGGTTCAAGTCTCAGCTCTACCTGTCACAATCTCTCTGAGCCTCAATTATCACTACAATGAGTTATGAATATTTTTAACACCTACCTCCTAGAGTTGTCATGAAGGAAGCACTATATAAATGTGGGCTAGTATTATTTAGTCCCAATCTGTTACCTTTCCTGACCTTGAAGTATACGGGTGCCTGCCATATCGCGTATCATATAAAAGCAATGCTGCTCTCAGAATGGGCTTGAAATTGTCATTTCAATTGTGTTTTCCTTCCATTGATTGCTTGAAGTTCATAGGGCTTCTTAGTATGCAAATAACAAAAATGGGCTCACTTAAACTTGAGATATGCTTAAGGAAATGAGCCATCCTACACCTTGCTTTGTTAATACGTGATGGAAATAGTTAGCAAGTTCATTATTGAATGTAAGCAGATTCACTTGATTAGAAGAGACTGGAACTTATTTTGTACTTTTCTACAAATTCTGGTGAGAATGTTGCAAGTGATTTTTAAAAAGTATTAATTGTAGAAAGTGTCGCCCTGAATCCAATTTAACCTGTCTTCTTGAGTTGCAATATTTTCCAGAAGCACTGGACCCTGAGTATGCAGGAGGCTCTGAATGTACCAATGACAAAAACTCCCTGAGCTTTGTTTTTGCACCCCAAGCTGCAACTCCTTTGTCTCCTTGGAAGGCAAGATAGGTGCCAGCCAGTCTGTACCAGTCTGGGATAATGCTTGTGCATGTCGGGTCCTTTGCAGATAAGCAGACTCTCCTATCTTCATAGTCTAGCAGTTTCCAAGGGAAAGAATGTGACTTTTGCCATCACCTTGCTCTTCCCCGTTGGGAGGGGTTTTGTCTTTTTTCCCACCTTTGCTGCACCTTTTCCCTCCCATGTCATGCACCTTCCTAGTATTCTCTCCTCCCTTTGGCCTATTATCATTAAAAATACAAACTCCTGTAAGGATTGTAAACTCTGCTCAGGCTTTGATTTCCACATACATGTTTGTTCCTCTTACAATAAACCTTGTTTTCATGTTAAGTTTGATGAAGGTGTGATTTCCGGTTCATAAAAGTAATGGGTGTTTTGGTATTTTTTAACTAGACCTATGATTTCACATGGTCTGCAACTTACTGTTTTACAGAGTTGCCTAAGACACTGAAAGATTAAATGACAGCCTGTATGTGTCAAGGGTTAAACTTGAACCCAGGTCTTCCTGAATCTGAGGCTGGGTCTCTATCCACTACACCACACTAGAGGCTATGGTTATATAACATACCTTTGGAGATGCATAATGGAAGGAACCTTCTCACTAACTAAACACACACACACACACACACACACACACACACACACACACACACTTCAGAACAGGTACAGATATCCTCTGACTGCTTTTACTTTGAATCTGAGAATTCTTTAAATTGCCTTCTAAGCCAGACCTCCATGGTTATATTAAAAGGGGAGCAATTTCTACCCAACAGGCCTTTTCTTCATGCTTGCCCCTTTTGTATATCCTAGGCATTCAATGTTCCCTATAATTTGATTGTAATCTCACTTTCCACCTTTATTTTTTCCCATTATCCCCCCTCCATTCATGTCCTCATGCTGAAGCCAACTGGATTATTAGCCATCTCCAAACATATCTTGCACTTTTCTGCTACCATATCATTGCTGTTCTTTCCATATAAAATATCTCCACCTGTCTCTGCCTATTGAAATCCTAAGCATCCATCAAGGTTTGGCTGAAATGCTACTTAATCTATAAAGAAAACTTTGACTTCTCTCAGAAATGAATTCTTCATTTTCTGAACTGTCACAAAAATACTTCACTTTGCAGTTTAGTTTAGTTACATATCATATCCTTATTGTATTATTAGATCTTTCTAAACCATATATATATATATACATATATATATATACACACATATAGTATAGTATAGTATAGTAAGTGCTCAATATATGTTTGTGAACAAAGGAATAAACTCTTTCCCACTCAGTCAAACCCATACCATGATGTAGTATAATATAAAATTCTTTTTGAGTTGCTTTGAGCAGCTAAATTTTCTGTAAAACTTCCAGAACCCAGTCGTCTTGATGGCATCAATACTGGTTAGGTTGGTGAATACAGTACAAAGGTGATGTCAGAGAAAGCTATCTTCTTTGTAAGATAGAATCCTTGAAGAACAAAAACAATCTCGGCATTTTGCTTGACTACACATATATAATCTATAGCAAACTGCTGGCTTTCCAAAGGAACAGGGAGAAGAAGGAGGGAGGGAGAGAATTTGGAACTCAAATTTTTTTTAAATGAATGTTAAAAATTGTTTTTACATGTAATTGAGAAAATAAATTTAATTAAAAAACAAAACAAAACAATCTTGGCAACCCTCTATTCAAACGTCCCTAAAAGAACATATTTTAATTTCTGCAAAATGCTTTTTTTTTACTACATGTGAGAAATTACCAGCATAGAACCCAGTATGCTGTGCTTTTAACTTTACTCCAACTATGCTAAATGTGAATAGGCATGATGAAAATATATCATTGCCATGCTCTAGAAACTTCAGTAGCTCCCTACTGACTCCAGAATAAAATATAAACCTTCTGTTCAGTCTTTCAAAGACCTCTGCTATCTGGCTCCAAACTATCTTTCCAAACTCATTTTCCTTTACTCCCCTTCATTTCTGCTATGTTTCAGCTAAACAAGCCTATTTATTGTTTCCAATACAGAATGTTCTGTCTCCTGCCTGCACACCTTTGTACGAGCTGTTCTTCATCTTTGCCATGCTCTCCTTCTTCCCCTTCCCCTCTTACTATCCCTTTTTCCATTCAAAGCCCTTTTGATTCCTCCCATTTTAACAGTTACCAAATTATTTTGTATTTACTTTTCATATATTTTGTATTTATGTTATACAGTACCTGGTACAAATAGACACTTAATAACTGTTTATTGAATATGTTGTTTCCCCAGGATACTAGCTGCTTGAAGACCTTGTCTCTGGCGGTCCCCCTTGCCTGGAATGCTCTCTCTCCTATCCACTATTGACCTCCCTGGTTTCCTTTAAGTCCCAACTAAAGTCTCACCTATAGGAAGCCTTCCCCAGTCCCCCTTAATTCCAGTGCCTTCCCTCTGTTAATTATCTCCTATTTATCCATTATATAGTTTGCTTTGTATATATCTGTTTGCATGTTGTCTCCCCCATTAGGCTGTAAACTCCCTTAAGGCAGGATTTTTTAACCTCTTCTTGTACCCTCAACACTTAGCACAGTGCCTGGCACATGGTATTTAATAAGTACTTACTGAATTAAACTGAATGGGAAATATTAAAACCCTTCAGTTTTTATTGGAAGGCTAATATGGAATTACATAATTAATTAAAATTTAATGTGATTTCTGTGTTTATCATTTAGCAATTTTTCAACATTTTCATTTACTTTTTGTTTGGACATTTTGGGGTACAGCTTCATTGAAAAGTCATCATAGTCCACAGGTCAGGGGTTGGCAACTCTTGATCTATTTCCTGTACAGTTCCTCAGTCTGCAGAATAGTATTGCTTTGTCCATGAAAACATGCTGAAGCCTGATAATACAATGTGATTCTGGGTGTATGCAAAAACTATGTTAAACCGAGCTAGACATATTTCTCGCCAACACAACTATGATATAACATGATAGTCACAAGGTCAGCTTTATCACCTTAATTCTTGAATGTGGTAATCCTGCTCCCTCAGATTAAGTCTAGGGATCACATCCTGTTCTCATTTCCAGCACAAAATACCACCAAAACACATCTGCAGATGCATAATAGGGAATTCTTACATTTGAGGCAAATTCAATTTGGGTAAGGGGTTGCAGTAGGCAGTCTACACTCATAAGCCCTTGCTATGAGAGGGGCAGCAAGTTCTCTAGTATCACTTGTTGGTACCAACACTCCAGTCTTTATAGGGAGGAAGAAGAGAGGTAGCAGTGGGATGGGTATGGTGTAGGGAGAAGGAGATCAGTGGGAAATAAGTATCATGAAAATGAGGTTTTGTGGCAGTAACTCTGGATTAGGTGAAGAAGCAGGATAAATTAACTAGAGGACTACTGTGGAGAAGCAGAGTGTATTTGGAGGTTAGTGCCCTGGGGCAAAAGCCCCATTGCCTTAGGCTAGTTAGGTCTCTGCCTATTTGTGAAATACTTGACAATTTTCAAAGCATTTTTTCATACATTATAGCATTTGATCTTCCAAGTAACACAGTGAAGTAGTAAGCAATGGTACAAATTATTCTACCTATTTTGAAGGTGATAAAACTGAGCCCCAGACAACTGGAAGCTTGTCCAAGGTCACAAAACAATAAAGTGGCAGATCAAAGACTAGAACCCAGGCCTTTATCATTTGTGGTCCCGTATTATTTCCAACTATTGCATTCCTTTTTGTTTCTATAACCGTAGTTTGGGCTATTGCAGATAAAGCCTGACTCAAAGGCCTCCAGTTAGTCAACCGCATGTTCAACCTACCTTCACAAGGCTAGTTTTCATCCCCACACTCCCACCCTGTAAACAGCCAGTCTTCCCAATGTTCTCCAACCCCATGATTTCAAGGATTTGAAAAAAATAAAAAAATAGCTACTTCACACAAAAAAGTAAGGAGCCTTCTGACCTGACTGCTCTCAGATCCAAAGTAAGCTCCAAACTTTCAGTATACCAGGTTACAGGATGGTTGGGAAAGGGGAGGGGGAACTTTAGAGGCAGCATTTTTCTGAGAATCACAAAAATCATTAGGGAGACACTGCAGGGCTTGGCAGGATGCATAAGTGTGTGACAAGCAAAAATGAACTATTAGCACAGAGATGGAATCTAGTACCTGGACTTGGGGTGAGTTAAGGACAAGCATCCATGCACTGCAGGCATGGTTCTAAAAACAAATGCACATCATTGGCCTGCATTTGATTATTGTGCCACCCTATTTGTTACTATCATCTGGAAGTTTTGAGGCTTAACTGTAACACATGCATGTCGACTTGCCATAAAGTAAATACCTACATGAATCTTCTAGCATTAAACATATGTTTAGTTTACATCCTTCCCTTCTTTACAAAGATAGAGGATTATAGATAGGGAACACTGAATATACAATCAGAGTTGGATGATGTCCTGATTCCTTTTGCTGAACTGATTTTTTTCTATTTCTTTTTCATTTTTTGTTATAATAAATCGCTCACTGGGTAGAGCAAGTGAAAGATTTATTGAAAAACTAAAGCAACGTTAAAACAAAAGATAATTTTAATTAAATGTGAATTTAAGGTTCTTTAAGTATGACATAGCAAACAGAGTAGTGTTCCTGGAGTCAGAGAGAACTGAGTTCAAGTAGCATACCAGCTCTGTGACCCTGAGCAAGTCACAACCTTTCTGCCAAAACCTCAAGCAACTCCCTAGGACTTATCTACTAAGCCATAGATAGGTTGCCATATTGATCTGCATTGATAGAAGCAGTACCCTTTCCAGCTGATAAAATCACCAGTCTTTAAAGTAATACCAGACGAACAATAGGATGATTAATTTTTTTTCAGCTCCAGCAATTCACAAAGACCTTCTATATGGAAGAGTTGTGATCTGGTACAGGAAGAACTCACACTTGAAATCTGAGGGCATTGAAATATTGAGCATTAAAAAGTATCCTTCCTTGCACTTTCCCACTCTCATGTTGATCCCTAGGTTACAACCTATCTTATCTACCCTTAGTCCATTCTCTCCCTACTCACAGCTTCCCATGGCAAACCACTGATCACAATAGACTGGGAAAGTGCACAGTGAGCAGAGAATTTGAGAAATTTGAGAAGTGAGCAGAGAGTAAACAGTCTTTGCCATCCACTAGCTACAATTGTCTTTCTAACAGCATTAAAAATTTTGGAACCACAATCTCCTCCTTCTATAAATAGGGTCATGGTATCAATTAAAACACACTCATTTAATGACCACCATATGCAGGACATGGGACTAGAAATGCTATGTCAACAATTAACTGGCATAAACTAGTAGTAGGATAATACAAATTGTGGAAAGCCTTTTTGCATGTTATCTTCTTCATCCAGTCTTCTTGATAATTCCATGAGATAGGTAAGGTAAATATTGTCATCATTTTACAGGTGAAGAAACTGAGGCTAAGATAAATTTGCTGAGTTATTTAAAGTCACATATCTAGTGAGTGGTTCAGTCAATAAGCATTTACTAATTGCTTAGTGTGTGCCAGGCATTATGCAAAACCCTGGGCATACAAAGAAAAAGCAAAAATAAGCCCTGCCTCCAAGGAACTTATATTTTGATGGGGGAGACAACATATAAATAAATGGGCACATATAAGATACAGAGTAAATGGAAAGTAGCCTTAGAAGGGAAGCTCTAGAATATGGGGAGATTGGGAAAGATCTCCCACTGAAGAAAGAACATTCCTCATAAAGGAGACAGCCAATGCAAAGGTACAGAAATCAGAGATGGAGCATTACGGGTGAAGAACAGTAAGTAGGTCACTATGGTTGTATCACAGAATACAAGAAAGGGAAGGAAACAAACATTAAGCATCTACTATGTCCTGGACATTTTACAAATATTGTCTCATCTGATCCTTACTGTAGGTGCTATTATTATCCTCATTTTACAGTTGAGGAAACTGAGGTGGATAGCACTTAAGTGATTTACCCAGGATCACTCAGCTAGTAAGTATGCAAGACTACATTTGAATTCAGGTCTTCCTGACTCCAGCCCAGTGCTCTATCCACTGTACCGTCTAGCTTTTAGAGAGGAGTAATGTTGAAGAAAACTAGAAAGATAGGAAGGGGCCATGACACGACAAGCTTTACTTGAAAAACAGAGAAGTTTCTAATTGTTCCTAGATGTAATTGGGAGAGTTTATGGAGGAAAGGAGTAACATGGTCAGAGATGCATTTAAGCAAAATCACTTTGGCAGCCATGTGGAAGATAGACTGGATTGAGGAGAGACTTGACTTAGGGAGACTATATTAGAAAGTTAATGGAATAGTGAGTTGAAAGGTGAAGAGAGTCTGAACTAGGATGGTGGCTGAGGAAACAGAGGAGCCAGGGACACATACAAAAGATGTTGTAGACATCAAAATGGCAATACTTGGCAATTCCTTAGAGATATGGATTGAAAGAGAGTGAAATACTAAGGATGAAAATGAAGTTGCAAACCTAGATGGATAGTATTGCTCTAAAGAGTAATAGAGAAGTTCAGAGAAGGGATAGATAATGAATTGTTGGAATTCTCCCCCTCTTCCTCCTCCTCCTCCTCCTTTTCTTCCTCCTCTCCCTCTTCTCTTTCCTCCTCCTCCTCTTCCTCCTTCCAAGAGCTTTGGGTCTGCTCTGTTTCTGACCTGCAGGGGTTTGCCCCTCCTTAGAAAACTTGGTTCCCCCTTCATCCTTGGCTCCCCATATTTGCGCTAGACTTAGTGTAAACACCTTATCTTCTTTAGCCCTACAGCAAACTCAAAAGATCCATGAGCCCTCAGCATCCCCAATAACAGAGAATATAAGCATATCCCACTATGCCCAATGTGCATCAAGATTATTGTACAAGTATTGGTGGCACTACAAGGGCTCCAAAGTCCCTTCCTATGACTTTGCATGTAAACACATACACTCACTCACATACACCCCCCTCCCCCAATATATTGTACCAAATGCTACTGGATGAACATGCTTCCTGAATTGGTCTGGTTGCAAAGTGCTATTATAGTAAAGACTGGAATAGAAATCTACATACCTCCCAAAGTCCCAGATCTAAAGGCAGATCCTCTACTTTGTGAGATTACTGCTGGGCAAATAGAAGAATCTTAATTACCACCTGACTTGTCCTCATTGAGATCACAGATACAGATTTTCTTGGGCTTTTAAAAACTGCAGTTTTAAGCTTCGTAAACATAGAACTTATTAACCCAGATGGTGCTAATTAAACACAGTCTCTACTTAGCAACAATTTTTCCATTGCATTAAACAGGAATCAATTTCTTATGCAAAACCCTCCTAAAGTTCTATGTGGAGCAGCCTTTCTAGTAGAGGCAACCTGCATCTTATGTAGATGAGATCATGGAAATGAATTAAAATCCCTCTAGAGGTAGGATGATGTAGTATAAAGAAGCCTCTATCTTGCACATCTGTCTATAACTGGAGGGCCAGGAACCATTAAAGAACAACTTTATTCACACTGAGTCTCAATATTGCTGTGCATGTTGATTGCTTCCTAGCCCGTGTCACCTGTAACTGATTGCTGCATATTGTCCTGTGCTCCCATTGTTTTTATTTATAATGAAAGTGAAAGCTTAGATTTTCAGGAAGAGATCTGCAATCTCCTCAGGACTGCTTGCATAGTTTCTTTGTAAGCTTTAGAAAGTTTTTCCTCTGCAAGTCTTTATGAAGGTTTCCATTCATTCAACAAGCATTTATTAGCACATACAAGAAACCTATGCTAGGTGTTTGGGCTATAAGTTTACTTTCCACTGAGGGGATACAACACTCACAAAAATAAGTAAATATAATATATCTTGAAGAGGAGGGAGTAGTTAGAAACCTTCCTATAGGAATTGGTACTAAGTGGAGCCTTGAAGGAAGCTAAGTATTCTCAGAGTAGAGATGAGGAGGGAGTATATTCCAGGCATGGAGCACAGACTATGAAAAAGCACAAAGGTAAGAAGACAAAATGCCAAATTTAGGGAATAGAAAGTAAAGGTCCCGATGAATTAAATGCAAACAATTGACTTAAGGATCTGAAATCATCTGGTGACTAACTAAAAGCCCCCCCCAAGGCTTAAGGAGCTCCTTAGGGAGCTCTCTACATCTGCTACTTAGTACTAAACAGAAGGAAGATAGAGGGTGGGATGAGCCTATATATCATTACACAGTCCTCTCTCCTTCATGAAACCTAAAGTGCTAGATAAATGTGAGTTTTCATTGTTTTATGAGCAGTTAGAGGACACTACTTGAGTACTTGTAGCTTAAGCCCAGACCACAGTCTTTTAGGTTTTCCTTACTTCCAAAAAATTGACTCAGGCCCTCTCTGCCTTCCTCACAAATAGTCTCTGCTTGAGTCATTGGATGATGGCTGGAAAGAACCTGAGACGCCATCTAATCCAAGCTTATTATTTTATAGATAAGAAAATTGAGGCTCTAGGGTGCTTGGGGTCATACAGGTCATAAGTGTCAAAGGAAAGATTTAAACCCAGGGCCTCTGGCTCCAGAATAAGTGCCCTCACCACACTGTCTTCCTTAGCTCTCTTGGCCTAGGCATTAAAACCTTTTTTCCCCGTAGTTCACCTACAACACAGTAGGTTTTAAGCATTATGAAGAAGAGGACAAAGTCTCATCAGTGTAGCAGGGTATGTCTTTGTGACTTCCCTAGCTATGGAAATAACATGCAAAAACATCCCGCAGGGCACCTGCTCATTTTCATGGAGATTGGGGGGAAACAATGGCAATCAAGTTGGACTGTTTTCCTTTAGAGACTGATTGCCGGCAGTGGTTGCTTCCCTGTGGAGAAAACCAACCAACTTTTTCTAGATCTAAAGAGACAGATATAGAGAAAAGGTCAGTGTCAAATGTGGAAGACACTTGGTACCAGAGAACACTTACTGTTCCCCCTGCTGTGGAACCCAGATTTATGATAGCCAGATTGTGCCACATGGGCACAGACTCTGCATCTGCAGCTTTTAGAAGACATGATAGGAGCCCTGTAATTCCTGCATCTATTACTACAATTCTAGTTATCTCCCAGTTTATGAGTGAAAAACTCTTTTACTCAGCTCCTGGTTGGAAGATGAGCTTAAAGGAAGTCTAGGTTTTGCCTTCCCTACTGCTTATCGAGGTTAGACACCAGCCAAATGGGGTATCTTGATCTAGACTGCAAACGATAGATTGGTATTTCATCTTAATGTGTTTTGTTTATTCTGCCACCTTAATTAAATGCTTTAATAAAACAATGACATGGATAGAGACAGCTCAATGAGACATAAACCCCCCTGGTGGATGGTCACTGTGGATATTAGCCAACCTGTCAGGATCTTTCAGGCTCTCAAGGCGCTGGCTGCTAATTATCCTTTATGTCTGGCCCTGAATAAGTGGTTTCTGGTTCCACATCTCTTATCTGAATCTAGGGGGTCTGTGTTTGTGTTTGCATCAGTTATATCACTTGTCTCTTAAAGTCCAATTCTACTAGCCACTACCTAAAACACTAAACTGTTGAGATCAAAGATGGTCAATTTAAAGTTGGAGATGCAGAACTGAATACATAGATTTCAGAATCATCCAAAAAAAAAGGGGTAATCAAACCCATGGGAGCTGTTAAGATCAACTAGGGAGAGGTGGAAGAGAGTGTGGCCCAGGAAAGTCTTGGCAGACACCAATGCTTACATGCTTAGAGGATGGTAAATGAACAGTGATCCAGCAAAGAAGATTAAGATGATGTGGCCAGATATATAGGACAAGAACCAGGAAAGGACAGTTTCATGGGAGCTAAGGGAGGAGAGAGTATTCAGGAGAAAATGGTTGATATCCTAAAAGTAGCAGGAAAGAGAAAGAAGATAAAGACTGAGAAAAGACAATTGGATTTAGCAGTGAATCTATGATTGGTGATCTCTGACAGAATAGTTTAATGTGGTGAGGTTGAAACTACTATTGCAAGGGGATGAGAAGTGAGTAGGGGGGTGGGTAAGGAAGTGGAAATGGAAAGTACAGATGAGTAGGACTTGGGCACTGAAAGGGAGAAGAAATGTACAGAAACATCTTTCAGTGATGGCGAGTGAAGTTTTCTTTAAGGATCTGAATAAGTTGTTAGCTAGTAAGAAAAGAGACAATAGGTAAGGGAGAATTGAACTTTAGAGAGAAAAGATGGCCAAAAAGGCCAGCTTCTAGTAGGGAATAGGATAAAGAGCATGTAGAGATGATTTGGCCTTAGCAAAGAAGTACTACATTTTCCTCACAGCCTAGAGCGGAAGAGCAGGGCAGAAAGTGAGGGGTGATTGGGAAACAGGGAGATACATCCATCCTCCCAATCCTGCCTTATATTCATGGGAAGAACTGAGAGATCTGGTAATTTCTGGGTTATTTGCCTTTGGACTCCTATATAATATTTTAGGGCTTAAGTCAATTTCGTGGATGAACGACAAAGGGGCAAAGAAGAATAAAGGTACTATGGAAATGCTGATAAACCTCCCCGAAGGCTCACTGTGAATTGAATAATTGAAATTTTTATTTCATCCTAGATATTATGCCACCCCATCCCAAGGGGCCTTTTGGATGCAGAGAAATTCAAGCCAGCTTTGGCTTAATATACACTATCTTCCAAATCTCTGAATAATTTCTGTTTTTCTCCCAAGATTCTCTACTGATACTGAACCGACTTGATGCTATGAATGTTGCTTCATTGAATATTTTTTGCATTTAATGGATGCTATTGATTCAGGTGTGAAGATTCAAGTGGGAATAGTCACACACAGATACTCAGATGGTACTTCTAAGCTCCGAAGGCCATGAAACAAAGACCTATGACAACAACCAAGAACTAACAAATAATCACATACCTGACTTCTTCTCGTTTCCCTCAATTAATGTAATAGTCTTGTTTCTCCAAGTATTGACACTCTATTTTCCACGCCTGTTTTTCTTTCTTGGTCTTCGTCTACTTATTGGCTGGAAAAAAAAATCAATGTGTGCACTCGTTCTTGCACTTGCTAAACTACTTCACAAATTCGAGAAACTTCAGAGACCCACTTGAGCCTTAAAAAGAAATTTCCTTATACAAGGTTTGAAGTTTCAACTACCACATCATTTGTTAATTGCACAAGATCCAGATTTAGAGTCAGAAAGGACTTTAAAGATGTACTGAGTCCAACTCCATTTTCTACTTGAGGAAACTGAGGCCCACAAAGTTGACTTGATTTGCTTAAAGTCACACAGGTAATAACAGAGGCAGGATTAGAGCAGGCCTTCTAACTTCACATCCTTATTTTTTTCTACTTCAACACACCACTTTTTTAATAAATTTCTTTTTGCTTTTTTTTTTTATAAACTAAATCCAGATGAAAAGAAAAGGGAATAAAATACCTCTTAAGCAGTGAGCTATTGACAGAGGCATCATAGTCACCACTCCTTACACAGCATACAAGAAATGTTGGATATGCAGTGATCCTGTTTGGGTTTATTATTTACTAAATTGACTGCAATGTTTCCCTCAAAGAAATACATATCTCAGTATGAGAACTCATTTTGAAAATATGCATTATTTACCCAGAAATCTTTTAAGGCCTTATAATATCTTGTGGCTCTATCTTAGTTCATGGATCACTGATATAAGTAATCATTTAATGATTAGATTTTTAAGGTTAATAAAAGTATATTTTGCCAGTTTAGTTGCCATATGTGAGCATTAAGCTGGTGTGCTCAAATTCTTGTAATTTTTAAATGACTATTTTTACAAGTTTTGTTTTTTTTTTAAATTGTCACTTTTAATGAGTAAGTTGCCTAGGGTAAGTTACATATATATATATATATATATATATATATATGAACCTATATAAATATAAGTACATAGCCACACATGCACATTGTATTAGTGGGTACTGGATAAATGCTTGTTAACTTGATTTATAGTCTGCAATGTTTATATGCATTATTTCATTTGATCTTCCCATTAACACTTTAAGGTAACGGCTACAAATATTTTCATCCCAAATTAAGGCTGAATGAGGTAGTCATTAATGACTTGGTCACACAGCTCATAAGTGTCTATGACAGCATTTGAACTCAGGTCTTCTTGACTCCAAGTCCAACATTCTGTTTACTATAAGTAGAATGGGACCCCTGTAGAGAGGACGTTTATGTAGAATCAGGCCAAGTTGAAACGTATAGCAAATCTTCATGACAATCAAACTTGCTCTCCCAAAAACAAGGGTTTAAAATGAGAATGCTGATTTAACTTTAACTCTGAACAAACAAAACACATAGCTATAATTTTCAATGCTAGTTAATCTCTTGGTATGATAGCTTCCTTAGGGGAATTTTTTCAACCATTTGGGGAAAAAATGTTCTCTCAAGAATGCAGTGTTAACAAATTAAATTAATACAAAGCACTGCATTGTGTTCATCATACATATGATGGGGTGTGGGGGCAACATCACCAGGTGTATTTCTCTTTGTTTTGTATATCCATATCACTGGGCTTATTTTCATATGGAAGAAATCAGAAACATAGCTCATGTCTCTCCCTCTAATTTTGGTTCTCAATGGGTAAGCTAAGCCTCCAGTTCCCAAGGTCAAATAAGCTAAATCCTTTCCACAGGGAGCTGGTGTCTGACTGACACAAGAAGTGGTTAGTTTTCTGGTAGTTCCTCATGCAGGCATCCATAATTTTCTTCTGAAATGTAGCTCTCTGATCTACAACTGACTTGAGAGAGCCAGAGATGCAAAAGAGAACTGTAGAACAGGAGTGCCATCTGCTGGGCATTCTTTTCCCCACAATTTTTTTTTTTAATATTAGTAGTCAACTAGTTTTCTGGCTTATGAATGCCTGTTACAGGTAAAAGAAAATTCTTGTCCTCAACTATTATTCTAGTTATCGAAAAGAGTAAAGTGTTTATTCTGGGACTTTGTTGACCCTCTTGTTGGTCAGAAGCTGGATTATATTTAATTTGTTTTTCTTCATGACTTTTGCTTAATGTGATGCTTTGGCTTCCAGTTCTATATTTATGAAAATAGAAGGGAAATGCAAACTCCAGGATTAAAATATGCACCAAGTCACTCATTAGTTTCTGGCGGCATCTTCTCAAAGACCCTGTGGGTGTGCATGTTTATTCTGATATGTGTCTTCTTGGCTGATGTGGGGACTATTTGCATAGTTGACGCCAAAGCATATGGTCAGCTTCTGTTTATATTTCAGAGGGAGGGAAACAAAGTGTCCAACAAGTGATTTTTATATTACATAGGAAAATTCTTCTTTCTCATAAACCCTAAACTTTTAATCTAGCAACAGAGATGCTATCAGTGAAGAGTCAGGTTAGTTGATTAGGGCATAGGACTAATGAAGCCAAGATAATGGATTCAATTCTTTGGTTCAATTATCTTTGTTTTATTCCAAAATCATAAAAGCCTAGTCAGATATTTTGGAAATGATGCCATTCAAGCAAAATCTATGCTCATTGATGAGACAATGGCTAAATAAGTTGTGTTACATTAATGTAACAGAATATTATGGCACGATATGAAACAATGAATGTAAAGAATTCAGAGAAGCATGAAAAGACTTGTTTGAACTGATGAAAAGTAGAGCAAACAGGACCAAGAAAACAATATATACAAAGACTACAATAATACAGACAAAAAAGAAAACAACAACAACATTAAAACTGTATAATTATAACAACAAAATTTAGAATTGGAGAAGAGTTGAGAAAATATACCTCCTTCCCTTCTTTGCAGAGGTAATGGAATATCACATATACTGTCGGACAGAATAGATATGAACAATCTTGTCAAACTGCTTCTTTTTCTCTTTTAAAATCTTTATTACTAGGCATAGCTCACTGAGAAGTGGATATATTCATCACTGAAGATGACTTAAAACAAAAGTTATCAATAAAATGGTGTCATTTGTCACAAGAGGGTCAATGTGAAATTTTGTGAATGTCTAGAAAAGTCCTATACCTATCACTAGAGAAAACTCCTTCTGAGAACTTGAATAGCACTTTTTATTTATTAGAATTTATTTTGTATTATTTATGTATTCATTGTATCTTTCTCCTAGCTGTAAGCTACTTGAGTGCAGGAACCATGCCTTTGTCTCTTACCTATCATAGTGTTCTATATGTAACAATTACTTAATGTTTATTACATTTCAGTTAAATTGCTGTATTATAGCATATATTATAGTATAACTACAATAATAGAAATTATATAATGTCTTTTCTAAGAGATATGAAATTATTAAGTAAACAGAAGGGGTAAAAATTATTTACTTCAGAACATACGTTCTTTCTGCTGCCTATCAGCAATGGCCAACATAATTTTCACATCTACAAAGAAATTTTCTTGTGATTGGGAAATGTGATCAATTCCCAATGTAATGTTCCCAAATGTAAACATCTAGGATAGGTAAGAGTCAAATCCCTCTTGGAGAGAAGATGAACAGGATGATCTAAGAATTAACCATTCATCCTATCCCATAACAGGCAACATATTTGTACAGCTTTAAAAAAGAGTTTTACATTTATTAGATCCTTACAAAAAACTGTGAATATGCCTACAAATCAGTAGTATCCTCACTTTGTAGGATAGGAAACTGAGGCAAACATTAAGTGAATTGTCCAAAGTCACACAGCAAAAAAGTAAAAAAGCCAAGACTAGAATTTAGGTTTTCTGGCTCCTAGTTCATTGTTTTTTTCTGATGTACCATGCTGTTTCCTCATAATTTCACACTTTGCTTTCCATTGCTCCTCTTTTGTCTACATTCTCTAATCTATCTAGCTATCTACTACTTGGGAATTCTTGATAGTATCTTGAATTGCTAAGCAGTTATTACTTTTCTCCACTTTTCCCTTTGAGGTGTTGAACCAGCCTCAAATTGTTTGGATTTCCCTAATACCAATCCCTAGTAACAGGTGATTTCATTTGGCAGACCTTCTTCATGCCTGCACTAGTGCCAACACTAGTGGCCCTTCCACACTCCCAGACCTTCCCTTATATACAGCTGGAGCACAGTTAGGGGTACTGAGTCCTGCCTTCAGCCTAACACACATGAATGGCAACCTAGGATGCTGAAGGAAGTCACTAACTGGACCTATGCTATGAACTTGGTTTATATAAAATGGTCAGTGTACTTGATGCTATGTAGACAATTAGGAATCTAAAGTGTGGTTTAGAGCCACTCCTCCATAGAGGAGTTTGGCATGTCATAGTAGTTTTCTTCAACTCTTTAAAAAGTTGTCAAGTGAAAGAGGGAAGAGATTTCTTCTGCTTGACCCCAAGAGCACTGAGTAGAAGTTCCAAAAATGCAAGTATTGGCTTAATGAAAGAAAAAACTTCCTGACATTTAGTTCAGTCCAAAAGTGTAATGGGCTGCTTCAGGAAACAAAGGGTTCACCCTCATAGGAAGTCTTTTTAAACAAAGGCCACATGAGCACTTGTTGGCTATGTTGTAGAGCAGATCCATTTTTTCTGGTACAAGTTGACTAGATGGCTACCAGGATGCCTTACAACTCTAAAATTCTCTAATTCTATGGTTGATCTCTTCCCAAGGGTTTTAAAAAACCCAGATGTACTTCACTTTTTAAATAACTGACTTTTTAAATGCATAGATAAACCTCACAGAAGTAGAAGGTTTGTATTAGAATACTATTAACTTATTACAGATATGTATTCATAACTCTGAACTAAGAAAACAGCAACTGAAAAAGAAAAAAAAAGGACAGCTATGAGGGACAATATGAAGACTCTAGGAAGAAGTGTTAAACTCACTGTGATGTGCCACTCCAGAGTAAAACCTGAACCAGATTAAAATGTAATTGAGAAATGTTTTTAAAAATAATAAAAATATAATATAGATAATATTGACTTGTGGTTTTCTAAGCCAACATGCATCCTGTAGGAATCCTTTTCTATCTGAGTTTGATACTACTGCCCATAAGAACTTTGTAACTTTTTAGACATGAGGAAACTGGAAGTTAATGATGATCCTGAGCTTCTCACCTTAGGCAAAGATATACTGGTTATGTTATTGACAGAAATAGGAAAGTTTGGTGAGGAAGGGGCAAGGAAGAGAATAAACATTTTTTTTATCCCTTGATTGTTAATTTATTCATTTTTAGTTTTCAACATTCACTTCCACAAGATTTCAAGTTCTAAATTTTCTCCCCATCTCGCCCCTCCCCTATCCCAAGACAGCATGTATTCTGAATACCCCTTCTCCAAATCTGCCCTTCCTTCTATCACCCCCCCCTTCTCTTATTCCCTTCCCCTTCTATTTCCCTGTAGGGCAGGATAGATTCCTATACCTCATTGCCTGTATATCTTATTTCCCAGTTGCATGTGAAAACAATTTTTAACATTTGTTTTTAAAACTTTGGGTTCCAAATTCTCTCCCTTCCTCCCTCCCCACGAACCTCATTGAGATGGCAAGCAACTTGATATAGGTTCTACATGTGTAGTCATGCAAAACACTTCCATAGTAGTCATGTTGTGCAAAAACTAACTATATTTCCCTTCATCCTATCCCAGCCCCCATTTATTCTATTCTCTCCTTTGACTTTGTCCCTTCTCAAAAGTGTTTGCTTCTGATAACTCCCTCCCCTAATTTGCCCTCCTTTCTATCATCCCTCGCTCTCTTATCCCCTTCTTCCCTATTTTCCTGCAGGGTAAGATAGATTTCCATGACCAACTGAGTGTGTATGTTATTCCTCCTTCAGCCAAATTCGATGAGAATAAGATTCACTCGGTCCCTCTTATCTTCCCCTACTTCCCCTCCGCTATAAAAGCTTTATCTTGTCTGTTTTATGTGAGATAATTTACCCCATTCTACCTCTCCCTTTCTCCTTCTCCCAGTATAATCCTCTCTCACCCCTTAATTTTATTTTTTAGATATCACTCCTTCATCTTCAACTCACCCTGTGCCCTCTATGTATCTATGTATCTATGTATCTATATGTATCTATGTATCTATCTATCTATCTATCTATCTATCTACCTATACATATAATTTTTTCTCTCCAACTACCCTAATACTGAGAAAGGCCTCATGAGTTACAAATATCATCTTTCCATGTAGGAATGTAAACAGTTCAACTTTAATAAGTCCCTTATGATTTCTCTTTCCTGTTTACCTTTTCATGCTTCTCTTGAGTCTTGCATTTGAAAATTGAATTTTCTATTCAGTTCTGGTCTTTTTATCAAGAATGCTTAAAAGTCCTCTATTTCACTATGAAATAATGAATGGAAGAATGGTTAGTTCATAGTTCATCTTTTCTCCAAGAGGGATTTGAACCTTAACTATCCTAGACATGTACTGATCTCATTTCCCAACAAAGAAAATTTCTTTGTAGACATGAAAATCATATTGGCCATTGCTGATAGGCAGTAAAAAGAGTATATGTTCTGAAGCAAATAATTTTTACCCATTCTGTTTACTTAATAATTCTATAAGTCCATTTTTTCCCCTGAAGGATTATACTCAGTTTTGCTGGGTAGGTGATTCTTGGTTGTAATCCTATCTCCTTTGCCCTCTGGAATATAATATTCCAAGCCCTTGGGTCCCCTAATGTAGAAGCTGCTAAATCTTGTGTTATCCTGATTGTGTTTCCACAATACTTGAATTGTGGAAACTTGTTTCTTTCTGGCTACTTGCAATATTTTCTCCTTGACCTGGGAACTCTGGAATTTGGCTACAATATTTCTAGGAGTTTTCCTTTGGGGATCTCTTTCAGGAGGTGATCAGTGAATTCTTTCAATTACTATTTTACCTTCTGATTCTAGAATATCAGAGCAGTTTTCCTTGATAATTTCTTGAAATATGAGATCTAGGCTCTTTTTTTGATCATGACTTTCAGATAGTCCAGTAATTTTTAAATTATCTCTCTTGGATCTATTTTACAGGTCAGTTGTTTTTCTAGATATTTCTCATTGTCTTCGATTTTTTCATTCTTTTGGTTTTGTTTTACAATTTCTTGATTTCTCATAAAGTCACTAGCTTCCATTTGCTCCATTCTAATTTTTAAGGAAATATTTTCTTCAGTGAGCTTTTGGGCTTCCTTTTCCATTTGGCCAATCCTGCTTTTTAAGGGCATTCTCCTGATTGGCTTTTTGGGCCTCTTTTGCCATTTGGATTAGTCTACTTTTTAAGGTGTTATTTTCTTTAGTATTTTTGGGTCTCCTTTAGCAAGCTGTTGACTTATTTTTCATAATTTTCTTGCATCACTGTCATTTCTTTTGCCAGTTTTCCTTCTACTTCTCTTACTTGCTTCTCAAAATCTTTTTTGAGTTCTTCAATGGCCTGGGACTGATTCATATTTTTCTTGGAGGCTTTGGATGTAGGAGGTATGGCTTTGTTGTCTTCTTCTGGTTGTATGTTTTCATCTTCTCTGTCACCAAAGAAAGATTTTATGGTCTGACTTTTTTGTGCTGTTTGCTCATGTTCCCAGCCAATTACTTGAGTTTTAAACTCTTTGTTAAGGTAGGGGTCTGCTTCCAGTGTGGAGAATGTGCTGTCCTAAGCTCTGGGGGTTTTGTGCAGCTGTTTGCAGTGATACTTCTAGGAACCTGTAAAGTTTCAGTTCTTCCAAGGTGGTATGATCAAGGAAGAAGTGTTTACTCCTTTCCTGGACTAGGCTATGGTCTATGAGTGACCACAAGCCCTCTTCTCTGCCTTGGAACTGTGAGGAGGATTTCTTTTGCATCACCACTACAAGTTCCACCACACCAGTGCTCCTCCACCCCCCAAGACTGCCACCCAGAACTGCATTCCAGATCCAAACACAGGCAAAGCAAGATAATCCTTCCTCACCACCAGCAAAGAGATCCCTGCAATCCACCTCTGATCAGCCATTCAATTTCCCATCTGTAGGCCAAGAGCATCAGAAGTAGCCACTGCCCCAGAGATGTGCCAGCACTGGGGCCGAGACTGAGCTTCTCTCTCATCTTGGTCTGACAGACCTTTCTTACTGACCTTCTAAGTTGTCTTTGGTGTTTGTGGGTTGATAAGTCTGGAAACTGCCACCTCTGCCCATGATTCAGTCCCCTAAGGCCTACTTCAGGTTTGCTGAGACCTAGTCTTTGCCTGCAAGCCCACACTGAACTGTGCTCCTCTACTAGCCTGCTGCAATAGACCTTTCCAATAAACCATCTAGGTTGTCTTGGGCTGGAAATTTGTTTCACTCTTTTTGTGGGTTCTGCTGCTCTAGAATTTGTTTAGAGCCATTTTTTACAGGTATTTGGAGGAGTTCAGGGGGAGAACTCAAGCAAGTCACTGCTTTTACTCTGCTATCTTGGTTCCATTCCCCCCCCAAAAAATAAACATTTATATAGGCACTATGCTCAGTGATTTTTATAAATATTATATCATCTGATCCCCACAACAACTCAGTAATATAAGTGCTATTATTATCCCCATTTTGCAATTGAAGAAACCAAGGCAAAAAGAGGTTTAATGGATTGCCAAAGGTCATATAGCTAATAACTGTCTGAGGCTGAGTTTGAATTCAGGTTTTCCTGATTCCACACCCAAAGGCAGAACATATGACTGGAAATGTTCATCAGGCAGTTGGAGATGAAAGATTCATGAGATCTTGGAGCTACCCAAGACCTCCAACCCCTGCTCCATCTCCTCTTCAAAAAACCTTAAGAAGTAATAGTCCAGGACTGACTTGAAGTATTCCCTAACACAGACAGTCCAATTATTGAAGAGCTATCATTTTTAAGAAGTCTTTTTCTATATTAGGCCAAAAACTGATTCCTTACAACTTCCACCACATGGCAGCCTATTAAATATTTTAAGACAGAGGTCATCCCATTCTTCTTCTAGACTAAACATTCATAGATCCTTTAACAGTTTCTTATATGTCATGGTTCTGAATCATTAAGATCCTGGTCACCCTCCTTTGGTCACACTTTAACTTGTCAATGTCCTGCATAAAAATTTGAAAACCATGAATAATTGTAGCTTGGAAGAAGGCCCAGGTCTAGTCATGATCAGAGGTACATTTAGGAGTCATCTATGTTAGTGTAATAACTGGCTCAAGAGAGGAGTTCAAATCCTCAAAGAAGGAACAGAGAATATATTTCCCACAATGGGGGAAATAATCTCAATATCTCTCTCTCTCTCTCTCTCTCTCTCTCTCTCTCTCTCTCTCTCTCTCTCTCTCTCTCTCTCACACACACACACACACACACACTCTCTCTCTCTCTCTCACCTCACTCACTTTTCCTTCTTTTCTTCCCTCCTTCCTTTCTCTTCTCTCGTCTCTTCTCCTTTTTAAGGCACTTGAGATGTCAGCAGCGATATTTTAGGCTATTTGTCATTTTTGTAGTTTTTTCCTTATCTGAAAACTAATTTTAAAAATTTACCCTTATCTAAAAACCAAACTCATAAACTTCCAAAGTGCTTTATTCAGAATGTATAGATGCTTTGAGGCTAGATCCTAAGGAGAAAAAAAAACTTTGAAATTCAGAAGTCTAGTTAGTCATGCTGTGAACCCTTCTAAAAGTACATTTATTTTAAGAAAAAATGAAAATCTTTTTAGTCACTTTGATCATGAGTGTTGGTTAAAGGAAGAGAATTTTTAGAAAAGGAAGTATTTTGTTCTTTAGGTCAGGGCTTCTTAAACTTTTTCCACTTGCAACCCCTTTTTGCCTGAGAAATTTTTACATGACCCTAGGTATATAGGTACATAAAATAGGTATACAAACCAAACATTTACTGATAATAAATCATAATGAAATTTATTTTAAAACAATTTTTGGTATACATACAACTTTACCATTTATTAAAGATGAAAGCAAATTTGCATACTAATGTGATGGATGTGCTCATTCATTTTTACATAAAGAATTAAATACTGGTGGAATTATCATGGACATTGCAGGACATAGAGCATCTCCAATGTTTTTCAGAATTGATTAATATTTGATTTTATGATCATCAATGCTGAGAATGCTGCTTCACATAAATACATGGTACACAATGGCAGAATTTTACTTAGGACGATTTCAGAAATTGTTGGAAATTCTGTCCTAATCCCAAGTCAAAATTCACTTAATGATTTTGTATGTACAGTAAAAACACTGTAATTCATAACACACAATAGTCTCAAATATGAACCAAGGTGTTTCTGGCAGCATTTGTTGGCATTGTACAGTGTGATGGCATGTGCAGTGCAAAGTGCGCATGTTGTGTGTTTAGAACCAAGACTGCTGTGAAGTCATGCAACGCAACACAGGCAAGCTCTGCCAGAAACATCTCGGCTTCTTTATGCGTTTGATTTTGAATTCCTTTTTGGCCGTTGTGTGTTCAGGAACCTTTTATGGTTGCCAAATTTTTCACAATCTCCACATTCAGTTATGAAACCTCATATGGGGTCAAGACCCACAGTTTAAGAAGCACTGTTTAGGTCATGTGGACCATTTGGGAATACCTACATTACCTTTTTTTCAAAAGAAAATGGAATCTCAAGGAAACAGCCATTGAAATAAAAGAGATGAAGGATGAAGATAAGAAAGATATGGACAAAATTTTATTTACTATGTTAGTACCCCAAAAATATAAACTCTAAGATGAACTTCATATTTCATGAAAAAAAATTGAACTATCAATCTCTAAAAAAATTTAACCTTGGGCAGAAATGGCCAGTTCATGTTTTGGTATGATGCTTATTTGAATGCGTGTTGGTGTTCAAATAGTTAATTTGCTGTAGGAAATAAAATAATACTGAGATTCTAATTGTTTTCACCTCTTCTCTTTTTGCCTCATTTCTTAAAAAAATCTTAATGTTCAATGGAAACTTTTCAATTTTTTGTTCTTAATAAATTAATGAAATACTACAGAGGTCAAAGCTGTAAGAAAAAGGCTCCTATGTACAAAAATATATGTGTTAGTTCTTTAGCAGCAAATTGAAAACAAGGTGAGTACCCATAAATTGAGGAATGGCTAAACAAACTGTGGCAATGGAATATGATTGTTCCATAAGAAATGGCACAGTGGATTCAGAGATAACTTAGGAAGATTTATATGAACTGATACAGAGTGAAATGAACAGAACCAGTAGAACAATTTACATGACCACAATAATATAAAGGAAGACAACTTTAAAAAGCTTCAGAATGCTAAACACTATAACTAATCATGACTTAATGAGATTAATTAATGAAGCCCACATCCTACCTCTGGACAAAGAGGTGATATGCTAGCAGAATGAAATGTGTGATTTCAGATGTGTTCATCCGTTTTTGCTTGGCTATACTTATTTGTTACAAAAGAGTATTTTCATTGGTGGGAAGGGGATGAAGATTAGCTAGTGGATTGTTATAGAGATGAGGAAGAAAGGAAGGAAGGAAGGAAGAAAAGAGGAAGGAAGTGAAAGAAAGAAAGAGAAAGAAAAGCACTATAAAACTAAAAATACACAAAAGAAAATGAAAAGATCAAAGGGGATACAAACAAGGCAATTTTTATGATGTTAAATTTAATATGCACTTTAAAATTGTGCATAAGTTCAAGTTTTATATAGAATCTTTTTATTCTTTCTATATTGAAACTTTCACATTTGTTGATATTAAACCCATAATAAAAATATTTTTAAAAAGCAAAAAATAAAAGAATAAAGTGAAATATGTAAGAGGGACTTGACTTGTTCTATTTGACCAAAGAAGGCATAACTAATAGCATTGAGTAGAAGTTAGCAAGTGACAAATTTAGGTTTGATGTAAGAAAAAGTTCTTAACACTTAGAGCTGTTTACAAGTAGAATGGAGATGTCTCAGGAAATAGTAAGTTCCCCTTCTTTAGAAGATAATCAAGTAACTATTTACCAGGTATGTTGAAGAAGAGATTTTTCTTCAGCTATGGGATTATATTGAATAGCTACTAAAATCCCCACCCACTCTGAAATTCTGTGATTCTGTGATGCATTTTATTTCTGTGCCATATGTTTAGAGGCAGCCAGAAGGTATAAGACAAAAAAGAAATAGAATTCAAAAGAAGGGTTGACAAAGAGAGGCAAGACATTGAGGTCATCTTTTGATAAATTATCAGCTTGAGTTTGTTTTTTTCCTAATGACAAGATTTGGAAGCTATCACTACCTCTGAAAAAGTCTGTAATGATTTAAGTAATAGAATCTTCCATGCTCACATAGGCAGTTCAGGAAGGCCTTTTCTAAGGGTGTACTGGAGCTAACTTGTACTGGTTTACAAGAGCCTGTTGTTAAATTTTTAATGTGATCATTTGCACCCCAGAAATAGGCAAATATTATAAATCAGGCCTTGATTTGTTGTTTTTTTTATTATTTAGATTTTTTTAAAAGTAATGGAGAAACTGTCATATGCTTAAAATGTATTATGTATCTTTTTTTTCTTTTTCTTTTTTGGAGAATGTGTTAAACATTTACTAGCATACTCCCAGTCTATTCTCCTTTACGCTCATACTTAGTTTTCACTTGGGTCCAGAGAGGATCTAAAGATGCTGTCTTCTCCACCTCAAAGTTCCAATATCTGAGAGCAACAGTATTGCTATTCTCCAGTACTGTCAGTGTATGGCATTACAAAGAGGTTTTACCTCTAAGTGAGCTAGACAGTACTTTTAAATTTTGAACCTCCAGTCAAATAATTTTGACATCTGTACATTTAGCTGTGATATTTATTGTTTTTCCCCCCTCCTTTTGTTTTGTTTTGATCACTTGAAGGTGAAAAAATAGCACTCCAAAACATCTATCATCTCACTGATATAGATATTCCTTGCAGCAATATAGATCTATTCATACCTACTCAAGCTGTGTAAGTCCAGTCCATCAGACCAGATCAAAACAGCACAGAATAGATAGTGTTGTGTTTGGAGTCAGAGGACCTACTTTTGAACACAACCTGGGTTTGAAACCCAGATCTGCTATTTATACCTGGACAAGTCATTTAATCTCTCTGAACCTCAATTCCCTCGTTTGTAAAATTAACTTGATAACCTTCACAATCCTTTCCAGTTCTTAGCCTATGATTCCCTGATTCCATGACTAGATGACCTCAAAGGTCCCTTCTAGCTGTGCATCTATGATTATGTCTGTGAGTCTCCCATAAGATTTTGACAGGAGATCCACTCAATAGGCTGAGAGCCTTCCTCACCTCTATATGATATCATATTGATACCAACAGAGCCCACAGCCTATACATCAGTTATCTCTTACTCTTATAATGTCCATCTTCTCTTTTAGTCATACATTTCTTTGATGAAATACCTTATGCCACTTCTCCTTGGTAACATCTTGTTTGTAACACTTCCTATCTTGCTCAAATCTATCATATACCTCTCTACCTCCCTCTGGGTGATCATCACTTTTAATTCTTTAGAGACTGAAATATTTTATATTTCATAGCTAAATGACATTACTGGAAGAATATTGATATTAATGGATGCATATTTGTTTCAGGGAGAAACTTGGAGTTGTTTAAAGCACTTTTAATTCCCCAAAGGCAATTCAGCCCTCTCTTCTCTTTCTGTTCAAGTCAGGGCAAATCTCATCATCCATCTGCAGTGTCTGTCATGGGGGCAGGTGAGTATACATACATAGAGATATACATGTATATATAATCTCTGACACTGAAAATACATGTGCATACATATCTATGTATATATGTGTTGAGAGAGAGGAGAGGCTAGGGGAGGAGTAAGCAGCGTGGAGTAGAGAACCAGCCTCAAAGACAGGAAGACTAAGGTTTAAGTCTGGCCTTTCACATGGTATGTAACCCTGGGCAAATCATTTAACCTCTCATTGCTCTCAGCAACTCCCTAAGACCATAAGTTGCAGAGGAGGTGCTGACCTACATTGGTAAAGGGAATTTCCTCACCCAAGCATTCCTTCAACCAATGAAATCACAGGTCCAATCAGAGAGGGAGAAAGAAAGAGAGAGAGAGACAGAGACAGAGACATAGAGAGAGACAGAGACAGAGAAAGAGAAAGGGAGACAGATAGAGAAGGACAGAAAGAGAGGGAGAGAGACAGACAGAAAGAACCACACTTTTAAGTTTAATCTGCATTATTAACATCTTTCCATCACTTTCCCAAGTCTAAACAATCAACAAAGAAATAAATCAAATTCTGATTTGTAGCTTTTGCTGATTTCTAAGGTCTAAATGTGACAATTGAAAATGTGACAATCAACATTCACAAGAACTGGTTCTAGTGACCATACAAACTATTACACGATAACCCAGGTAGCTGAGTGAGATGTCTTAGTATGTCAAGAGTAGTTGGAAACCTCTGGAGACAAAGGCAAGTAGGTTATAGCAGTCTGAATATCTGATCAGATCAATCTTGTAACAAACATTCTAGACAACCTTAAAGACCCAAGGTCTGTGTAACCAAAGAATCTTGATAAAAAGAAAATTCGTCTCTAGGATGTTTTAGAAGGTGGGCCCATTGGCAATGTTTCTGGTGATTAAATCTGAGCTATTTATAGACAGCATTCATATCCTCCATGACGTAGGCTGTTCTCTTGCTCAGCTTACAGCAATAGCTAGACCACTAACAATACAAGCTGACCCAGTTATAACTTGAATCACATTTCTATTTCTCTTCTTACTTCAGTTCTCACCAGGAAACCATTCTCTGTTCTAAAATGTCACCAAGGGTCAGTATGTTAATCACATAATTCTTAGATTTTACCCTCCTTTTTAAATTCTACAATCCAGTGACACTGGCATCTTTGTTATTCTGCAAACAAGACGTTCCATCTCCCTAAACTGGACATTCTCAATGACTGTCCTCCATAACTAGAATTCTCTGCCTCTTTACCACTACCTCCTGGTTTCCTTAAAGTCCCAGCTAAAATCTTACCTTCTGTGAGAAGCCTTTCTTGATTCCCCTAGTGCTTTCCTTCTAAGATTACCTTCAATTTTATCCTGTATATATCTTTTTTGTAAATAGTTGTTTGCATGTTTTCTTCACCATTAGAAGTGAGTTTCTTGAAAGCAGGTCCAATCAGAGTGGGAGAAAGAAAGAGAGACAGAGACAGAGACAGAGACACAGAGAGAGACAGAGACAGAGAAAGAGAAAGGGAGAGAGAGAGAGAGAGAGAAGGAGAGGGAGACAGACAGACAGAAAGAAAGAACCACACTTTTAAGTTTAATCTGCATTATTAACATCTTTCCATCACTTTCCCAAGTCTAGACAATCAATAAATTATTGAGGGAAAAAAATAAGTCATTTCACCTCTTGGGGGTTGGACTAAAGTCTCTTCCAGCTCTAAATTCTATGGTCCTAATCTCTCTATCAAGTATAAAGACTATCCTTCACAATTCTCTCAATTATTAATTCCTTTGCCT
Organism: Phascolarctos cinereus; assembly: GCF_003287225.1. NCBI lineage: Eukaryota > Metazoa > Chordata > Mammalia > Diprotodontia > Phascolarctidae > Phascolarctos > Phascolarctos cinereus. Next base: position 195,991,271 of record NW_027555847.1, on the reverse strand, counting down.
ATGTTACAAGCTCCATTTTATTTCTTCTTTACATAAGCAAGTGAATTGATGGCACAAAAATCATTATAGTGAAGTCATTTATTTATTTATTCAATCTTTAAGGCTTATTGTAGAAAGCAGAGGAGGATATTCTATGGATTGCTTTCTATCAGTTACTGGCCTGTGAATAGACTCATCTTGCATAGCATTTCTGGGCCTGATACGCTTGATCCTTATTTTGAGACTAGGTTTCTAATCCAATATTTCTACCTAATAAGAGTATGCCTATACATTTCTATGGACTGGTCCCCTAAAATGAACAGGGAGTGATAGTAATCTTACTAGTCATAAAACATCTTCATGTTTTAATAAATATGTCTATGAATATCAATTCACAGCTGTGATCATAGGAAAAAAGCAGAAGCTTAGGTGATTCTCTGGGACCTGTAAGGTTCCTTTGTAGCAGGTTATCTCTGCTCTGGACAACGAGTTAGGCTCTTTTCCATGCCTAACATCCTTACCCTTCCATTTTCACAAAATGTCCATACCCCACACTCCACATTTGATCCATCAGATAATACCTAATCTCCCTGCCTGTGACATCAGAAGCAAGAAATCAATCAAATGTGCCTAAGCAAGAACATCTGCACCCTACTGTTGTAAAACCTATGACTTTCATCTGTGACAGTGAACTGACCTGGTATGAAGGCCAAAGAAACCTTCCCAGAGTTGTTAAAGAGAAGTAACTGGCCCCTCCTAAGATACATTGCGATTGCTGGTTCCCCTTTCTTTTCTTACCTTGGCCTAAAGATCATCACATTCCAGGCTCTGGCAACCTATCCCTCTGGAAACTGAAACTTGGTTGTATCTACTCTTCTGGGAACTGGGACCCTGACTTTTCCTTTGTTCTGATCCCACATTCCCTGACTGTGCCTGCCCCTGCCCTAACCAATGATTTTACCTCATGGTGTTTTGTTTTAAGCCCTATGCCTCAAATTGTATGAGTTAAAAAGAGACTTTTAACTCTTATCTTCTTCAGTAGTACTTGCTATTGGAAAAGTCCTAAACAAATTAATTTGTGAACTGAAGATTCATATTAGGGTATCACACTAAAGATTTTGGGCTGAGAGTTTAGGCCTAAGAAAGGAATATTTTCCCTTTCCTTTAAAAATAAATTATAAGAATATGGAAAGGATCTTTGATTTCAGGAAAGTGAGGAACTATTCCATCAACAAAGATTGCAACCTGTCTATAATTTGGTAGTGAACTCCTAAGGAGGTTCCTGAGACTCACAGACCTTAGGTAAGTTGCCTATGGTCACACAACTGGTAAATGTCAGAGGCAAAACTTGAATCCAGGTCTTCCTAGTTCTAAACCAGGCAAAACTGTCACTCTAAAGCTCTTAAGTATAAACTTTATTTTGAATGTTAAATAATACAAAGTGACTTATAGATTTGTAAAAGTTGTAGATTTTCTCCTACTTAGTATAACTTGGTCATTATATTTTCAGAGTTGGAACTGATCATTTGCTCTGGAACTGTACAATGTGATATGGACTGAATTCAAATCTCTGTCTAAAACTTTTTTTCCTAAAAAAAAAAGATTATTATTGTAGAAAAGTGGGATTGCAAACCCAACAGGAACAAAGAACAAAGGTTGTACTTTATTACGTAAAATTTTCCAGCAAAATATTCACTAAAAGATTAGTGACAACTTAAAAGATTAGGTTCTCGCTCACTTTCAGCATTGTTACCTTTATTTTCTAGCTACTCGTTCTTTTTTTATTCATGCATGGGATGAACTTGTTCTTAACCTCTACCTCTTAGAATCACTCCTTCCCCTAATCCTCCTACCTGTTAGCACCTTCCTACCCAAATTATCTTGTATTTATTTTACATGTAGTTAAATTATATGGCACTCCTGATAGAATGTAAGCTCCTTAAGAGAACTGTTCATTTTTATTTCTTCAACTCTAGCCCTTAGAACAGTGCCTATCACCTAGTAGATGATTAATAAATGCCCGGTGATTAACTAGGGGTAGTTTATGGAATATTTATTTAACATTTATCAACTATAACAGTGTTCAGAAAATGGCAGAAATTTTAAGCCCAATTGCAGTGATGCCCTGTAGAAGTCCCTTAGGACTTCCTGACTCCATAGACAGAGACACATACATAAAATATATATATATATATATATATATGTATATATATATATATATATATATACATACATATATATACACACAGACACACATATACATACACATGACATTTTATATATATAGGACGTTTATATAGGAATACATATGTGTATGTATATACATATAGATATATATGAATTGTAACTCACTGATAATAAAGCCAACAATTAAAACATCATTTACCCTCCAATTTGAGATGTTTTGTAACCCATGAGTCAGTGTGGAAGCATGATGTTATAATTCTAGGTAGTACGATAGAGAATCTGTTCTCAAAACAGATTCTCCTGATAATTGGTTAGAGAGGATGAGAAGAGGTGGAGGATAAGGTAGGCATTCTTTAAAGGTAAAACCAATCTCCTTAGGCCCTACTGGGTACTGCTCTGGACATCATACCTTATTATTGATTACAAGACCCACCTGTGCTCCTCTGAGATCATTCCGTTCATACTTCAAAGGAATGCTGGACTTATAAAGCTGCCAATCTATGTGGCTATGGAGCCAGATGAAGAGAAGTTTGCCAAATCTGAAGGGAGGGAACAGTATGGACTAAAAGATTCCACACTTTCAAGGAGATTTTTAGATCCAAATAAAAGGTACATCTCTTCAGCTCAAAGAAATAAGCCTGCATCCCACTGGCAAATCTGTTTCAGTAAAGGCCCAGCTTCAAAAGCTAGAAGAACAAATACGCCAGGGAATTAGCCTGAAAATTATACAGTTCAGCCTTCAATGGGGAGATGGGGAAAAGTGGGAGGAGGAATCTGCTACTCCTGGATGAGAGAAAGATCAGATAAGTCCATACAGTGGCCTGCATGTTGAATGTAAATTGTTTGCCCTTCTATACCTCTGTGTATTGGGACAACATTCTGCACAGTCTGAACAAACACGCAGTCAGGAGATTTCAAAAGGGGCAAGATGTAAAATGAATAAGCACAGCCCATCTTCTGGCTTACAAAGAGTACATTACTAAAGCCTTGCTGGAGAGCAGCATGAATGGGCCAGCCTTCTGCCACCACACACAGGGGCTCTTGGGAGAAGAGAGCTAAGCAAAGATGTGAGAGCAGGGACAGCTTTGAAGGAAAAGGAGAGTATGCTGGGATAACAGGAAATCAGAAAAAGAACAGGGAGCAAACCCACTTCTTCTGAGAGGCTTTGACCTGGAAGACAATGGACAAGTTAAGATGCAAAGGAATCAACGATGTCATTCAGTGCTACTTGCTTTCTGGCTGAAAAGTGCCTCATTGCACTGCAATACTCCAAGACAGGCTTAGGTGTATGGAATTTGGCACCATGGCACCTCTGCTACACAAATAAGCTGAGATGCTTGACTAAAATATATGTCTATTATAAAATAGTGGTGTGTACTTGACATTTAAATTTATTAGCTGACAAACATTTTGTTGTACCATCTGCTACCCTGTACTCAACTTCCTGTAACTAAAGATGCACAAACCCTGGAGAATAGGCATTAGGTAAAATAGATTCATTTGATATAATTGAACATAATTGTGCATGTAATGTTTTAACGTAATATTACTCAACAGCTGTGCAAATAATAGAAGAGTTATTCACCATAAACCATATGCTCGCAATAAGATATGAAGGCAGCACTGTAACAGACCAGTGAATCCACAATAGCAATAAGATGGTCTAATAGAAGAATGATTAGGTGTCTAGGAAAGCCCAGGAAAATAGTTATAAGGCAGCCTTTGGAAGCCCACGGGGTTAACAACCTTGCGGAGAACTGACCTGGATTAGATTCTACCTGGCACTTTCCAGTTTGAAAATTCCATGATTCTACTTACTAAGAGTCACACAGAGAACAGAACCAACATCTTTCTTATCTAATTTATCTTCATATTCATCTCATCTCCTTTTATTCAATCCCTGCTCTTTCTATTCTTCATCTGTTCATTGAATAAAAAATGCATTGAATACCTACTGTGTTTGTAGGGAAGCTTGTGATTTCTGTAGGAGATAACAACATGGCTGAATAAGACATCATTCCTGTCCTCATAGGACTCATAGTCTAGTAAGGACAATGAGATATAATTATATATGACAAGGGAGAATATCACATTGTCATAAAAAAAAGATACAAATTAAATGCTATGGAAGTTCATAGGAGTAAAAGATTGACTTCTGGTTGGGGGATGACTGGAAGCATTCATTCTTAGCCTCGAAAGAGTGACAAGATTCATCAGGCAGAGATTGGGGGAAGGCATGCTTGGTGCAGCAAATGAGCCAAAATAAAGAGGTGTAAAAGTTATGATAAAGCTGAAGCTGAACTGCAGATCATAGGTTACATTATCAAGAGAAAGGCAGACTCTAACATGACAAACAAATAAGTGTGCTTAGAAAATCATGAGTAATATAGTTTGGTAGGAATACTAGACACATGAAAGGGAACAGTCAAAAGTACAACCAGAAAGTTGGGGGAAGAGGGGCTGTCATCACATAATTGAGAGATCTAAATGCCAAAATTAAGAGTTAGAACTTTATTTGGTAAGCAATGTGGCACCAATGAAGTTTTTTGAATATTAAAAATTATCAGAGTTGTGCTTTAGGAAGATAAATTTCTGCTGTTTTTGTTGTTGTTGCTGTTCAGTCGTTTCATACTCTTCAAGACTGCATTTAGGGTTTTCTTGGCAAAGATACTGGCGTCGTTTTCATTTCCTTCTCCAGCTCATTTTACAGATAAGGGATCTCAGTTCAGCAAACAAAAGGGTTAAGTGACTTGCCCAGAGTCACATAGTTAATAAGTGTCTGAGGCCAGATTTGAAATCAGGAAGATGAGTCTTTCTACCTTCAGGCCCAGCAATCTATCTGCCCATTTGCCGTGGTCTAAAGGGCATATTTAAGATGCCATTACTCATATCTAAGTCTTCTCTTCCACAAGGGTTCCATTCAATGTGCTGGGGACCTCTTTCTAGATCCCTTCATATTGCATTATCTAGTGGTTGTCTAGCCAATTGAATAGCTTGACTCTTTTCCCAGTCATACATCTCTCTTATGACATTTTATATGCTACTTTTCTTCCACAGCTCCTCATTGGTAATGAGTGGCAGCCTACTTAAACCCACCATGTGTCTCTCCATTACCTTTTGGGAAACACATAACTTTAGTTCTTTGGAGACTGTGGTATTCCATTGCTTTTTTATTAATATTTGCTGTAAAATTTTATAGTGAATTGAGACCTGAAACAAAACACCGTCTTTAAAAATTATATTTTGTATCTGCATAGAATTTTTAAACCTTCTAACCACTGTCAAATGGATCATCTCATCTTATCTCCACAATATGATAAATATTATTCCAGTTAGTAGAGTACTAGATTTGTAATCACAAAGACATAGGCTCAATGCTTCCAAGCATGACCTTTTGACAAATCACTTAATTTTTAAAAGCATTAGTTTTCTCATCTGCATCTGCCTCACATGTTTGTCGTTAGGATCAAATGATAATTAATGTAAAGCACTTTGCAAAATTTAAAGCATCATATACATAAGATATTATTCTACTTAATGGCTAAAAAGCCTGAGTCATGGAATATCAGCATGTTAGCAAATATTTATTGATTAGTCCTATCTTTAGTTTATGAATCTATGAATGACCTTGGAAAAACTATTAAATATTTCCATGGCTTATGCTCAACATCTATAAAACTAAAAATAAAACTCCTAAAAGCATGTGTGTATGTACCTTTAAAGAGACCCTAAGTTTTTTAGCATCTTCAAATGAAAAGCATTATGTAAAAAGTCAAGACAATATATCCCATTATATATCATTAACCACATTCCATAACCACCCCCATCAGAATTTAAAAGATCCTCTTAAAAATACCTACTTGAAAACAGTGGCCATTTTAAGGTTGTAGAAATAAGATGAGAACTTTTTTTCTTTGTATTATGCTAAGAACTGTCTTACCTGCAGGCTAACTATTATAAATTGCCTTTACACCCACAGTACTATGCATTTAACATTGCCCTGCCTATAATATTAAAGTCTGGTCTCTTGGAAAATATTATAAGAGAGTTCAACTGTACATAAATATTAATAAGAGGAATAAAGTAAGAATAGCATAAAAGTGTTTTAGTACTAAAAGTAAAATGTATTGAAGCTCTAGGAAAAGTCTTCCTTTTTCATAGTCATTTAAAACAGAAGCCATATAAGACTTTAAAACTATATAAGATATTGGAATGAGAAAAATGAAAGTAGAAATTGCAGGAAAAGTCATGAAACTGCATTCAGGAAAAGAAGTTAGATGTTTCACTAGAATAGCAGCAAATAGAGGGAAATGCTTTTAAACATTCAGAAAATGGGAGTGATGCACTCTGGGCACTAAAGCTTTGCTCTCCAAGATGCTACCGTGGTGTATACAACTAATGCAAAGGTATTATGTAAACAGGAACTCAGACTATTTTGTAAGTGGTTTTAAGGTTGAGAGAAGGTTATGAAAAAAAAGTTACCAAAGCCAAGAAATATCAAAGTTAGGGCTGACATTTGGTTTTGAGTCCCCAGTGTTTACAAGAATTTCAGCACAGGTGGTAGACAAAATCACCGTATGTTCACACTAAAACCATCTGCAGAATTGATGCCAAAGTCATTGATGGGACTTCAAGTGTGTTTCCTTTGGTAGGGAAATAGTTATTTTAAGATGTGGAGTCATCGAAAACTTTTGCTTTGAACTTTTGTTCAATATATCTCAGCCTTAATTTGGAGAACAGAATTCTCAAAATTAATGATCTCCTGAAAACTTATCCCATCCCCTCCCACCTCAACATGTACAATTTGGGTGAGCATAGATAAATAGTTAGGAAAAAATCTTACACATATATGCATACATACATACACACATGCATATATATACATATGTATTTATACATACACACAATATATGAATATGTATGTGTAAATATATGCATGTGTACGTGCATGTGTACATATTTATATGGAGAGAGAGAGAATGTGTAATTCTTGTTTGCCTTGTTAATTTTATTAATTCTTGGAGGAGCAAAAGGTAAAGAATCTCAAGGAGAATAATGGGGAAAAAAATGGGAAAAAAAGGAATTTAGCTGTCCTAGACCTAAAACTATGCTACAAAACAATAATCATCAAAAACTGTTTGGAATTGGTTAAGAAATAGAGAGGTCCAACAGTGGAACAGATTAGATACACAATATTCAGAAGAAAATAAGCACAGTAACCTAGTGTTTGAAGAACCCAAAGATCTCAGTTACTAGGTTAAGAACCCACAAAAACTATTAGAAAACTGGAAGGCAGTGTGGCAGAAACTATGTATAGACCAACATCTCACACTTCGTATACTAAGATAAGGTCCAAATAGGTATATGACATATATAAAGCATGAGATCATAAACAAATTAGAGGAGTAAGGAAGAAATCAATCAGATCTATGAGTAGGGGAAGAGTTCATGACCAAATAAGAAATGAAGATAATCACAGAAGATAAAATGGACAATTTTGATTATATAATTTTTTTTAATTTGCACAAATGAAAGCAATATAACTAATATTAGATGAAAAGCATAAAGCTTCTCTGAAAAAGCTCTCATTTCTAAAATAGATAGAGAATTAGATTTATAAGAATAAGACTCATTCTCCAGTTGATAAATGGATATGAAAAGACAGTTTTCAGAGTAAAAAATCCAAGCTCTCAGTAGATGTGCAAGTATGTTAATGCATTGTTAGCCAAACTGTAAACTGGCTCAGGAAAGCAAGCAGAAAATATATCAAAAAAGGTATTAAACTGTGCATAATCAGTAATACGGTAGGTTTATACTCCTTAGAGATTAAAGAAAGAAGAAAAGGACACAAATATAAAAAATATTTATAGTAACTCATTTTGTGGGGGCAAAGAAACTGAGGGAGTACTCATAAATTGACGAATGGCTGAACAAGTTATAACACATGAATATGATAGAATACTATTGTGATATAAAAAATTATGAAGAGAGAGGATTCAGAGAAACCTGGAAAGATCTGTACGAACTAATGCTGAGTAAAGTGAACAGAACCAAGAGAATGATTTACATAATGACAAAAATATTTTTAGACCATATTGTTATCATTGTATAACAAAGACAAACAACTTTTAAAGACAGCAACTCTGATCAATGTGTTGACCAACCACAACTCCAGAGGACTCATGATGAAAAAGTATTATCCATTTCCTGATGTACTCAACATGCTGATGGAAATATAGGTTTTGAGGGAAAAGGGCCATTATGGGAATTCATTTTGCTTGACTATACATGTTTGAAACAAAGATTTTGTTTTTCTTTCTATCTCAGTGGTGAAGGGGGAGGTGGGAGGAAGAGAAAATGGATTTTTGTTTATTGAAAAAATGCAACTTAATTTTTAAAAAGAAACCAAATGTGAGATTTCATATTTATTGACAACAAAATTCATCCTATTTTATTTAGACAAAAGTTATCAATTTTTAGTCTGCCTCTTTTATACAATTCTACCATCATCACTACAAACGTAAATATTACTGAAGGTCATTTTATATTTTTGTCCATGTCATAGATTGATATAGGCAAATATATTTATAACACAGTAGCCAACCTATAGTGGTGACATACCATCTTTAGATCATCTACAAATATCAATCTAATTCTGGTGCTCTTAAGGTACAAATCCTGCCTCTGTAGCGGATTTATGAGAGCATTTGCAATAGTTTTCAGATAAGCAAGCATGGATATGCTTGTGAATTGCATTCACTGGAGGAAGTATCCAAATCAATGAGAACACAGATCCACAGAACATTGGAGTATTCTTAATGTGTGATCATTGTCCAACAACAATGAGTTGGTTAAACGTTACTAGAGGAAGATAACTATGTCCATTCTTTCTAAAAATGAAACCAGAAGACAAAGAAATTGCAAATAAATGGAAGAATGGCATGAGTTCTCCTCAGGGAAAAGAATAAATAAGTTACCAAAGGGCAAAATAAACATTACTTTCTTATACACTTTTTCATCTTGTCTTACAATAACAACAATTTACAAAAATATATATGTATATATTACCATGAATGTAACTGAAGCTTTTATGCTAACATCCATTGCAGAGGATGAATAAAAAAAAACACTTTGAAAAGCTTGGCAATATCCCCCAAACCAAATTAGCATCTACAATTAGATACCATAAGATTGGAGTAAATCAAATGTTGTCCTGATGTTCAAAAAAGGAAAGAGAATAGTCTACAAAACTATAGGCCAATGAGCTTAATTTGATTCCTAGGAAAATTCTAAAATGGATCATTAAAGAAATGATTGTGAAATACTTGAAAGGAAAGTGGTGAATACAAGAGCCAGCATGGCTTAATCAAGAACAGGCCATGTCATACTAAACTCAATTCCTTTTTGGGCAGGATTAGTAAACTAATAAATGAGGTGAATGTTTGAGATATAATTTACTTAGATTCTTGCTAAACTTTTTACAAAGTGTTTCATACAATTCTTGTGAAGAAGACAGAGCAACATGGATTAAACAATAATATAATCATATGGATTCAGAACCGGTTGGATGGTCAGACTCAATATCAACTCAGCAGGAGCTTTCCAATGGAGCACCACAAGGATCTAACATTGGCCCTATACAGTTCAACACTTCATTATGACTTGGATAAAGTCATAGATGGTATGTTCATCAAATTTGCACCTAGTGGAGAGAAAGGACTTCCGGAGCCAAGATGGAGAAGTAAGCAGTAAATTACTGTAGCTCTCCCTTACTTACCCTCAAATAAAAATAAAATAGCACTCCAGAACAAATCCTGGAACAGCAGGGCCAGCAGAAAGACAAGGTGGAGTGGTCTTTTAGCCCAGGAGATTTAGAGGATTGGCAAGAAAGGTCTGTCTCACTCGGGTAAAAGGGGAGTACAGTCCAGGAAAGGAAGCATCCCAGCAAGCCCCACCTCAGCAAACCAGTAGGAGATCCAGCACCCCATTATGGTGGCGCAGGCAAACACCAGCCCCCTCCACTCCCACACGCTGTAGCATAGCCAGGGCAATCTGCAGACTCCAGCTCTGAGAATCACCATGTGCAGGCAGGTGTCCTCTAGTGGCCAGATCTCCACGTGCTTCAGCATAACCTGGAGGAAATGCAGAAAAAAACCACCTGGCCTCAGCACATGCCAGACACTAAGACCATAGCTCAGTGTCAGGTAAGCTGACATACCCCTATGGTCTCCAGCAGCACCAGCTACCCCTACATTATCCTCTCAAACACAGCACCAGACACAAGGGTCCACTGAGGACCTTGGGGCAATATTAGCATGGAATCAGGTAAACAGCCAGAGCCTGCAAGCACTGGCACAAGAAGCCAAAGACAGTGCCCCTTCTACCCTTCAAGCAGAGCTCAAATAAAAGAAAGGAAAAAGGCCAAAAAAAAAGAGCACAAAACAACAAAAAAGGAATCTAAACATAGAAAGTTACTATGATGACAGGGACCAAAACTACATCTTACTAAAAGGTACCATAGGCAATGAAGCAATCAAATTAGAAGACCAAGAAATAGTCTACCTATCAGATCTATGGGGAGGGGAAGAATTCATGACCAAACAAAAGATAGAGAGCATTACAAAATGTAGAATAGATAATTTTGATCATATTAAATTGGAAAGCTTTTGTACAAACAAAACTAATGCCACCAAGATTAGAAGGAAAGCAGAAAGCTGGAAAATAATCTTTACAGCAAATGTCTCTAATTTCTCAAATATATAGAGAACTGAGTGAAATTTATGAGAATACAAACCAACTGATAAATGATTAAAAGATTTGAACAGGAAGCTTTCAGACGAAGAAATCAAAGCTATCTATAGGCATATGAAGAAGTGCTCTAAATCACTTTTGGTTAGAGAGACACAAATTAAAACAATTTTGAAATGCCACCTCACACCAATCAGATTGACTAATATGACAAAAAAGGAAAATGATAAATGTTGGAGAGGATGTAAGAAAATTGGAACACTAATGCATTGTTAGTGGAGTTAAGAACTGATCCAACCATTCTGGAACTATGACCAAAGGGCAACCAAACTGTGCATACCCTTTGATCCAGCAATACCACTGCTAGGTCTATATTCCAAAGAGAACATAAAAAAAGAAAAGGACCCACATGCATAAACATATAGCCTTTTTCGTGGTGGCAAAATATTGGAAACTGAAGGAACGCCCATCAGTTGGGGAACAGCTAAACTAGCTGTGGTATATGAATATAATGGAATGTTATCGTGCAATAAGAAATGATGAACATGCAGATTTCAGAAAAACCTGGAAAGTCTTGGACAAACTGATGCAGAGTGAAATGAACAGAATCCGGAAAACAGGCACAGAGTATCAGTAATACCTTGTGGTGTGATGATCAACTATGAATGACTGAGGTTTTCTCTGCAACACAATGATCCAAGACAATTACAAAGGACTCATGAAGGAAAATGCTATCTACATGCAGATAAAAAACTGAAGGACTCTGAATGCAGATCAAAGCATTTTTTTCACTTACTTTATTCTTTCTCATGTTTTTTTTCCCTTTTGATCTGTTTCTTCTCCCACAACTGTGATGAATATGGAAATATATTTTACACGATAGCATATGTGTAAACTACATCAAACTGCCTACCATTTTCAGAAGAGGAGAGGGGAGGGAGGGGGAAAATTTGGAACTTAAAATCTTGTAAAAATGAATGCTAAAAATTTTCTTGATATGTAATTGTGGCAAAAAATACTATTTAAAGCAAAAAAAGCAAATTTACAGGTAGTACAAAGCTGGGAGGAATAGCTAACAGAGTGGACATCAAAATCAGGTACGAAAAGGATCTTGATAGGTTACACCACTAGGATAAATCTAACAAAATTTAATTCAATGTGAATAAATCTAAAGTCTTGCAATGATATACAAAAAAAAGATCAACTTTACAAGTAAGAGATGGGGAAGCAAAAATCTAAGGTTTTTAATGGACTAGAAACTTAATATGAGTCAATGGTATAATATTTCAGCCAAAAAAGCTAAAGTGACCTTAGGCTTCATTAAGAAGGGAATAGCTTCCAGGAACAGGGAGGCCATAGTCCCACTTTACTCTGACCTCATTAGGGAAAAATACTGTGTTCAGTGCTAGGCTCCACAGTTTAAGAAGAATATGCTGGAGAGTCCAGAAGAAGATGTACAGGATGATGAAGGGCCTTGAGCCCATTCTGCTGTGCAACCTTGGGCAAGTCACTTAAATTCTCAGTGCCCCCCCAAAGAGCTCTCTAAGGCTCTAAGGGTTGCGGAGCAGATGCCAATGTGAATTGGGAATGAGAATTTCATGGAAATTCCTATATCAACAAAAATCGCAGGTCTGGTCTAGTCCCAATATAAGAACATCTTCATAATGCCTATATCTTACAATATCATGAGGCAGCTAGTTTATGTAGTAGATAGATGACTGTACTTACAGTCTGAAAGACCTGAGTCTGAATCTTACTTCAGACCATTACTAGCTATGTGACCTGGGCAAGTCCCTTCTCTTCCCTAAGCCTTAGTTTCCTTATGTGTAAAATAGCAATAATAATAGCATCTGCCTCACAGATTTGGTATAAGAATAACATATATAAAGTGCTTTGGGAAACTTTTAAATGCTCTTTAAATATTTGCTAAGATGACGATGATGATGATGATGATGATTGAATGTGTTTACAAATCAGATAAGGAACCTGCTAGCCTCTTTGTTCAGTTCTTCATTCTTCACATTAGGTAATGTAGATCTAGCTCCACAGAAAAATCTTAAACACCCTTTAGGGTTAATGATGATAGTGGTATCTTGGAAGTCAGATAGACTTGGTTCTCTGTCATGGCAAATGACATTTGTTCCAATGGCAATTCTAGGCCTCTTCTAGCCTGCCCCCCCTCACATCTCTTTCAGGACTCCATGGGAAATTTAATGGAAAATTTAGGAATTTTAATCACTCTAAGTCTGCATGAAAAGAACTGGGAAATTTCTTTCTTAGCACTAATGCTTTAAGGACTTGTGCTGCAAGACTTTGAGTGTTGCTCTCTGACACATAATCCAGGCATTGTCCATTCATAGCAGAGAGAGGCCCTTTCAAAACAAAGGAATTAATCAATTGAAGAATGGCTGAACAAGTTGTGGTAGATGAATGTAATGGAATACTATTGTACTATTAAAAATCATGAGCAGGCAAATTTCAGAAAAACCTGGAAATACTTAAATGAACTGATGCTGAGTTAAGTGAGCAGAACCATGAGAACTTTGTACATGGTAACAGTAACATTGTGCGATGATCAATTATGATTGACTTAGCTCTTTTCAGAAATACAATGATCCAAAATAATTCCAAAAGACTCATGATAAAAAATGCTATCCACATTCAGAAAAAGAACTGATGGAATCTGAATACAGATCAAAGTATACTATTTTCACTTTGAGGGGTGGGGTTGTGGGTTTTTTCCTTTTCTACTGTTTCTTTTTTCACGACATGACTAATGTGGAACTATGTTTTACATGATTGCACATGTACAACCTATAACAGATTGTTTCCCATCTCAGAAACGGGAGAGGGAAGAGAGGGAGGGAGAAAAATTTGGAACTCAAAATCTTTCAAAAAACGAATGTTGAAAACTGTCTTTAGATGTAATTGAAAAAAAAATACTATTAAATTTTTTTAAAGGATTTTAAAAAGATTTTAAAGCATTCTAAGGAAATAAAAGAGCACCATTTCTCATTTTTTTTATAAACCAGAAAACTAAGGCAAGCGACTTAGCAATGTACCCAAGAGCACACCTTTAGTCAGTAACAAAGTAAGAAAATAGCAATAGTGACAGGAACTCAAAATCTAGAAACCTAAAAGCAAAGTCTTTAGCACCATGTGGTGTTTCCTAAACCCCATGTGGGGTTTCCTAAACTATGGGAAATTGCACTGTTGTTGTGCTTTGTTGTTTTTTTTTACAGTAAATAATGTCATTCCTTCAGAAACTATGTTGGGCTAGAAAGTGACTACTGTTAACATGAAAGGAAAGAGAAGTGATTTATTTTTGGTCACTTGATTTGGTCAATTGATTATTAGAGTCACAAATTTAGAGCTGGAAAGAAGGAGAAAGGGGAAGGGAATAAGCATTTATATGGAGCTTACTATTTGCCAAATATCATGCTAAGTGTTTTTTATATATATTATCTCATTTGGAAACTCAGAGAGCAAATCAATCTCTTAATTTTATAGATAGGTAACTGAGCACCAGAGAGGGTGAGTGATCTGCCCATGGTCACAGGAAGAGTAAATACCAAAGCCAAGACTGAAACCCACATCTTCTAACTCCAAATTCAACTCTCCTTCTATTCTGCCACACCAATATCAGTCAAAACTCCTTATGAGACATTTCATTTGGATGTCACGTTCCCCCCGCTTACCCCCCCCAAATAAAGCACTTAGGTGCAACTTAATACTTTATTCTAACTCAAAGCCAGCTACATCAGAGGAAGCAGTGCAGTAACATTCTGACATACCATCTTCCCAAACCTTGATGATGTTTCTGTATGAAAGATCCTAACACAGTGTTGAAATACAGTGATCATACACACACATACACGCACACACACACACATCATTTATATCATAAGAAAAATGGAAGTAAATGAATGGAGATATCTGTCACAACTAGGGGGAGGGGAGCATTCTTAATCCAATCCAAATGACTTTTCTGAGAGAGAGAAAGAGAGAGAGAGAGAGAGAGAGAGAGAGAGAGAGAGAGAGAGAGAGAGAGAGAAACTGTTAAGCTTGAACATGAATGCCAATCTCAAGTCTAAACCAAGTATTCTTTCCATTACATTATGTTGCTTTTGTTGAACTTTTTGTTGTCACTGCCTTAAACTGATCTTTGGGACATGTGTTAGAACCTGCAGGTGGGATGACAAGTTAACTTGTCAGGTCCTCAAACTCTTTCAATTTGGCTGACCCCAGCAGCTCTCTGCCATTTTCCTCACCATTCACTGTCACATGATTCTTTATCCACTTGATTTCTATTCAGTTAAAGTAAGCCTGTGGAAGGGTTTCATAATGTCATATGATTTGACTCCACAGATTACCATGAGCACAGCATTCTTTGCTCTAATTTGCCGGCCTTTAGATAGAAGCTGTCATTCTGTAAGAATCTGAGGTAGCTGTATTCAGTTCAATCCAATAAACATTTATTAAATACCTATAACATGCCAGGCACTGTGCTATGAGCTATGGATACCATTAATAAAAAGACAGTCCCTGCACTCAGTAACCTTACAATCTAAAGTGGGAGACAACATACAAAAGGAGGTAGGAGGTGGGGTGTGGTGAGACACCAGAGGTCATCCTATTCCCTGAGTTGAAACCAGGCTGAGCAGTAGATGCAAAGTGATATAATGTAAAAATCCAATATCTGCCCTCTATAAAGAAAGCCACTGGGAAGAATTTGGTACTCCACTCTCCATCCCTCCAGTCAGAAGACAGAAGAGGCAGAGGAAAGTGTAGTCAATTAAGCCTTAAGTTAACAGCATGGTGGTGACTTTAGGAGTGATGATTTCTTAACTAAATAAGGGATAGAGGAGGTCATAAAGAATAAAACAGGTCATTTTTAATAAATGAAACTAAAAAGCTTTTGTACAAGCAAAATGAATTGGGAAAAGAAAAGAAACCATTTATTGGGGTAAAATAATAAGATATCTTTGATAGAGGTCTGATATTTAAGATGTGTAGGGAATTACATAAATATATGATAATGAAGAGATAGTGTAGCTTAAAGAGAATACAGGAAAACCTGTATTCAAGCCCTGCCACTGGCAAATACTGGGTAATCCTGGCTACAGTTCCCCCTTCTCCCATCCCCACCCAAGAAGCTCTCTAAGGCTGTGAGTTGCAAAGCAGATCCCAATATGCATGGGGAAAAGGAGTTTCTTTATAGAGAGTTTCTATACCAGTGAAATCACAGATCTGGTCTAATGCCAATATAGATCAAGCCACTCCCAAATAAATAAATGGTCAAAGCATATGCAAGCAGTTCTCAAAATAATTTCAACCTAACATACAATGAAATGAAAGATCACTCAGAATAAGATAATCATTAATAGTGAGAAATACAAATCAAAAGAATTTTGAAATTTTACCTTTTACCCAGTTATTTTGACAAAGATGTGCTATTGTCCAGTCACTTTTCAGTCGTGTCCAATTCTTCATGACTCCATTTGAGATTTTCTTGGCAGAGATACTAGAGTAGTTTCCATTTCCTTTTTCAACTCATTTTATAAATGAGGAAACTGAGGCAAACAGGGTTAAGAGACTTTCCCAAGGTCACACAGCTAGTAAGTGTCTTAAGCCAGATTGAACTCAGGAAGATGAGTCTTCTGGACTCCAGGACCAGTACTCTATCCATTTCACCATCTAGCTGCCCCAAAGATAGAAAGATAGAAACGGCTAATGTTGGAGGAACTACAAAAATACAAAAATACGTTAATATACTGTTAGTGCAGCTATGAACTGATCCACCAATTCTGGGAAGCAATTTGAAAGTATGCTTTTTTTAAGTCTCATATAT
Organism: Phascolarctos cinereus; assembly: GCF_003287225.1. Classification (NCBI taxonomy): domain Eukaryota; kingdom Metazoa; phylum Chordata; class Mammalia; order Diprotodontia; family Phascolarctidae; genus Phascolarctos; species Phascolarctos cinereus. The sequence continues at coordinate 195,974,506 of NW_027555847.1, read as the reverse complement.
AGCAAAAATTTGAGAGCAAATGATAGCACTTTTATGGTAGCAAAGAACTGGGGAAAAAAGTAACTGCCTGTTCATTGGGGGAATGACTAAACAAACTAAAACATAAAGGAAAATGAAGTAATATTGCTTCATGATAAATTCAGAGAAGAAATGATGAAAGGGATGGTTTCAGAAAAACTTGGCAATATTTGTATGAGCTGATACAGAGTGAAATTGGCAGTACTAGGAGAACAATGTACACAATAAGAGCAATATTGCAGAGACAATCGACTGCATAAGGCTTAAGAACTCTGATTAGTGCAATGCAGTTGGTTCCCTATAATTCCAGGGAACCAGTGATGATATATGCTACTCACCTTCTGATTGAGGTGACAGTCTGAAGATGTAAATGAGGTATATTTCTTAGACATGGTCAATAAGGAAATTTGATTTGTTTGACTATGTATATTTGTTATGATGGTCTTGTGTCAGCTAAGTGGCATAGTGAAGAGAATACTGGACCCGGAGTTAGGAATATCTAGTATCTAGTATTAGATACTTACTAGCTGTCTGATCCTGGGCAAGTCACTTACCATCTGCCTGATTCAATTCTCTCATCTATAAAATGGGGATAAGAATAGCACCTACCTCCCAGAGTTCTGATGACAATAATTGTAAAGTGTTTTGCAAATCTAGAAGTGCATGTAAATGGCAGCTATTTCTTATTTTCCCCCTTTAATGGGGAGATGGGAGAGAGAGAAAATAAATTCTTGTTCATTGGAAAAAAAAGGATTAAAAATAATTCAGAAAGACATGGGAAAGTTTATGTGAGATGATCAGAATAAAGTAAGCAGAGCCAAGAAAACTATATATGCAATGAAAATAATAATATAGATGGAAAGAATAATAAAATAGAACTGAATTCTGTAATTCTAATGACTAAGGTTGGTCCCAAAGAAAAGTTGAGAAAATTCACCTCCCTTCCTTTACTGCAGAAATGGAAGAGCATGAGGGTGAATTGCTACACATATTGTCAGATGAAACTGATGTGCTGGTTGGTTTTGTTGAACTTATTTTTTTAACTTTTTTTTGTATTTGTTACAAGGGGAGGCTTTCTGAACAGGGGAAGAGAAGGGTCATATTCATAAGCTCTCGTGCTTGTATCCTGTAAACATCAATAGGATATAAAAACAAGATATCAATAAAAAAGAAAGTAAATAAATATCATAGTAATTATTTTACTATAACTTCAAGTCTGGATCTTTTTCTTTCTCCTTTCTTTTCTTTTGACATAAGTTGTGATCTTACAATAAAGGGAGCCAGCAACAAACAAAAGAATTGCTAATACAGTACACTTGAATCCAAAGGAACATAGCATGGACAGTATTACCAGGGTTCAGCCGAGAGCCAATAAGAAGCAACAAATGCAATGATGTGCTGTGTAGGATTGCCAACCACTGATGCCAGCTGGGCCAGTGATCTTGGGCATCATCAGTAAGACTAGATAATGAATCATCATGAATTGGTCCAACAAGCAAGGCAGCTTCTGTATATCAAAAAGTAAAGCTTTGACTGCAGCAGCAACCCCAGTGAGGACATCCTTGATTTTTAAGCTAGTGAATTTTACTTTCCTAACCTGCCAAAAAGTACAGGGTTGGATGACACATGGATACAAGATGATTACACAGAGACCATCAGAGAGACAAGACTGTCTGCTCTTATTAGATTTGACGGCTAGGCAAGGCATATGTTGCTGATCCAAGAAAGCTGTGGAAAACAAAAGATTCATAACTTGGTTAGAGGTGACTTAAGGCAAGCTTAAGATGACAACAGACTCATAAACAAAACAGTGCCTGTGTTCCGGGTGCAAGATAAGGTGTGTTGTAATTCTGAGAGGAAGAAAACTAGAACTGTGAATTGGAGATTCACAACCTATAGTAATCCCTATAGCTTCAAACTCAAATTTCATACCTTGTTCACAAAAACTCCATTTCAAGAGAAAGAAAGATGAACTGTCATAATACAGTTAGACAATGTGCTCAACTACCCAAAAGGCCTCTGTATAACCCTTACGGATAGACTTAAAACTGCTTTGAGATGGTTTGGAATACATACCACAAAACCCATTCCGTGGCTGCACAGGTATGGGGAAAATACTTCTATTTTTGAACTTGAGTTCAAGGAAACAAAAAACACACAATAAAAAAAGGAGAAAAACTGCCTCGAGTATCTCCCCCACATCATTCTATCTTGAACAGGACTGACAGTGCAATCATAAGCAGCGAGGTGGCACAGTGGATAGAATGCTGAACTTGGAGAAAAGAAGAGCTGAGCTCCTATCTAGCCTCAGACACCTACTTAGCTGTGCGACTCTGCACAAGTAATTTAACCTCTGTAAGCCTCAGTTTCCTCATCTGTAAAACAAAGATCAAAAGAGTACCTATCTCCTAGAGCTGTCATGATGAACAAAAAACATAACCTAAGTAAAGTACTTGGTAAACCTTCAAGCACTCTGTTAATACTAGCTATTACCTATTCTTAATACACTCCTCTGATGGCAAATGAACTACAAACTCTTTAGCCCAGGCTTTAGGGCTCTGCCACATGGGGATCCAGTTTGGCTTTATCTCCCTTTATTTCCCTTCACATACTCTATATTCCAAGGCAACCCGGAACCTACTCAGAATCCCTGCTTTTTCCTCCCTCTGGGACTTTGTTCCTACCACATGTCATATTTTGGGTGAATCTTTGTACCTCTCTTTCTCTCAACTGTTGAAATCTTCCCCTTCCTTCAACATCCAGGTCAGGCATCATCTCTCCATAATGCCTTCCCAGAGCCTCTCTCCTTGAAACAATCACTCCATCCTAAAGTTTCTTATAGCACTTTTTTTAGACCTCTCATATTTATCATGTTCTTTTTGTATTACAAGTGTTTATATAGATATATCTTCTGTAAACTATAAGTTCCAGTAGGGCAGATACTACGGCATTTTCATCTTGGTAGCCCCAGGAAGGACCTTACACAATGCAAGGCTTAGTAAATGTTTGCTGAATGAATGAACCATATGACAGATCTATATGAGCCTATCCATTTCTTTTCCTACCTGCTGCTTTACAGCTTGAGACTTCCCACTCACCCTCTGTCTCAGATTCTCTTCTCTAAAGCTGAATAGTAGCTAGAATTTATACAACACTTTAAAATTTGCAAAGTACTTCAAATATTTTAACTCATTTGATCCTCACAATAACTCGTGAGGCAGATGCTATTATCACTCCTATTTAACATATCAAGAAACTGAGAATAAAAGAAGTTATGTAATCTGCCCAGGGTCACACAGTTTAGTAAGTGTTGGAGGCAGGATTTGAATCCAGATCTTCTTCATTCCCAGTCCAACACTGTTCATTGCTGTATATGGAGAGATCTCAAAGACTGCCTAGGCAGAAATGACTTTTACATACTAAATACAAGCTACCAATTTAATTTATAGGTGATTATTGACCATTATCATCCTATCCAATTCACTGATTTGATGTTTATCCCGTAGATGCAAAAGATAATTTAACCAGTTTTTATTCTATCTCAGTTATTTGACTTTTTAAATTTTCAGCCTCCTATCACTGTGTCTGAAGGCCTTCAGTGTCAACCATATGACTCAGAAGTCTGAATGGATAAGCTGATAATGACAGTAACTCTTATTTATGCACAACCATCCTGTGTGATAGGCATTACAGGTATTATCCCCATTTTACAGATGGAAGAACAAGGTCTCAGAGAAATGAAGAGGAATTACCAAAAATCCCATAAACAATAAATATCAGAATCAAGATTTTAACCCATTTCTCACAACTTGGGGCAGCTAGATGATACAGTGGATGATACAGTGCCAGGCCTGGAGTCCGGAAGACTCATCTTCCTGAATTAAAATCTGGCCTCAGACACTTACTAGCTGTGGGACCCTGGTCAAGTCACTTAACCAAGTTTGCCTCAATTTCTTTATCTGTAAAATGAGCTGGAGAAGGAAATGGCAAACCTTTCCAGTATTTTTACCAAGAAAACTCCAAATGGGGTCGCAAAGAGTCAGATATAACTGAAATGACTGAACAACAATTCTCACAACTACAAGTTGTACCTCAGTCTACACTACCATCTTCCTCTGGCACATAATTCTTCCACTACTATCCATAAGGGGCCCAGCAAGCTAGTTAGCAACATTTACTGAGCACCAACTTGCCTTGAAATCAAATTGCTGCCTTGTAACCACTCATTTCCAAAAGGCCCTCCCCACTGCTTCTGTTATAATATAGGTTGGAGTACACAAGCTGGTTTACCCTGAACAAGCCATACTTTATAAAATGTGTGGGTTAGGATAGATTATCACTAAGACTCCTTCCAGCTACCTGATTCTATGATCTATGTTTTCAAGAAAGTTGTCTAGACATAAAGTTACTGCCGGCCTCACAGCACAGAATAATTCATACTTAGTAGGGTGTGGAAGTCATTTAGTTTCAGATTGCAAATGACAATACAGCACAAATTCATAAAATGTTAATGCTAGAAGGGACTTAGGAAATCATCTAAGCCAACACCTTTCATTTTACAGATGAGGAAATGAAAGTTAAATGACTTGCTCAAGGTCACCCAACTAATTTGTATCATGAGCACAAATCAAAAAGGAAGCAACTGGCCCAAAAGAATTTTTGTTAAATTTTCCTCTGTAACTTGTGAATGGATGGCTCTCTTCCATTTCTGACAGAATATATAGTTATCATGGTTAATGGAGCAGATCTTTTTCTTGCCTCACAGATATAAACGGAATCATTATAGTATCATATGTATAGTCTGCTGCTGGACTTTGCTCCTAAATGTTCACTCTCTTAAAGAACTCAAGGAGAAAATTTTCTATAGTAGAGTGAACATGGAAATGTTTCAGCTCTGAACAATTTTCTGCTCGTAAGTGCCCTACTTTCAGGTGTTACTCTTTTTTTCTTCTCTGCTAAGGTCAGATTTATATCTCTATTGTCCTTGGAACTTGGATGGTCTGAATGGAGAGGGAAAGAGAAGAAGGGAAATGGCCACTTGTGAGAATCTGACCTTATGGCACAGCTAAATAATAAACTAGAAATTAAGGAGATTTGAATTCTCTTTACAATTCTTCTTCCTCAGCACTATTAGGAGTCAGCTGTTGCCATGGAGAATCATGAGGGCCACAGTAGTGGGAACTATTCATGTGAGGCAACTTTAGAAGAAACTGGAAGGTAAGGTCAGTCAAAGCCATAAAGTCATGCAAGAGCCTAGACCAAAGGGTGGTAGCAAATTGAGATAAATCTCTATTTACTTCAATACGCTGTTCTACTTCTGCCACTATTTCAATCATACTAAACCTATAGTGGAGCAGTACACAGGAAGGAATCCTGGATTTGGAATCAGAGGTTCTAAATTTGTACCCCTTCTATGCTACTTACTAATATTATAACCATGGGCAGATCACATAACCTCTCTGGGACTTCTCATCTGCAAAATGCAGTTGGACTAGATGACGTAAAAGATTCCTTCCAACTCCTAATTCTACGATCCCTTTTATGACCTTCCTTCCTTTTCTCCATCCCTATTATCCCAGACAGTCTCTCCCACTCTGACTTCACTAGTCTCCATGCCCAGACAACTACTCTAGTGTTTCACTAGCTAGAATTCCTAGCTTCTCTGACCTTCTGCAGTCCTCAAACTCCATGTATCCCTACAGAAACCCTATTATCCAATTTTTCCCTTAGCAAATTAAGTTGATTTCATCCACTACAAATTCATTGTACAAAGCTTTAGCTGGGCCACATTATTGCTTAGTAGTCCTGCTCCATCCTTATTAATTCTTTGTCTAATTCCCCAAAGTAATGGTTTCAAACTGGTTCCTCTCCTAAGCTTTCAAACTCAATGACTACATTCACAGCAGATGAACTCCATAGAAAAGATTGAGGCTAACTGATATGAACTCTGTCAGCTCTCTCTTCTCCTCAAATCTGACCATCATCCTCTCTTTTCTCTTTCCCTCTCACAAAAGACATATCACGAATATTCACTAAGGCATAACTCTCTATATGTGATACAGACCAAATACATTTTTTTTTCACCTCCTGCAGGATTTTGTTCCAGCAGTCATTCCCTCCCTCTCAACTATTTTACCTTCTCTATCTGCCTACAACACACTCAGGTAGTCCTTTCAGGGGGAAAAAAAGCATTCTTTTCATCTTTCTAGCCAATAGAGTCCTACCTACATCTCTCTTCCTCTTCACTGATCAGCATTACTATGGTTATTATCAGATAAGCAACAACCACCATCGGAGATGGTAGCAGTGATAGCAAGAAAGCCCGTCAAGTAAGGATTCATTTGTATTGCCACTTCAGCAAGGGTAAGTGTTGAGTAACCAGAAAAGAAAAGAAAGAGGAAGAACAGTTGCCAGGCTTGCATTAGTGACTTTTAACAGAAGCCTTCTAACTGGTCTTTCTATTTCCATTCTTTCTCATCTCCAATCTTTCCTCCCTTCACCTGCCAAACTACAACCCTGGAATGAACATAACACTTCCCTGATCAAGAATTTTTGGTGACTCTCAGTTGCCTCCAGGATAAAATACAAATACTTATATTAACATTTAAAACTCTTCACAATATGACTCCTGCCTACTTTTCTAAACTTATTTCACATTACTCTTCTATGTTCCAAATAGTCTTCCTTTCTGATCCCCAAACTGGACATTCCATCTCCTGCCTCCATGATTCTGCATACCCTGTCCCCCATTCCTCCAATGGACTCCTTCTTCATGTCTGCCCTTTAGAACCATTAGCTTCTGTCAGGATTCAATTCAGGTTCCCCACAGGAAGCCAAATCTAAATCTATGATCCTAAGAATTCTAAGATCCTTTTCTGATCCTTCATTATTAGGACTCTCTCTTTAAATTAGCATACATTTATTAATTTGGTGCCTCATCCTGGCAGTGGACTATCTACAAGTTCCTTGAGGACAGAGAGACCTCTTATCAAACCTTTTATCACCCCCAACATGTAACAAAGCGCTCCTCAAACAGTAGTTTTTTCTATAAATATTTATTGTTTGTTTCTGATTATTGTATTGAACCAGTGCATCCTGAACCACCATGCCCACTCCTTGATAATTCTCCCTCCCACTTATTGTGACTATTGGTTTTAACTCTACTTGTGCATCTTACACTGCCTTTTCCTTCTGGTCCTTTCAGGTCTATCACTTATCCGCCAGCTTCTTCATCTTGGTGTGGTTGCCTTGTAAATATACCCCCTACTTTCTCTCTCACCACCACCCCAGGATTCCCTCTCCACTGTCTAAACAGGATGGCTTTCAGCAGACTCTAATGGGTTCTATTCCTTATTCTTCCCCATGCTCCACCTCCAGGGCAGGGTTCGGGAGGGTTAGGGGGATCTATTACACCACCTACTTAACTGCAGTGTTGTTTAAAACAGTAGAAGCAAGAAAACGGATTCATTTATCTATGATAATGAGGGGAAAGAAAGATCTGTTTCAATACCTGTAAAATACAGACCTCTGAAAATGAGGAATCAACACAGTACTGATCTCATCATTGAGATGATGGACAGAGTTTATACCTAGGTATAGTATCCCACAGGCAGTTTAAAAAAAAACAACAACAACAACAAAAACCCCCACATTAATGGGATTTTTCTCTTTCTCAGAACTGAGTGGGTACTAGTGGGTACTGGTTGGTTCCTGAAGAAAGGAAACACATTTCAGTCCCAAATTAAACTGACATAGGTTGCCATAAATATTCTTTTTGAGCATTGTTTGAGTTGTCCCTCTGCTTCTGTATGACCCTGGCTGCTGTCTATCTAGTAACAAAACACTTATTCCAATGTTTCCTCCCTCTTGTAGGAGTATCTACACATCTAGTAAATAAAAGCACAGTTGGTAAAGAAAACTATCTTAAGCAATATTCACAGTGGTAAGGAGCTATTAAACAGAGAACCATAAAATGCCTGTAAACCTGTTTATGTACTGTCTGTGAAAGTAATTTCAGGGAAGTAGAAATGGGATGGATACAGGACAAAAGATGTTGGTCTCTTTTATGTTGTCCCTTTTATAAATGGGTGTCACCTTAACCATCCTTACCAGCTTTTCACATAGGAAGAAAGTGACTTGTAGTTAGAGATTTATAATATCTACTTAAAAAGTGACCTAGACTGGATACTACTACTTTTAGCAATTTGGCACTCAATCTGTCTAAGCCCATGATCACTATATAACAAAGAACTCTGTCCATCCATTCTAGGTCCCTTTGTTTGCTACCCACTAAAAAGAAATAGGATTTACCAAGTCATATGACCCTTCAGCTCTCAAGGGCAGCCTGGTTCTAGGAAGGGGTTCTGTCCAAGGGCTCAGGACCTTTGAAAATTGTTATAACTCTATTTCAATATAATTGGTTTCCTTTATAATCTTACATGTTTTCTTTTATGCATTTAGAATTGTTATTCTGAGGTGTCCATAAACTTCATCAGTCTGCCAAAGGATCCATTATAAAAAAATGGTTAAGAACTCCTGTGACTAGTGAAATTCTCACTGCTACTAGAAGAGAGATCTAGGCTTATTTTCAGGGCTGTCCTACATCCTAGTGATATGCCCCACTATCTATTTCCGGAGACAAATTAAGGTCTGGGAACCTTAATCAAGTGACCCAACTCCCAGTGAACCTCTGGAGCAGCAGAATGTAAGTTCCTTTTTTTTGTATTGGTGCCCTCTTCACCCAGCACAATGCCTGGCCTTAATAAATGCGTGTTTGTGGAAAATTATGATTTAACCTTCTATCAGCCAATCATCAACCTTTTGTTAAATGCCTAGTAGGTATAAGGCACTGTGCCAGGCATTTCTCTGACAATCCATTTTCAAGTACTTCTGGAAACAGGATCAGTGGCAACAGATACTGGATTTCTATTTGAAACAGACAATTTCTAAGAAAGGTTGGAATTTTGTGGCCTATTTGAGTATCAGGGGCTACCCATGCTCTCCTAAATTGCCTAGGATCTCAGACTTAGAGCTAGAGATTTAAAAGAAAAGTAATCAAATGTCACCATATACAATATTTTGAGAACCTGTCCTAGGTGTGACAGAAATCTAGAATGAGAGATTAATCCCACCTAACCATAGATATCTAACCATTTTTAGTTCCCAGAGAACATCCCAAGTCCTCTAAAGAGCTCCTTCATACTCTTGGACTTCCAGTTAAGATGAAAGGTCATAAAAAAGCAGAGGTCTCCAACACAAATACCATCAAATATATAAAAAGGACCCAGGAAGAACAATGAAAAAAAGGACATAAATTGCTCCATCTAGTCCAGAACTACAGAAAAAAGATGACAGAAGCAAGTGAAGGGGGAAATAGTGGCTATACCAAGGAAGCTATCATGAACTCTGGAGCATAGGTGGGAAGTCCAATAGAGCTAGGGAAAAGAACTGTGCTAGGGAAGTATACATGCAAGTCAATGGGCTAGAAGTCAACAGAGGTAGGGAGAAGAGACAGCACAACCTCAGATAAACACAACTGAAATCAGCATTCTGAAAAGCCAGCATGAACTCCCAGTACTAGGAGACCTGAAGCTAGATCCTCTTCCTAGATTGTAAGAACAAAAGAGGGGAACAGAATCAACTCCACTACAACCTATTGCACAGAGAGACAGGCTCCAAACATCTACTCCTTGAAGCACTAGAAGCCATAGCAGGAGATAAGAGCCAACTCAACCCCTAGCTACCCGTGCCATGGTGACTGTTCAGAAAGTCTGGTGGTAGCATGATTTTTAGCATCCCACTGCTGGGCAGTACTAAAAAATGAGGACAAAATAAATTCACAAATGGAGATCATACAAGAAGAAGAAAGAGTCCAGTCAAGGCTAGGACCTATAGGAAACAATAAGGTGATTGAAACCGAAGCCAAGGATTAAAGCAGAAAGCTGAGCTTAATGCTAGCTAACATATATTGATTAGCAGAAGTAATGGCATCCAGACTACAGAGAGAAGAGGACAAAACTAGGTCTACCCAACCCATTTAAGGGTACAAGAAGGAATCCAAGAATTAAATAGAAATAGAAAAATCTACCAATCATCTGCTAAAAGAAATTCCAAATTGAAAACATTCAGGAATGTCATCAACAAAGTCCGGAGCTTCAAAGTCAAAGGGAAAAAAACACTATGAGTGGCCAGAAAGAAAAAGTTCAAGTACTAAGGAAATGTAGTATCACACAAGACTTGCAAACGATTACAGTAAAGAAGAAAAAGTCACATAATACAATATTCCAAAAAGCCAAAAATAAAGGCTTAAAACCTAGAGTAATTCATCCTGCAAAAAAATGGATATAATCATACACTAGACAGGAGGAATGGATCCTTAACAAAAGAGGATTTTTTAAGTATTTCTGATGAAAAAAACTAAAGCTGAGCAGAAAATTTGATATGAAAACACAGAAGTCAAGAGAAATCTAGAACATAAATACATCAGACCAATTAGAAAAATTTACATTTTAATAGAAGAATAAGAGACAAGTGTATCTTAAGAATCTTAATGTCTTCAAGTGTGACTGAGGAAACTAAATTAAGACAAACACTGGTCATGGGAAAGGTCTTATTCTCTTTTATTAGCTTTAAGGGAAGAAAAAGAAAAATGAATACACTAGAGAAAAACTGAAGCAAAAGGAAAATGAAATTACTATTTTGCAAAATGTGATGCATAGAAAAAATATACTTTACAAATATGGTGGAAAGAATGAGCGGACTGGGTATTTCATGGCCTTATCTTTATTTGAAATAGGTAAAAGTGAGTTGAACACACACACACACACACACAAAAGAGTTTGGTATAGAAATACATTAAACTCAACAGGAATACAGAGTAGGACATGCAAAAAGGAGAGGTGGCGAATAAGAGGGAGAATAGATTCAAGGAATGAATAGTCATGATCAAAACAAACTTTAGCTCCAGCTTTGAAAAGGTGGGATTAAGAAGAAAGAAGATGTAAGACCCAAATATCATGATGATGAAGAGAAGAGTGACAAAGGAATAGGAACAGATCACCACAATTATAGACTGCTAGTGCTGATCAAATTTTATCTCTTTCTCTATCCCCTTCTCTGAAAAAAAAAAAGGTGTCAAAAGGAAAAAGTATAAAAGGTTATGATAGAGAGTAAATATAAGTGAGATGAATTTATCTATTAAATGGAGGAGGGCAGCAGAATGGATTAGAAAGCAAAATATAACAATATTTTGTTTATAATAAAACACACTGAAACATTCACACAAAGTTAAAATGAGGGAATAGAGAATAATATATTATGCTTCAGATAAACTTAAAAAGCAGGGGTAGCAATCATGATCTCAGACGAGGAAAGAATAAAAATAGACATGATTAAAAGAGATGAGCAGGGGCCCCAGAGATAATGAAATGGTAACAATGCTCAATATATATGTATGCACTGAATGGCATAGTAGCTACACACTTAAAGGAAAAGTTCATCTAATTACAAGGAGAAATAGACAGCAAAGGTAATAGTTGAGGACCTCAATGTGGCACTTTCAAATCTGGACAAATTTGACAAAATATAAATAAGAAGGGCAGATAGGTGTGTAGTGAGTATAGGACTGGGCTGGAGTCAGGAAAACCCATTTTCCTGAGTTCAAATCCAGCCTCAAACACTTATTAGCTATGTGGCTCTGGGCAAGTTACTTAATCTTGTTTCCCTCAGTTTCCTCATCTGTAAAATGAGCTGGAGAAGTGTGGGGTCCCTAATGGGAAAAAGCCATAAAATACACTAATAAGTGAAAAACCATGAAAACTTAAAACTCTGTGAAGTGGAAGCCTGACTATGGTGACCTGTTAATAAATCCTAACTTAGATACTGAATCACAGTTTAGTACTGAGTCAAAACTTAGATACTGTGATCTACAAAAGTCATAACAAGAATATCATGACCCATATGTGACCAGTACATTATCAATACACAAACTTATGTTTGGCCATAACATTGTCTTAACTTCCAAGCTCATTACTAAGCAGAAAACCAAAAATATCCAGTAGTGATGCATTCTCTAGCTCCTCTTTCCTTTGTCTGTTTTCTATATGGAGATTTTCGGTATTCTTTAGGACGGCTCCATTAAACTTTCTGGCCACTACCCCAGACCGAAGATTGCCCCATTTGTAAATATTCATTATGATTGATTAAACTACTACCTATAATCAATCTGGAGATACTTGGCCTCTTTTTTTGGTATCAAAAGAATACCCCAAGGTTATGGGAGAGGTACATGGTTGCCCAGCCAGGGGTATTCTGGACCTTACAAGAAGGAAATGTCAAACCACTCTCTCTGAAGGACTTTGGAATCAACTGAGCCTTCTTTAACACAAGCACACCATGCTGTGCAGTTCTGTGCCAGTACCTCCCATGTGTCACAATCAAGTTTAACTCCAGAAATGACCCCAGTGTCCAGTCCTGCCAGGTGATTTTCAGAATCTTACTGAGACAATTCAAATGGAAGTGATTCAATTTCCTGGCATGGCACTGATGTACCGTTCAGGTTTCACCAACATACAACAATAAGATCAATAGGAAGGCTCTGTAGACTTTTAGTTTGGCAGGCAACCTCTCTTCTCTCCCACACTTTCCTTAACAGCCTCTCAAACACTGTGCTAGCTCTGGCAACGTATGAATTAACCTCATCATCCAGTGTACATCCTTGGAACGTATCCTGCCAAGATAAGTGAACTTATCTACAGTACCCAAAATTTTTCCATTTGCTATACCTATGAGTTCCATGTATGGATGTTGTAGAGCTGAATGGTGGCAAACCTGTCTTCTTGGTGTTAATTGTCAGGGGAAAATTAGCACAAGTGGCAGGGAACTGATCTGTACTCTATTGCATCCCAGCCTCAGAGGCTGCATTGTGGGCACAATCATTTGCAAACAAAAATTTACGCATCAACTTTCCTTCCATTTCAGTCTTGGTTCCCATCATTTTCATCAAACCATTCTTGATATTTGCAAGTGTTTTGGCCCATATGAGTAAATGCGATGCTGTACACCAAATCTCTGAAATCTGTCCACTCCTTCTCTGCTCCACTGTTGCCAACTGTCTGTTGGCTCAGCTTTCCCTCCAAGTTAGCATTAGGGCTTGGAGAAGGCTCTAATAAATTGAAATGAAGTCTCCTGGTAGTTGTCTTGCCTTGGGGCCACCACTTTAGTTGAAGGCAAATGTTTAGCTTGGAAAGGATAAATCTATGATTAGTCCAGCATTCTGCACCACACATCACCTTTGTCATTCTCAGATCCTGTCCATCTCTTCTCCTTACAATGACATGGTCTATTAAATGCCAATGTTTGTTGCAAGGGTGTATCCACAAAGTTTTATTGAGTTTAGGTAAATGGAAGACAGTGTTGTTGATGAAAAGGTCATGAGATGCACAAATCTTAAGCAAGAAGTGACTTACTGTTGCTGTTCCCAACTCCATTCTGCTCAAGGACTCCTTGCCATGAGTGATAATCTATGCCTACTCTGGTGTTAAAGCCACCCAGAATTGGAAGTTTGACTTCTTCTAGCACATTGATGATGAGGGTCTCCAGGTCTTCATAAAATTTTTCTTTGACCTCATCAAGGTTCTTCATGGTGGGAGCACATGTACTGATGATGGCTGCATGGCACTTTCCTGCAAATGATAATCACATTGTCATGAGCTGGTCATTTACTCCTTGGGGGTGGGAGGATCATTCAAGCTTGTTGACTAGATTAGTTTGATTGCAAAACTTATATCAGCTTCACAGCACTCCTCTTCATGGCAGCCACTCCAGAAAATGTGTATCCAGCTCTGACTTCAGTAAGCTGGACTTCATTTGCCAGCCTTGTTTCACTCACAGCTGCTATTTGTTTGTGATATTTGCCGAGTTCTCTTGCAACAAGGACTGTTCATCTTTCAAGTCTACTGGATTTCATGTTGTCCATAAGCCTGTGCACATTCCATGTACCAATGGTGAGTAGAAGCATCTTCACAAAAGCTTTGTACAATTTTTATGGTTCATCTGCAGGGTGGGATCCTTACCTGCTGCAATAAGCTGGCCAGGGTTACGTTAAGTGAAACAGACAATTTTTAGGGCACCTTTTCTAGATCCTTATTCACATCAGGAAGTGAGAAGTATGGTCTTTAAAAGGGGCTGCTCAGACACCAATGGTGCTGCCAAATCCCACTGCTGCTTCAATCTGGCAAGAATACAACCTTATAGCCCATAGGGTTATACCTGTGTAGAGAATTGTGACTATAGCTCCCAATGTATTTGCACCTGCTGCTTTGTCACTAGCCTATCACTCTCTAGTGGTCATCTCTGACTTTGAAGTAAGTAAAAATGGCAAAATGTTGTGAGTGATATCTTTTGACTTACTCATATACTGGACTGAAATGAGGCATCATTGCACTTAGGCCTCCCTCTCTCTTCCAGAGTCATCAAAGTCCAGTGGCAAGATAAAAGTCAAGGCGACTGGTGATGGCTCAGGATGCAGTGAATGACTTGGTATCTTCACTGTCTGATGAACTAAGTGCTCCACAGCACCTATTTTGGCAACCTTCATGGCCCATTGGAACAAACTGTTCACATACACCTATTCCACCAGGGAAGTCTTCATGTGCTTCCCCTAAGTTACAGATGGCAGATTTCTAGTATCAAAAAAATTTTTAAAGTATCCACAACAAATGAAGAAATAAAAGAAATTATTAGAAAATATTTTGTCTAATTATGTGCCAAAATTATTAACAAATGAAATTATTTAATATTTTGAAAAATAAAATACCTGGTTGGGTTTTTTTTAACATTATCTAGGGATCAGTGCAAACATATAAGAATAAGAGCCATTTCTCAATAAAGGTCAACAGATATGAACAGATAGTTCTCAAAGTAAGAAAGGCAAGCTATCAATAACCATGTGAAATATGTTTCATATCACTAATAATAAGAAATACATACATTAAAACAACTCAAAGTTTCTATCTCATGCCTATCAGGTGGCAAAGATGACCAAAAAAGAAAAATTACAGTTGTTGGAGGGGCTATGAGAGGACAGGCACGCTATTGTACTGTTGCTAAAATTATGGTGTGGTCCAGACATTCTAGAAAATAAAAATTCACTAACCTGTGGATCAGTGGAATAGGTTAGGTATGCAAGATCCAGTAGTCAATGACTACAGTAATCTACTATTTGATAAACCCAAAGACACCAGCTTCTGGGATAAGACCTTACTATTTGACAAAAACTGCTGAGAAAACTGGAAAAGAGTATGGCAGAAACTAGGCACAGACCAAAATCTCACACCATATACCAAAATAAAGTCAAACTGGGTTCATGATTTAGATATAAAGGCTGATGCTATAAGCAAAATGGGAGAGCAAGGAATAGTTTACCTATCAGATTTATGGAGAATAGAAGAATTCATGATCAAACAGGAGATAGAGAACATTATGAAATGCAAAATGGATAATTTTGATTACCTTAAATTAAAAAGCTTTGCACAAACAAAGCCAATGCAACCAAGATTAGAAGGAAAGTAGAAAACTGGGAAAGAATTTTTACAACTAAAGAAAATAACTGCTTAAAGAATACAATTGGCCAAATGGAAAAGAAAGTACAAAAGCCAGTTGAGGAAAACAACACCTTAAAATTTAAAATTGGCAAGTGGAAGCTAAGGAGTCTATGAAATGTCAAAAATCAAGCAAACAAATTCAAAAGAATGAAAAGATGGAAGAAAATGTAAAATACCTCAGGGGAAAAACAACTGACCTGGAAAATAGATCCAGGAGAGACAATATCAGAATCATTGGGCTCCCTGAAAGCCATAATCAAAAGGAAGGCCTGGACCAAGAAATTATCAAGGAAAACTGCCCTGATGTCCTGGAACCAGAGGGCAAAATAGGCACTGAAAGAATCCACTGATCATTCAGGAAAGAGATCCCAAATTCAAATATCGGGAAGTCACAATCAAGATAACACAGGACTTGGCAGCTGCAACATTAAAGGACCTGAGATCATGGAACATGATATTCCAGAGGGCAAAGGAGCTAGAACTATAACCAAGAATCACTTACCTGACAAAATTAAGCGTAATATATCGAGAGAAATATGGTCATATGATGAAATAGGATTTCAAGCTTTTGTAAGAAGACCAGAATGAAACAATTTTATCTCCAATATCAAGACCCAAGAGAAGCCTAAAAATGAAAAAAGGGAAAAGAAAATACAAAGAATTCAATGGAGCTGAACTGTTTACATCCCTACAGGGGAAGATGATACTTGTAACTCTTAAAAATTGTATCACTAACAGTACAGATAAAAGGAATAAACATAGACATAGGGTACAGGTATAAGGTGTATTTGAGGGAATGACATAAAAAAAAATAATAAGGGATGAGAAGGAGGAGGAAAATGGGCACAGAAGGAAGGGAGAGGTAGAATGGGATAAATTATCTCACATGAAGAGGTGAGAAAGACTACAATGAAGGAGAAGATGGGGAGGGCATGGGCATTGCTTAAATCCTACTATCATCAGTACTGGCTCAAAGAGGGAATAATATACACAGTCAGATGAATATAGAAATCTATCTTACCCAGCAGGGAAGTTGGAGGGAAGGAGATTAAATTGGGCAGGGGGGAGCATGATAGAAGGGAGGGCAAATCAGAAGAGGTGGTAGACAGAAGCAAAATACTGGTGAGGAGGGAAATGGTGAAAGGAGACAGAGAACAGATAGGAGGAAGAATAGGAAGAAGGGAAATACACAGGTAGTAATCATAATGGTGAATGTGAATAGGATGAACTCTCCTAGGAAACAGAAGCAGATAGCAAAGTGGATCAAAAAACAGTATCCTATAATATATTGCTTACAAGAAACACATTTGAAGCAGAGACACACACAAAAAGTAAAGGAAAACCTGGAAAGACTTGTATGAACCGATGCAAAGTAAAAGGAGCAAAACCAGGAAAATATAGTACATAGTATCAGCAACATCTTGTGGTGATCAACTACAAATGACTCATCTTTTCTCAGCAACAATGATCCAAGACAAATACAAAGGATGAATGAAGGAAAATGCTATCCATATCCAGATAAAGAACTGATGGACTCTGAATGCAGATCGAAGCATATTTTTTTACTTACTTTATTCTTTGTTTGTTTTTTTTTTACTTTTGATCTGTTTCTTCCACGACTGTGATGAATATGGAAATGTGTTTTACATGATGGCATATACATAAACTATATTAAACTGCTTACCATTTTCAGGAGAAAGGAGGGGAGGGGGGGAAATTTGGAACTCAAAATCTTATAAAAATGAGTGCTAAAAATTTTCTTGATTAGTAATTGTAGGGAAAATACTATTTAAAGCAAAATAATTGCTAAAAATAAATATTTTTTTTATTTAAAAAAAAGTTCAGAAGAGGACACAGAGAAGTGAGATATTTTTGGAACTACTCTAGTACAGGCCCTCACCACCTCACGCCTGTACTTTTGCAATAATCTGTTCTTGGGACTGCCTGCCACAAGTCTCTCCCTACTCAAATCCATCCTCCATTAAGACACTAAAGTGATTTTCCTAAAGCACAGGTCTGATCATGTCACCATCTACTCTAAATAAACTCCAGTGGTTTCTTATTGTTTCCAAGATCACATACAAAATGTGTTTGGCATTCAAAGCCTTTCATAGCCTAGCCCCCTCCTACCTTTCCAATTAGTGTATTCCTTACTACTGACTTCAATGCAGTACATCGGCCTTCTGGCTGTTCCATGAATGAAATACTCCATCTCTCAGCTCTGGGCACTTTCTTTGCCTGTCGCCCTATGTGGAATTCTCTCCCCACTCATCTCCACCTACTGGTTTCCTCAGTTTCCTTTGTTGTTTTTTGTTGTTATTGTTGTTTTTGCTGCTGCTGTTGTTGTTGTTCAGTCATTTACAATCATCCCTCAGGATCCTAGTAAGTGTCTGAGGCCAGATTTCACTCAGGAAGATAAGTATTCCTTACTTCAGGCCTGGCGCTCTATCCACTATGCCACCCAGCTTCCTTTGAGTCCCAACTAAAATACCATCTTCTACAATGCTTTTCCTCTTTTAATTATTTCCTATCTATCCTGTATATAGCTTGTTTGTACATATGTATTTGTTTGTTTTCTCCACTAGACTGTGAGCTCCTTGAGGGCAGAGACTGTCATTTGCCTCTTTTTTGTATTCCCAGTGCTTAGCACAGATCCTAGAATATAATAGGCACTTAGCAAATGTTTAATGATTGACTGACTAGAAGTTCCACATCAAATTTTAAATACCTAAATAAAAATGATCAGCACCTAGTAAAGATTCACATGTAGTCCTCTTTATGTAGTTTGTGTATAGAAATATTCATGTTTACTTACATTTGACAGATTTTTAACAGTAAAATTTTTTTTTAATTTCTTTAAAACCTGAAAAGTCTTACATGAACCAATGCAAAGTGAAATGGGCAGAACCAGGAGAACATTATACATGGTAACAGAAACACTGTACAATGATCAACTGTAAGTGACAGCTATTCTCAGCAATACAACGATCTAAGACAATTCTGAAGGATTTATGATGAAAAATAATATTCCTCCTTGGAGAATGAACTGATGGAGTCTGAATGCAAGTTGAAGCATGCTTTTTTATTTTCTTTTTCTTGGGGTTTTTTTTGGTCTCAGTTTTCTTTCACAACATGACTAATAAGGAAATACATTTGCATGATTGCAACACGTATAACCTGTATCAAACTGTTTGCCTTCCCAAGAAAGAAAAAGAATTTGGAACTCAGAATTTTAAAAAATGAACGCTAAAAATTGTTTTTACATGTACTTGTGCAAAAATAAAATATTAAATAAACATTAAAAAATAAAAATAAAAGATTTCATTTAAACTCCAACTGTGTAGAGTAATGGGAAAGGGAGTAGAAGCCATAGTGACCTGATTTCCCCAGGATTCATATGACCAAAGTAGATCAAATACAACAGGAGAGGTAGAATATACATCAAAGTTCTCCCCTTTGCCACAATTTTAGCTACAAAATTATCAAACAGATCTTTGAAAGGTAGAGTAGTTGAATATAGTACTTACTTAAGGTTATACAGTGTCAGAGAAAAGCAGAGCAAGGCTTGGAAGACAGAAGAGTGTGATGCAGACTGGGGTAGGTAAGACAAGTTGGAGTCTGACATAAAAGGCTTCGTTCCATGAATCAGGCTACAGGAAAGAGAGGGGCAAAGTGTGAATTAATTACATTAGGAATTTGTGCAGACCTGCAAGTAGTCTGCTTAGTTAGAGGAATCATGCAGAGGGAATGGAGCTGGGGTGACTGGTCATCAATCAAACCATTTTATAGATTCTGATAAGCAGAAAGCAGCTAATGCAATTGCAGGTACAGGCTAAGTGAAGATGGGAATAGTGCAGCAGTCTTTCCACAGGTAGGGGCTCTGGCATTTTCCACCCTTGTGTTTTCCTTATTATGAGGAAGGGGTACTAAAGACTTAATATACCATAATAGGGTGGACTGGGTGACAATGGAACATTCTAGACTGAGTCTAGGCTTATCTCCCTGATTTATTGGATGTGCTTATTCTACTTTCCTAGTCCCAAGGGAATGCTGTCCTTAAAACCAGACAAGAAGAACTTACACATAATCAAAGACGAGTTTTGGATGACTAAAAGTGTAAAGTACTAGCGTTTCTGAGATAATGTCTCTCCAGCCTAGGGGACAGAATGATAAATTTGCTAGCAGAGGACAGGAGTTCTGCTTCGGGCTCTGTCACATATTACTTGTGTGACCTCCCTGGACCTCACTTTCTGCAACAGTAAAATGAGGGTATTGAAACTGTCAAATATGCCTGGCCCACAATAGTCCCAAGTGCTGTCAGAACCAGAATAAGATGTAATTGGGAAATATTTATCAAAATAAGTAAAAATACAAATAGATAATGGTAGTATGTGGTTTTCTAAATCAACATGCAGCCTGCAGGGATCCTTATGTATGTTTTAGTGGCCCCCATTTCTAATTGAGTTTGACATCACTGGACTGGGGCTTCTTAAAATTTATCCACTCATGACCTCTTTTCACTTGAGAAATTTTTACATAATCCCGGGTATATAGGTATACAAAATAGGTATACAAATCAAACATTTATTGATAATAAATCACAAAGAAATTTATTTTAAAATAATTCTTTGGTATATACATAATTTCACCATTTATTAAAGATGAAAGCAAATTAGCATACTAATGAGATGGATGTGCTTGTTTATTTTTACATAAAGAATTAAATCTTGGTAGAATATTTGATACTGCAGGACAGAGAGCATCTTCAATGTTTTTCAGAGTTGATCAATATTTTGATTTTATAATTGTCAATGCTGAGAATACCACTTCGCAGAAATATGTAGTACAAAACGGCAGAAGTATGTTTAGGACCATTTCAGAAATTGTTGGAAAGTCTGTCCTAATTCCAAGACAAAATTCATTTAATGATTTTTTAAGAAACTTAAATATTAAACCTGTGTTTAAACTCAGCAAATTCTTCTTGAACTTTTAATGGCAGATGACTGACTTTTTTAATTTCAGTTGAGTTTTTTAGAATCAAAATTTGAAGGAAAGTATTTCTGAAACTGTGCCTCCAGGTACTTCAGATGATCAATTACAACTCTTAGAATTAAATCTTTGGGAAATTTATTTTCAATTATGAAATCATCTGTAGCTGTAAACATTTCTGGAGAACCATTTTCCACCCTATTCTTCCATAAGTTAACTTTTTTAAATAAAACTTTCAATTTTACCTTTTAACATGAATATGTTACAATTTTTCCCTTGAAGCGAGGTGTTTAAATCATTGAGTTGTTTTTGAATATCCGACAAATAACAGTTTTGAAAGCCATAATTATGAAAAAATAACAAAATCAGATTTCTGCTCAGTCTTTTGACATATAACAACTTTCAATTTTAATAATCTGTTTAAACTTCACTCACTTAAGAGCCACTTTACCTCTGCATGTGCTTTTGTAATTGGAGCCCATGTCTTTCCAAAGGTTTGAAAATAAACAACTGTTAAGGATACAGCTTTGTATTGCAAAGCACAACATCTAACTCTGGTGATTTTTTGTTTGGCTACAAGTGCCTCCCGATGGATCCCACAGTGAGTAAAAGTGATATGTTCATTGCCACCAGCTTTAACTTTTGCTACAAATTCAACATGCTTGCCCATCATTGCTCCAGTACTGTCTGTACAGACTCCCGTGCAATTTTTGTACAGTAAACCTTCATTTGTGAAAAATTCATTTACTTTAAGATATATATCCTCTTCTCTTGTGTGCCCTTCCAAAAGGCAACAAAACAATAATTCCTCATGTATGCTTTCTTCATAAAGATATCTTACATAGAGTAACAACTGTGCCATATTAGAAATATCAGTTGTTTCATCTAACTGAATTGCAAACTTTGGGCTGCCCTTAAGCCTGTGGTAATAAGCTGCTGGAATTGGTCATTACTAATTTCAGAAATTCTTTTGGAAACAGGATCATTCAATAAAGGAATTTTATGAATTTCATCCCCATACTTTTTCTCATGAACTATTTCTGACATTTTAATAGCTGCAGGTAACATGAGACCTTCTCCTATTGTGTAATGCTTTTTAGTTTTTGCAATTAAATATGAAATTTCATAAGCTGCAAGTAAACACTTTTCATTGACAATAACAAATTTCCTAAAACACTGTTTTTCTTTATTTGAAGATTTTAAAAGTCATTCAAAATATTCCTTTGGTTTATTACAGTATGTTGCATGCTTGGTTTTAAGATGTCATTTTAGTTTGGCTGGTTTCATGCTCTCCACAACCAAAACTTCATTGCAAATTAAGCAAAGAGGTTTTTCCACACCATCATCATTATTAGAAGTAAATCTATGTTGTAAAAATGATTTGACACATTTTCTTTTTCTTGTCAATTTAAATATACTGCAACCTGGTAGCAAAGACTGCCACATTGCCCTCAGTATTTATACCTCTTCTGTCTAAATTTAGCCCCTTATGCATAACCAAAAAATATTTCTGTCCTAAAATATAAATGAACATTGCTAATAATTTCTCAAATAAATACTAGCTTTAGCTTATGAAATTACATTTGTTTATGCTTAATTTAAAAAATTGATGTTCACACTTACATATATGTACAGTGAAGAAATATTATTAAAAGGGCTTTTGTCTTTACTTGCTGCAATTAAACATTCATGTTTCTGTAAAAGAAGGAGATAGCAAGAATTTTTAGAATCAAACATTCTAACACAATACAATCCAAAGATATACTAATGTGATACATCCTGAGGAATGATGGTAGGAAAACACTAAAAGTATTTTCTGTAATTAAATTATTATGTTTCTGTAAGAGCATAAAACTTTGTATGTACAGTAAAAATACTGCAATTCATAACATACAACAGTTTCGAATCTCAGCCAAGGTGTTTCTGGCAGCATTCTTTGGCATTGTGTGGCATGACGGCATGCGCAGTGCAAAGTGTACATGTTGTGCATTCAGAACCAAGGCTGCAGTGAAATCGTGAGATACAACACAGGCAAGCTCTGCCAGAAACACCTTGGATTCATTACACATTCAATTTTGAATTAATTTTTGGTCGTTGAGTGCTCAGAAACCTTTTACTGTTGCCAATTTTTTCATAACCCCCACATTCAGTTACATGATACCATATGGGGTAGCAACCACAGTTTAAGCAGCTTGGGACTAGATGCCTTCTATAGTCTCTTCCTACCCTAAATCTATGATTCTATGAACTAGCTCATTCACCACTTTTTTGTTTTTTTAAAGACTGGGTCCTCCTATTTTGCTCAGACTGCAAGTGCTGAGGCTATTCCCACTATTGATGGGCACTGAAGATTTGCCCTATTCTATCACTAACAGTTCACCCCTTCATACGCACCCTCTGGCCCAATCCTGGGAGTTCCCCATATTAATGATGAAAATAATTTGAACACCCAAATGGCCAAGCCCACTGTAGCTCAGAACTCCTGAGTTTGAGAGATTACAACAGCTTCACCTTTCACTATAACAAGGATTTATAGGTCAGCACTCATTCACACTTCTTAAAGAGAAAGGGCCTTCTATTTTGGAAAAAGCACTAGCAAAATGTGAAAAAAGAGATCTGTCATCTAACTGAGACAGGAACAACTCTGTGTGATTCTATTTTTTACATTGCTTCAAATATTATTGGTAGTCAAGTGACATTTATAATAGTACTGTATTTGCCATATGTTAATAACACTATGTACAATTCCTACTGTGACAAGCTCTGTTTAGTATATTTGTTTAGACATTTTCTTCAGGGAAAAATACGCCTGAACATAGATTTTATTCTAACACTTGAAAATAACTTAAGAAAAAGCCAAGACATCCTAAAGAAGTCTTTTTTCTTAAACACATTAGAGAGAAATGACCATTTAAAATGAACATATTTGAAAATCCCTTTATATTACAGTAGGCTATGCTATAAACTTAATTACCACCAAGGTATTTCTAAGGCTGCTGGATACTACTAAAGATTTTTTTTAAATTTGGAAACTCTTAATTTTTATAAATTCATAGTAGCTACATTGCATTATTTATTCTCAAATATATTTTCCCCTGTATGTTTGCTATATTATCTATCTTCAAGGATCTAGTTTATTTGTTAGACTTGCTTTTATATTTCAGTGGCATAACAGTTTCATTGATGTGAGTCCTCTAACCAATGGAGATCACAACCGATACATGCCTTCTCATCCTATGAAACTCTTGACTATACTCTCCAATAAATCTTCCATCAGGAGATCACCAATATATTGTGTGTTTTCATCTAGAATGCCTTCTCTCTGAGATTATCCTCAACTTATCCTATATATATCTTGTTTGTACATAGTTGTTTTCATGTTGTCTTTTCCTAATACATTGTGATCTCCTTCAGGACGAGGCTGTTTTGCCTTTATTTGTACCCTTAGGACTTTTGCTCTATCTGATATATACAGCAGCTAGGTGGTGCTGTGGCACTGGCTCTCAGTCAGGAAGAACTGAGTTCAAATCTTGCCTTAGTATGTGGCCCTGGGAAAGTCACTTAACCTCCATTTACCTCCGTTTTATCATCATCATCAAAAAATAGCACCTACCTCCCAGAATTTTTATGAGGATGAGATAATATTCGCAAAGGATTTTGCACACCTTAAAGTATTATACAAATGCTACCTTTAGTAAGCACTTAATAAATGCTTATTGGCTTGATCTGATTCTAGATCTTTTGACATTGCATGAATACTACTAGAATATAAGGTCTATTGTCTATTATCCCTAATTCTCTTTAAGTAACTGGTCCATCTCCAATGTAAATCTCTTTGATATCTTTACATTCATGGTGTGAAGTTCTTTGATGTTAATATGTGATAACGTATTTAACCAAAACACATCTCTTCATTTAGGTGACCTGCATTTTTTACCTTCATAAACTATGGTATTCCATGATTAGTAACCAGACAACATCATAAAAAGAACATCAGAGTTGGTTTTTTTTTAAAGACATGTCTTTGTTTCAGGGAGAAACTTGATGTCATTAAAAAGTATTTTTGGTTTCTCAAATGAAAAATAAACAAATAAAAATAAACAAAATATCTACGTTCTGCATTAGTGTTTCAATGTATATTAAATGTAAGAATTCAACTTTTAGGTTGATTTTCATCTATTAGCAACTCATTGAGAGATGATGAAATAAAATTGTGGAGGAAGGATAGGGCTATTTCTCACACAAGACATTCCATCTCTCATCAATCTTTGCACAGATTGCTCCCCTGGAGTGTGCTCTCTCCTCATTTCTACCTCTCAGAATCCTTAGCACCCTTCAAAGATAAACTTGATGCCACATCCTACGTGAGTTCCTTTTGGATTTCCCCAAACACTAGTGCTTCCCCAATAATAGTTCCTCATATTTATTTACTACTTCCCATTAGTTCTAATTCTTCTATACATCATGACTAATGTGAAAATATGCTTAATATGAATATATAAGTAGAGCCTATATCAGATTACATGCCATGTTACTGAGGGGGAAGGAGAAGGAGGGAGAGAAAATTTAAAACTCAAAATCTTACAGAAGTGAATGTTGAAAACTAAAATAAATTATTTAAAAAAAGAAATGATTCACCTAAAGTATTTCCAAAGTCTGAGCAAGGGACTTAAGATGCTTCCCTAAAAAGGAAGACATCAACTTAACATATAAGGACTATAAGATAAGCTATAATTTTACCATATCTTTTTGTTTGTTTGTTTGTTTGTTTGTTTATTTGTTTGTTTTGGAGGCAATAAGGGTTAAATGACTTGTCCAGGGTCACACAGCTAGCTAGTAAGTGTCTGAAGTCAGATTTGAACTCAGGTCCTCCTGACTCCAGGGCCAGTGCTCTATCCACTGTGTCACCTAGCTGCCCCAATTTTACCATATCTGTCACAAGGATATGGTATAATGACAGAAGGTTTGGGGAACTAAAAAGGAATACTGATAAAGAAAAGTTGTATAGGTAAGAAAGTGTCAGTGTGTCTCCAGTACTTCTCTCCAGGGAAAGACTGTATCTGGCAGAAAGGAACATTCCAGGCATTTAAAAAGATGCCCTGTGAAGCAAGGATAATTCTCTACCATCTCTACCACATACAGAATGAATTATCCCTGAAGACTATCCAGTTCCCTTTTCTCTGATTTTTCACTCACCAAGTAACCTCCTCACTACAAAATCAATTTTCTAGAGACCTGGACACCAGCAAGGGCATGTCCTGCATAACAGTCATGAATACTATTGTCAATGGGAATGTCAAATCAGCAACAGTCCCCAAATTATGGCAATGCCACTAAAAACACACAGGATCAGAGGAGAGGCATAAGATTCTAATTCTCAAGGATTATTTTTAGCTTATGAGTGTTAATTCTAAAGCATCATTCTTCCTATTATCCTATCAGAGATTAGACAGACAGCTAGGTAGTACAGTGCATAGAGAGTGCTGGGCCTGGGGTGGGAAAGACCTGAGTTAAAATCCTGCCTCAGTCACTTATTTGCCATATGATCTCAGATAAGCCACTTAGCCCATTTGTCTCAGTTTCCTCATCTAGAAAATAAGGATAATAACAGCACCTACATCCCAGGGTTGTTGTGAGAATCAAATGGGATAATGTTTGTAAAGCACTTTTAGCAGCACAGTGCCTGGCATATAGTAGGTGCTATATAAATGTTAGCTATTATTATTATTATCATTATGTCTTTACAGATATAGAGCCACACACAAAGAGAAACTTAGTCGTATGTGATTATACTCTTACACAGAGGAAAACAACCAAGAGCATGCTGGCAAATGTTTAACTACCCTTCTCTGAAGAAAAAAAAACATATACCATATACTTTTAAGTTTTGCACTATTAGCATTTTCTTCATTACTTCCTTAAGTCTAGACAATCAACAAAATAACATATCAAGCCCAGCATTTGCTGATTTCTCAGGTGTAAATGTTCATATTGAAATTTTAACAATCAGCTGTCTTGAGCTAGAATGAGCTGTCTCGCACACCCCTGAGAACAACTCCAATTCTGTTGCTCAGTGGACTTTCCAAGACTTTGGCAACTTCTACAGTGGGTACCATGAAATCTAGTTCTTCTTTTCATAGGATTCTTTTAAGCTACAAAGTTCAAACAAATGTTTATTAGGGCTGCAATCACCCCTTTTCCATAGCCTCCCTCCCTTTAGATGTTTCAACCACACCTTTTTGGTCCTATACCTTCAATTGGTATAATGCCATTCATTCCTTTTTCTTTCTTTCTTTTTTTTTTTTGGTGCAGTTCTTTCAAATGGGCAGGGGTCAATTTTGTTTTTCTTATCTTGGCAAATCCCTGATTCAGCCTTTAACTGAGATAGATACCTTATATTACAAACCAACAAACACTTATAATAGTTCTTTAACCACTTTACTACACTTCTTGTAATCCTGTTGTTATAATAAGCCTTGCATTGGGCCTGCATCAGGAATCATGTCAAATGAGTACATACTGGAAAGTGGAAGGATGGAGCAGCTAAATGCAGAAGAATGGGCAGCTATGTGAAAAGGAACAGCAGGCAGGCAGCATGGACATGGAGAAGATAGTAGACATATGAAGAGAGAATAACAACCATATGTATCAGATAGAACAGATGGAAGAAGCTGGCAATAAGCTAGAGAACTATGGAGGAGACAGAAGGCCATAGCTGCTTCCCTGACACTGAAAGAAAGATACTCAGGAGTCAGCTGTCATGGTGTTGTAAGTCTGAAATGATTGTGTCCTTATGCTATGGTGAAAACTACTATTACTCCCTTGGAACTGTGAGAAACAACATCTGTTTTGTGTTTGGACAGAGAATATTTGCTACTTGAGTCAGTTCCTTACTATTTACCTTGATTTTCTATTTTAGTTAAATTCTGTGTGTGTGTGTGTGTGTGTGTGTGTGTGTGTGTGTGTGTGTGAAGAGAGAGAGAGAGAGAGAGAGAGAGAGAGAGAGAGAGAGAGAGAGAGAGAGATCTCCATGTGATTTTTGTAAGGCATATTAATGGGGGCTTGCACCATAGTTTTGAGTAGATCTGGATGGGCAATAGTGACAGATCCCAAAATCATGGAGGAATCTGTAAGGAGGCCTAAGGTCATATATATAAGATACCTACAATGATTTATCATTGGGACATTGCTATATCCTTAATTCCCTGTTCCTTGGATGTTCTATAGACGGCCTTGACAAAAGCTTTGCCTCCCTGAAGGTTTTAACTCTTTCACCTCCAGGCCTCACAATCCTAATTGTTGATTACCTCACCTGGCCCACAAGACTGGGCCTACTCCCTGGTTATCCTTTTTATATCATCATCAGCAATGGCATGACCACATGCCATGTACCACTACCTCCCTCCACTTCTAAAAGCATTAATGAATCAACTCTGCCATTTTCCTGAAAAGATTTTGTCAGCTTAATTCCCTATGGTCCACTCACCATCCCTATAACATTCTGGGCCTTGTGTCCTCTGTAGCCATCAGTTCTTTATGTGTACTGTCTTCTCCTATTAGAATATTAGTTTCTTGACAGCAAGGACTTTCTTTGCTTTTCTGTTTGCATCCCAGCACTTATCATAATGTTTAGCACATAGTAAATGATCAACAATTTTTGTTAATTTATTTATTTAGTCTCGTTATATTTATTAATGGAAAAATTATTAAGCTCTGGCCCATGACAAAAAGGAACTACCCACATTGTAAATTAATAGATTTGTCATTCTAGTTTATAAAAATCTCTTGTGGTTTTAATTAACATGAATTTGTTGCCCAGAGTCTGATCACCCTTAATGAACTTAATGAAATCAGGTTTCTGAACCTGCAAAGCTGAGGACCAGAAACTGGATCAATAGTGACCATAAGATTGAAAATTATTCAGAAGGCTTAAGTAGATGAGCTAGATGTCTAATCTTTCTTTTCACCACCACACTAACTGCAACATCCACAAATTTATGGTCAAAGTATATTTTTTCTATCATTTAACTATAATCTATGGATCCCAGCTTCATTCAAAACCAAGAAGCATGATAGTTTCATATCTTTACATAGAAATATCATTTTAAACCCCAAGACAATTGTCCCGCAGTATCTTTTGATTACTTACTCTACTGGATTTTTCTTCCATTCATTAGTTTCCACAAGGCATACTTAAACTTTTATGGAGTATTTGTTATTCTGCATTTGGAGTTTTAAGACAAGGAAACAGTTGAGGTTGTTTTCTCTTTGAAGACTGCAAAGGGATGACATTAACAAGAAGCTAGGGAGCTATGAGATATCAGGAGTAAGCTTGGTGTATGGTAGCTAGTGTCTAAATGAATTGAAAACTATAGTGTATAGCGATGTTTATTGGTGACTAAGGAAATCAAAAGACCTTTCCACGCTACTCTTATGCTATACTGAACCTTTTAACTGTCAATTTTGATTAGTCCTTAATTGCATCTGCACTACATGAACTCTAGATAAACACAAAATTGCAGCTTTCAAATAAAAATGTGTGAAATTTAAAATCAGATTGCCACTGGAATCTCAGGTGTTAAAAGAAGGGTACTAGAAAATGAGATCAGATATTCTTGCTGGTCTCCATGTGAGGGAGAAATAGGACATAGTGACAAATCACAGTGGGATAGATTTAAGTGAGGAGGAGGAAAAAAGTACTGACATTAACAGCTATATGACATATTAAAGAAGAGATTTTTAGAAATTTGGGGAAACGATATTTTAAAAACAAATATAAACTGATCTTTCTGAGAGTATCAGTTGCAGTTTTAACTGAATTGTCCCAAAGGTTCTGCCTTTGGTAGTCTTGGGAAACGTAAGGACCCCTTTCTTGAAGAGTGTTTTTAAATGCATATAACAAAATGCATTGAGTTACAAAGAAACCAATTATATTGAAATATAGTTATCAAAATACTATTTTTTTAAAGTTTACAAGCCACAGATTAAGAACCTCTATGAGAGGGGGGAAAGGGAGTCATGGGGCAAATTCTCTCTCACCAGAATTGTCAGCATTTTCCCTGACCTATTTTTGACATGGTTGGTTGTTGTCCTTGGTTCTCCAAAAGGACCAAAAGGACATTACTATGTTGGAGTCAAGGTACAATGTGTCCATCTGTGGCTGATCATACCAATATGACCTTGGAAGGCTCTACCACAGGTCAGGGACACATAATTCATGTGAACATTTGGAATGGAGACATCTCTAAATTTGTGCATCTCATGTTTCTTTTGAGCTGCTGCAATTCTGCTTTGCTCATAGAGTACAGCACCTTCTTTGATGCAGGCACATTATACTTGGTGGTATTGCGCCAGTCTCCCATGTCTCACAATCAATTCTAAAGTTCTTCAGAGAGTCCTTGTATCACTTCTTCTGACCACCATATGAGTGCCTGCCTTGCATGAGTTCTCTGTTACCCCCCCAAAAAAAAAGTCTTTTAGGCAAACATACATTTGGCATTTGAACAAAATGCTTAGTCCATCAGAGTTGCACTCTTTATGATAGAGTTTGAATGCTTGGCAGCTCAACTCAGTGTCCCATACCTTATCTTGCCAGATGATCTTCAGAATCTTCCTAAGAAAATTCAAATGGAAGCAATTCAGTTTTCTGTCATGGTGCTGGTAGACTGTCTAGGTTTCACAGTTATGTCTGACAGCCATATCCTGGTGAGCTAGATAAACCAACTTTGCAATTCTACGTTGTGTGCCAGGTCAGTCATTTATACCACTTTGTCTCTTGACTTCAGAATTGCTACTCCAGTCTCCTAACACAGAGGTATATTGATAAGCAGGTAAATATTCAGAGGAAAGCAATCAGAATTGTGAAGTGTTTTGAGATTTTGCCATATCCACATCAATTGAAGGAACAGTAGCTGTTTTTAATCTCAAAAAGAGAAAATTCAGGGCTACATGATAGCTGACTTCAAGGATCTGAAGTGCTATCATTGGAAAGAGTGATTAGATTTGTTTTGCTTTGCCCCACAGAGCAGAAGTGGGATCAATAAGTGGATATTGAAGAACATTTAGGCTTGATGTAAGGAAAATCTTCCTAATAATTAGAGGTATTCAAAAGTGGAATAGTCTGCCTTTGGAAGTAATGTTTCACCTCACTTGAGATGTTTTGGAAAGGGCTAGTTGGCCACTGTTAAGTATGCTATACTTAAAATACTCCTTATAAGAAAATTCTTGCTCATGTACAGAATAGATTATATGGTGTATGAGAGCAGCTGAGGTCCCTTCCAAATCTGAGATATTGTGATTTTTTTTATTTTGTTCCCTCTCCAAGTCAGATTGAATCTATGAATGAGTCATTCAGTCAATATGTATTTAATAAGTGCTTGCTATATATGTCAGGCACTGTCCTAAGCCCTGGGGATACAAAGAGAGACAAAAATAGAGTCCCTGCCCTTGAGGACCTCACATTCTAAAAACTACCTACAAATAACTATCTTCATACAAGATATATGTAGGGTAAATGGAAGGTAATCTAAGAGAGAAGGTTCTGAATGTTGAGGGAAGAGGATGCGAGAGAATTAGAAAAGGCCTCTTACAGAAAATGAGATTTTGAGCTGAATTTTGAAGTCAGGGAATCCAGGAGGCAAATAAAAGGAGGGAGAGCATTCCAGGCAGGAGAGATAGCCCGTAAAAGCACAGAATCAGGAGACAGAATGTCATGAGAAAGGAACAGCAAAAAGGGTAATGTTACTGGATCACAGAGGGGAAGTGAGTAATCAATCAATTAACAAACATTTGTTAAGTACCTACTATGTGCCAGGCACTTGTGCTAAGTGCTGAGG
This sequence comes from Phascolarctos cinereus, assembly GCF_003287225.1. Lineage (NCBI taxonomy): Eukaryota > Metazoa > Chordata > Mammalia > Diprotodontia > Phascolarctidae > Phascolarctos > Phascolarctos cinereus. The sequence goes on along the minus strand of NW_027555847.1, from coordinate 195,943,062 downwards.
ATACAGAAAGAGGCAAAAGACAGTTCTTGCTCTTAAGGAGCATACAGTCTAATCAGAAAGACAATATACAAACAAATATATACAAAGCAAGCTACATACAAGATAAATAGGAAATAATGAACACGGGGAAAACACTGGAATTAAGAGGTGTTAGGGAAGGCTTTCTCTAGAAGGTGGCACTTTAGTTGAGACATAAAGGAAACCAAGGAGATGAGTAGGTGGAGTGGAGGAGGGAGAACATTCCAGACATGGAGAACATGCAGAGAAAATGCTCATAGCCAAATATGGAGTGCTTTATTTGTAGAACAGTTAGGATGCCAGTGTCACTGAATTAAAGACTCTGTGTTAGCGAGTAAGATATAAGAAGACTGGAAAGGTTGAAGCGGGGTAGGTTATGAAAAGGCTTTGAATGCCAAATAGCATTTTGTATTTGCTCCTGGAGGGAATAGGAAGCCACTGGTGTTCATTGCCTGGGGGGTGGATGATGAGACTGGACCTGGGCTTTAGGAAAATCACTGGAGAGGCTGGAATGGAAGATGGATTGGAGTGGGGAAAGACTTAGGAAGACTCAAGACTAGCCAATAATACAAGCCTGAGGTGATAAGGGCCTCTACTAGAGTGATGGCAGTGTTAGAGGAGAGGAGTGAATTCCAGAAATGTTACAAAGGTAAATTTATAAACCTTGTTCACTGATTGGATATGGAGGGTGTGAGACGGTGAGGAGTCTAGGTTGTAAGCTTGAAGGACTGGGAGGATAGTGTTGCCCTCTAGAGGAAGGTGGAAGGAAAGTGTAAGAAATCTGAAAAGTGGGACACAGATGGAAATCCTGATACTACCAACATTCTTAATTCCTGGCCACCTTGATCTGTCCATCTCATTTCTCACTACTCTTCCCCAAGACTTGTATGCATTCCCCCAACTTCCCCACCACCACCCAACTATGTGAAATTCTCCCAAAGTCCCTTGTGACAAAGGCAATAACTGTTTGCCAAAGTTGGCAAGCTGTAAAATTTCTCCTAAACATAAACTAAATGGTGTCTGTCAATCCTTTATAAGTCCTGGAATTGTGATATTTGGGAATACATGGAACCAGTGTCAACTGCTGTTTGTTTTTCTGTGGAGCATTGTTTTGTTCTACAATGCACTTTTCTGAGGAAAATCAAATATTCTTGAGATGTGTCCTTGGGTCACAGTTCTTGGTGGCTAAAGGAGTTGACTTGGAAAAATTAAATGTGCTGCCTCCTACCTTGGACATGTTATATATAAAAGTGATTTCTAAGGGCTACCTATATGGCATCCAAATGCCAATATATAAGTCTGATTAAGAATGAATGTTCTTCTAGCTACTCAAGGTATGGCAGAACAATACATGAAAATAAGACTAAAAAGGAAAATGGAACACCATGCATTCAAAATTCAACATTTATTAAGCATCCATTTTTTTCAAGGTTTACACATGGTTCTGTGAATGATGTTATCTGTGGTTTGTCCTTCCTTCTCGAAGAGGACCATGACATCAGGAAGATGATGCCATGACTTGCAAGTGAATTGGATTTAAGTGAGAGAGGGCTATGCAAAATCACCAGTCTCACTTTCTCCTCCAGAACCATCTGCGTCCAGTGGACAGATATAGATCAGGATGACTGGAGATGGTCCAGGATGTAGTGGGAGACCTTGGCCTTTTTAAGCTAAGGTCTTGCCCAGTTCTCACTTTGACTTGAGGCAATACCCATTCAGTGATTAGAGCTATTTAAGAAGTGAGCCAAGGCAGGCAGTTGTGGCAGTTTCCAGACTTCTCAATCCATGAAGGCCAAAGACAACTTAGAAGATCAGTGGGAAAAGTCTGTTTCTGCAGTGGTGAGAGAGAAGCATGGTGAGGTTGTAGCCCCAGTCCCGGAGCTCAGCTCACAGACTGAGGGGGAATTGAGTGGCTGATCAGAGGGGGATTGCAGGGATCTCTCTGCTGGTGCAGGATTCTCTTGCTTTGCCCATGCTTGGATCTGGGTCACAGTTCTGGGTGGCAGTGGATCAGTGGAATAGATTAGGTACACCAGACACAGTGGTCAATGACCATAGTAACCTAGTGTTTGATAAACCCAAAGACCCCAGCCTTTGCGATAAGAACTCACTATTTGACAAAAACTACTGGGGAAAATTATAGAGCACAAACTAGGTATAGACCAACATCTCTTGGTATCATATACCAAGATAAGGTCAAAATGGGGACATGATTTAGGCATAAAGGATGATACCATAAGCAAATTAGAAGAACAAGAAATAGTCTATCCATAAGATCTACGGAAAAAGGAAGAATTCATGACCAAGAGATAGCGTGCATTATGAAATATAAAACAGATAATTTTGATTACATTAAATTAAAGGGTTTTTGTACAAACAAAACCAATGCAACCAAGATTGGAAGGAAAACAGAAAGCTGAGAAACAATCTTTATAGCAAATGTCCCTGATAAAGTCCTCATTTCTCAAACATATAGAGAACTGACTCAAATTTATAAGAATGCAAGCCATTCTCTAATTGATAAATAGTCAAAGGATATGAAGAGGTAGTTTTCAGATGAAAAAAATCAAAACTTGAGGGCAAGGACTGTCTTTTGCCTTTCTTTGTATCTCCAGCACTTAGCACAGAGCCTGGCACATAGTAACTGCTTAATAAATCCTTAATTGATCATTCGAATGAATATTTAACACTACTTGGAAGGTAAAGTTGTACCCAATAACCCTAATCTTATCAATTTGTTGGAGTAAGCAAATTTGTTGTAGCACATATTATTTGTACTAATTGGGCACTTATACTGTCAGTTACCCTTTCTGTATGACTATCATTTGTGGCTTGCAGTCCATTATAGTCTCAACTTATATATTCTTGTTGCCTCAGGAAACAAACATGTCACATGCCAATTTATATCCCCCAGTAGCTAAGATAAAAGCTTTTCAATAGCAGGTTCTCACTAAATTTCTGTTATTTGACTTTTCAGGGATCATTTACCAAGGTGATAAATTTAATTAAGTATATTGTAGCTATTTCTCTTGTTATCACTTTGTCATTGTTATAAATCAGAATTTCCAGTTTAATGAAATGTCTGTCCTAAATTTAAAAGAACAAAAGAAATTCAAAGCATTGATCCTAGCTGAGTTTCTTTTCTACTTTGTCATTTTTACCTGAGCTCTCAAGAAATTTCAGTGCAGATACTATAACTGAAGGTTTATTTCTTCCTCAAAGTCTGATGTTAAAGGAATACCCCGATTTTTACAAATTTCAGAGGCCCTCCTTGTTTTCTAACTAAGGCTTCCTTGTTTTCTCCCATAGTCATGATTAAATGTTAAGTATTAGATTATTGCACCTAGGCCAACATTGTTTAAATATTAGAATTTCATTTTCATTTTTTAAAATACTAATTTATCTGCAGTATTGTCAAAGTTCTATCATACTGCCTCATAATGGTAAAGAGATAGCCCTGGGTTCTCTATGCTGGCAGAGTGTAAGCTCTTATACATCTTATAAAAGACAAGTCTTCAAATACAAAACTAGTAACATACTGTGAGTCTGCCTTCCAAGGATCAATCTAGCTAAACTCTGGCTTATCACCAGAAAGTTGGCCACCAGGTGATTTTTTTTGGCCACAGTTACTCATGAAGGTGATTTAAATCATAAAAAAAGTCATGATCTTCATCAATGGAAAGAATGCTAACACCCAGGAAATCACGCATCTTTGAAATAAACTTTTTTTAAAACTTTTTAGGCAACTGGGGTTAAGTGATTTGCCCAGGGTTGTACAGCTAATAAGTGTCAAGTGTTTGATCTGAGGCCGGATTTGAGGTCCTCCTGACTTCAGGGCTGGTGCTCTATCCACTGTGCCACAAAATAAACTCTTAAAAAGTTTCCATTTCCCTTCATCATATCTAGAAATCAATTAGGGGCAAGAAGGAGGGAAAAAGGCTTAAAAAGTCAAAAATCAATATCATAAAGCCTATCCAATAACTTATGTAATGCTCTCATAAAAGGACACTTCAGGCTACTACTCAGGGCATATTTACCCTTATTTTATTAACAATTTTGGGAATATGTGTTATCTAGTTTCCAAACTTATAGTGAAATAGAAGTAGCAAATTAAAGAGGGAAGAATTGCTCCAGGTAGCCACACTGGCAGCAGAAAAAAGTGACAAGTAATAGCAAAGATGGAGACTGAAAAGCCACGAAAAAGTAAACAAAACAACTTTAAAAAGCACAGAAGTTTAGGGTCATTTAGATTAAAGATAAATAGTTCTAGAGACCTTAATAAGCCCTGTATATGTTACTATATTATAGTATAATATAATAATTGATGTGCATAATGATTTCAAGAAAATTATGCTCATCATACCTCTGAGGAAACTGAAAAACATTTAGGCAGAAATTATTTTAGACCAGCACTTTAGACCACATACTGCAATAAGCTCAAAATAAATATGCAGTATGACTATAAAAGGTTATACTTTTTTTTTAAAGTAGAAGAGAACATGATCAGAAACCTGTCATAGCTATAGCTGAAGGGGATAGGAGAATTCTTTACTAAATAAGGGATAAAGGAGAATATGAAAGATAAAACAGATAGTTTTTACTATATAAGGTTAAAAGGTTTAACATTAACAATGAAATGAGAAAGATTGGCCACTAAGCACAGTCCATATGAGTGCCTTGGAGAGACTTTAAATCATATGCAAACATTCCATACCAGCTTCTTGTCTGCTAATCACATGGAAAGGATTGGCTGTGTTGTTGGGACTGGGGGCAGTATTCAAAATGGAGGCTATTTGGCCAACTCAACTCTCTTGATTTACCTTCTTTGCTAACTTTAACAAACTTCTCCAGCATGAGACAATACTGTCTCAAAAAGGCCTTGAGCCCCAACCCTACAAAGCCTACATGCGGTCCCATTAGTACAGGTCTCTGTCTTAAAATTAGCTAGGGAATGTCAAGTTATAACAACTTTGAGGTTTTACCTCATAACCTTGCAAATTGGCAAAGACGGCAAAAGATGGTATAGGAGAAAAATTCATACTCTGTTCTTTTGTACAAATCTATTGAAAACAAACTTTTTAATTATCTATCTTAGGGAGAGAGAAATATATAAATGTCAAGTTTCCCCTGGTTATTGAAAATTTCCTACCTTAATTTATAAGATTCAAGAGATAAGACAAAATGCTATAGTTGAGATTTAACAAGGGTACAAGTTTTAGATATTGATTTGCTTGAACAGAACAACAGTAAGCTTAAAATGATGCCACAACCTAAAGAATAAATCTCCTAAACCCATTCAGTTCAGTCAAAGGCAGAGAAAGAAGTACTGATTTTAAATAGATTATTCAAAGGAGGTTCCAGTTGGAAGTCTGTTTACCACAATAATCCATTTTCTGGGTATTTAGAAAGAACTCTGACCCATTTTTCCTTCAGAAAGTAGTTAGGCTATTTGTACAAAAATATTTATAGTAGCTTTTTTTGTTGTGGCAAAGAATTGGAAATTGAGGGGATCATCAATTGGGGAATGACTGAACAAGTTGTGGTATATGAATGTAATGAAATACTATATAAGAAATAATGAGCAGGATGATTTTAGAAAAAACCTGGAAAGACTTGTATGAACTAATGCAAAGTGAAGTGAGCAGAACCAGGAAAACATTGTGTACAGTAACAGCAATATTCTATAATGCTCAACTGTGAATGACTTAGCTCTTCTCAGCAATACAATGATCTAAGACAATTCCAAAGGACTCATGATGAAAAATACTATCCACCTCCAGAGACAGAACTGATGGAATCTGAATGCAGATTGAAGCATATTATTTTTCACTTTATTTTTTAATGATTTTTTTTGTTGTGTCTTCTTTCACAACATGACTGCACATGTATAATCTATATCAAAATACTTACCATCTCACGAAGGGGAGAGGGAGGAAGAAGATAACTTGTATCTCAAAATTTTTAAAAAGAATGTTAAAATTGTCTTTACATGTAATTGGGGGAAAAAGTTATTAAAAAAACATGGTTAGGACATTGATAAGAATATTACAAAAGGATTTCAGATTAGGACACTGTCTCCTTGAAATCTGATTAAATACTAATGAGGTTTATTTCATTCAGATTAAGTCCAAAAAGACTTCAGACTGAAATAACATATTAAATATTTTTCTCAAAGAGAGAACAAGAGGGTGGTGGGCAAGTGGGGAGAGTCATATTTTAGTATGTGTCTATAATGGGAACAGTTAATGTTAGAAGATCTGTGAAGCAGGTATGCTGATGCATCATTGATGGAGTTGTGAAGTGGTTCAACTATTCTGGAAAACAATTTTGAATCATCAAAAATAAATGACTAAACTGTCCACATCCTTTCACTAAATGGTCCCAATATCGAGCATATATCCACAGCCCAAGAAAGCCATCCAAAACCAAAGGTCCAGTGTATACCAAAATATCTACAACAATACCCTTCATGGTGGCAAAGACCAGGAAACAAAATGGTTACTTGGTTGAGAAATGGATGAAAAAACTATAGCAAAAGAACAGAATGGATTATCATTGTGCAGTAAGAAATGATAAATATGAGAAATTCTGAGAAATGTGGGAAGATCTGTGTGAACTGATTCAGTGTGAAATAAGAACCTGGAGAGCAAAGTACATGAGTACGATCATTAAAAAGAACTCCTTTAGATTGAAACACCATTAAAGGTTTCAGAGAACGCATAATGAAACATGTATTTTTCCTTTATGCAGAAAGAAAGACAACTCCTAGGACTGAATTCTGTTTACAGTGTCAGATATAGTCTCTGCCTCAGATGTTTTTGTTTAGTTGTCTTCCTTTGTCATAAGGGTGTGAAGAAAAGTCATGGAGATAGGAATGTGGAAAATAACACGTAAAAACAAAAAGCATCAGTAAAATTTTTTTAAAAGAAGACAAGGATAATATCTTACATGTTTTATAAATTATTTCCATCCAAAATATTTTTAAACAGTTACCATGCTTAAAGAGGTAGACTCTAAGCTCTCCAGAAAACAAAGCTATCTAGAATTACATCTGGGGGCAGAAAGGGAAAGGAGGGCAGGCTATGGAGAAGCAAAGATTTACTGCTTTTAAATGATTACCTAGAGAAGATGCTTTAGCAAATTTCTATGAAAAGGGAATGTGTGGTATAAGATGGGGGAAATATAACAAAAGTGAGCTTTAGAAGATAAGAAAAAAAATTTTTAATCAGTGCATTCAAAAATTTATTCCATGAGAATTTAATTACAAAATAATTGCTTCTTCACATAACTTTGTTGGACTTCTTTGAAACTAATAAATGTAACTACTAGAGAAAGAGCTCAAAAAATGTAGTTCAATAATGTCTCTACTCTTTAGACAATACTCAGAAAAGTGATGTAAAAGTAAGCAACATTTCTTCCTAACTTTCTTTTTCCAACTCCACAGCTGAGAGGAGAAGGTCTCTTTTCCTGACATTCAATCTTCCTAATTCAAGGATTCTACTCTTCAGCTCTTGTCCTTGGTAAAATACCACTCTGGAGGAGGAAGGTGGCCCTAAAAATACAGTATCAGAGAAACTTCTGGCCTTCCAATGATGACTGAATGTAGTTCAGCCTATTCCAGGACAGCAAAATAAAACCCTAGAAGCCATTTATACAGACTTAGACTGCATCTTTCCAAAGGCTTCCAGTGTTGGATTTCAAGGGTAGAATTTGAGCATGCCAGATAGCTTCCCTCGTCTGACCCTGGAATCACCTCAGCTGAAGTAAAATGAGGAAAGGGAGGTTCATCTGGTACAGGTAACAAAGGAACTCAGTCATCTGAGACAGGAAGTGAAGTTAAGAAACAATGTTCTAATTCCTCCCTTCCTTAGCACTTGAAAAACATGGCAAAATATATAGCAACACTAGCTTGAAAAAATTGCATTTTTAAAATTCTCCTATAATTTTCTACCATATACTTTAAAGGCCAAGGTTTAAAATGTGAGCCAAGTTGAGGAGAAAAAAAAATTGCATATGCTGAACAGGACAATTTGAAAGCTATAGGTTGAAATTTTTATATACTAAAAAGAAAAGTAAGCTGTACATAATAGAGGTCTGCATCTTCATGTACATGCCTCCATTTCTGTCTTATATATATAGTAATATGGTGTGTGGAAATACCCATCCTATTTGTTAAATTTGGAATAAAAATATTCTTAAATTGTATTTGCTTTGAAACCACTTCAGCCATTTCTTGGCAAGGAAGTTTGGAATGATACTTGAAAATTGCTAAAAAGACAAGGAGCCACAGAACCTGAAAATTCTGTTTTTCCTAGGCAGTGAAAAAAATCAAGCTAACATTCATGGAAAACCTGATTCAAAATGCTTTTATGTGGTGGTTAAATAGGAAATAGGGAATGGGTGAACCTTTGAAAAAGATGGAATCTCTTCTGAGGCAAAAAAAAGAAAGAAAGAAAAGAAAGGAAAAGATCATCTTTGAAATATGAGGGGAAAGTAGCAGCTATTCACCATGAATGCAAAATCAAACATCATTTGTAACCCTTAATAGGGAAAAATTACAACTGACAAGATATAGCAAGGAAAGAGACCTCTGAGTTAAGAAGAGCAGTAAAAGGTTAAGAAAATCTGAAGACACGGACTGTTAGTGAACACCAAAAGGTAAAACATTAGAAACCTGTTGATAAAGTCTGCAAAAAGGTCTATGGTCAGTGGAGATTTGCTTTTTCAGGAAATGAAAAAAGTACTAATGAAAAGGATCAGTAATATGAATTAATGTGGCATACGATGAGTTATTTTGAATTGTTCAGAGAGGCCTGAATTGTTTTAACTGTGATCATTAATAGTTTCATTTGCCTTTGAAATGGCCTGATGCATTACCAGAAAGATTTCAAAATGGAAAACATTTTTTTGATATTCAAGGAGCTGGTTTCTTTGAAAGGTACTCTGGAATAAATATAACTCTGAAGAGTTATAACAAGAAGGAAATAATTGTACATTTAGTTAAGAGGTATTTGAAGGAAAGATCCCATGGAAATCTAATAAGGATTCAAAATTTCTAAGATATCTGCCATGCTGCAAGCTTTGAAGAGGACAAATTTCCTATGAAGTGCTTTTGAATTATTATCTTCATTCATAAGGGTTCCGCATATATCCTGTGTAGTAAGGCAAAGTTGGCCTAGAATTAAAGTTTTGCTATGTGAGGATTTAAGTACTGGATGTCTTCCAAAATGTCTAGGTTCTCTTCACCAGGGTCCAAGAAATCCCCTGCCATTCTATCACTGTCACTTTGTGTGACACTATTGCACATGGGTACAAACTCCAAAATCTGAAATAGTCTTAGAAAGAAATGTATTAGGTCATTTGGTAGAGGACAGCAAGTGGAAAGGGTATATTGGATTTAGACAAGGGTTTCTGAACAAGAGTCACACACGCAAGTCATCTGATAAAGGTATTGCACACAATCACCTGAAGAGAACCCAGAACATAAACTTAGGTGGATCCTAAACAAGTCCTGGATATGGGGACCCAAAACAAGAGTATTTGGGGTGGATCCAGGAGCTGGAGAAACAGCAAATACCTTGTAGCCATCTTTAGCATTCCCTGAGAGTTACTAGGATCATACAACATTCTGAATGCAGACAACCTTTAATCACATAGGCTTGGATTTAAACATTATAATATTTATCCAAACAATATAATAAATAATTTTTCTTACAATACCTACTCCTGTCACGACTTGGACGCTCTGCTACTACTGCTAATGTTTTCCATCTCTGAAGCTGTCATGTGTTTCTTATTTCTGTCAATCCAGTGTTGCTGCAGCTATTGCCCTTGCTATTTTTTCTTTTTTACTATTCTTTTTTATTTAAATTTTTTTGGTTACATTTTAAGTTCTTAACTGTCTCCCTCCTTCCCTACTCCACACTACAGAAGGACACCATTTGACACAGATTTATAAATATATGTAAAACCATACTATGCATACTTCTATTTGTCAATTCTTTCTCTAGAGGTGGATAGCATCTTCCTTCAGAGGTCCTTTGTAGTAGATTTGAGTATTTACAATACTCATAATAATTTGGTCATTCACAGTTGTTCTTCGAATAATATTCCTTACTGCATACAATGTTCTTTTAGTTCTGCTCATTTCACTTTTCATTATTCCATGCAAGTCTTTCCATTTTTTCTAAAAAGCAACCAGCTCATCATTTCTTACAACACAGTAGTATTCTATCACAATCATATACCATAACCTGTTTAGCCATTCTCCAATTGATGGGCATCCTCTCAATTTCTAGTTCTTTGCCACCACAAAGAGAGCTGCTATAAATGTTTTAGAACACATAGGTTCTTTTCTTTTTTCCCTAATCACCTTGGGGTCAAAGGGTATATAAAGTTTTATAAATCTTGGGACATAATTACAGATTATTTTCCAAAATGACCGAATCAGTTCTCAGTTCTACCAACAATGTATTAACATCCGAAATTTTCTACATCCCCTCCAATATTTGTCATTTCCCCCTTCTAACATTTAAGGAGATGTCACAATTCTTTTAGACTGAGACAACCAAGGCCAAATGTGGCTCAGAGAGAGTTAACCCATGATTATCTCTTTTGCTGGTCAACCTTGCAGCCCCACATTGGCATAAAAGTCATGCTCCAAATTTATACTCATGGCTGAGTCATGGCAACTGGATTCTAGGCATCTTTCCTCTGCCTTGGGCCACAGGAAGTATAACTACACCATTGGTAGGCACCTAGTGGTGATTCTTTCTGAAGCTAGGGATAAACACTCTCATCTTTTTCCATTTGTCTTTCCAATACCCATCATCCCCTCTGATTAGCACCAGTCAAGTTATAAATTATAGTAAAGTCCCCACAAGTTTCCAAGGGGTATTAGAGACAGTGGTAAGGACAGACAAAACTGCTAGCCTTTGTGGGCATTCCTGTCACCATGGCTAATGACCATGTCCCTGTTGGACTTAGTTATTTATTTCTCCTTTTACATAAAAGTCTTGTATTTCTTATTCTTAAAGTGGAAAGATCTGTTACAAAGAGATCATTTTTTCCATTCAACATACATTAGTCAGGTTTTGTATATATGACATAGTGCTAAGAATTAGAGACACAACAGTATAGAGGACATATTATGCTAGTGCATCTAGAAAGAACAATGGATAGAATGCTGGCAATCAAGTCAGGAAGACAAGTTCAAATATGGCCTTAGACACTAGTTCTATAAGTATATGCAAGTCACTTAACCTCCGTCTGCCTCAGTTTCCTCTAAAATGGATCAAAAAAGCGCCTATCTGGGGAGGGGGGTGAGGATAAATGAGATGATACTTGATTGTGAGCTCCTCCATTAGAGGGTGAGCTGTTTTGGGCCTCTTTTTGTATCTTCAATGCTTAGCACAATGTCTGAAACATAGAAGGCACTTAATAATTGACTGACTGACAGCTGAACTTTGAGGGATCAACGATGCAGATGGCTGAGAAGACTCCATTCTAGGTATGTGAGATTGCATGAGCAGTGGATTGGAGATGGGATAAATCAGAATATGAATGGGGGACAAAGAGTAGTCCAGCTTAGACAGAACAAAGAGCATGTTTAGCTTGATTAAATCAAGTTGAAGAGGTATATGAGAATCAAGTTGTTTAAGCCAAATTGTATGAATGTCAGGATTGGGAGTTTAAATTTGATTCAGTAGATAGTGAAGAGGTTAAATGATCAAAGTAGTGCATTAGGAAGATTACTCAGGTAGCATAGTGAAGGATGGATTAGAAAGGGTTAGACTGAAGGTTGGAAGACTGTGTAGGTAACTTGTGGTCTGGGTGAGGAGAGAAGAAAGACAATGAAGGAAAATATTGAGAGTAGAAGAAATATTTGAAATGTAGAATTGGGTTTTTTTGGGTTTTTTGTTTTGTTTTGTTTTGTTTTTTTGGTTAGGCAATGGGGTTAAGTGACTTGCCCAGGGTCACACAGCTAGTAAGTGTTATGTGTCTGAGGCCAGATCTGAACTCAGGTCCTCCTGAATCCAGGGCCGGTGCTCTATCCACTGCATCACCTAGCAGCCCCTGGAATGTAGAATTGTTAGGACTGGGATGTGTAGGGTGGAGGAAAGAAGAGCCAAAGATGATTACAAGGTTACAGATCCAGGGGACTTGAAGAATATTGGTATCATCAAGAGAAATAAGATGGGGATCACTGCTCCATGGAAGTGTGTGTTTATGCTACTTCAGTTCATGAACCAAAGGCCAGAAGAATGGGTTCAATATGGCTATTATCTCTTTTATGACATATATTTTAACCTTTAAAAGAAAAAGAATAAAAATCTTGCATATATTTATTTTTCATATTTGGAAGGAATAAAGATCTTTCTCCAGGGGTGGGAGTGGGAGTGCAGTGGGGGAACAATAAAGTATGAGTACATGAATTCAATCAACCACTAGCAATGAAGGAAGAAATGGCACTGATCACAATATCAGCAATTAAAATGCTAGACACCAACCAAATGATTTGTTCCTAGTCCTTGATCAGAATTCAATAGCTTCTGATTTGACATGCAAATAGGACTAGGTTAGTCTGAAGCAATCTTTTAGAGGTTATTCTCATGGCCATTTGCTATGTAATTAGTCAATGAGGACAGGCAGAGTTGTTTAACATGCCCATGTAAATACAGGGTCAAAAAGCTGGAAGTTGCTTTTTGTCCTTTTAAATACCTAAGGCACTGCTGTTCACTTCATAGTCACCTGATAAATAATAACAGATCTCATTTATATATCACTTTGAGGTTTATAAAGCACTTCACATATGTTATCTAATTTGATCCTCACAACAATGTCTTAAGTTACTATTATTCCCTAATTTACAGATGAAGAAACTGAGGCTCAGAGGTTAATTGACTTCCCCAGAGCTATGTGGCTAATAAGTATCCAAGTTATGATTTGAACTCAGGTTTTCCTAACACCAAGTATTACGCTCTATTCACTATGCCACCTAACTACCTAAACATTTATTGAATGAATCAATGAATATTGTTTTTTTATTGACTGAATAATGAATATGTATTGAATATTGAATTTTTTATCTTTTTATTGTTACCTTTTATTCAAATTTTCATTTCCTAATATATCCTTTCTCCTCTTCCACCCAAAGAACTATTTCTTTTAAACAAAGATTCTTTCTTTTTAACAAGTTAAATAGCATTTTTCCCCAGTTACATATCAAGAAAAATTTTAGCATTCATTTTTATAAGATTTTGAGTTCCAAATTTTTCTCCCTCCCTCCCTTCTTCCTCTCCCCTCTTTCTGAAAATGGTAGGCAGTTTGATATAGTTTACACATGTGTTATCATGGAAAAATATTTCCATATTAGTCACAGTTGTGAAAGAAGAAACAGATCAAAAGGAAAAAAAAACACAAGAAAGAATAAAGTAAATGAAAAATATATGCTTTGATCTGCACTCAGAGTCCATCAGTTCTTTATCTGGATATGGATAGCATTTTCCTTTGTGAGTCCTTTTGTACTTGTCTTGGATCATTGTGTTGCTGAGAACAGCTGAGTCATTCATATTTGACAATCACCCAATGTCAGTGATACTGTGTTCAATGTTTTCCTGGTTCTGCTCATTTTACTTTGCATCAGTTCATAAAAGTCTTTCCAGGTTTCCCTGAAATCTGAATGCTCATCATTTCTTACTGCACAATAGTATTAAATTACTTTCACATACCACAGCTAGTTTAGCCATTCCTCAGTTGATGGGCATCCCTTCAATTTGCAATATTTTGCCACCACAAAAAGGGCTACTATAAATATTTTGAACATGTGGGTCCTTTTCCCTTTTTTATGATCTCTTTGGGATACAGATCTAGTAGTGGTATTGCTGGATCAAAGGTCATGCACAGTTTTATAGCCCTTTGGGCATAGTTCCAAATTGCTCTCCAGAATGGTTGGATCAATTCACAACTCCACCAACAATGCATTAGTGTCCCAATTTTCCCGCATCTTTTCTAGCATTTATCATTTTCCTTTTCTGTCACATTAACTCATGAGGTAAGGTGATGTAGTACCTTAGAGTTGTTTTAATTTGCATTTCTCTAATCAAAAGTGATTTAGAACACCTCATATGCCTATAGATAGTTTTGATTTCTTCATCTGAAAATTGCCTGTTTATGTCCTTTGACCATTTATCAGTTGAGGAATGGCTTGCATTCTAGTAAATTTGACTCAGTTCTTCATATGTTTGAGAAATGGGGCCTTTATCAGAGATACTTGCTATAAAGATTTTTTCATATCTTTCTGCTTTTCTTCTGATCTTGATTGCACTGGTTTTGTTTGCACAAAAGCCCTTTAATTTAATGTAATCAAAATTAACTATTTTACATTTTGCAATGCTCTCTACCTCTTGTTTGATCACAAATTCTTCCCCTCCCCATAAATCTAAGAGGCACACTAATTTTTTTATGGTGTCACCCTTTATGTCTAAATGATGCCAGGTCTGTCATATCTAACTTTTCTAATATTCTACTTACCTCTTTAGTTTCTTTCTTGTTTATTTTTTGGTTGGATTTATTAAGTTCTGAGAGGAGACAGTTGAGGTTTCCCACTAGTACAATTTTGCTATCTATTTCTTCCTGTGACTCACTTAACTTCTCCTTTAAGAATTTGGATGCTATCCAAAAGAATGAAAAATGAGAGAACAATGTGAAATATCTCATTGGAAAAACAACTGACCTGGAAAATAGATCCAGGAGAGAGAATTTAAAAATTATTGGACTATCTGAAAGCCATGATCAAAAAAAGAGCCTAGACGTCATCTTTCAAGAAATTATCAAGGAAAACTGCCCTGATATAGTAGAACCAGAGGGCACAATAGAAATTGAAAGAATACACAGATCTCCTCCTGAAAGAGATCCCCAAAGGAAAACTCCTAGGAATATTGTAGCCAAATTCCAGAGTTCCCAGGTCAAGGAGAAAATATTACAAGCTGCCAGAAGTACTGTGGAAACCCAATCAGGATAACACAAGATTTAGCAGCTTCTACATTAAAGGACTGCAGGGCATGGAATATAATATTCCAGAGGGCAAAGAAGATAGGATTACAACCAAGAATCACCTACCCGGCAAAACTGAGTATAATCCTTCAGGGGAAAAAAATGGTCATTCAGTGAAATAGAGGACTTTCAAGCATTCCTGATGAAAAGACCAGAGCTAAACAGAAAATTTGACTTTCAAATACAGGACTCCAGTGGAACATGAAGAGGTAAACAGGAAAGAGAAATCATAAGAGACTTAGTAAGATTGAACTGTTTACATTCCTGCAGGGAAAGATGATATTTGTAACTCATGAGAACTTTGTCAGTATTAGGGTAGTTGAAGGAAAAAAATTGTATGTATGTATAGATAGATAGATAGATAGATGGCACAGGATGAGTTGAAGATTAAGGGGTCATATCTGGAGAATAAAATTAAGGGATGAGAGAGGATGATACTCGGAGAAGAAAGGGAGAGGTAGAATGGGGTAAATTATCTCACAAAAAAAAACCACAGAAAAGTCTCTCACAGTGGAGGGGAAACAGGGGAAGGTGAGAGGGAATGAGGGAATCTTATTCTCATAGGATTTGGCTTAAGGAGGGAATAACATACACATTCAATTGGGTATGGAAATCTGTCTTACCCTACAGGAAAATAGGGGGAGAAGGGACAAGAGAGCAGGGGGGTGATAGAGAGGAGGGCAGATTGGGAAAGGGGTAATCAGAAGTAAATACTTCTGAGGGAGAGGGTCAAAAGAAAGAATAGAATAGATGGGAGGGCAGGATAGGATTAAGGGAAATAGAGTTAGTTTTTCACATGTCTACTAAGGAAGTGTTTTGCATAACTGCACATGTACAACCTATATTGAGTTGCTTGCCTTTTCAATGAGGGTGGGTGGGGAGGGAGGAAGGGAGAAAATTTGGAACTCAAAGTTTTAAAAACACATGTTTTAAAAAATATATTTTCATATGCAACTGGAAAATAAGAAATACAGGAAATGGGGGTACAGAAGTCTATCCTGCTCTACAGGAAAACAGAAGGGGAAGGGGATAAGAGAAGGGAGGGGGGAGAGACAGAAGAGAAGGCAGACCAGGGGAAGGGGTATTCAGAATGCATGCCATCTTGGGGTGGGGGGAGGGGTGAGAAATTTGGAACTCAAAAACTTGTGGAAGTGAATATTGAAAACTAAAAATAAATAAATTTATATTAAAAAAAATAAAAAAATTTTTAAAAATTTTTAAAAAAGAATTTGGATGCTATACTATTTGGTGCATATATGCTTACTATTGATATTGCTTCATTGTATATAGTACCTTTTAGCAAGATGTTGTTTCCTTCCTTATCTCTTCTAATTAGGTGTATTTTTGCTTTTACTTTGTCTGAGATCAGGATTGCTACCTCTGCTTTTTTTTATTTCAGCTGAAGCCTAACGGATTCTGCTCCAGTCCTTTATCTTTACTCTATGGGTGTCTCTCTGCTGTAAGTGTATTTCTTGTAAACAACAGATTGTAGCATTCTGGTTTTTGATCCACTCTGGTAACCTCTTAGTTCATCCCATTCACATCCACAGTTATGATTACCACCTGTATATTACCCTCCATCCTATTTTTCCTCCTATCTGTCCTCTCTCTCTTTTCATCCTTCCCCTCCTCATCAGTGTTTTGCTTCTGTCTACCACCTCTACCTCCCCTGATCTGTCCTCCCTTCTGTTAATCCCAACCCTCCTTTTACTTAATCCCCTCCCCTCCTACTTCCCTGGCCAACAATAAGTCCCAGGCAAAGCCCCACTTAATGGTTACTCTTTTGAGCCATAGCTCAAAACAAGTGTAAATAGTAATTGTTTCTGCTTTGGCCAGAAACCCTGAGGTCTTCCCTTCCCATTGTACTCCTCTTTCTCATCCCTTAATTTTTTTATGTCATTCCCTCAAATCTAACTCATGCCTGTACCCTTTGTCTATGTATATTTCTTCTAGCTATACAATTAGTAATGAAATTTTTAAGAATTACAAGAATCATCTTCCCATGTAGGGATATATGCAGTTCAGTTCCATCAAATCCCTTATGTTTTCTTTTCCCTTTTTTAACCAGTTTATGCTTCCTTTGGGTCTTGATATTATAGGTAAAATTTTTGGTTTAGTTCTGGTCTTCTCCTTATGAAAGCTTAAAATCCTTCTATTTCATTGAATAACCATTTTTTCCCTTGGTGTACTATGTTTAATTTTGCCAGGTAAGTGATTCTTGGTTGTGGTCCTAGCTCCTTTGCCCTCTGGAATATCATGTTCCATGACTTCCAGTTCTTTAATGGTACAGCTGCCAAGTTCTGTGTAATCCTGATTGTGACTCCCCAGTATTTGAATTGTTTCTTTCTGGCCACTTGTAGCATTTTTCCCTTGACCTGATAGTTCCGAAATTTAGCTATAATGTTTCTTGGGATTTTTATTTTGGGATCTCTTTCCTGAGATGAATGGTAGATTCTTTCAATGTTTATATTGCCCCCTGGTTCCAGGACATTAGGGCAATTTTCCTTGATAATTTCTTCAAAGATACGTTCAAGTCCTCCTTTTGATTATAGCTTTCAGGGAGTCCAATGATTCTTGTATCTTCTTTCCTGGATCTATTTTCCAGGTCAGTTGTTTTTCCCCTGATGTATTTTACATTTTTCTCCATTTTTTTCACTCTTTTGATTTTGTTTGATTGATTCTTGATGTCTCATAGAGTCATTTGCTTCAACTTGACCAATTCTAACTTTTAAGCTGTTGTTTTCCTCAATTAGCTTTTGTACTTTCTTTTCCATTTGGCCAATTGTATTCTTTAAGGAGTTGTTTTCTTCAGTGGATTTTTGTATTTCCTTTTCCATTTGGCCAATTCTACTTTTTAAGCAGTTTTCCAAGCTGTTGACTCTTTTTTCATAATTCTCTTGCATCACTCTCATTTCTTTTCCCCATTTTTCTTCTACCTCTCTTATATGATGCTTAAGCTTCTTTTTGAGCTATTCCATAAGTTATTTCTGGCTTGAAATGACTTCCTGTTTTTCTTTGAGGTTTGCTCATAGGTGTTTTGACATTGTTGTCCTCTTCCGAGTTTATGTCTTGCCTTCCGTGTCACCATAATAAGTTTCTATGGTCAGATTCTTTTTTTGCTGCTTTTTGCTCATCTTTTTTTTGGGGGGGAGGGGAAGGGGTTTTTCCTTTCTTTTAAATTTAGCTCTGCATCCAGGATGGAAGGGGCACTGTCTAAGGCCTCTTGTGCCAGTGGCTGCAGGCCCTGGCTGTTCATTTGATGCTGTGTTGACGTTGCCTGGAGGCCCCCAGGGGACCTTCATGTCTGGTACTATGCTGATGGGATGGGGTGAGGAGTGGCTGGTGCTGCTGGAGGCTCTAGGGGTCTGGTAGCTTACCTAGTGCTAAGCTGGGGTCTTAGTGGTGGTGTCTGGCTTGTGCTGAGGCCCAGTGGAATGTTTCTGCATTTCCTGGGCCTCCACTGAAGCATGTGGAGGTCTAGTCACTGGAGGATGCCTGTTCGCCCAGGGCTACATATGGTACATGGTGGTTCTCAGAGTTGGAGTCTGCCAGTTCTCCGGGCTATGTTAAGGCATGTGGGAGGTCCTAGTGTTGCAGTTTGCCTGCTTCACCACATTGGGGGTCATGATCTCAGGATTTTTTATTTTAAAGAATAAAAAAGAGAAAGAGAAAGCAGTTCAGCAGAATTAATCTACACATGTATCAAGTTCAGCAATATATGTAGTATTCCATATCCAAAGGCCCCCACTTCTGGAAAGAAGGAGAGAGAGGCATTTTTATATTTCTGCATCAGGACCAAGTCTATTATATTTACGATGTTCAGTCTGAATTTTGTTATTGTTGTTCTTTCTAGTTATATATTGCTATATTTTGTTTTCCTGGTTCTGTTTATTTTACTTTGCACCATTCCATGTAAGTCCTTCAATGCTTGCCTGTATTCTTTATACTCATCATTTCTTATAGTTTGGCAATATTTTATCATACTCACAGTTTGTTTAGCTATTTCCTATATCCCAGTGGGCATTTACGTTGTTTCCAATTTTTTGCAACTACAAAAATTGTTACGATCAGTATTTTGGTGTATCTTTGACCTTTCTGTTTTTTTACCTCCTTAGGGTATTGGCAAAGGGATGTCTGGGTCAAAGGGTATGGACACTTTAATAATTTTCTTAGCATAATTCCAAATTGCTTTCCAGAATAGTTAGATCAATTCCTAATTTCAATAGTGTATTTGTGTTTCTTGCTTTTCCATAACCCCTGTAAAAATGATTATTTTTACCTTTTGTCATCGTTATCATTTTGCTGGGTGCAAGGTGAAACCTCACAGTTGTTACAATTTGGTTTGCTCTCATTTTTATCGATTTGGAACAATCTTTCATATGGTTGTTAATAGTTTGGCAATTTTTTGAGAACTGCTTATTCATATCCTTTGACAACCTATTCAATCCTTTTGGCACCGTATGTTTATGGTAGTCCCCTATACATTTTGGATTATCAGAACTGCAATCCAATGATTTAAGACAATTTCTTTTTTTTGTTAGTTTGTTTCTTTGGTTGGGTTTTTTTCGCTTTTAGGCAATTGGGGTTAAGTGACTTGCCCAGGGTCACACAGCTAGTAAGTGTCAAGTGTTTGGTCTGAGGCCGCATTTGAACTCAGGTCCTCCTGACTTCAGGGCTGGTGTGCTATCCACTGCGCCACCTAGCCGCCCCAATTTAAGACAATTTCAAAGGACTCATGATGAAAGAAAAAAAAATCACCTCCAGGGAGAACTAATGACTTCTGAGTATAAACTGAATCACAGTTTTCCCACTTGATTTTTCTTGCTTTTTTTTTGCAACATAACTATTGTTTGTTTTTTGTTTTTGTTTTGTTTTTTTGATTTTTGGTGAGGCAATCGGGATTAAGTGACTTGTCCAGGGTGACACAGCTAGTAAGTGTCAAGTGTCTGAGACCAGATTTGAACTCAGGTCCTCATGACTCCAAGGCTGGGGCTCTATACACTGTGCCACCTAGCTGCCCCCAACAACATGACTATGTTTTACATGACTTCACATATATAATGATTATCATATTATTTGCCTTCTCAATGGGTAGAAGAAGAGATAGAAGGAGGAGAGAACTTGGAACTCAAAATTTTAAAATGAATTTAAAAAAAGAATTGTATCAGAGATATTCAATGAAAAACAAATATTTCCCAATTAAACAATTTTCCTTCTTATCTTAGGTGCACTGATTTTATTAGAGAAAAAGCTTTTAAATTTCATATTCATGATATAGTAGGAAATGCCCTGGATTTGGAGTGTTAGGACTTGTGTTCAGATCCTAGCTTTGTCACTCACTACTTGTGTGACTTGAAGTCATTCAAACTCCCTGGATTTTAGTTTCCTTGTCTTTAAAATGAGAGGGTTGAATTAATTGGATTATAAGGTTCCTTCCAGCTATAAAACAATGATTCTGTTACCTACAATATTCCTACAAACTGTGCTAGCATCTGTAGATGATTTTTGATGGGAGAGAGGGGACCTTGACCTTTGGGATGGAAACTCTCTCTATTGATACAAAAGCAATGTGGTATATAGTAACTAGAGAACCAGTCTTGAAGTCAAGGGACATAGTATTAAATCCTGCTACTTATGCTAGCTATGTGAATATTGCCAAGTTATTTAAAGTCCCAGTGTCCTAGGCAACTCTCTGAGACTACAAGTTATAGCAACAACTACCTTACCTAGCCCTAATCACTGAAACAGTGTTGCCTCAGTCAGACTGAGACCTATTAAAGACCTTAGCTTAGGGGCAGCTATGTGGCACAGTGGACAGAGCACCAACCCTGGAGGCAGGAGGATCTGAGTTCAAATCTGCCCTCAGACACTTGACACTTACTAGCTGTGCGACCTTGGGCAAGTCACTTAACCCCATTTGTCTTGCAAAACAAAACAAAACAAAACAAAACAAAGACCTTAGCTTAAAACCATCTCCCACTGCATCTCCAGTCATCCTGATCTATATCTTGCCACTGGACTCAGAAGGCTCTGGAGGAGAAGATGAGGATGACTTTGCACAGCCCTCCCTCACTTAAATCCAATTCACTTGCATGTCATGGCAAAACATCCCTGATATCATGACCCTCTTTGAGAAGTTATAGACAAACTGCTGATCTGCTCTTAAGTATATGAAAAAAACATATAAGATATGATACTCATTCTCAAGAAGCTCACACTGTAATTGGCGTCACAAAACTGACATAGTTAAGTAATCAACTTTGTAATCTAAGTACATTAGGAATGGAGGTAGAGAGCTTTATATACACTGGGGTCTTCAGAAAAACTCACTCAGTGGATCAAATGTGAGTTGAACTGGGCCTTAAAAGGATTGGTCTGATTTACATAAGCAGAGAGGTTAGGAAGGAGAGTATTACAGGTGGAAGAACAGCATAATTAAAAACAGAGATGTAGGAATGAGCATAGTATATGCAGGAGACAAAAGGAAGAAGGGGAGGAAGAATGAATGAACAACTCATTTCTCTAATTTTGGGGAGATCAGTCTTAAAACCATTCCCCAAAAGAATAAATAACAATGGAGTTAAGAAAATGACATATTACTTGAGTATCTGTAACAGAAGCATTCAGGAATTGGAAGCTCTCTAGAATTAGCTACATAAATCCAGATGTGCCCATTTACTACGGGCAGATTTCCAATATTGTAGGAGAAAAAGCAACCACAACATTAAGGACTTAGTCCCCATACAAGAAAAGAGCAGCTGCCAGTAATAGCATTTGAAAGAGTGTGGGCTTATGAATCATGATTGTTGAAGTTTATCCTGCTACTGAAAAAAGCTGCCACAATTGATGTGTTTGTGAACTGAAGACATAACTAAGTGGGGAAAGGGGGACATGATCAGATAGGGTACCAAAGACAGACAATGCCAGTCAAAGCACAACTGCTTCATGAAATTTTCATTTCAACCCTTTTCTGTGATTTAATTTTCATCTTAATTCATAGAGAAAAAATACTTCCACTCCAGTGCACTGAGAATACAGCTTCTGTAGCAGGGAGAAGAGCTCATTAAAGCTATTGTGCTGTAATGGCATAGTCAGAGAAAAACAAAATCATTAAGAAAATAGGTCTGGTTGAACTAGTCACATTAATCACCCAATCCAAACCAGTACTAGAGGTGGCAATCTTGCCTATACAAAGCATAGCTTAACCCCCATATGTCTTGCTTAAGAACAGAATTTCCCCAAAGTATCTCTGGAGTAAGAAATAATTTCTGATCAGAAATGAAGAAGAAGGTGGCAGACTTGAAAAGGGTTCAGTGGCAAGGTGCCAGAAATGACTAATGGGTTAAGGCAGAATATATCAAATCTTCTCGGTCACTTAACCTCTTCTATAACTCCCTCTCCCAACATAATATTTTCCCCTGTTTTTCTCATGTTTATTTATAAACAATAAAGACAAAAGTAACAAGTCTTGCTCCTTATGCCAATCACATCAATTGCTCAGTCTCATCTCCTGATGCCCAAAGGATATTGCATCTTCTTTTGATGATAAACGTAGCTTATTTATTTGATGGACAAAACAGGGAAGCAATGGCCAGGTAAACTGTGTGTGCCAAGATAGAAGAATGCATCTTGGTGCCCAGTTTTATAGAAATAGGTGCCAGAAACAGTCCTTTTTAGTATGGTAATAATATGGCTCTGCAACGACACATACCATAGTTTTATTGTAAAATCAAATAAGCCACTCAATTGCTTCCAATCTAGCACTGTGTTTGCCAAGAAAGAAAGAAAGAAAGAAAGAAAGAAAGAAAGAAAGAAAGAAAGAAAGAAGAAAGAAAGAGGAAGGAAGGAAGGAAGGAAGGAAGGAAGGAAGGAAGAAGGAAGGAAGGAAGAAGAAGAAAGAAGAAAGAAAGAAGAAAGAAAGAAAGAAAGAAAGAAAGAAAGAAAGAAAGAAAGAAAGAAAGAAAGAAAGAAAGAAAGAAAGAAAGAAAGAAAGAAAGAAAGAAAGGAAAAGAAAGAAGGCAAATAACTATTGGTCACTGTCATGAGCAGCTACTCTGAATCTGGTATTTTATGTTTTTAAGTTATCTTCTAAAAGATGACTTTGAAAGATCTTTTTAAAATGGTTTAGTGCTTTACATACCCCTGGCTATGCCAGGTTAAAATCATATCTATTCAGAACATTTGCCTTTAACATACAACTATTATATTTATAATGTTTAATATAAATTTTCTAGTACTCTCTCAAGACAGACAAAGCTGGAGCATTATCTTCACATTTTAACATCAATGTTACCTTTCCAAAGCACTTTATTAATTCATTCAATGAATACATATAACGAGAACCCACTATTGGCAAGATGCCACATAATTTAACATCTTTCCTTTTCCTGTTGCAGCTTGGTATGTTAGAAAGAACACTGCATTTAGAATCAAAAGACTGGGGTTCAAATTCCAACTCTTCTATCTATTGACTTTTTCCCTAAGGTGATTGCTCAAATCCATTGAGGTAATATGTGTAAAGTGCTTCTAACCACAAAGCACTACAGAACATAAATACAAGCAGCCTGTCATAATGGAAAGAGCATTGTATTTGGATTCAGAAGATAGAAGTTTGAGTTTTGGCTCTGACACTTATTAGGCAGATAACAAATAACAACCTTTATAAACCTCAATTTCCATATCTGTAGAAAAATAGGTAGAAATATACTTCTTAACTTGCAAGATAATTGGAATGAATATACTTTGTTAACTATAAAGCACTAAAAATTTTAAGTTTTTTATTATTCTCATCCATTTCCTGCTCCCTAAGCACTGAGTTTTGCTCAGGGCTTTGTCCTGGGCCATATTCCTTTCTCTCTCTACACCTCACTAGTTGACCTTATCCAGTCCAGTATTTTCAATTATCACCTCCCTGCAGAGGTATCTCAGATATAGATATACAGCCTTAATTTCTCTCCTGAGCTCCAGTCTCACATTTTCAGTTGCCTACTGGAAACCGATTTAGTGCATGTCCCATTGGTATCTCAAGTAATTATGGAACTTCTGTCTCTCTCTCCTTCTCTCTCTCTGTCTCATTCTACCTCTGTGTGTCTCTATATCTCTGTCTCTGTCTCTCTCCCTATCTCTCTCTCTCTCTCTCTCTCTCTCTCTCTCTCTCTCTCTCTCTCTCTCTCTCTCTCTCTCTCTCTCTCTCTCTCTCTCTCTCTCTCTCTCTCTCCTCCCACCTCCTCTCTCTCCTATAGCTAATTGGTAACCAAATCCTGTCAATTCTACCTCCATGAAATCCCTTCTCTTCAATCATTTCGCCAACATTCCAGTTGTTAGTTCTGTCTCTCTATCAATTTATCTTATATTACACTTATCTGGCTACATGTGCAACATTTATCCTTGCTATGTGATTCCTGGCATTTGTTTGGGGGAAATAATTTAACATAATGACAGGAAAAATATGAAATGTATGTGGACATATGTTTTCCAGTATTTCTGCATTTCTTTTTCATTTTGCCCTTGAAAAGTTATGAAGTCCATTCGTGCTTGCCATCCTTTCTATGCTATTATGTTGTTGGCAGGACAGGTGACCACCCACACACCCAGTGCTGCAGATGAGCTGGGACAGAACCCGAAAAAGTATAGAAACAAAAACAGACACTGGAAGCAGAGACAAGATTATGTTTACTGGAAGCAATGTAGAATCAGAAAGAAGGACCAGGAGGCAGACCAGCATTGTGTGAAACCTCAGCAGCTAGTGAGTTCAGGGCACTAAATCCATGTCACCTTGCAGAAGTTCCCTTGCTGTTTTCTCCAGTTGTTTGCATAGCTGATCCTGATTAGTTCCCTGCACATAGTCCCTTGCAGTATTCTTTTCCCCATCCACTAGCTGGTAGAAAGTTTGGAAGGAAGGCATTGGGAAAAAACAGTTTTTTGTTTGTTTCTTTTACACTTTTGCTCTGTGTCTTCTCTCTTGTAGGTATTCACTTACTGTATTCTAATCACTGATGTGGTCACTAAAGAGCTAAGTGTCTAAGTTTCATGAATAAAGTTAGCCCATCAAAAACAGGTTTCCCAAATGTGAAGTGGGAGGCTTCGAGCCAAATTAAGACTTCTATAATTATCATATTTAGAAGCAATTTTCCATTTCCTTGCTTCAATATCCTTAGCCTAGGGATTTTTAACCTTGGGTCCACAAACTTGTTTTAAATTGTTTTTCTGTTATTTCAATACCATCGCTTTCCTTTGTAATCCTACGCATTTTATTCTATGCATTTAAAAACATCACAAAAAAGGGAGATACATAGACTTCTCCAGACTGCCAAAGGAGTCCATGACATTAAAAAAAAGAAGCTAAGAAGCCCTGCCCTAGCCTAGATCAATTTTGAATTTGATCAACCCCACACCAAGAGCCCTGCAGAAATAGGTGTTTGAAAAGGCAATGAGAAGGGTGAATAAATCTGAGCGCCCTCTGGTGACCAGTAGGGATTACTGTAGCCTTAAAGAATGCCTGTGCTACTCACAAGTGAGTAGCACCACCAGGTGGCCTATTTACATATGACACTTCCTATATGATTAATTAATTGACAGCCTACTTTCCTGTAGGATGCAGAAATCAGGAAAATGAGCAAGGAAGTTATTGCTACTGCAATATTTGTGACAGCCTACATGTGCAATCTTCCCCTAGTACTACTGAAGTTCCTTGACTAGAGGGCCTGTTTTGTTTTTGTGTTTTATTCTTAGTACCTAACACAGTCTATAGATTTTGCGCTTTGGCGCATAAATGTTTAAGCAATGCTTTGCAAAAGGGAATGTGATCCTCCCCACTACCCTGTAGGATATATAAGGCAAAATAAATTATCCTCTTTTGACCACTGAAGAAACTGAGACCCAGAGAAATTCACTGACTTGCCTAAGCTCAAACACAGCAATAATTAGTGGCAGGGCTACCATGAAAATTTATGCCTCCTGAGTCAGTCAATCAGTAAACATTTATTAACTGCCGACTATGTGTCAGGCACCATGAGTCTTTAGCCCAGTGTTGTTTCCATGGTTCTATATTGCTTCAGGAATGACAACATAACTTAGAGCAGTCTTGCCACTAGCGTATTCATTTTTTATGCATTTTGAAGGGAAGGATGGGGGAAAATACCCAAATACTAATTTATAAGTAGTGTGATTATATATTCAAGGGTTTTTTGCTTTTTAAAAAATGTTTAATGCTGAGGGTCTTTCCTAAAACTCTATGTTTGATTCTTCTAGAAAGGCCCTGTTTGCCATATAGGAACACTCTAATAATGGAAATTATTCTTTCATCAAGCACAGCTCATACATTTAGCACTGAGTTTACTCTTGTTTACTCAAACATTCAGCATTTCTTACTTAGCATGTTTTCAGGACTTTAAAAGCCATTTTTAAATGAAATTAATTTCAAATATGATTCATAGTGCATCAAAAGCAGCTCATTTATCTAAGGAAGCCTCATAACTAATTGGCAGCTGTATTCTCAGAGGAGAAACAACCTAGTGACTGAGAGACTTGGGGGAAGGCATGCCAGCAACCCCCTTAAAGCCAATTATATGAGGTGATTATGAGTGTTACATCCTTAGATACGCCTAATTTACCATCACCTGCCTGCTTATAAATGCAGAAACAAGCAAGAAAGAAAAATTCCTAAACATTTAGAATAGCTTTAAAAAAAAAAAAGAAAAGGTACTAGATAGGGAGAAAGGAGATAGTATGTAGAAGTTATAAATGAAAATGATAGTGGCTATTTACTGTCCTATTACTATAGAACCAGCTAGTCCCCACCTATTCTGGCCTTCATCATCTTCTAATTATTATAGCAACATCTATATCTATCTGTCTAGACATATATATATGTGTGTGTGTGTGTGTGTGTGTATACATATGTGTATGTGTGTGCACGTATGTGTGTGCATACATATATGTATGTGTGTTTGGCTTTCTAAATGTTTTAAGTAAAAAGTCCTTATCAGGAATGATCATGTTATTTGCTTTAATTTTAAGTCAGTGGCAGTGTTATGTACGGTTCTCCATAAAGCTGAAAAGCAAATGTAATTCCTGCTCTCTGGGCCTTTAGTCAATGTAAATATACAAAATGCAAATAGGACACTAATTAGGAGGGAATTTAGGGTTTACCCTTAGGACATGAAGTGCTCTTGTGTTGTCCACAGTGCTAAACAAAGACAAGCAATTTTGTTGCTGACAGGTAGGTGTGGACAGGAGTATAGAAAAAAAACAAAGCTATAGCCCCACCAGGTTTTCCTAGCCTTAGTAATCCAGTGACACTGGCCTCATTTCTGTTCCTCACACACAATACTACATCTCCCAATTCTGAGTATTTCCTCCGTGTCAGGAACTTTCTCCTTTCTCTGCTTCCTGGTTTCCTTCAAATCTCAGGTAAAGTCTCACATTCCGAAGGAACCTTTTCCCAGTCTTCCTTAATTTTAGCACCTTCCCTCTGAGACTATCTCCAATTTATCCTATTTATACAAACACACATACACATACACATACAGTCATACACAAACGTATATAAATATGCATACACACGTATATATGCACCAATATGTGTGTATATATATATATGTATGTGCATGTATATCATGTTTGTACATAGTTATTTGTATGTTGTCTCTCCCATTAGACTTGTGAACTCCTGGAGAGCAGGGACTTTTTTTGTCATTGTATCCCCAAGCTTAACTGAGTGCCTTACACACTTGACCTGATTTGATCTTTGGTTTTTTCCCTATGAATGGGATGTCCCAGTGAAGACTTCTCAGTGTAATTAAGGTAATGAGTTCAGAAGGTAGGATAGGGTTAAGAATACATTTGTGAGTTATTTTTTTTTGTGACATATATCAGTAGTTAAAATTTGTCTAGTGGTTAAGTCTTAACTTACTTTTTAATCTTATTCAAATGCATCTTTGCCCCTAAAGGAATCTGGCTCCAGAAAACCCTTTAAAAGTTCCTTATCTACTCCCCTTATCTCCTTTTGACAGGAACTTACTCAGATGTCTTCCAGTTCCCAGCACTGTCTGTTCAATCCCTAAGACCTTCCAAAACAATTGTAAATTAGAGTCTGGTATGTAAGATTGAGAGCTGAATTAACGGACAGTTGGGAGAGGGAGGGGGGAATTGAGTCTTTAGGGTTATATAAACTGATTTCTACTTCTGCAGGCTGTCTCCTCTCATCAGAGCCATTGGTGTGAGGACACCCAAATCTCAAGATTTGAAATAATAATAATTATAGCTATAATAAATTAACTTTCTGTTTCTCCTTGGACACCTCTGTGTTTTGTTTTATTTTTAATCTGAGTGGCATCCCACACACCTATGTTCACTTGCATGGTAATATGGGATATAACAAGAGACTCATTGCACATATGAAGTTTCGTTAGGAAAGACAGACTTACAATCAAGGATTTGGTGATAGTTAAAACTAGTTTTCTAACCCCAGGTCATTGTTGGCTAGGGCCAGGGACTTAGTTTAGGTGCCAGGGGAAAAAAAGCAGACAAAGAAATAGATAGTCTCAGCTCGGGACTTTTGCTGGCTTTTCTTCACTGCCTGACTAGACACTGTGGTTCGCAGTCCTAAGATTGGCAGTAAAGGAGCTTTGGCCATCTGCATCCAGTAGAAGCTTTGTAGCCATTGGGCCCCAGTAGACAGCAGAAGAGAGCAGCAGATGGCCCTGAAAAAGCTGAATAGCTGGAGATTAACAGATGAAAGCCAATGGAAACAGCTCAGCAATCAACAGAAATGACACAATATACCAAGCAGAGATAATGCAACTCCCACTAGGGAGCACAGAGGTGACACCTAGTAGAAAGCAATAGAGAGGAGCTCAGTAACATCACCAGAGAATGAATGTCCATAACTCTGAAGTGTCTGAGATGTGGGCCACAAGCCATGTATACTCACTGGCCATACATGTCCCTAAGTTTGTGCCTTCTATATATGCCTTGTTGACATGTTCCAGGCTTTTGCGCTCCCACGCACATGCTTTAGTCATGTGCATATTCTGCATGTGTTCCCTCCATGTATGTTCCCTGATCACACATGTTCTCTGTGTGTGTGTGCCCCTCCCACAGGTGGAATACGTGACTGCATGAGGTAGAACCTTTTTCTTAAAACTTAATTTGACATGGTGCTTGATTAAATGTGTTTTATTTTGACTTAATGTGTCTTACAACCTTATAGAAATAAAGACAGTAGTAGGGGCTTCTGAGATATGTTTTTCAATGGATGCTGGCCCACAAAGTATCTTGAACCCGAATTAGTTTCTTTGAGGCCCATGTATGAAGGCAGCCTCATCTACTTCAAATAATATAGGTGATATAGAGGGCATTTTAGGGGGAATGCTAACAGACTCTAAGCTTCTTGAGTACAGGAAAGGAATTTGTCTTATCCAAACTTTTTATTTCCCACAGTGAAAAGCACGGTAGGCACTCAATAAATGTTCATTGTATTATATTGTGGTGGTATATAATTCTAGTTCTAGCTTCCGTAAATTAAAATAGAAAGGGAGCTGACTTGTCACATAGGAAGTAAAATGTCAACCAAGTCTGTTCCACTTAGCTATTATTTGCAATATATTAAAGGACTTCAAGGCAGAGAAGTAATCTATTCTTTGCCCCACCCCTTTGTGATGAATTGGCCATTTCTATACTAAAGTAATCATGCCTTGGAAGCCTTATAAAAACTGTCATCTTAACTCCATATAATATGTGCTTTAAAAATCACAGTTCTAAGAACTTTCTAAAATTATCTGCATATAGGTGATGACCTGGCAGGATAATTATAGGCTTTTTTTTTGTACTTTGGTTATTAAAGAACTGGTCTTTTCCTATAAAACTCACTTTCTCATCCCATTATTCTCTAACTGTACAACAGATAAAGCCAATGTTTTCATTCACACTTTACTATTAAATTTGGAAGAACTGGAGGTAACAATTTAGGGGTGGGGAATATATAATAGCTTTGTTGCTCTGTTAGTGTGGGGAACAAGACAATGCAATCAAAGGATATTCTTGGCTACTCCATTACCCTACTATTAGAATTAAATGAATAAATTAGCTGTCCTAGACTCCCATTTCTCTAACCACAAAACAGAGACAAAAATATTTACAAAAAATGTTTAAAGTAATCTTTTGTCTTTTTTAAAATCCACTGAAGCACTGCTCTCCCAAGTTGTAAAGAGACTGGTATTTTCAGCAGTTATCAGGACTTTTGTATCTGTGGTGGCCTAGAAAGAATACTAGACTTAGAGATTGACAGTCTGACTTTGAACTTCAGATCCACCACCTCTTTGGACCTGTTTCCTCATCTATTTAAAATAAGGAGGTTGGACTCAATGACCCTCAGGTCTCTACCAGCTCCAAACATATGATCCAAATAAGTATTGTTCTCTTTCACCTTGAGAGCCAATACATTTATTGAAATCATACTCAAAATATTTCTGGCATGCCTCTTTTGGCATTACCTTCAGAATCAGAGAAATACCATTTTGAATAGCATCAAATAAATATTTGCCTAACTGAATTAAAACAAATCTTTACCCTTTGAGGATCAATTTGATTTTTTTTTAAAAAGGCCCATGGTTATTCAGAGACATAACAGGTAAGTGAAGTATGTGCTTGTGGTTTCAAACTTCTCTATTTCTGCTGAAGGCATTACCATTGTAATGTTAGCACCTTGAGAGGAGGAACTGTCTTTTGCCTTTCTTTGTATCCCCAGCAATTAGCACAGTGCCTGGCATATAGTAGGTGCTTAATAAATGTTTATTAATTGACTACTGACTGACAGCATCTTCAGTTCTTATTCTCAGCATTAGCCTGGACTCCTCATTTTCCTTACCTCTTATCTCTAGTCAGTTTCCAAATTTTGTCATTTCTATCTCCACAACATCTTTTCTATCTGGTCCCTTCTTTCCACTCACATGGTTACCACCCTCACCACCTTTCACCTATGTTATCACTATAACCTCCTAATTGGTCTCCCTCTCTCTTCAGTTCATCTAATACACTGCTGCTAAAGTAACTTTCTTTAAGATAGTGAATTCTCTAATAAAGAATGTTAAAAAAAAAAGATATGATTTTTTCTATCCAACCTTCCCAACAAACTCCAGTGGCTCTCTATTGTCTCTACAACAAAATGCAAACTTGAGGGGTGGAGCCAAGATGGGGAAGTAAAAGTAGTGACTTGCTTGAGTTCTCCCCAAACCCCTCTAAATACCTGTAAAAAAATGACTCTAAGCTTAGATTCTTACAATCTAGCTACTGCTCAGATTCTTATAATCTAGCCAATAGTTTACTAATGTTCAGATTCGTTAAGAGTCTGCCCAATGCAACGAATGTTTTAATAAACCTTGGCTTTGGCTGAAAAAAGGCTTGGGTTGAATTCTTTCAGACAGCACCCATGTGTTGTGATTTTGAGGTCCCAGCACCCCTACACCTCTAAACCTCAACATTTTGGTGGCCCATACCAGGAAACTGCCTAACTCCAAGTTCTTCTCCAGGCAAAACTGGAAGATATGTAAGTCTCACCCCTCCCCTCCTTCCTTGCTCTGTAGTTGGGGTCGCTCTCCAAGCACCAAGGCTTGGAGGTGCTTTTTGGACAGACATTTACTAGGCTGTCTCACACCTGACCTGATGCTCTCAGGCTCTCAGTCCACTGGTTTGGTTCAAGGCCATGGACCTGGGTACACCTTCTGCAGCACAGAGGACAAAGATGGACTCTCTATCCAGAAGCATATGCCCAATTCTGTCAGTTCTCTTGGTGCTAGAGAACTGGGGAAAACTGCAGTTGCTTTTTGGTTTCCTGAGGCTTACTTACTTCTTTCCCTCTATACCCCTGAATCCTCCTTCATGGAGGGTATGGGGAAAAGTTAGAGCAGCTAAAAATATCTTGGCAGATCCTGGAGGTTTTGTGATTGATCATTAAGGAGTTTTGAACACCTCCTTACAACCCTGGTCACTCTCTTCCCTTGAGTCTTCTCATAGAGAGTTTCATCCTCTATCCTTCCTTCACCTTTGATTTCTCCCCCACCTGGGAAAGGAAGGAGGGGGGAGGGGCAGCAGCTACAGCATGGGGCCCCCTGGCAATGGCCTTAGGCCCTAAGGCAACCTTTGCCTGGAAGCATCACCCAGGTTCAGCACATCCTGCTCAAGGTAAAGAAACTGGCCTCTGAACTTGGGTAAGCACACTCTATTAAAGTTGTAGTTTTAACTGTTAATGGTATGTTGATGCTCTGTGTAAAGTAATCTGGAAATGCATTTGACAAAATTAAAGTCACCTGACTGGTAATGGGTTTGTTTCAAGTTTCAAATTGGTGAACTTTTTGCATTAGTTATGTCAAGCAACTTTTCATAATTTGGTTTCTGCTAAAATAATTTGGCTATTGTTGGTTATTGTTTTAATGTGTAAACTTGCCAAAAAGTGTGTTTGGGTTTTGTCTTGCTGAGAATTTGCAAGTATATAGAAATAATCTCTAGTGATTGGCTTTTTACACCTGGAGATATAAATCCCGGAAAAGCTTTTCCCAAGCTGTGATTAGTGAAATTTGCTGTGTGAGGTAAAAAGCTCATGGGATTTCATTTTGAGCTGTCTAACGGATCTTAATAATCCACTGATAACTCAATAATCCACCACCTGAGACATGCCACAAGCTATGCAGAGAATGTAATACTGGTGGGAAGTCAGCATTGGGAAAAGCTGAGAGGACAATTTTAGCCTCAGTCTAAGATGGGATCTTCCTGGATCAGTATCCCCATTACATTCCTTTGAAAGGGAATGTTACCCACCTGGCTATTCCTGAGTCTGGCTATGAGGTAGATTTCATACCGCATGGTTGCAAAACTGAATTATCTGAATCAGAATCTGAAACAGAACTAAAGATGTTTTATCCTCTCATATTTGGGGCTCAAATCAAGTCCCTGCAGTCTTTTTTTAAAATGAGATTTGTGTCTTCCAGATTACAGGCCATTCACCTACAGTTGGTAGCAAATAGCAGGTACCAGCCAATGTTCCCCCATCATTCCCTGGATGCAGGCTATGCTTGCTTCCAGTCCACCTCCTCTTTGGGACCCCCCCCCAAAGCAAGGACAGCTCTATGCCCCTTGCCAGCAGGAAGCAGTTTCAAAAACCGAGACCTTCACCCCTTACCCCAAAAGAATTTGGGTCTCATTTGTTTGATGGGGGAATGATGAGGATGGGATGTAGACCCCAAAAAGGAAAAACCCTGGACTTTCCCACATGGCCAAATCTCTGGCTTTCCTCTGAGGCTATAATCTCACCAACTGGCCTTTCATTGTGGCTATACCCAATTTCTCAATTCTGTTACCCTGCTAGCCCTCCATTGTCTTACCTCCCTATGGCCCCAGGCCACTTCCCACCTTTAATCCTATTTAGGATCCATTTTCCCTTGGCCATTGTATCCTGGTCCCTGGAGTTCTATTACCTCACAGACTACTTTGCCACTTCAGATCCCTCCCACAGTTTTTCTGTATATAAGGTCCATCTTGTCTCCATTAAGATGCTTAGATTCTTACAAGCTAGCCACTGCTCATATTCTTATAATCTAGCCAATAGCTTACTAATGTTCAGACTCCCTAACAGTCTACCCAATATGACAGATGTTCTAATAAAACTTGTCTTTGGCTAAAAAAAAAAAAAGATTGTAAACAAATTCTAGAGCAGCAGAAACCACAAAAAGACACAGTGAAACAAATTTCCAGCCCAAGACAACCTGGATGGCTGATGTTATGCCAGGCTGGAAGAGGAGCACAGTTCAACATGGGCAGTGCAGGCAAAGACAAAGCAGGCCTTAGGGGACTGAATCACAGGTAGCTGTGGTGGTTTCCAGACTTCTCAACCCACAAACACCAAAGACAATTTAGAAGATCAGTGGGAAAGGTCTGTTGGAGCTGGGTGAGAAAGGAGTGTGGTACAGTCCTGGCCCTCTTGCAGCCTTCAGGTGGTGGCCACGGCAGCAATGGCTGCTTCTGGATTCTGTCGGCTCACAGACAGTGGGGGGATTGCGCGGCTGATTAGAGGGGGATTGCAGGGAACTGTTTGCTGGCACTAAGGCAGAATTCTTTTGCTTTCCCTGTGTTTGGATCTGGGTCCTAGTTGTGGGTGGCAGTCCTGGGGCAAGGAGGAGGGCTGACGAGGCGGAGTTTATGGAACAGTGAAGAGGGAATCCTCAGAGTTCCCAGGCAGAAAAGAGTGCTTGTGGTCACTCATAGACCAGAGCACAGGCCAGAAAAGGAGTAAACACCTCGCCTTTGATCATACCACCTTAGAAGAAGTGAAAATTTACAAGTCCTTAGAAGTATCTCTGAAAACAGCTGCACAAAACCCCTGAAGTTTGAGACAGTTCACCCTCTACACTGGAAGCAGATCTCTCCCTTATAAGAGTTAAAAGTCAAATAATTGTCTGGGAAGATGAGCAAACAAAGGAAAAAACTCAGACTATAGAATCTTAATTTGGTGACAAAGATCAAAACATACAACTAGAAGAAGACACAAAGTCAAAGCTCCTAGAACCAAAGCCTCCAAGAAAAATATGAATTCATCTCAGGCCACAGAAGAGCTCAAAAAGGATTTTGAAAATCAAGTAAGAGAAGTAGAGGAAAAATTGGGAGGAGAAATGAGAGTGATGCAAGAAAATAATGAAAAACGAGTCAACAGCTTGCTAAAGGAGACCCAAAAAAATACTGAAGAAAATAACACCTTAATACAATGTAAACTCTTCTTATTTTAAAGCCCAAGACCTGGTCCCAAACTATATCTCTACCCTCATTGTATATTACTTCCCCTCCTGCAGTCTGCACTCCAGCCAAATAGGCCTTCTCTTTATTCCTTATAAATAGCACTTCATCTCTTGTCTTCATGCTATCCTCTAAGCCTGGAATGCACTTGTTACCTCCACCTGATAGAATCCCTTTCTTTCTTTAAGATGCAATTCTGGCACTATTTCCTGCATGAAGTTTTCCCTGATATCCCCAAAATCTAGTGCCCTCCCTCCCAAACTACCTTCTATTTAATGTGTATATACATATATATGAATTAACTTTATATTTATTCCATATTTTTTTTATCTGTACTTTCTTCCTACTCCTCTCCACAATTAGGATGTAAGCTCATTGCAAGCAGAGTCTGTTTCATTCATTGTACTTATATCCCCAGCACCTAGCATAGTACCCAGTACATCGATGCTTACATACTTATTGGTTGGTTGAGTAATACTTTTAGGGAAGTATGTTTTAGTGAAAAAAAAAAACTTCTGGACTTAAAATCAGGCAACAGATTCAAATCCCTGCTCTGAAGCTCGATGAGAGTGGGCAATTCTCTTAATCTGTCTGATCCTCAGTTAACTCATCTGTAAAAGAAGACTTTTTATTTTCACTACCAATGTCAAAGGACAGTTGTGAGCAAAGTGTTATATAAGTGTTAGTCTTATTGTGTTATATAAATGTGTACTGTCGTTATTGTTGATCCAAAGTGAAATGTGGCTATAAATACCAAGACTGATTTTCAAATGAGATTTGTAAACTGACTTTAAAGGCAAAGTCAAAAGAGGAGCTGAAATTACAGGTGAATATTGTCAACAGAGTAGATTCTTTCAGATGAACATAAGGCTCAATAAAGAATACAGGACTTTTTTTTTTAAAGAGTGGATATTTTCACAGGAAGAAATAGAAGAAACAAGAACTAAGTAGAAGAGGAGGAGAACAAAAAGAAAAGCTAAGGGATGAGTAAAGAAAAACTTTAGATGGCAGTAGACAATGTGAAAATAGAGTACTAGTCTATTCTTTCCTGGTGCTGTGGGGAAGTTGCTAAACCTTCTGAGGATGAATGTAGAAAAAGTGTGTCCCCAGACACTTTGGAGATATGAAACCTCAAATCCTGGCTGACACTGTCTCTCTGACCCAGGTCTTGAACAAACTACATTTTAGTTCTTAAGTTGGAGATATCTGTTCACTATGAAGCAAGAAGGAAGGAACAGTTAGCTGTTTTCAGGCCTCTTCTTAAGAGTGGCAGATATGAAGTCAGGTGACCTGGGTTAAAATCCTTGGTCTGCCTCTGACCTCTGTGACCTTCAACAAGTCACAACGTCTTTGGACCTCAGTTTTCCTTATCTGTAAAATGTGGAGGTGACACCAGATGACTCCTAGGTCCTCTTTCAACTCTATGATACTTGGACATAATCCAAGTTACCCAGCTTCACTGAAAGTACTTCATCTTTCTCAGAAAAAAAAGTGTTGAGATGATTTACTTTGAATAGAAAGGCCTTTTCCCCTGTTAGATGGGAGCACTTAATTTAACCCTCAAAAAACAAGTAGTTCCTTGTTAACACAAGCAGTATATTCATTTTCTAAGAGGACAAGTAGATGGCATTCATGTCCCTTGCTAGTTTTACTGCTCTAATGCCCTAAAAAAGAAAGCCGAGCTAGATATTTGTTCTAATAAGCTTCTCTCATTTTTGGAGAGGACAAGCACAACTTGGCAGATGAAAGTACGCAATGTTATTATATTTCCTGCAACTATAAAGTGTGTCTTTTCCACTAGCTACAGAAAAAATCATCCCTTAGTAATCATATTTAAAATTCATCTTGTAAAAAAAAATTTCCTGATAAGCCATTCTATAGAAGACAATAAAAACTGATTTTCCTTGAAAATGCTGATAGTGTCCTCTACAAAAAGTAAAGAGCACATTTCCACATGGCTACAGGCAGAGCTGTTATCTCAGAAAAAAAAATTAAAAGATTTTTTTTCCATTCAAACTATGCTTTATATCATGGAAAAGCACTAGTGCAAATACTTAAGTAGAAAATTCCCTACCTGTGTCCTCTAAGTACACGTTAAAAAATAATTCTATGTTCAGACCAGTTTTGACTTGTCCTGCTTCTGGTCATAAACATAGCATATGAAAGCTCAATTTCCTCCCTTGGACTTAACCACTTTTCTACCCTCAGTTTCCAATCTCAGACACTCAGAAATAACACCAGATTCAAGACACATATGGGATCTGTCTTTACCCGTCCAGGAACTGTTTGGACACAGATATGTATAAATGGCTAATGAAAGAAGTAAAAATGTTTTTGATTTTTTTAAAAGATCTTTCTGGGTAGTTCTGTGCTGAAAGGCAGATATTAGTAAGGGGATTTGTACCTTCAATTGTTCAAGGACTTATTCTAGATAATTGACTAATATACATTCCCTCCTGCAGTTATTCTGCCCAGCAGGATCAGAAAACCACTGACAAGCCTTAGGGAGAAGAAAGCAAGAGATTCACAAACCATTGCAGGGGACATGCAAAGCACAGTGATTTAAAAGGAGTGAGTAGTCATCAATAACAGAGTGAGCCACATTTTGAGCCCCTACCCACTGCTTTAATGGTATCCTGCTTTCATTTATTGTTTTAGGGCCCTCTCTTACCCTCCATATGTTAATATTCACAGGAAAATTTGGCAGTTTTTGTAACTAGTAATGAAGGCCATTCAGCATCAGTGAATTGTAAGGAGTTCAGGGTGGGCATATTATTTTTCACTGTCTCAGTTACCCCATGGAGCTGACAATATTTGTATTACCTACCTCACAGGACTGTTGTGAATGTGAAATAGATAATGTATACAAAAATATTTTATTTAACTGAAAGGCCATAAGCACCACAGAGTACAGAGGGCTAGCTTTATGGTCAAGATTACTCGGGTTCAAGTCACACCCCTGACACATACTGGCTGTATGACCCTAGGTAAGTCACTAAAACTCCCAATATTCCCAGGCAGCTCTAAAAGTTTATCCATTAAAGATGAGTTGGAAATCTGCAATGAAATTGAGGTCTGGGCTAAAAGGGGGTCTAGAGCACTAGGACTAGGTCCCATTTAGTGCAAATAATGAATCCCATTAAGTGGTCGCATTAATTATTTGAATTCACACTAAATATTTGGATTGGGTTAAAACAAGTTATCATATTTTTAATAATTATAATGTTGAATAGTATGAATTCAAATACCTTTAAGCACTTCATGGGATTCATTATTATTTATCAAGATCTAGGTACATACATTAATTAGATATGGATTTATTTGCACCAATCAGGTCTTATATGTTAATATCTAGACTAGATGACAATAAATAGATATAGTTATATGTATATGATCATTATCATTACTATTATTGTTACTATTATTAGGGCCCTGGACCATACACCAGAGAGAAGTCTTCAAGCAAAGACTGGATGACCATTTGTTAGGGGTATTGTAG
The DNA here is from genome assembly GCF_003287225.1 of Phascolarctos cinereus. Lineage (NCBI taxonomy): Eukaryota > Metazoa > Chordata > Mammalia > Diprotodontia > Phascolarctidae > Phascolarctos > Phascolarctos cinereus. The sequence continues at coordinate 195,904,709 of NW_027555847.1, read as the reverse complement.
AAGTGATACTTGTTCAAATACTGGTTAAACTAAATGGTCCTTTCTGACATATAATTTGTGATTCTGTGATATTGCAAGTCTCTAGGATTCCTCACAGATATGGCTCTTAATTTCCCTGAATAGGGATTACGCGGGCAGATTCTTTGAGCTCGGCCTTCATGGAAATATCGAGGTTCGTCCTGGGAGAAGAGCAGTAATTCAGCTTTCCTAACGTCCTAAGTAGTCAGCTGCACACTTTGAGCAACACTAGGAAGTCCTCCTACCCAACAACAGCCCCTCCGCAGTTCCTGAGACCTGGAATTCTAGCCTCCTAAGTGGTCTCACTGCTTCCAGTCCATTCCCCACATGTCTGCCAAAGTACTTTTCCTAAAACGTAAGTCTGACCTTGTCATTCCCTTATCCAAAAATCTCTGGCAGACCCCTATTAGCCTAGGATAAAATGACAAACTCCAAGGCTTGGAGTCGAGAGTGTGCCATAATCTGCTCCAACCTATTGCTTTTGCCTCTCATGTTGCTCCTTTACATGTACTCTATGTCACAGCCACACTACTTTTTCCCCAAAAGTCTATCTTCCATCTCTGGTCTCAGTGCATTCAGAATGTTTTATCGTCAAGACCCAACTTAACTTAGATTTCATCTTTCCTGTTGTAAACTTTAGGTTGTAAACTCTTGGAGGGCAAGGACTGTTTTGTTTCTTGCCTTTGTATTTCTAGTGCCTAGCACAATTCCTCATGTGTAGTAGTTAATCAGAAAATCTATGTTCAGTTCAATCAAAGTGAACGTAAGTATAATAATTTGGGTTTTTTTGCTTAACAGAAGTCATGTAGCTCAAACCCTGTCAAAAAAAAAATCACCAAGACTTCTCAACCCACGAACGCCAAAGACAACTTAGAAGGTGAGTGGGAAAAGTCTGTTTCTGCTGTGAGAGAAGAGCTAGGTCTCAGAGCCAGTTCCAGAGTGCAGAGCGCACAGCATGGGCCCCAGGGTGGTGACTGCGTCCTGAGCTTCCAGCTCACAGACTGAGGGGGAATCCAGTGGCTAATCAGAGGGGGATTGCAGGGATCTCTTGCTTTGCCCGTGCTTGGATCTGGGTCACAGTTCTGGGCGGCGGTGGATGTCAAGGCCAACAAGTGTCAGATCAAACAAGCAGTAAAGAAGCTACATGAAATCAATATAGCCAATGTCTTCACACTGTTCCAGACAGAAGACCTATGTCCAACTTGCTACAGACTACTATGCTTTGGATGTTCCCAACAAAAACTGGAATTGTCTAAACTGCATCCAGTTATCCCACTCCACCTACAATAAAAATATTTCCAGTTTAAAAAAAACACCCAGATTTTTACAGAGTTTCTCTAACAAAGGCTTCATTTCTCAAATACACAGGAACTGAGCCAAATTTATAAAAATAAGAGTCATTTCCCAGTTGATAAATGGTCAAAGGATATGAACAGCCAGTTTTCAGAAGAAAAAATCAAAGTTATCAATAGTCACATGAAAAAATGTTTTGATTAGATAAATGTAAATTAAAGCAATTCTGAAGTACCACTTCATATCTATCAGATTGACTAACATGACAGAAAAGGAAAATGACAAATGCTAGTGGGAATGTAAAAAAATTGTTGGTGGAGTTGTGAACTAGTCATTATTCTGGAATTTGGAACTACTGCCAAGAACTATAAAACTGGGCATACCTTTTGACCCAGCAATACCTCTACCAGGTCTATATCCCAAACAGATCAAAGGAAAGGGAAAAGGACATTTTTGTACAAAAAAATACTCATAACAGCTCTTTTTATGGTGGCAAAGAATCAAGAATTGAGGGGATGCCTATCAACTGGGTAATGGTTTAAGAAGTATATGATTGTGGTGGTATATGATTGCGATAGAATACTATTGTGCTATAAGAAATGATGAGAAATACGGTCTCAGAAAAACCTGTGAAGACTTACATTAACTCATGCAAAATGAAGTGAAACAGAACCAGGAAAACATCATCTACAGTAACAGCAACATTATAAAGGTGATCAACTCTGAAAGACTTAGCTATTTTAATCAAGACAATGATCCAAGACAATTCCAAAGAACCCATGATGAAAAATGCTATCTGCCTTCAGAGAGAGAGAACTGATAAACTCTGAACACAGATTGAAGCATAATTTTTAAAACTTTCTTTATTTTGCTTGTTTTATTTTGGTCTGGTTTTTTTTTGCAATATGACTAATATGGAAATATGTTTTGCATGACTTCACATGTATAACTGATATCAAATTGCTTGCCTTTTCAAGGAAGGGAATAAGGTAGGAGAGAGGGAAATAACTTAGAACTCAAAATTTTTTAAAAAAATTATTGGGTTTTTTTACATGTAAGTAGGAAATATTTAATGAAACACACACACACACACACACACACACACACACACACACATCTCTCAGAATCTCAAAGTTACAAGAGACATCAGAAATCATCTAACCCAATCAGGCCAAAATAAAAAAATCAGGATATGTAAATGAAAGGTCACAGCAGAAAAGCAAAAAAAGAAAAGACAGATGAGGAGACAAGAGGACAGAGTTAATTCAGGGCCTACCATCTTTCACCAGGAAAAGACAATTGAGGAGAGGACTTGAGTTTTAGTGAGATTCACAGCTTTAATCCATAAAATGTAAAAATTCTGTAGGTGCTACTTAAAGGCTTATTAAATTGAATTGAAGTAACAGAAATAAATTTGCATTCTCTTCTGACACAACAAAAGGTGTGTGTGTGTGTGTGTGTGTGTAAAAGGTCAAATTAAATCACTGTAATGCTGAATATGAATTGATTAACTCCACCTCAAAATGAAAAATGGGTACATAATTCAAAAGGAAACATCTAATTTCAAAAGTAGATTTAAATTACAAGGGTAAACTAAAATTCATCATGTTGCAGTTTGCTCAAGAAATCTAGTGTTGCACTAATATAATCTGACACACTCAAATTCAAACCAGAAAGCAATAAGAGATCATACCATCAATGCTAGAAACAATAAATTTTGATCTTACAATAATCAAATCATATTACAGTTATGCTTATAAAGGAAAAGAAAAATCATTTGCAAATAAAAATAAACTTAAATAAAAATAGATTTCAAAATCCCAATGTAAGACTGTAATAAATCAAACAAAAAGATAAGAAATTACAGGTTTGATGTGAGAGTTAAATAAACTGGATTTGATAAATGTATGGAAAGAACTTAATAGAAACAAGAGAATATACATTATTTTCAAATACATGCAATATCCACAAAAACTGATCATGTTCTAGGTCAGGATTTTCTAAACTATCAGGGGCTTACCTCTGAGAGGAGTATGACATAAATTCTTAGATATACCATGTAAATAGATCTGCTTTTTTCAATGAAAACAAAGTTCAATTCAAAGTCAACAAAAGCAAGATTAACATGCCAAATTCACTCCAACAGATAGTAAGTATAATACAGCAATTGTTACATACACTATGTAGAAACAAGGTCAAATTTGAGCTAATGTGTATCAGATCTCAATTGTGGACACATCAACCACTGCAGATCATAACAAATATGAATCGTGTCATAACATTGCTTGCTGCATTTTGAACACAAAATAGGTAAAGTCAAAGTTAAACAAGTTCTGCATAGTGATTTAAAAAGAGCAACAGATCTATTATATTTTTCAATATCATTCATTTTTCTAAGTATAGGTTTCCAAGAAAGCTGTAACCTTATCAAACTTTAAAAACTCAAGAATAGTGATTGTAGATGGTGTTTGGTACATAATTTGTGCTTACATGCTTTTTCACTTCATGCATGTCTTTGTAGAAAATTGTAAAATTTACAATGAACTTTAAAGATAATTGTTATATTTTGTCTCTGGCTTTTAAGTGAAATATCTGTTCATGATCCCTTCAAACATGACTAGTTTGAAGACAAAAATTTATGGGGTGGTTAAAGTCAATACATGCAGATAACATTAACAGTTTAAGTAGTGAAAATATAGAAATACAAAGTTCAAAATCAGAAAATATTTATCATTCTGACTTACAGGTACTATTACTGATGGGGTTACTTTGTGTGAGTGCTGATACAGATAGCATGCAATTTAATAAATTGAAATAGCATTTTGAAATTATACATGATACGACATGAGAATTGCTTTGTAAAGAATTTTATTTAAATAAGCAAATAGGAACTTTTTTCTAAAACCCCATCTGTGACATCAAAAGGATTGCATGAATTATATAAGATTGTTTATAGAATTGCTAAAAAGCTTCATTCAAAAAACATTGGTGCTATTGATCTGGTCAGAGTTATGTCTGGCAAATCACATGAGAAGTAGCTTCAAATGGAGAATTTCCCATATATCTGAAAGCCTTTGTGATTAATTCAAAAATTAAAATATCCTATTTTGCATCATGTGGATATAGCAGCAGACGTAGTTAAATATATCTACTTGATGAACACACACATTATCGGGTTGTTGCTTTTCAAGTCTATTGATGGCAATGCTATATCAAGAGAAATGTTCAATTTAATTGATGGATTTTAAAATGAAAACAATGATGTAGGAGAATTGTAACTCAGTTGATGTCAGGATAAAACAAGGCCTACAATTACTAATTTAAAATGTGTTCCCCATGCAATTTGGACACAATGCATGCTCTACATATAATTCTTTGTACTGAGAAATTGTGAGTGAGAAATTATGTGACATTGTCAAGTTGTTATAAAAGTAATCAATTTCACTACAAGTCCATTAAAGGAAGGATTTTTGTAAAATTGTGTGATGTTATGAGAGCAAAAAAAAAGATTATTGAAAAACACACTGGCTTTCTCATGCCAAAGTACTTCAAAAGGTATCTGTACTAAAAGAAATAAATTGCCACTTTTCTTAGTAATAGTAATGATGAAGCAAATTCATTTTGTAACAAAATTTTGCTCCTGAAATTTGAGTATTTGTTAGGCATATTTAAAAACCTAAGAGTCTCAATAAATTAAGTTAGGGTCCTCAAATTCATAATCTCAGCCAGAAAGATAAAATGACTACTTATTAAAAAGTTGGAGCTATGCATAACAAATTTACAAAATTGCATTTTATGTTATTCTCATTTTAAAATACCTGCCCTGAAAATGAAATAAAAGAAATACCTACTTACTAAGCAACTGTCCAGTAGTATACAGAAGTACAAGTCCTTATTTTGTTTTAAATGCCCAATTATAAGTGGATAAGAATCCATTTGCTATGAACAACATGAAATATTAGTTTTTAATGTATCTGAACAAAAATGGTTAATAGACTTATTTGTGATAGTCGGAAAAAAAACTACCTGAAAAACTTGGAATGCTTTGGCAATGGGCCAAGGAGTTGTCTGGTTTATTTAAAAAAAAAAATTTTATTACTGTTTTCTAAAATCTCATTTTTGTGAAGTAAAGTTTTCTGACATAGTTATAAAGAAAAAGTATCAATCTTACTTATTGGGTGAAAAGTTACAAGTTGCAATAGAATAATTTATTATTTTTGCTACAAATATGAAAATGTGAAGTATGTGATCAGTAAATATCTGTCTCTATTATGCTAACTTTACTGGATAGTTGAAATTTTATTGTCATAAAAACTGTAATAAATTTTTAATTTTATCTGAATAAAAGACAAGCTAAGAAAATTAGTTGTCTAAATAGTTTTATGAGACAATGATAATTGTTTTTTAAAAGGGGGTGAAGGAATTAGTATATAAAATCTGGAAACTATTCTTCTAGGTGAGAGGGATGCTTGGTAATTTTAGAAAGATGAAGTTTTTAAATGCTATCTTTACAGGTTAAAATACAATGAAAATAGACACAAACAATAATATAATTGAAGCTTGAAGGTCTACAAAGAAGCTAACATACTGGACAATTCTTGGATTAAGACAAATATTATCAAAATTTAAATTACCTCACAGGCACAACATGAATACAACATGTCAATATGGACAAACCATCACCAGGGAAAATTTTATAACTTTGAATGTGCATGTTTACAAGACAGAAAAGGAAAAACTCAATGAGCTGAAGTCTCTAAATAAGAAAATGAAAAAGTAATAAACAATAATTTTTGTCTTCTAACATTTTCTCCTTATTATTCTTGTTGTTGTAAGGACAGAATGAAATCTATATTAATCTTATGTATCAGTTTCAATCATTAAAACTAATTAACAAATAATTTACATTTCATTTTTTTAAACTATCCAGAGGTTTAACTCATTTTTAAAAATAAAATTTTGTCTTTGGGTTTGCCTTTCTATTGCCTCCTCATTTTTGTTCTTATCATTTCTTATTTATTTTATGTCTTTTTAGGACAGGTAAATATTAGTGTATTGTGGCATTCCTTACCCTTTTGGGTGAATCATAATACATACTTATCCCAAATTATAATTTGATTGTTTCTATTATAGTTAGGGGGAAGTATGTATCTTTTTATCACATGGATTCATATAACTACACATACACATTATCTTAATTGTAATTAGTAATGGGCTAAGAATGCTGGGTTTTTTTGTTCAGAATATGTCATTCAATCATTTTGGAATTCTTCTCCTTGTTATAGATATTTCCTTAGTTATGGGTTTTTACTTATAAATTCTTCCGGATCTTGTTTCTTTTTGAAATAAATTCTTTTGTTTTCAAATCATGTAGTTATATTTCCAAGATATATGATTTATAAATCTAATCCATTTTTTAAGATTTTGTATATTTTTCTCTAGATTTGTCACTTTTCCTTGCAAGTTCTGAAAATTGTATCGTTACCACAATAGTCACTGAAAGGTGTGGAATTCCCCTGGCTGGGGAGAGAAAACCGACAAAGGGAAGAGGAGCTATAGAGTACATCACTACTGACTGATGCATATCTTTGGTTTTCTGCTTAGTTATGAGCTTGGGCGTTAAATCAATGTTATGTCCAAACATAAGTTTGTGTATTGATTATGTACCACTCATATATAGGTCATGATATTCTTGTAATGGCTTTCATAGGTCATAGTATCTAAGTTTTGACTCAGTACTAAACTATGATTTAGTATCTAAGCTATGATTTGTTAACAAGTCACCATGTTCAGGCTTCCACCTTTCACAGAGTTTAAGTTTTCATGGCTTTTCACTTAGTACTGTATTTTAAGGCATTTCCCCAATAGGGACCCCATAGTCACCTTTAATGTAATTTTTTTAAAAAAATTCTTGATTAGTGGATAACTTTCCTTTGGTTTTTTCATGTTGTAATTTTAAAATTATGTGATTTGATGAACTGCAGTTTGTATTTCTACATGCTATAGTACTTTGAATTATTTTTACTTGTACAGAGTATTACTTATTCCACTCTGGAAAGCTTTTCTTTTTTAATATGGGGCAGGGAGGGAAAGTTAATATTAATCTAAAAGTTAAACTCCTCTGTCTATAATTATATAAATTATAATTATTATATAATTATATAAAATGTTGACTAAACGTGAAAGAAGCTGGTGTTTTTTGTCCTGGAATGACAAGCTGCAATTTCCTCACTTGCTTGTCTTTTATTTTGTTTTTAATTGAGTTAGAGTTTTTCATTTCCTTTAACATATTTATTATTCAACTTAATTTATCATTTGGTATTTCTTCCATCCAGCTATTAGGGAGTCAACCTGCATTTCTGATATCTTATCCCTCAAGTCTTTTATTATATATGTATGTATATACATAAACTTTATCCCTCATCTTTTACTTTATTACATATGTATATATATATATATATATATATATATATACATAAATATTCTATGCATAGGCACATGTGTATATGTACATATAAAGCGTAAAAAATAAATAATAAAGAAATATATTTCTTTATTGATATTATATATGTATTTATATGTATTATATAATTGACTTTTCTTTTCAAAGAAGTGATTGATATATGGATAAGCCTACAAATATGTCCTAAATGTGAGCTGGAGCTGCCTCTTATGGAGTACTAATTGCCAAATCCAATGGCACCTGAGCTGCGCTTTGAACAAAACTAGGAATTCTGAAAGGTAGAGGTAAGAAAGGAAGACATGCCATGCACGAGGACTACCCGTGCAAGGGCATGAATTCAGGAGATAGAATGTCATGCATTGGCTTTGTTATCATGCCAACTTGGTTGGAATAAAGAACGTGAAGGGAAGAAAAATGGAAATAAGATTGAAAAGGCAAGTAGTCATATTGTGCTGGGTTTTATTTTTATTTACTTATTTATTGATTTTTTTTTTGGTGAGGCAGTTGTGACTTGCCCAGAGTCACACAACTAGTAAGTGTTACATGTCTGAGGCAGATTTGAATTCAGGTCCTCCCTACTCCAGGGTTGGTGCTCTATCTAGTGTGCCACCTAGCTGCCCCTGTGCAGGGTTTTAAATGATAGTGTGTGAATTGTGTACTTATCTTAGAGAGAATAAGGAGTTACTCAAATCTTTGAGTACAGAAGTAACAAATATCAATTTGATGGCCATGTGGAGGATAGATTGTAAAGGGGAGAGATTAGATGCAGGGAACTAATTAAGAGGCTATTCCAATAGTCCAGGAAAGAAGTAATAAAGTTGCAAACTAGGCTATAGGCTATGTGAATAGAGAGGTAACAAATAAAAACTCATTTGGTAAATAATATGATGGGGATGAGGTAAGCAGTGTTGGGTTAAGGAAGAGGGAATAGTGAAAAATGACTCCAGGGTTATGAACCTTGAAAGATGGTGGCACCTAGAAAGGTGGAAATAAAATCAATATAAATACGAAAGTTTAAAGGAAAAGAAAATTTGGGGTAAAAGATAATTAGTCTTGTTCTGGATGTTTTGGTTTGAGATACCTATGGGATATTCAGGTGAAGATGTTCAACAAGGAGTTGAACTGACTGAGAGTTACCTAAAGAGATTATAATTGAATCCATGGTAGCTAAAGACATCATCCAGAAAAAGGGGTATAAAGAGGGAAGAAGGACCAGGGCAGAAACTTGGTAGAATGCTCACAATTAATGGGTGGAAAGAAGGTGATGGAGAGTAAGAAGATACAATCAGATTATCAACAGAATAACCAAGCTTGGGATGTGTTACTGAAACCAAAAGAGGAAAAAGAGTCCAGTGAGAGGAACTGGTCAATTGTGTCAGGATTTAACTGTCATATTGCCCTATTAAACTAATATATTTATGAAAGTGGGGACTATATCCTATCTTAAATTTGTACCCTCTGTCTTCCTCTGACTTAATATAGTGTTTCAAGCACAGTAGATATTTAAAAAGTGTTTGCTTAATTGAAGTAAATTGAGTTGAACTAAATTGCATCCAAATTGTCTTTATTTCTCAAAGTTCATGTCTCTCTCAATAACAACATTCATCCAGTCTCAAAGACTTGAAACCTTGAAGCCAAAATACAGGCAATTAATATACAAATCCTACTGAATTTTCCTTTAAAATGGCTTTGTTATGCACCTCTTCTTCTCAATTCTTGTAGTCACCACCCAGGTCCAAGTCTTCTCATTTTACACATGGAATACTACAAACAGCTCTAAGCAAAAACAAAACACCATCAACAACAACAAAAAAAGCCAAAAAATTTTCAGTGGTTTCCCATCTCCCAAGGTATCTAATCCTAGCATACTACTGATAACAACAGTGAAAAACATTTTAATTTGTTTTATATATTAGCACAATATGAATGTAGCTTCTATGAAGCCTTATCCTTTTCTGTTCTCAGGTATTAAAATGCTTTTACTACAAATACAAAATGAAATAATTATACATATTGGCAGTTATTGCATTCTAATTTGCAACTTAAGGTTGCAAAGGAACTTTGCAACTTAAAGAACAAACTTAAGGTTGCAGAGTTCATCTTCTCATGAAACATTCTTCTTTGAGAAATCATTCTTCAAAATAAGGGAGAGAGGGACTCTGTGTATTGGGGAAATATATGGAAACAATACAGGTGAGAAACTTTAATGAAAACAGATTTCATTTATCTTGTACAGGACTGTTTTAAAAACAAAATTAAACCTAAAACTTTTTTCCCATTTCCCCAACTATGACAAACACTAGTTGTTCTCAAAATGTGGTTCATGGACCTTTGGGAGTCTGAGACCCTTTCAGAAGGTCCACAAAGTCAAAACCATTTTCATAATAATTCTAAGATACAATTTGCCTATTAAATTACTCGCACATATTCCAACAATATATCTCCGTGAGACTGGATTTTCTTCATGTATTTCAGCCATGACAATCTATTACAATAGATTAAATGCAGAAACAGATATGAGAATTCAGCCATCTTTTATTAATTCAGACAATAAAGAGATGTGCAAAAATATATAAAACAATGCTATTCTCACTAATTATTTGTGTTTGGAAAATAAGGTTTTTTAACAAAAAATATTATTTATGTCTACATGAAATGGGTTAATTATTATTTTTCATAAATTACTAAATATTTTAAACATTTATCATTTTTAATTCAAATATAATAAGTATAGATAGATATAACTCACATAAGCAAAAATTATTTGCCATCCTCAATAATTTTTAAGAGTATAAAGGGGTCTTGAGACCAAAAAGCTTGAGAACCACTGATGTAACTATTGAAAAAACATTTGCTCTAGCCAAGTGACTATAAAGTATCCATCTTTAGCTTGTACGTAATACTATATCAGATGCTGAAAGGCATATTGTAATATTGCATGTATGCTGCTTTCTAGGATCTTACTGGAAAGATAAAGCTAAGAAATACTATCTAATTAAAGGACATTAAATAAATTATGTGGTACTAACTATAAGAACAATTAGGAGTTTGGAGAAGGGAAAGCTCAGTATGATCTAAAGCAAGATTTCTTAACCTGGGGTCCATGAAATTTAAAAATTGATTCTGATAATTATTTCAATAACATTAGTCTCCTTTGTCATCCTGTGTATTTTATTGTGTCCATTTAAAAACATTACCCTGACAAGAGTCCATAGGCTTCACCAGGCTATCAAAGGGATTTATGACTTAGATCATAATAAAGAACCCTTGGTCTAACATATTCAGAGCAGACTTCATGCAGTCAATGGGAACTGAGCCCAGAATTACATGAGTAGGATTAAGACAAGTAGAAGAAAAGGGCAAGAAGTAGACAGTATATATAAACAGAGAACAATCTAAGCAAAGGAATAGACAGAGGAACGAGTACTATATATTTTAGGGCAGTCAGCACCAAAAGCCATTGCTAGGAGGAATGAATATTAAAGGGCCTAGAGAACACATAAAAAGGTAGAAATAATACAATTGTCACCTACAACGCTGGAGGCCTGAAGGTCTTCCCACAAAAGGGCTCTAGTTCTAGGCTCTAGGTAAAAATAAATTCATTCCTGGGAGAGCCTGTCCTCAAATCAAGGTAAGCGAGGCTCCTCTCTCACTTCCTAGCTTATTATGCCCTCATCCCAGAGTAGAACTTCCAGAATGATCTCCCCTGAACTCTCCCACATGGTCCCAGCATTCCCCTGAAGCTCATCTCAACATAATCTTTTCAACTATCCTAGTATGTGGCTTTGACCCTACCCTAATTTCCAATTAAGTGTTACCACTAACCCTGGCCCCACCCTAGACCACCACTCCTTGATTCCATCTACCCCTTCCACATGGCCCAGGTCCCTGGCGTTTGCCTGGGGCACCTGACCCTTCTGGTTCTTCTCTGTTACCTCCCAGTCACCCCAGCCTACTGTCCACTCCCATCCAGATCTTCCCACAGTCTTACTGTATAAAAGGTCCACCTTGCCTCCCTTAAAGTGTTCAGATTTCTTAAGAGTCTGGCCCACTTGTTAATACAAGTGTCACAAATGCTCAGATTCCTTAAGAGTCTGACCTGCTTCTATTGGCGATATGATAAATTTTGTCTCTGCTCAGATTCTTAAAATCTGGCCAGCAGGGTGGATTCTTAAAATCTTGCCCACCTCAATGGGTGTTTCAATAAACCTTGTCTCTGACTGAAAGAAAGCTTGAGTTCTAGGCAGGACTCTCATCTTCTGTCCTTGAATTTCAGGGTTACCAACACCCCTAGACCTCAACACTTTGAAGAAGTGACTGATGATGAAATTTGTGCCAGCATTTTTCCATCAATAAAATAAATCTATACCTGTTCCTTGTCTTCCCCAAAGGGGAGTTTAAACAACTAATGAGAAAATATCAGCAAACTGCTTTGAGCTCTCTGAAAGCCACAATATCAGTTTAAGGTAGTAAAACCAACACAGTAACAAAAAAAAAAGTGTGAAAGTCACAATATCAGTTTAAGGTGGTAAAACCAACATGGTAATAAAAAAAAGTGTACGTCATGTTGGAAAACTGTCATAATAATAATGCTATGGAGAAAAATGAAAATACTTCCATTTCTATTGTATGATGGAGAAATGTGTTACTAATACAATTAATACACTGTTAAAGCAATATATGAATATGTAATTCCTGCTGATATTGTCTATGGATATATAAAGATTCATATGTAGTAGCTAAATATAAAAATAGAATAATAAACTAGTTAGAATATACTATGTGATATGATTCATCACTGCAGTAGGGGCCTTGCTGAGTATTGTAATCAACAATTACCAACCTCAAATTGCCTTTGACATCACAGTCTCAGAAAATTATAGTCTATCTGCAGACACAGATCACTGGTCTTTGCTCATTCATTTTCTTATGCAATAAAATCATTCCCCAGCAAGAATACAATTGCATGAGACTCATTTCACAGGGAGAACCACATAGCACTGTAGTTAAACTCCAGGGGGTTATAAAAATAGAAATAAAATCTGTATTTTAAATTTTCTTGAGAAAATATTTAAAGTGCCAAGGTCTTTTTAACATCTCTGGACAGTTTAAGAAAAAAGGGAATTTAGTAAAGGGAGAAATATTTCTACTCCCTTACCATTAACTGTCTTATATTTTTACAAAAGCATCAATTGATTTTAGTGAAATGTCAGCAAATGAATGGGTAACAAGGAGTTCATAGTGTAGGGGAATGAAATAGATTCTAATAAAGCACTGGACAGTTTGACCAGAGATTTAGCGTCTACTTCAAATTTACCACTGATTCTTTGTAGGAGCCAAGATAATTTCTGAATTCTTTCCTTCCCTTTTCCTTGCAAACTGTAAGAATACAAAGTAATAATAATAATAATGATACATGATGTGCCATTTGTACTTGGTCTATCCATAGTAATGCTCAACTTCATCATTTTGGTTCATTTCCCCCCCCTTATTGCTCTGTTCATAGTGACTGACAACTTCAACGGGAGAAGAGAGCTCACTGAACATCAGAGAGGAATTTTAAAATCTCTATCATACTTGGTGTTTAGTGGTAATTTCAGTAGTATAATACACAATATCGTACTGGGCTATATCTTCCCTCAAAGGGACAAAAAATCATGTAATAAGTTAAGAGATTAAAGTTTTTAATACTTTTCTGATTAAAAATATATTAAGGATTGATTCTATGGTTATTTGCAGTTGGGCATGACAGCATTAAAATTCAAATATGATATGCAGTAGGCATATTACTTATAAGCCAATTTTAAATAACAGATTCAGCACCATTGTATAGCACTTGCAAAGTACTGTACACATGTTATCTCATTTGATTCTCACTATAGCTATGTGAAGTAGGTAGTATTATTACCCTCTTTTTAAAGATGAGGAAACTGAGGCTTTGGATTTGCCCAAGTTCACATAGCCAGTCCATTTCTGAGATGGATTTCAATTTCAGGTCTTGCTGGCTCCAAGTACACCACTTCATTCACTAGTTTCAATCAATCAATCAATCAACTGATCAACTAGTATTTAAAATGTTCTACTATATTCCAGGCAGTGTGCTAAGCATTGGAGATACAAAGAAAAAGCAAAAACAGTTAGCAGGAGTTAATATTAACAAATGAGAAAGTAAACATGTCCATGAATAGGTATACACAACATATATACAAAGTAGTTACAAGGTAATCTTAGAGAAAATGGCATTAGCAACTGGAAGAAGTAGGATAAGACACTTGTACCAGGTGACACTTGAGCTAAGTCTTCAAGGGAGTCACAGACTCTAAAAAGCAGGTGAGAAAGAAAAGCATTCTAGGCATAGTAGAGAGCCAAGAAAAGGGATAGAAGTGGGATATGGGTCAAATCCAGCCTCAGACACAAAACACTCACTAGCGGTATGACCCTGGGTAAGTCACTTAACCCTACTGCCTAGCCAAAAAAAAAAAAAAGAAGTGGGATATGGGGTGTCTCATATACAGAACAGCAAGTAAACCATTATGATTTCTTTCAGTGGGAAATAGAAATGATGTATAAGAAGATTAAGCCAAGTTGTAAAGAGTTTTAAATGTCAAACAAAGGAATTTTTATTTGAAAGGAGATAATAATAGCACCTCCCTCCCAAGCCTGTTATGATAGTAAAATTAGATAATAATTATAAAGCCCTTAGCACTGTGCCTGACATAGTATATTCTGTATAAATATCATCATCATCATCATCATCATCATCATCGGTTCTAAGCTAATAGGGCACTACTGGAGTTTACTGAGTGAGAGAGAGGGGAAGAGGGTACAACTGACAAGGTCAGATCTGCGCTTTAAGAAAATCTTCCGAGCAATGCAATGATACAAGACAATTCCAAAAGACTCATGATGAAAAATACTATCCAGTCTGAATGTAGATTGAAGCATACTATTTTCTCCTTTTTTGTTGTTTTTTGTGTTTTCTTTCTCATGGTTTTTCCCTTTGGTTCTGATTCTTCTTTACAACATAACTAATGTGAAAATATGTTTAATGTAATCATAAAGATGAGGAAAATTTGATTGCAACACAGTGGAGATGGAAATTACAAGGCTTGGGAACTTATTTACTATATGGGGTGAGCGAGAATAATGAGTTAAAGATGATACTGTTACAAACTTGGGTGAATGAAAGGATTGTAGCACTCTTAATGGTAATAGGGAAGTATGGAAAAGAGTTGGACTTGAGGGGAAAGATAAAGGGTTCTATTTTGGACATACTGAGTTTGAGATGCCTATGATACATCCAGTCTGAAATGCCCAATCAGCAGTAGGTGATATATAGATCTGGAAATTATCTGTATAAAGATGACAACTGAACTTATAGGAGCTGATGCGATCATCAAATGAGAAAGTATAGAAAGAAAAGAGAAAAGGGCCAATGACAGAACTTTGGAAGCCACTCACAGTGAACATGACATAAATAAAGATTTAACAAAGGAGACTAGGAAGGAGCAGTGCAGCAGGTCAGAAGAAAACAAAAACAGAGCAATATCATAAAAACCTAGAAAGGAGAGAATGTTTTAGAGGGTAAGGAGTGAGGGAATTTATATAGTACCTACTATGTTCCCTGTACTATGCCAAGCACTTTACAAATATTATCTCATTTCATTCTTACATCAACCTTGTGAGGTAGGTGCTATTATTATCCTCATTTTGCAATGGAGGAAACTGAGGCAAACAGGCTAAGTGACTTACCCAAGGTGACCCAGCTAGTAAGTATCTGAAGCCAGATTTTAACTCAGATTATCCTGACTCTATCTACTGTGTCCCATGATGACCATCAATAGTACTTCAGAGAAATTAAGAAAGATGGGGATTGATAAAAAGTTACTAGATCCGATGATTAAGAAAGTACTGGTAACTTTGGAGAGAGAGGTTTCAGTTGAATGATGAGGTTGGAAGACAGACTACAAAGGATTTAAGAGAGACTTAGAGGAAAAACAGCAAGAGCACTAAATATAGATGGATTTTTAAAGGAGTTTAGGTAAGAAGGGGAGGAAAGATACAGAATAATAGCTAGAGGACACAGTAGGGGGGACTTGATTACAGGGGAGACAGAGAAATGTATTTAGGTAAACAAAGAATCAGTAAATCAGTATGTAGGTAAAGAAGAGCCTGAAGATTAGTAAGAGAATGAAGACAACAGTTAGGGATAGGATCAAAGGTACATAGGAGAGAGGTTGGCCATATCAAATAGAAAGAATACCCCTTCATTAGAAGCTGGAATGAAGGAGGAGATAATGACAGATGATATCAGAAAGATATGAGACGAATAGAAGAGCTCTTGGCAAATGACCTCAATTGTGTGTGTGTGTGTGTGTGGTGTGTGTGCATATACATGTGTGCATGTATATATGTGACATCTACTTTAACATGAATCCTCAAAATGGAAACTCGTTCATGGGAAACCATGTGGAAGTTAGCACTTTTGGTTTATGAACACCATCTACTAATATATTTTCTCATTCTATTTCTACATATCACCTCCCACATTATCAGCCTCCTGAAAACATTCAACCAAGAAGACAATTTAATTGAAAATGTCTTAATAAAAGCCATATTCAAATCCATCAGAAGCCATTTTTCACTTGTACAGCCTTTCCTTTGCCATTTGTTTCACAAATTGCTTGCATCTACTCCTTCCTTTTTTGCACACATTCATACTTTGGCTATTATAGAAATAGCTAATTTACATATAGATTAAAAATTACCTTGAAGTCTATTTACATTTCTGATGCATCAAAACCAAAATAACACAATGCTCACGTATGGCTTCCAATAAGTCCAAGTATCATTGCATTTCAGATTAATGAATATTTGGGCTTTGGCTTCATGGGTTAAACCATAAAATGCTACCAGTGGTGATGCTGCTGCTTCATTCAGCTTGGAACACAAGGGCCACATCTAGGTGGAGTAAGTCACTGAGGTTTCCACTCCCCAGGACCAAGTGCCCTGATCTTCACCTTGGCCATTTTGCTTCATGTCCACGGTGTTACTGCTGCTGCTCCACTTTCCAAACTTGACCATAAGAGACCAATCTGGGCAGGGAAAAATTGATACATGAGTCCTCATCTTTCACCTACCCATTTTCTGCCCTGCCCTCCTTCAACTCCACTTTCTACCTCTTCCTCTGAGAACTGTACTCACATCATGATATCTAAGATTGCCTCTGGAAAGGGTTTGTAAAAAGATTTTATTCCACTTATCCATTTTTGTGACTTTCCAGACACAAATGCCTTCCTTGACCACCATTTCCTAACATATGTCATCTCAATTAGGATGAAAAGTCCTTGAGAGCAATCGTCTTATTTTTGTATTTCCAGCACTAAGTACATGTAAGTATTTAATAAATGCTTTTCATTCATGCATTCATGCATGCATGCATGCATACATGCATGCATACATGTAGCTAAGCAGATTTGGCTAAGGCCAGTTGTGTACCTTGGATTACCATGGAATTATTTTGTCATTTTGGAATTGATTCCCTTTAAATAATTTATGTCCTTTTATTGTTGCTTTTGTCTGTATAATTGCCTATTTTTCTTTAGTTATTTTAAGTTATGAATAAAATGTTTCCAAAGTCAAATCTCTCGGCACATCAGGGTATGACACTTTCAGTCTAACCAATTTTAACTAGCCCTGAAGGAAGATTCCTTAAGAATCAATGTTAGCAACTTGAATGACTACCTGGTGTGCCTACATAAGTTTACATGTGTCTGCACCCAAAAATTAGATGACAACTATTCATCTCTACAGGTAGTATTAGGTATCTACCAATTACTTGGAAAAAAAAGTTCTTCTAAAAGATTATTTTAAAAATAATACAGCTTAGCCATTCTTCTTGCTAATATCTCTTTTTTAGGAAAAGTGAAGTAAGGAAATTTATGGAAAGGAAATTGAAAGAAGAAAAGGGAGTAATTGGTACAATCATTGCCTAGTAGGGAAGAATGTTAAGAAATAACAGAATCTCAGGATCTGAATTGAAAGTGACCTCATCAGCCATATCATCCCACCCATACACAAAAAGAATCCCCACTATAACATATTTGACAAATAGCTGTCTGGTATATGCTTGAAGACCTCCAATAAAAGCAAACATCCTAACTCTGAGGCAGCCCATTCTACTTTTTGTACAACTCTAACTGTTAGGAAGTCTTTTTTATTAACATCAAATCTCAGTTTTCCTCTTTGCAACTTCCACAAATTGTTTCTGGTTCTGTCCTCTGAGCCCAAAGAGAACAAATCTAATTCTACCTCCAGCTTTTGAAATACCGGAAGATAAAGATCACCCCTACCCCAAGTCCTACTTGGGATATGTCCAGTTCCTTCAACTAGTCCTCAAATATCATAGACTCAAGGCCCCTCACTTCTGGACACTCTAGCTTTCCTTTTGAAATTTGTAGTTTATAAAATGGTATGATAATAATAATAACAGATTCTATGATCCTTGAGGACAGAGACAATATTTTATTTATCTCTATATTCTTGTGCCTTCCTGACAGTGTCTTCCAGATCATAGACACTTGACAAATGTTTGAAGGGGAAAAGGATAGGAAGAAAGGAAGTTGTGGTGAATGTAATCTATATTCCCTAATAAGCCAAACAACAACTAATATGGAAGTTTGGTGAAAATGGAATGCATATATACCATAAAGCTGCTATAAAAAGTACAAAGAGAGTTCATGATCCTTGTACTTACAGATGGTCAGATTACAAATCTTGAACTATATACCTTTGGCTATAAATCCCAGAATAACTTATTCCTTGTTTCATTTGAATAATGTTTAGCAGAGAATTCTTAGAGAATGTCTTATATAAGAAGAGAAATTTAAAAGCCAGGAAATTTTAAAGGAATACAGTACAATAATTGCTTATGGGTCATCTAACAAGTAGGTATATTCAGGGACCTGTAAGAAATGTTCTTGTGGCCCCAAAAGACTCCAATCTTTGCCAAACTGAGCTTAATGAGTGTAGCTGAAAGCACACATTTCACTTCAGGGACTTCTCTGCCTATAAAGGGAAGCTGGCAGTTGCAAAAGCAGCTAGGCTGCCAGCACCTGCCCCACATGAAGATCCCAGGTTTCTGTAGTATTGACTCTCCACCTTTTCACAGTACATAAAGTTCCTAAAGCTTCCCTAGATCAGAGTTCCTGGCACTGAGATAACCAAGTGGTGATAAACTTCATCACACACAGGCAGTTATCTTACAACAGGAGTTCTTAACCTACAAAATCTACAGGATTACAAAGGAAACCAATTATATAGAAATACAGTTGTTATTGCTTTAAATTCATAGAACAAAAGAAAAGAACCCCTGCTTCATAGGAATCCTTGAAGAAGTTCCTAATGGACCATACATTATGAAGGCCCTTCTAGGTACCAAAAACCTCCATTTATGATATACTTAACTAGAATCAATTTTTTTTAAGAGTTAAGGTTTGTTGTAGGGTTTTTATGCTCTTTTTCCCTTCTGAGGGAAGAAATGGAAAGTAATAGAAATTTTAGAACATATGTAATATCTTCAAACCTAAAATTACTTTCTTAGGATAAGAACAAAACAATGTATTATTTGCTCAAAACTTTATTTGCTCAGAAAATTGACATTCATTCACTCACTCACTCATTCCTTCTACATGACTTTCCATATCCTTTTCTCCATTCCTTTGCACACTGTCCTTAACGCCTAGAATGTTCTCTCTTCTCATTTCT
Source organism: Phascolarctos cinereus (assembly GCF_003287225.1). NCBI lineage: Eukaryota > Metazoa > Chordata > Mammalia > Diprotodontia > Phascolarctidae > Phascolarctos > Phascolarctos cinereus. Next base: position 195,885,169 of record NW_027555847.1, on the reverse strand, counting down.
ATCTTTTAAAATCCTTACCTTTTTTCAAAGCTCAGCCCAAGCTGCTAGTGCTTCCCCACTCACAAAATTACTCTGCATTTATTTTATGTGTAACCCATGTCCCAAAGCCTATTCATATGGGACTTTCTCTTTATTGATGAAGATTAATCCCCTGCCTGGCATGAGAGGCAGGAGTGGAGTTGGCAAGAGCAGGTGAGCTCTAGCCTTCTTCAGTCTCCTTTGAGACTCCTAAAGCTTCAAGCTTTTCTTGAGTTTTGAGTAGCTTCAGGTGCTTCTGGCTTCCAGCGGGAAAAAGGAAGAGACCAATCTGAAACTGGCAGTCTCCATCATCTCCCTGTCCCTAGCTTGCTACACTAGACTTCAGGAAGTTTCCCTTTGGGTAAGATGATGGATAATCTCTCTTGGTTGAGCTGAGTTACCTCACTCCCAATACCAGAGCTCCTTCACTCTGTACTGTCCAGTATATATTCTCCTAGAGATTCTTCCACCTTCTCTGATTTCTGATTTGCTATGATTCAGATTAATGGGTCTATCTGCTATATGTGTTCATTATGGAACTGGTATTTAGTGAGAAAGAGGTCAAGCCGTGGATATAGTGCACGGGGTCCTCCTCCACAATAATGACAATGTAATCAGAAACTAGATTGAACCCTATCATATCCCTTAAATTAATAATATTTAAGGATGCAGATAGATATAATCCCGGACCAGTATGCCCTCTCCCTCTGAGAAGAGCAGTTCTAACCTCCTATTTCCCCTCCTGGAAGGAATGAAAGACTCCCTTGGAAAAGGCTGGGGGAAGAAAAGGCCACAGATGTCTATTCTGCCTCCCTTAGAGCCACACAAAAACAGCCCTCACCATAAGTAGGCTCTCCTTAAAAATGGGCCCTCTCTACACATGGTACTATCCCTACATGTTTATATTTTATATTTATTTATGTAGAGTGTGTGAGTAGCCCGAGTAAGTTATGTCCACTTGGGTTTGACTACGTATGACTCACAAGCAGGCCTGAAGATATCTCCTCCTCTTGTCCTTCTTCAAAAGAGACTTTGTTTCCTGTCAGAAGGGGAGCAAAATATTAGAACTACAACGCTGGCCACTCTGATCTCCTCCACCACTAGGCTGGAATTACGTATATTCACTCTCCCTGCCCCACCCCAATTATTGCTAGTAGTCTAGCAAAATAATCTTTAGATTCAAACTGTGCTCCTAGTTGCTATCCCTTTGATGGGGAAGGGATGCCCCAATCTGCATGTCCAGAGGTTTGATTCTCTTCACACCAAATGCCAGTCATACAAGGACCATCATATATAGTGAATAGCAAATAAACCCATTTATCCAAGTTGATAATAAACAGATATCAGAGAAACTATACAGATTAGAATTTAATGGAAAATACAGAGTGATTAAGTTCTTCTAGTGTGAGTAAAATATCTCAGTTCAACAGAGAGAGAGAGAGAGAGAGAGAATTCAATCTCAACCAAAGGAAAATTCCTAGAGATTTCTAGTGAGATAAATTAAGAATAAGGACATAATTGAGGTTCCTGCTCTTCTACATGTCAGCTTCTTCCCTGAGTCTTTCTTTCCCTCCAGGGACCCCTCTGTGAAAAGAGTCTAGAACTGCTTGTATGTTCTCTCAAAGCTGGAAAAAGACAAAACCTAGAATCTCTCCTCCCCCAGCTCTTACCAACTCCACCACTCAAACAGGCATGAGCATTGAGTAATCATTCTCAACCAATAAAATTTTATGCAAATAGGTTTAAGCCCCAGGTTACATTCACGTGTGTAAATTTTCCCCCCAACAGAATATAAACTGCTTGAGAACAAGAACTGTTTCATGTTCTTTGTATCCCAAGGACCAGGCACAGTGTCTGGCATATAGTATGAAGGAAGGAAGGAAGGAAGGAGGGAAGGAAAGAAAAGAAAGAAAGAAAGAAAGAAAGAAAGAAAGAAAGAAAGAAAGAAAGAAAGAAAGAAAGAAAGAAGAAGAAAGAAAGAAAGAAAGAAAGAAAGAAAGAAAGAAAGAAAGAAAGAAAGAAAGAAAGAAAGAAAGAAAGAGGCAGGCAGGCAGCAAAACACTGTGCTAAGCTTGGGGAATACAAAGAGAAAAGCAATCCTTGCTCTTAAGGAATTCACATTCTAATAGAGGAAGATAACACACATAGAACATTTTAGCTACAAGTCAGATGGAAAGGTTTTTATGGTCCAGTGGTAAAGCATGTCATAATGCATCTTTAATGTGATCCCAGGGGCAGCTAGGTGGCACAGTGGATAGAGCACCAGCCCTGGAGTTAGGAGGACCTGAGTTCAAATCCGACCTCAGACCAAACACTTACTAGCTGTGTGACCCTGGGCAAGTCACTTAACCCCAACTGCCTAAAAAAATATTTTTTTTAATAAAAAAAAAAGAAATTCCAGTCTCGTTTAAAAAAAATGTAATCCCCATTGCTAAAACCATATCCCTTATACATTTATAATGTTGAACCACCGACAGCGACAAGGATTTTTGTGATGGGAACTTTATTTTCCCCATCTTGAGTAGCCATGGCTACAGAGATGGGGTTGTAGCAAGAGGCAGCTGCCAAGTTGCATCTCCACAAGAGTCCCTTCCTTGGATGTTAACTGGGAGGTAGAGAATGGTGGAAGCAAGACAAGTGTTATGGGAGCAGGAAGAAAAATTCCCAGGGCTCTTGGGCTCATCTGCCCACTGGTTGTTGACGTTGGCTCCTTCTCTATAAAATTTTTCCCCTTTAAAATGGGGTCAGAGCTCTGAGGAAGAAGGGACACTGCTATTCCAAGTCTTCGGGGCTCAGAGTCCTGGGCTATCCTGGGGTGGTGGTAATGGTTTGATCTCTTTGGCACACACCTCCTCCTGTCTCTCTCTCAAGTGCTTTGCTGCTCCAGAGGGGCTGGCTTGCCTGCCCTGTCAGTGGCAGTTGGTCAACAGTTGGTATTAGCGGTGGAGGGGATGGTGGGCTCCTTATTCACAGAGACTATACTGCTGGATGCATGAGGCCAGGCTAGACGGAGGGCTGGTTATTTGGAGCACTGCTAGATCCACAGTTCTTGGGCTTACCTGTCCACTGTAAAAGTAGACGCTTAATAAATGTTTGCTGATTGATTCTTTGCTTCACTCACTCAACATTTCTGTGACACTATATCATTTTTGATATATTAAATTTTAAAATATGACATTCATATAGTAATTATAAATTTACAAACTGCATTTACTTTTATTTTTTAATACTACTGAATGGAACCATAAGATGTCAAATACTAAGAAATCTAATACCAGTTCAATTCTGATGGCTCCTCATAACCTGGCAAAAATTAAGAACAATAAAAAATTATTTATTCAGTCATTCAACAAATCTTTAAGTGACTACTATGTGCAAGTCCTTAGGAAGATAAAAAGTTAAATAAGACATGGTCTCTGAATGCAAAGAGCTTGCAAATCTTATTATAATAATTACAAATCTTCATCATTATAATAAAGAAAGTTAATATGCTTTCTGGACTTAATTTCCTTCCTAATGTCAAGCTGACATAAAAATACTTATTTTTAGAAAAATGAGTTTGATGGGGGTGGGGGACAGGTGAATAAAAGGGGAAACCCCCAAGCCTTCTAGTATATAACTTTTACCACTTTCAACTGTCTAAACAATCTTATTTTCTAAGCAGTTTCTGTATCCTCTGCAGAAAAAAAAAGGTTCTAGGTATCTTAGAACAAACATCACTTTGGAAATGCTTCTATATACTAGTTAGCCTTGCCTTTTTGCTTGGGAGGTATGAGGAGAGGGACAGGTGGAACGTAATTTAGTATCTAGCTTGCATTGCTTCAATACACTAAGTTTTGCCACAGTTTGTGGCATGATTTTAGTCATTAAATTATTTTTAGAAGCCCAATGCCTGTGCCTTATATATCTTTGTCTCCCCCAAATGTCTTGAATATAGTAGGCACTTAATAAATATTTGTTAAATTGAATTAAATTATACACACTGAGTAATGCTGTCCACTCAGAAATAGAATAAACTTTCAAATCCTGTAGACCTTGCTTTATTAGGACTGAATAAGCAATTTTGTTCTGAAATATATTATTAGTAGAAATTCAATTACAATTTAAATTAGTTATAAAAAATATGTCAATTCAGCTAAGATAAGGTTTAATATTCTGAAATTAAGCAAATTAAATTTTACCTCTCAATTTTAAAGCATGTGTTCTTCAAGTTTTTTATGGCTTTTTAGGTAGTAGGGCTAGAAGGAGTCAGATTCTAAGTTCCTTTAAATGCTATTATATTTGTTTACATATAAAAACTTTTATATTTTTCTTACTCCTCTTTGCCTTGTGCCTCAGCAATAATCTACTATTTCTATTCTGTACAGAAAAAAAAAACCATGACTATTACTACCAGAATCTACTCCACTTCCAGTCCTCTGATGACAAGAAGAAAAGAACATGCACACTAGCTTCTAAAACAAAATTCAAAGACAGATGCTCAAAAGCAAATGAGTCATTTGATTCCTTTTTCCTTCTCTTTCAAACTGTCAGCATTCCCTTACAGGCACTATGCCTTGCACATAATAGGACTGTTATTTGTTCAATAAGTTGAATAAATGAGGCAGCAATTCAATTTTTTCTTGATTTGAGAGTTGTCCTGTATTAATAAAGCTGCTGGTAGAAGTGGATGAGATACAGATAATGGGGAAAAGGAAGAACTGCTCAACTCATTTTACTTTTCTATTCTTTCCTCCAAAAAAAAATATTATGTTTATACTGGAAAGGATAAAACAAAATAATACAAAATAAATGATGAGTTTGGTAAGATGGTACCCATCTGCCCTCAAATGAGTTCAAATCATTGTAGGTTACTGAAAAAATTAGCATATAATATTGCTGTATCTTTGTCAGTGATCATGGACAGGTCATAGGAAATGAGAGGTATAGCAGGTCTAGAGAAGGGCAAATGTCATGATTTTCAAAGTGGGGAAGTATATAAGCCAGTAAGCTTGACTTCAATTCTGATAAAATTCTAGAACATATCATTACAGGGATAACTGCTGAACATTTAGAAAGGGAAGTAATGATTGCTTCATCAAGAATAGATTATGGCAAACTAACCTCATTTCCTTTTTGACATGATAATACAGACACCCAAACACTCACTCCACATACTGGTTGTTGGCTTCTCTCCAGTTGTTCTTTCCTCATGCAGAAACCATTGGGGGCTCAGAATTGTTCCAGGGCTTCATTATAACAGTACCCAAATGTCAACATCACTGTTTGAGAATAGGCAAATAGGCCCAGGGCCTGCAAACTCTATGATAAAAGGCTAAGCAAGAAGGGGTCGCTTGCCTTTGTCTTGGCTTAGAATCCATTCTTAACACACTCGATGTGGAATTGGATCTAAGGAGTCCTTCCTCTCACTCACTTGGATAATTTTTCTCTCACTTGCTCTAAACACAGTATCAGTTTAAAAGGGTCTTGCCTTAGATATATTTTCTCCCTCACGTTCGCTACTTATTATTCTACTCCCATTTTACTTTCAAAGTGATTCATGTTCTACTCTCTCTGCTTCATTTTCTCTACCTCCATTCTACTCAATTCATTCAACAGATGATCTATCTTCCATAACAAATAAGCATATGAGTCAAATCTTCACACCATATGGAACATAATGTATATATCAGCACTCTGTCTGGTCTCCTATGGAATTCTTAAACTTAACACCTAGATTTCAGCAAAACAAAGTCTCCTTGTGATCCTTGTATCCTGGTGATCAAGGAATAAAGTTGTGGGCTAAATGATGGTACAGTTACGTAGATTCAAAACTAGCTAAATTGCAAGAAACAAAAAGTAGTCAATAATGGGTCAATATTGATTTTTTTCCCTAGGATGAAACTTTAATATAAATTTATTTATTTTCAGTTTTCAATATTTACTTCCACAACATTTTGAGTTACAAATTTTTACCCCATCTCACCCCTCCCCCCACCCTAAGATGGTGCAAACTCTGAATATCTCTTCCCCTAGTCGGTCCTCTGTTCTATCTTCTCCCCACTTCTCTTATCCTCCTCCCTCTCTATTTTCCTGTAGGGCAGGATAGACTTCTGTACCATTTCCTGTACTTCCCATTTCCCAGTAGCATGTGAAATTTTTTTTAAACATATGTTTTTAAAACTTTAGGTTTCAAATCTTCTCCCTTCCTCCCTCCCTACCCACCCCCATCAAAAAGGCAAGCAACTCAATATAGGTTATACATGTGCAGTTATGCAAAACACCTCCATAGTAGACATGTTGTGAAAAACAAACTCTATTTCCCTTAATCCCATTCTGCTCTTCCATTTATTCTATTCTCTCTTTTGACCCTTCCCTCCTCAGAAGTATTCACTTCTGATTACCCCTTTCCCAATCTGCATCATCCCCCTGCCCTCTTGTCCCCTTTTCCCCCTATTTTCCCGTAGGGTAAGATAGATTTCCTTACCCCATTGAATGTGTATGTTATTCCCTCTGTAAGCCAAATCCTATGAGAATAAAATTCATTCATTCCGTCTCACCTTCCCCCATTTCCCCTCCACTGTAAGAGCATTTTCTTTTCTGTTTTTTTTTGTGAGATAATTTACCCCATTCTATCTCTCCCTTTCTTCTTCTCCGAACATAATCCTCTCTCATGCCTTAATTTTATTCTCCAGATATGACCCCTTAATCTTCAACTCACCCTGTGCCCTCTATCTATCTATCTACCTATACATATATGTAATTTTTTTCCTCCAACTACCCTAATACTGACAAAGGTCTCATGAGTTATAAATATCATCTTTCCACATTGGAATGTAAACAGTTGAACCTTAATAAGTCTCTTATGATTTCTCTTTCCTGTTTACCTCTTCATGTTCCACTTGAGTCTTGTATTTGAAAGTCAAATTTTCTATTCAGCTCTGGTCTTTTCATCAAGAATGCTTGAAAGTCCTCTATTTCACTGAATGACCATTTTCTTCCCCGAAGGATTATACTCAGTTTTGCTGGGTAGGTGATTCTTGGTTGTAATCCTATCTCCTTTGCCCTCCAGAATATTATATTCCATGCCCTGCGGTCCTTTAATGTAGAAGCTGCTAAATCTTGTGTTATCCTGATTGTGTTTCCATAGTACTTGAATTGTTTCTTTCTGGCAGCTTGTAATATTTTCTCCTTGACCTGGGAACTCTGGAATTTGGCTACAATATTCCTAGGAGTTTTCCTTTGGGGATCTCTTTCAGAGGAGATCGTGGATTCTTTCAATTTCTATTTTGCCCTCTGGTTCTACTATATCAGGGCAGTTTTCCTTGATAATTTCTTGAAAGATGATGTCTAGGCTCTTTTTTGACATGGCTTTCAGATAGTCCAATAATTTTTAAATTCTCTCTCCTGGATCTATTTTCCAGGTCAGTTGTTTTTCCAATGAGATATTTCACATTTCTATTTTTCATTCTTTTGGATTTGTTTTACAGTGTCTTGATTTCTCATAAAGTCACTAGCTTCCAATTGCTCTATTCTAATTTTTAAGGAAGTATTTTCTTCAGTAAGCTTTTGGACTTCCTTTTCCATTTGGCCAATTTTTCTTTTTAGGGCATTCTTCTCCTCATTGGTTTTTTGGACCTCTTTTGCCATTTGGGTTAGGCTATTTTTTAAGGTGTTATTTTCTTCAGTATTTTTTGGGGTCTCCTTTAGCAAGCTGTTGACTTGTTTTCATGATTTTCTTGCATCACTCTCATTTCTCTTCCCAGTTTTTCCCTTCTCTTACTTGCTTCTCAAAATCCCTTTTGAGCTCTTCCAAGGCCTGGGACTGATTCATATTTTTCTTGGAGGCTTTAGATGTAGGAGCTTTGACTTTGTTGTCTTCTTTTGGTTGTATATTTTGATCTTCTTCACCAAAGTAAGATAATATAGTCTGACTCTTTTTGCACTGCTTGCTCATGATCCCAGCCAATTACTTGAGTTTTAAACTCTTTGTTAAGGTAAGAGTCTGCTTCCAATGTGGAGAATGTACTGTCCCAAGCTTTAGGGGTTTATATAGCTGTTTTCAGAGATACTTGTAGGGACTTGTAAATTTTCAGTTCTTGCAAGGTGGTATGATAAGGGGCAAGGTGATTACTCCTTTCCTGGCCTGTGCTGTGGTCTATTAGTGACCACAAGCACTCCTTTCTGTCCTGGAACTGTGAGGAAGGTTTCCTGTTCACAGCCACTACAAGTTCCACCGTGCCAGTGCTCCTCCTCCCCCCAGGACCCCTGTTCAGAACTGTGACCCAGATCCAAGCACAGTTAAAGCAACAGATTCCTGCTTCAGCACCAGCAGAGAGATCCCTGCAATCCCCCTCTGATCAGCCACTTGATTCCCTCTCAGTCTGTGGGCTGGAAGCTCGGGAAGCAGCTGCCCACCCCAGGTCAGTGTTCTCAGGGAATGGCACTGAGACCCCATCTTCCTCTATCAGCACCGCAGAAACAGACTTTTCCCACTGACCTTCTAAGTTGTCTTTGGCATTCGTGGATTGAGGAGTCTGGAAACCACCACAGCTGCCCGCGATATAGTCCTCTGAGGCCTGCTTCAGGTTCGCTGTGGCCTGTGCACCCATGCCACACTGTGTTCCAATCCCAGCCCAGTGTGATATACCTTTCTGATCAATCATCAGGTTGTCTTGGGCTGGAAATTTGTTTCACTCTGTCTTTTTGTGGGTTCTGCTGCTTTAGAATTTGTTTAGAGCCATTTTTTATAGGTATTTGGAGGCGTTTGAGGGAGAGCTCAAACAAGTTGCTGCTTTCACTCCGCCATCTTGGCTCCGCCCCTCATCAACATTGATTTTGAGTAAGTTCACTAGTAGAGTACCCTAAGGATTTATCCATAGCCCTAATAGCAATGATTTGATGAAAGCATAAATGCATGCTTATCAAATTTACAGATGGCATGAATCTGTGAGGGAGAGTTAATTAAATATAGTAAATGACAGAGGCCAGATTCAAAAAGTTCTTCATAGGCTAGACTCATCAGTCAAAGATGACATTTAATTGGGATAAATATAAAATGTTACTACTGGATTCAGATAATCACTTCACAGGTGCAGGCCAGGAGAAGTGTGGCTAGAAAATAGTTCATTAAAAAAAAAAGATCTGGACAATAGTTCATTAAAAAAAAAGAAAAAAGATCAGTATGGTCCAACATACTCCATTCTTCATCTATCTTCCTTGAATGCTAAATTCAAGGATTACTTCCTCCTTGAAACCATCTATAATTTCCTCCACTGCTCAGGCCTTTTTGGTCTCAGATTTCCCTAAAGCACTTGGTCTGCCCTTTTTCTCACCCTCTTTACTCTCTACTAGATATTATTGTTATTTATGTACATATTGTATATCCTCTCACCCCATTAAAATGTAGGCTTTTTGAGGACAAAGATGTTTAATTTTAGTCTTTGAATCCTTACTACCTAGTACAGCGCCTTACACAGAGTAGGCTCCTAATAAATGTCTATTCAATTGATTTGGAGTCCACATGGAGCATGCCATGGTGGCCAAAAAGTTAAATGACTTGCCCATAATCACACAGCTATGGTGTGTCTGAGCCAGAATGAGAATCCAGAGCTTCTGACTAGTGTTATTTTCTCTATATACATTGTCTTCCATTGTAACACAACTAATTCCCAACTTTTCAATTTACCCAGTTTTTAGGGGAAAAAATATTTTTTAACCCTTTATGGGGTCTGTGGGGTAAAAGTGAGTGGAAAGTAATTTTGTCATTTAGTTTTTCAGGTGTTTTTCTAGGCCTTTGGAGCTTCAGTCCCTTTAGTAGACATCAACATCACAGCTAATTAAAATGACTCAATATTAACGTTGCTTGCATCAAACAAAGACTTTGCTACACCTTTTGGGAGTGGCCTCTGGAACTGGAGTTTGTGATTCATAGTCACTGGGAATCTTTCGTACTCTCAAAAACAGGTGCCTCAGGGGTTACTCAGGTGAATTCTAGTCACTATGCTTTAGTCTCTTTGAGCCTTAGATTCCTTATAGGAATAATGATGAGATAATGTGTTACACTTGTGAACCTGATTTTCCCCATCTATAGGATTTATGATCACATAAGTTGAGAGTTGATCTATTTAATAGTATAGGAAGACATATAGACAGACAGGTTGAGCATTTATTAAATGCTTACTGTATGCTAGGCACTGTTCTAAGCACTAGGGATACAAATACAAGCAGGCAAGACAGTTGTTTACATTCTAATAGGAAAAGACAACATGTTAAGGGGAAGTGGAAAATGGGAGTTTGGGTGGAGGGAAGTCCAGAGTCAAGGCACAACTTAAGAGAAGAGCCTCTTCCTCCTCACCAATCACCTTCTCATTGTGAAAGAGAAGGAGGAGAATGGAAAGAGTTGGGGGAGAGGGAGAAGGACAAGGAAGAGGAGGAAGAGACAGTGTATCACTATTAATTATCTGCAAGGAGTGTAATATCTGAGGTTGGCAAGTGTTCTACTTATTGTTGCTCAGTTGTTTCAGTCCTGTTTGATTCTTTGTGACCCTATTTGGGGTTTTCTTGGCAAAGATGCTGGAATGGTTTACCATTTCCTTCTCCAGCTCATTTTACAGATTAGGAACTGAGGCAAATGGCTAAGTGACTTGTCCAGGGTCACACAGCTAATAAGTGCCTGAGGTCAGATTTGAACTCACAAAGATGAGTCTTCCTGACTTCAGGCCCAGCACTCTACCGAACCACTTAGCTGCCACTACTTAAGCCACCTGATTCTTGGCAGAAGAAATCATCAGAAAGAGGACTGCTTTGGAAATTATGTGTTAAATTTATTATATACTTAAAAAGAAAAGCAGTCCCTACATAATAGATTTGCTACTTTCATGTATGAGTGCAAGACTGCACAGAAACTAAAAGACAAATGATATAGGCACAAACTTTTTTTTAAAAAAGCTTCATATAATAGTCACATCCCACTTTTTTGCAAAAGAATTTGGCATAAAATCTGCAACAATTATGTGTTGAAATACAGTATACTTCTATTTTTCAGTTCTTTCTCTGGATGCAGATAGAGTCTTTCTTCATATGACTTGTATAGTTAATTTGGGTATTCCTAATAGATAATTAATAATAATTAAAATATAATACCAAATGCTCAAAATTGTTCTTAAAACAATACTGCTGTTACAGTATGCAATATTCTCTTGGTTCTCCTCATTTCACTCTTCATTATTTCATTCAAGTCTTCCCATGTTTTTCTAAGATCATCAAAACTCATCATTTCTTATAGCACAGCAGTATTCCATCACAATCATATGCTATAACTTGTTTAGGCATTCCCCAATTGATGGGCATCCCCTCAATTTCCAGTTCTTTGCCACCAAAAGAGAGCAACTATAAACATTTTAGAACAGATAGATTTTTTTCATTTTTCTCTAATCATCTTTGGAAATAGACCTAGTAGCAGTATTGCTGGGTCAAAGAGTATAGGCAATTTAATAACTTTTTGGGCATAATTCCAGAGTTCTCTCCAAAATAGTTGGATCAGTTCACAATTCCCACCAACAATGAATTAGTATCCCAATTTTTCCTCCTCCCTTTCAATATCTGTCACTTTCCCCTTCATTCATTTTAGCCAATCTGGTAGGTGTAAAATGATATCTCAAGGTTGTTTTATTTTGCATTTTTTTGATCAATACTGATTTAGAACATTTTTTCATATGACTACAAATTGTTTTGATTTCTTCATTGGAAAAGTGCCTATTCATATCCTTTGACTATTTATCAATTGAGGAATGACTTGTATTCTTATAGATTTGACAAAGTTCTTTATATATTTGATATATGAGACTGAGAACTGAGATTTTCCCCCAATTTTCTGGTTTCCTTCTGATCTTGGTTATATTTGCTTTATTTGCACAAAAACTTTTAAATTTAATGTCATCAAAATTATCCATTTTACACCTAATTTTGCTCTCTATCTCATTTATTCATAATTTTTTTACCTATTTATAAGTCTGATAAGTAACATGTTTCATGTTCTTTTTTCTTGTAATATCTCTCTTTATATCTAGGTCATGTATCCATTTTGATCTTATCTTGGTAAATAGTGTAAGATATTGGTCTGTGCCCAGTTTCTACCATACTGCATTCCAGTTTTCCCAACAATTTTTACCAAATAATAAATTCTTATCCCAAAATCTTAAGTCTTTACATTTGTCAAATACAATTCACATTCAAAGTTATAATTACTTTTTGTGAATTTCCCTCCATCTCATTTTTACTTACTATTTTCCATCTCAGACTCTCTTTTTACCCTATCCCTGTTACCATATCTTCTTCCTTTACCCTCCCACTCCTTATCTTACCCATCCCTCTAAGAGTCTCTCCTTTATTCTAATAGGAGAAGACAACATCTTAAGAGAAGCTGAAAAATGGGAGTTTAGGTTGGAAAAAGAAATCCAAAGAGGTAAGGTATTAGTGAAGAGCCAAACAGCTGGAAAACCTCCTACAATAGTAGTCTACACAAAGAATTGCCAGTCTGAAAAGCAGGGCCTCAAGTTTGAAGTTTCCCTTTAGTGGGAAGTTAATTGGTGGCAGTAATGCTACCATCAGGAAGATAGGAAGAAAACAGGTGATACCACAGCTTACAGTAACTTACATACCCCCTCCTACAGTGTGACTTTTGCCCTAGAAGGCACTTGGAACAGAAGAACTTCCTCTATCCTCACTCAGTCCCAGTGAGACTGTCCTAAAACAGGACAGTCTCATTTTTAATATTGTCTCATAAATCCTACCTAAGGAAAACATCTTGGGCCCTAGGGTCACCACTAAGATGACAAAGATGAAGCTGATGCACTGACTACACACACAAAGCATTTCAAAATGCTACATAAATGTCAATTATTATCAGCAATATTCTCTGCATCACAGGATCACGTCAGCCAACTGACATGAGTGAAAAGAGCAAAGGTGTGACCTATCAAAGATACTATAACAAACCCCAAAAATGAACTTCAAAATTTAGGTGCACAGTCTTTACTGAATCACCCTCAACACAGTTAACTTTTCAGGAGAAACATCCATATAAGAAAAATAATGTTCTTGCTCACTCTAGTTTTATTAGTAACTTCACAATTTAAGGCTGTGAGCAGATTGAACACTATAGGAAAAGGAACTGAAAAAAAAATGAAAAATTGCAGAACTGTGATTTTTTTCTTTTAAAAGAAAAGGAGGAAGTTTTTATTTGGCAGTAATGATCATACTTTTAAAATTTGTTATATTTACACATACAAAGCGACCCATAGGCAGCCTTTAAAAAAAAAAAGCCTTTCACTCTATCCAATATATTAAAGTTAGAACCTGATCAACAACAGCCAGATTCTGTCAAATAATTAAATATAACAAAACTCATGAAAAGAATCTGGAACACTCCAACTTTATTTAAAAAATGAAGACCTGTTTTTTTAAATACATGAAAGGTAGCTGATATAATGGATAAAAAGCTGGCTTCAGAGTTAGGAAGATAATGGTTCAAGACTTAACTCTGACACACAGTGACACATAGTGACCTATTCTTTTGCCTGCCCCAGGAAACTCCCTAAGACTTAAATTGCAGAGCAGATGCAGATCTGCATTGGTTAAGAGAGCTCCTCACTAGGAACACTCTGCTCCAATGAAATCACAGGTTCAATTAAAAAAAACTTAAGGTATATACTTTGACAACTTAAAGGGTATGTGATTTCATCAACAATGGTACTCCCTCCTGCAGCAGAGGTTACAATCTATCTACTTCTTATCCAGTTAGATTCTTGTCTATGCCCTCCTATAAATCCTCTGCAGAAGACCAACCCAAAATGCCAGAGGATTTCTTATACATTTCTAGACACTGTACATGTAACAGTGGAACACAGTGTAGCTGTCAGCTAGTTATCTGTAGCCCACACTATGACTGTCATAAATCTCTCTAACATCCTTTATGCCACTTTTCCTGCATGATCCTTCATTCGTGATATGTTGCTGTGAACTTCCACCCAACTCTCCCCTTTGAGTGAACTGTAAGTTTAATTTTTCAGAGACTATAGCATTCCATGACTTAGAGCCAAAAGTATCACAGGAAGAATATCAATGTGAAAAAAAAATTGGCTTTTTTTTTTCAAGGTGAAGCTTGAGGTTATTGGACCTAAAGTTTCCCAAAGGCAATAAAGTCTGCTGTCCTCCTCCGTTCCATTGTGGGCCATTCACTGTACATCTGCAATGTCTATACAAGATATGTGGTACTTAGGAAATGGCTCTATGTGGATCTATATAAATGAATATAAAGATTAGAGAAATGCAAATTAAACAACTCTGAGGTACCATTTCACACCTATCAGAAATAATAAATGCTGAATAGGAGGCTGCTAGGTTGGCTCAGTGAATAAAGCCCTGAGCCTGGAGTCAGGAAGACCTGAATTTAAATTCAGCCTCAGATAATCACTAGCTGTGTGACCCTGGGCCAGTCACTTAACCTCTGTTTGCCTTAATCTACTGGAGAAGGAAATGACAGAGCTCTCCATATCTTTGACAAGGAAACCCTGTAAAGGGTCTTGAAAAGTCAGACACAACTAAATGACTGAAAAACAAATGAATTATTGGTAGAATAGCAAACTGGTTCAACTATTCTAAAGAACAATTTGGAACTAGGATCAAAACTGTACATACCCTTTGTTCCAGTAATACCACTACTACGTCTGTATCCTAAAGAGATCAAAGAAAAAGGAAAAGGACCTATATGTACAAAAATCTTTCTAGCAGCCCTTCTTGTAGTGACAAAGAATTGGAAATTGAGGGGATGCTCATCAGTTAGAGAACAGCTAAACAAGCTGTGGCATATGATTATGATGGAGTACTGCTGTGCTGTGGGAAATGACAAGGAAGGTGGTTTCAGAAAAATATGGCAAGACTCATCTGAACTGATGCAAAGTAAAGTGAAAAGAACTGGGAGATTATTGTGCACATTAACAGCAATGCTGTAATGATGACCAATTGTGAAAGACTTGGCTACTCTGATCAATACAATGGATTCATGAAGAAAAAAAAGCTATCTACCTCTAGAGGAAAAACTGATGAACTCAGAGTGCAAACTGATATAATTTTCTCACTTTATCTGTTTTGCTTTTTTAAAAAATGGCTAATATGGAAATATGTTTTGCATGGTTTCACATGTATAAGTGCTATCACAATGTTTGTCTTCTCAGTGGGAATGGGAGAGGGTGGGAGAGAGGGAGAGAATTTGGAATTCAAAATTTAAAAAGGAAAGAATGTTTAAAATAAATAAATAGTGTGTGTGTGTGTGTGTGTGTGTGTGTGTGTGTGTGTGTGTATAATAAATGAATATCAATATCAGGCAATATGATACCCATTACACATGTAAAGTCATATGACAGGAAGTCTTTTTTTTTAGGCTATTGGGGTTAAGTGGCTTGCCCAGGGTCACACAGCTAGCAAGCGTCAAGTATTTGGTCTGAGGCCACATTTGAACTCAGGTCCTCCTGACTTCAGGGCCGGTGCTCTATCCACTGCGCCACCTACCTGCCCCGACAGGAATTCTTAAAGGAAATATATACTCACTAAAAAAGTTTGTCATTGTCATGGAAGACATCTCTGCATGGAGTTCACATTTAAAAGTTGTTTCCCATAGATCTTCAAGTTTCTCCTGTTTTCAGAGAATATTGTATTGTTTGCATTATCCCAGAGCTCTGTAGATCTTCCTATAGGAGATCCATAAGCATGCAAAATAATTATGCTCAGCTATCCTTGCAGGAAAAAGTTAGTGAAGAATATTAAGAAATACATATAGCTTTTATAAAGCTTTGGGGAGCCTTATTTCAACTCCCACTCTCAGAAATGAGTCTAGGGCTCTGGAACTTGACATCTCTTTTTCAGGGTTCTACAGATACCCTTGAAGAGTCATGGATGATTCTATAATGTCATTGACTTGAGTCTCCATTCCAGAGTGTCCTTCCCAACATTAAACACCACTAATTAGCATTATTCTATATTCAGAGGTTCTCAAACTTATTTGGCCTACCACCCCCTTTTAAAAAAATATTATTCAGCATCCCACTGGAAACCTATTTTCTTTAACCCTTTAATGGTATTTTTGAAATTTGTGTCATTTAAAAAATATATAAAATATATATATATTTTTTAATGATGTATCCTAAATTTAATAATTTATTGTAAATTTGTGGGTTTTTTCCTGAATTGAAATTTTGATGACACATTATTGTGTCATGTAACCATATGATATATCTTAACAAATCATTACACACACATGTTCCTGATGATGCATGCTGGACTTCCCAACAATACACTATGTGTCACCTGCCAATGCTTGCTTGTTAAGACCTGTCAGTGGACTTGACCACCGATAGGTTATAACTTGCATTTTATGTGTTTATTTGGAAAATAATGTATTCACTATGACTTTAACTCTGTTACACAACAGACGAAACACGTATGAATGGTTTTTCAAAATTTTATCCACTGCTCCCTTATTTTTATTGAATGCCCCCCCAATTGTACTGCCCCCCTGTGTCATTCTAGCCCCCCCTCCCCGCAGGCGATATCACCCACTTTGGGAACCTCTGTATCTATAATGTCATTTGGCTTGAGTTTCCATTCCAGAGTGTTCTCTATAATTTTAAACACCAGTGATTAGTCCTCAAGTTTCATTTAACCGGTTAAGATCAACTGGCTTTACAAAGTGAAATTTAGCATTCCCGCAACACTCATGGGCCCACTTTCCTCATCCTCTGTGGGGGTAGTTGGTGCATTAAAACTTAAAGAAGCTGCTATAAACATCCACCCCAGCCATTTCATTTCTGAGATAAACAAAACTAATGGACAGTCCCTCCCTTACTTGTAGGGCCCAATATCTTAGCTGGGAGGATCAATCCACTGCTAGGCTAGAGTTCAAAGCTGTACTAGTGGACTAGACTTGGCTGGCTACAAACTTTGGCATAGACTTTGGCTTCCAGATCTCTGGTGGCTAGGCATTCCAAACCTTTAAAAGTTTACAAACTTGTAGTAGTCTCTTCTTCACTTAAAAACAGGAAAGAACACTTGTTCCTGGGTGGGGAGGGCCTCAGGCCTCTCTTAATCTAGTAATTTAGAGCGTGTCTCTCTCACTCTCAGGCAGCAAAGAGAAGGATGCTCACTTAGGTCATCTAGGGCCTTTTGAATACAAACTAAGCTGTTAAACAAAATTTTACTCTTTCACCATGTGGTTAGATGACTGGAAACAGTTATACAATGTCTGTGCAAGTTCAGAATTGAGGAGCAAGGCTCTTCTATTATTACAAGGCATCATGCCTTTTGAGAAGCAGGTTCCCCAGCCTTTTCCACAGAGACTGGTAGCAGGCAGAACACACTATTCATGATTTGAGGATGGGGCTCCATTGGTAAGGGGCACATTGCATATACAAAGAAATTGAGTCAAAAAATGCCTTTGAGAAGGCTTTATCTTCTCAGAAAACGCTTTCTTCTTCTTTATCCAAGTCTTACCTAGTCTTCAAAGATCTACTTAAATCCCACTACTCTATGAAGCTTTCCCTAATAACATCTATCAATGATGAACAGCCTTAATCAAAAGATTTGCAAAATGGTGGAGTTGTTTTCTGCAAATCCCTCCAACCGTAAAAGTTCATAAAAAAGACTTATGTACCAGATACACTAAATAAAGAAAAACTTTAAGAAATAGCATTGGAGACCTTAAATACTCAATGCTTCCATTCAGCACTTTCGTGTATAGTCTCCTCCTTCTGTCCCACATTACATATGGAAATGTTCACTCCCTCCCACCCTCTAAATCATGCCACACACAGGACACGAGCAACACATGCAGTATTATAGGCTTGTTCTTCAATGTCTGGCTGTCAGGGTCCCTACCTGGTCCCCCCCACTGCAGTGACTTAGACAGAACCCCCATCGCACAAGAGGCAGCAGACACTAATTCTGTGCAACTATATGAACACAGGAGGGGGCTAGGTTATAAAGGACTTTGAATGCCAAACAGAGCATTTTGTATTTGATCCTGAAGGCAATAGGGAGCCACAGGAGTTTATTGAGTACGGGTGGTTAGGGGGTAGTGACATGATCAGACCAGCACAGAGTAGTATTACAAAAGCCCAGAGAGGAGTATACAGGAGGACAGGTTGGTCAATAATATCATATGTTAACAGACAGATTGAGGAGAAACACTGAAAAATGATCATAAGATCTGGTAATTAAGAGATCATTAGTAATTTTGAAGAAAGCCAGTTGAATGATGAGTTCAGAAGACAAAATGAAAAGGGTTTAAGAGTGTGAGGGGAGGAATGGAGAAAGCCAATATAGCAGTTAGTTTGAGAATGTGTTTGTATGGTGGAATCCAGTGAAGTTTTTTTAAGGATGGAGGATACTTAAACTTGTATGAAGGCAGGAGGGAAGGAACCAAAAGAAAGGGAGAAGTTGAAGATTAGAAGGGGAGGGGATATGAAAAACTGAGGTTGCAATTTTCTGGAGAAGACAGGAGGGGATAGGATCAAGGGAAAATGTAGAGGGATTAACCTTGACCAGCTCCTGAGCCACCTTTTTGCCAGGGACTATAGGAAAAGAAGACATCCCATAACTCCTTCTCAGACTACTTTGCTGGAGGATGGTGAATTATGTCAAGTGATTCTGAGATGAAGAGAAGAGGAGAAGGAACTCAAAACAAATAGCCTCAATCTCTTTCATAAAACAGGAGCCAAGGTCCCCAGCTGGAGTGAAAGGACAGGGCTAGTAGAGGTATGAAAGGTTTGAGGTGAGAAGTGATAGTCTGAAAAAGCTTGTAGGAAGTGAGACAAGAAATCAATTAGGAAAGAATAAAAAATTGTCCTTACTTCAGTGATGGCCCATTTGAAGTTGGATAACATGAATTTATAATGTACTCAGTGAACAGAATTGTGTGACTTCCTTCAGATCCAGCAGTCTCTTAATTGCCAAATCTAATGGCCTTTTCTCAATCTTCATTCTTCTTGACTTCTATACGGCCTTTGACACTGTCAATTACACATTTCTCTTTAATACTCTCTTCTCTCTAATTTTTCAGGATATTACTCTCTCCTGGTTTTCCTCCTATCTGATCACTTCTCCTTGGTCTCCTTTGCTGAATCTTCATCCAGAACACACCTGCTAATCATGAGTGTTCCACAGGGGTCTGTCCTGGGCCGTCTTCTTTTCTCTCTCTATATTATTTCACATCGTGATTTTATCAGCTCCCGCAGATTCAATTATCATCTCTATATTGATGACTCTCAAATCTATTTATCTAGCTCTAATCTCTCTGCTGATTCATTCTCCAAAATCTCTAACTTCCTATTAGACATCTCTAACTGTATGTCTCATAAAACATCATTCCATAAGTCCTCTCTTCTTATAGCACTGTCTCTTATCAGATGCCATTAGTGAAGGAATAAAGACCAAGAGAGAACAGCTGAAGAAGAATAAGAATGGACAAACCTAACTAAAGCCTTTTAAATACACCCCAGTTCTGGCTATGCAACAAAATGAAAAAGGCTTCTCCTACCTAGGTAGCTAGCAGACCAGAACCAGTTACTGAATGTCTACATATGCTCCAACATTTCTCTGAGGCACTACATATGTGCCAGTTCCCACTATAAATACAATTACAAAACACTCTTCAAAAAAATAAAGAATGGTATCCCAAAGAGATCATGAAAATGGGAAAAGGACCCACATGTACAAAAATATTTATAGTAGCTCTTTTTGTGGTGGCAAAGAATTGGAAATTTAGGGGATGCCCATCAATTGGGGAGTGGCTAAACAAGTTGTGGTATATGAATGTAATGGAATATTGTGCTATAAAAAACGATGAGCAAGCATACTTCAAAAAAACTTGGAAGGGCTTACATGAACTGATGCAGACTGAAATGAGCAGAACCAGGAGAACACAGTAACAGCCACACTATGGGATGACTGACTTTGATAGACTTAGCTCTTCATAGCAATGCAAGAATCTAAGACAACTCTAAGAGACTCACAATAGAAATTGCTATCCACACCCAGAGAAAGAAATGTGGAGTCTGAATGCAGATGGAAACATACTATTTCCTCTCCTTTTCCTTTGTTGTTTTGTTTTTTTACTTCATTCTCATGGTTCTTCCCATTAATTCTAATTCTTCTTTACATCATGAGTATGGGAAAATATGCTTAGCATGAATGTATAAGCAGAGCTTATATCAGATCATATGCTGTCTTGGGGGAGGAAGGAAGAAGTAGTAGGGGGAGAAAATTTAAAACTCAAAATCTTATGGAAGTGAATGTTGAAAACTAAAAATGAATAAATAAATAAAAGAAATAATGACATAATTGTAGGAATATTCTTTGTTGACTGTCCACACCAAAACAATCAAAATGGCAACACCATCTAAATTAACTTGTTGATTTAGTCCTTTAACAAATCAAACTACCAAATGGGCATTTTATACAATACAACAAAATAACACCAAAATTCATCTGGAGAAATAAAAGTTCAAGAACATCAAGGGAAACAATGAAAAAGGAAAGAAAAAAGGGAGGATAAGATTCTACACTTCAAATTATATTATAAAGTTGTAATCATTGAACCCATTTGATGTTGTTAAAACAAAAACAGAAAATTAAATCTGTAGAATACAGTAATCAAGCAAGGAACAGAAATGATCAAACTCGATAACTTAGCGCTTGATAAACCCAAGAACATAAACTATTTGGGGAAATACTTTATATTGGACAAAAACGGAAGGGAAAATTGGAAAGCAGTTTGACAAAAACTAGGTTTACACCAGCATCATATTCCATATATCCCAATGAGTTCCAAACGGATATTCAATAAATAGATGAGGTCACATCATAATAGATAAGGGAAGAATCTATAATATCACTGGTATATAAAACTCCTTCTACCAATACAGAACAACACCTTCTCTAAGAGTTATGTAAAGCACTAAGAGATTGTTCAGAGTCACACAATGAGTAAGTTCTAGAGGCAAGACTTGAACCCCGGTCTTCCTTGCTTTGAGGCCAGCTTTCCCTCAAGCAGCTGTACTACCCTGCCACTGTACCACACTGCTTTTTACCCCAAAGGAACTGAAGGAGGAGGGGAATCTCCTTATTGTATCTAGTGGTCAAAGGATATGTACAAATAGTTCTTAAAAGAAGAATTGTAAAACATTAGCAACCATGTGAACTGAATCAAGTAGGAACATCATTAACAAATGAGAAATGCAAATTAAAACAACAATGAGGTGAAATCTTAACCTTAGGGATTTAGCAAGGGAGGAAAAAAATGGAAAGAGCCTATGTTGAAGGATATGAGGAAAGACAGATACAATAACACACTGTTGGTGGAGCTTTGAATTGGTCCAGCCAATTTTTCTTAAAAATAATTTGGAATTATGCCAAGAAAATTACTAAAACATCCATAACATTTAACCCAGAGATCCCACCAAAAAAAAAAAAAAGGTTAAACATAGAAAGGTCCCCTATTAAATTAAAATTTCATTATATATTAAAATATTTTATTATTAAAATATTTTAGCAACCTTTTTTGTAGTATTAAAGAACTGGAAACAAAACAGATGCCTATCAATTGGGAAATGGCTAGACAAATTGTGATGCATAAATTAATGGAATATTATTCTGCTGATCAATTGGGAAATGGCTAGACAAATTGTGATGCATAAATTAATGGAATATTATTGTGCTGTAAGTTAATGTACAGAAAGAATCATGGGCCAGGTGAGAGCAGTGAAGAACAAACTCTGTTTATTGATCTGAGGGCTCAGGCTTATATAGTACTGGATCAAGCAACAGTAACATTATTATTCATGAAAAGTACAAATCTAATTAGGTGATTTCCTTACTTCCTTGTACCTTGTCTGTTACATTCTTTCCTGCATCCTGT
Organism: Phascolarctos cinereus; assembly: GCF_003287225.1. Classification (NCBI taxonomy): domain Eukaryota; kingdom Metazoa; phylum Chordata; class Mammalia; order Diprotodontia; family Phascolarctidae; genus Phascolarctos; species Phascolarctos cinereus. Next base: position 195,863,202 of record NW_027555847.1, on the reverse strand, counting down.
CCTGTACCCCAAAAGTTTCCTCCCTTCCTGCATCCTGTTCTCAAGAGACACAACAGGGGGGTGGTGAGCCAACATCCTGAGTTTCACAGCTGTCAGGCTTAGTACAAGCTACAGGTAAGACCCGGGCTGGCCTAAGCCCTCCAACTCCCCAAAGCCAGCCCTCTTCACCTTCCCAACCTGAGAAGTGATTGGCCTATGACCCACATAAAAAATCTTTTTTTCCACTAAAGAATTAAGACATTGAGCACAATCCCATTCAGCCCTTGAAAGAAATAGTCAGAGGAAGGTGCTGAATAGTGACTATTGTTCTGGAATAATGTTAAATTAATACAAAAATTGTTCCTGGTAGAATTGTGCCTAAAACATAGGGCATGATATTATTATTTTTATTCAGTAATGTCAATCTAAAAAATGAACAATATCTTCCTTGACACTCATAGCATTTATTGCCTCTTTGATAACTGATCACATTCAATTTATCATTTTACTGTATATATGATGCTGTAGTTTCCCTCTATTTGTGTTTGTGTGAAAATCATCTTGATCAAAAGATTGTGATCCACTTGTGTATCCCCTTACAGCTAACAGCTTCGTGATGGATATATAACGGAATTGAATCATTTTAAAGCATTGCAGTTATTAAAAGTTTTCAATATTTTTCTTTTAATAGCAGTTCTCAAAATGTTTTATTTTGTTTTGTTTTTTTTTAAAATTCTTCACATCAAATGTTTAAGTTGGCAATAAAGGAGAGTACCCAAGCAGTTAAACCTCCAAAGCATCATCCAGGTCTTGGGATTCTTTTACCTTTTCTTCTACTCCCTAGCACCTCACCCTGTTATTTCTTTACTCCCTCAGAACTCACAGTGCAGGAGGCAACTTTGCCCCTCAGAAGATAGAGCTGTTATTGTGAGCTTCCCTAATCCTCACCCAGAAGAGCAGACCACAAACTCCTCAGAGTGAAAGACAGAAAACTGAGGAACATGGAAGTCTTGGGGTATAGAGAGAAGTTTTCTGGCATACCTAGTGAAATGCATGGCACATCCTTTGAGAACTACAGTTTTAAACGAATTTTATAGACCAGGATTCTAAAATCATAAAACTAATCCTGGAATATCATCTAGTCCAAACTTTACATTTTCCAGATGAGGAAATTTGAGGCATAGAGAGGGAATTAGTCATCCAGCAAATAGGGGGCTCTTTCTACTAAATCAAGAGCAATAATCTAATATATAAATCATAAAATAAATACTTTAGGCAGGAGATACATGGGGAAACTTGCCTGTTTGTATTTGTATAGTTAAGCATCCAAAGGACAGAAAGTAGAGTCAATTAGAAGACTGAGGCAAAAAATAACTTTCTCTACTACATACTAGCTCAATGACAATGCACAAATTACTTAATCAGTGCCCAAAAGAATCTAAGATTATAATTATAGACAGACATCAGTGGAGGGAGTTTTGTCATGGGAAGTTTCCCACACCAATAAAATCACAATTTCCATACCACCCACTCTCTCTTCCCCCACAAAAAAAAAAAAAAAACGTAAATGACTACATTGGTCATGCCTGTATTCAGAAAACCATCCAAAACCATTAGGGACATTAATGATGACACATTCCCTAGGATGACAGATATAGAAATGGAAAGGACCACATGATCATCTAGCTATAGTTAAAAGGGATCTTGGGGGTCATTTAATACAACTCCCTAATTTTATATATGAGCAAATAGGGTCAGAAAAATAGTGAATTACTCAAGGTCACAGAACTAGGATTTGAATTCAGGTCTTCTGACTGCAAATCTACAATCCTTTCCATAGGGCACTGAGAGATATGTAGAGAAAAATGAAATAGCTCCAGCCATCAAGGAGTCAGCTTACAATCTAATGGGGTGATACAACATGTGCATAGATAAGTTTTACACAGTTCCCAAAGTGGGTGATATTGCCCCCTAGGGGGTGCTGGAACAATCCAGGAGCCTCAAGTGCAATTGAAGAATAAAATAAGGGGGCTGTGAAAGCATAAGGAGAGAAGAAAAGAGAAGAAAATTTTGAAAAACCATTTGTACAGTTTTCATCTGTTGTATAAAAGAGTTAAAGTCATAGTGATTACATTATTTTCCAAATAAACACACAAAATGCAAATTATAACCTATCAGTGGTCAAGTCCAGTGACAAGTCTTAATAAGCAAGTGTTGGCAGGTGAGCATGTGGTGCATTGTCTGGAAGTCTAGCATGCATCAGCAGGAATATGTGTGTGTAATGACTTGTTTTATGATACCATATGGTTACATGACTCAATATTTCATCATCAAAATTTCAATGGAAGAAAAAACCCATGAATTTACAATAAATTATTAAATTTAAGATGCATTATTTGTTAAAAATATATTTTAATTTTTTTTGAAATGATACAAGTTAAAAAAAAACATTAAAGGGTTAAAGAAAATAGATTTCCAGGGGGGCACTGAGTAATTTTTTAAATTTTTTTAATTTTTTATTTTTAATTTTAAATTTTAAATTTAAATTTTTGGTAGGCCAAATAAGGTTAGGAACCTCTAAGTTAACATAAAGTAATTTGAAGAAGGACAAAACATTACCAGTTTTGGGTTGTTTTTTTTTTTGAGATGTCAGTAAAGTATTTGTGCCTATAAAAAAATGACAATGATGATTCTATACAGTACATTATCTTCTGAAACTATATAAGCACTTTCACACATTCTTCCTGTATATTTTTCTATATGGTATGTGATTATTTTTACAAATTTTGTTCTTTAATAGAGTTTTGGTTACACATATTGATGCAAAAACAAGTAATTATAAGTTCAAGAGAGGTAATATCAATGATCAACTTGTGAATAGTTTTGGGTTTTTTGCATCTTAACCAGAATTAGTTAATTTGGGTCTTACTTTTCAATCAGTGGATTATGGAGACCTTAGGTGTTCTTCCTATTAACATTTTAAGTTCCCTTTCCTTTTGTGGAACTTTTACTTTCTGTTGACATTTACAGCAGAAAGTGGCTAGAAGAAATTAAAAGAGCTTGCTATTAGCTCTGGTATGGGAGGAGATTGATTTTTTTTGACTAAAATAAAGTATCTGTGGATTGTTTCTGGATTTAATTCACTAAGGCTACCCTTTCCCTAATTAATTGAATTAATCAAGAGCTGAGTACATGGTTTTGCTAGAAGCCCAACTTCAAATTACTTTCCAGGCAAAATTTTCATTGTTAAGTTAGTTGAATCAAAAACTAATCAAAAAAGACTGAGGGAAACTTAGGTAATAACAAATATACACTAATACCACATCTTGAAAGATAAGGGCCTCAAGAATTTGAAAGGTTAGGCATTCATACCTATGGGAGTTGTTCATTTTTCTGTATAATTTCATTGTTGTCCCATCTCTAAACCAGTGTTCCAGGATCACAAAGTTGCTTATTATAAAATGGGATATTACAGATTATGGGATTAATTGAGACCCCATAGATAATGGCCTAGATGTGTTCACACTTTATTGTTCATAAGAACAGGTCAATAATAGATGACATAGTATATTAGTACAATGAGAATTATTGAACTGTTTCCAGCAGCAACAATGTATAATCAGCAACAATGTCAGAGGACAGGAACTGATACTGAAATTATCGCAATATAATAATGACAAAGTAATTTTGATTTTTTTTCAGAACTCAGCCTTAATTTCATAGTAACTATGCAAAGGTAATTATGTACATATTTCTTATGGTACCACTTTCCAATTAAAAGATTTCACAAAAAAATCAATATCACTGCTAACTTTTGGTGTGAAACTACAGAGCTGAAAAAGATTTTGGAGACCATCTAATCCATTCCTTTCATGAGAAAGAACAATGGACATGGAGTCGGAAAGACCTGAATTCAAATTCTGCCTGACATCAGCTACACAATTCTGTCATTTAGTCAATAAACACTTTTCAGTCAATAAAATTTATTAATGCCTTCTATGTCCCAGGCACTATGCTAAGCTTTGTGTATATAAAAAGAGGCAAAAGATAGCCCCTGCCCTCAGGAAGCTCACAATTTAGTAAGGGAGACAACAAGCAAAAAAAAAAAAGTACAAACAAGCTCTATCCTGGATAAATAGGAAATAATTAAAAGAGGGAAGGCACTAGAATTAAACAAGTTGAGAAAGGTTTCCTTCTCTGAAAGAAACTGGACCCAAGAAGACCTGAGTTCAAATCTTGCCTCAGACACTTAACTAGCTGTGTGACCCTTGGCAAGTTATTTAACTTATCTTTGCCTTTGTTTCCTTAACTGTAACATGGAGATAATAATAGCACCTATATCCCAGAGTTGTAAGGATCAAATGAGATAATATTTGTAAAAGCATTTCACACAGTATCTGGCACATAGTAGGTTCTATGTAAATGTTAGCTATCATCATCATCACCAAAGATGAGGAAAAGGAGAATATGAGGGATTAAGTAACTTCCCTGAGGTCACATAGCCACTACATTGCAGAGTTAGGATTTAAATACAGATATTCAGCCTCTACATCTTCCATGTACCAAAATCTCTTATAAATAACTATAGTTCTCTTTGCTACAAACACCTGAATATTTCCCAAATTTCTTTTTATTGGTACATAGCAGCATTTGTGGTTGCTAGGCTGTTAGTGAGAAAGCAGGCAGCGCCATTAGTTACTCCTACTTAGAAATGGAAAGAATCCACAGATCACCTCTTTAAAGAAATCCCCAAAGGAAAACTCCTAGGAATATTGTAGCCAAATTCCAGTGTTACCACGTCAAGGAGAAAATATTTCAAGCAGCCAGAAAGAAACAATTCAAGTACTGTGGAAACACAATCAGGATAACACAAGATTTAGCAGCTTCTACATTAAGGGACCAGAAAGCTTGGAATATAATATTCCAGAGGTCAAAGGAACTCAGATTACAAGCAAGAATCACCTACCTAGCAAAACTGAGTACAATCCTTCAGGGGAAAACATGGAAATTAAGTGAAATAGAGGACTTTCAAGCATTCTTGGTGAAAAGACCAGAGCTGAATAGAAAATGTGACTTTCAAATGCAAAACTCAAGAAAAGCATAAAGAGATAAACAGGAAAGAGAAATTATAAGGGACTTATTAAGATTGAACTGTTTACATTCCTGCATGGAAAGATTATATTTGTAGCTCATGAGACCTTTGTCAGTATTAGGGTAGTTAGAGGGGAAAAAATTATATGTATGTATAGATAGATGGATAAATAGAGGGTACAGGGTGAGTTGAAGATGAAGTGGTGATATCTGGAGAATAAAATTAAGGGGTGAGAGAGGATTATACTGGGAAAAGGAGAAAGGGAGAGATAGAATGAGGTAAATTATCTGACGTGAAACAGACAAGAAAAGGCTTTTACAGTAGATGGGAAATGGGGAAAGGTAAGAAGGAATGAGCGAATCTTAATCACATCAGATTTGGCTTAAGGAGGAAATAACATACACACTCAATTGGGTATGGAAATCTATCTCACACTACAGGAAAATGGGGGGGGGAAAGGGATAAGAGAGCAGGGGGATGATAGAGAGGAGAGCAGATTGGAGGAGGGGATTATCAGAGGCAAACACTTCTAAGGAGGGACAGAATCAAAAGAGAGAATAGAATAAACAGGGGGAGGGATAGGATGAAGGGAAATATACTTAAAATTTCACAACATGGCTACTATGGAAGTGTTTTGCATGACTACACATGTACAACCCATATCGAGTTGCTTGCCTTCTCAATGATGGTGGGTGGGGAGGGAGAAAGGGAGAAAATTTGGAACCCAAAGTTTTAAAAACACATGTTAAAAATTGTTTTCACACGCAACTGGGAAATAAGATATACAAGCAATGTGGTATAGAAATCTATCCTGCCCTATAGGAAAATAGAACGGAAAAGGAAGAAGAGAAGGGGGGGGTGAGAGAAGGGAAGGCAGATTAGGGGAAGAAGTATTCAGAATGCACGCCATCTTGGGGTAGGGGGAGGGATAAGACAGGGAGAAAATTTGGAACTCAAAATCTTGTGGAAGTGAATGTTGAAAACTAAAAATAAATTAATTAATAAAATCTGAGGGAAAAAAAGTATTTTCTATGTCCTGGAAAGGTGTAAAAATTAAGCTATACCCCATTTTTTTCACTCCAGGTTCACTATCAGAGATCACACTCGGGCAAAATAAAAGGTATTAAATCTAGCTTTTCCCTGTCCCAGATTTCCCAATCATCCTTCTCAATGCTACATCAAAACAATAATACACATCACTTAGCAAAGCAGATAGTTAAACAAATGTTTTATCACATTTTTCTGGCTTAAGAGACAAAGCAAACATTTAGATAACAAAAGGGTAAATAGACTTTTTAGAAACAAATATAAGCTTTTCATACCCAGGGAGAAATTTCAGACTCAGAAACTTGGACTTGCCCTCTCAAGAAAGAGAGAAGAGTAAGAGAAAAATAAATTATCACTGCCTTCCATCCATATCATAGATAGATTTCAGTAATGATCTGCCCCAAAGTGCCCCAATTCACTCACACTGTCTTGGAATCACACCCAGCATCAGCAACCTCATGGCTATAGCTCCTCTACCACTTTAATGGAGCCCACATTCATATGTCTTCTAGTCATGGTTGCTCCCTTTCTTCCAAAGAATGGGAGGGACAATCTTCCCAGTCTAAGTCAATCCCTCCACAAGTCCAAACGTCAGGTCAAAAATTCCTGAGGATCAAAGAGAAGAAAGGCTGGGAAATTTTCCCCCAAAGCAGTAGGCATCCATCTCTAGCAACTTGATCTACTTGGCAACACCTAGAAGAAGCATGGCCAAGACAGCTGGACCTATATTGTAATGTAGTTTAGTTCTTGGATACATACCTTCATGTATCTGGGAAACTTACATCCCTGCATTTCTTATGTCTGTCAAAATTAGGAGACATATGAGCCAAAATAATACAGATATGTCTCATTAGCCTAAACCATTTGTGCCTGCACTTTTTAAGCAATGCCACCTCATTTTTTATTGCATTTTATTTTTATTGTGAATTTACTCATTAAAAAACACAAACATTTCACCATGTAAAGTCCAAGAAGAAGGCTTACAGAAGAAACTTGTTTTTTTCCTCTAATTTCCTAGTTTCCTCTGCAGGAATTCTCTATACCAATAATATCAAAGGTCTGCTTCATATCCTTATTAAATATTAAATTTAACAAGGCAGTAACAAAACTGCTACATTTGTTTGTATCCCACTTTTCACTTCTGTTTTCTTCTGTGCACTTAAAAAATTTTTATTGATGCTCTTCATCTAAAACTACCCACTTACCTACCATTTCTATACCCCAAAGTAGAAGCCTTTCCTTATTCAATAACAAATATGTATAGTCCAGCAAAACAAAACAATTCATGTTTTTACCAAAGTCTAAGTAATACAAAAGCTGGGAGAAATAGCTAAAATACAATGGACCAAGATCCTAAAAGATCTCAGTAATACACAATGGTCACCTGAAAGTGAAGGCTCAAATTTAACAGAGATAAATGAAAAGTCCTGCATTTATTTATATTAAAAGAAATAACTGCATATGCACAGGATGGGGGAAATCTGACTTAATAACCATTCATAAGAAAAAATATATGGATATGAGTGAAATGCCAGTTCATTTTGGTGTGGAAATGACCTCGATCTTTGAAAGACTATGCCAGCAGAACACAATCACTAGCAGATTCTATCAAGCTGGAAATTTTTCTCATGTGGTCCAAGGAACAGATTGTGTATACTGTCCAAAACACTTATTATTAGCAGGAAGGCCCAGAGCAATGAATTATTTGATCATAGAAATTCATTAAGCAAGTAAAAACATAAAATGGCTCTATGCATCCCCCTCTTGCTACTTTCATAGTGACAATGGCAGACTAGCAGAAAAGGAGGCAAGAGAATAGTGATAATCACACAATTTTAGGTCATTCATAAACATTCACTTAACTTGATATTCTTAACGTTCAATCATATCCATATAGATGTTCTCACTAAAGATGAAACCAAAATATAGGATAAATGGTTAATGGATATAAATAGGCAGTTCTCAAGGGAAGAAATCCAAGTTATCAATAGCCATATGAAAAAAATGTTCCAAATAACTAATAATAAAAGAAAGACAAATTAAAGCAACTCTGATATTTCACCACACATCTAATCTAATGAACTGGCAAGGTTAACAATAATATTAATAATAAGAAACAACTTTGGAGGGGCTGTTAGAAAGTAAGCACATTAATGTACTGTTGGTGGAGCAATGAATTAGTGTAGTCATTCTGGAAAGCAAGTTGGAATATGTCTCAAAAGTCACTAACCTGTGTATATTTCTTGAATCAACTATATACATGGTAGGTCTATGCACAAAATATATTTATATATATAATGAAATACTCTGGTATTAAAAGAAATGATTAAATTGACAGTTTCAGAGAAACCTGAGAAGATTTTATATGCACTGATGAGAAGTGACCAGATTGAGTAACAATACCACAAAATGAACAACTTTGAAAGACTTAAGAATTTAGCTCACTACAATGATCAACCATGATTATAGGCAACTAGTAATGAAGAATGCCAACCATCTCCTAAGAGAGAAGTGATGGAATAAATAGGCAGAATGAGACAAATTTTTGGATATAGCTAATAAGGGGATTTGTTTTGTTTGACTATGCATTTTTGTAATAAGGGTTTGATTTTGTTTGTTGTTTTTCCTCACGGAGGGAAGGAAGAGAGGGGAGAGGGAGAATACTTGTTAACAGCAATACTTGCTAATTGGGAAGGGGGAGTAAAACAATAAGAAAAAAAATTTAATAGAACACATAAAGAAGTACAGCTAAATGGAAGACAATTACTGTTTATTAATTAATATGAGCTTGGAAGAGAGGAGGAATGGGGTTTATTCTTGAGTCAAATGAAAAGAGGTGATCAACCAATTCTTTTTTCACTTCAGTTTTCTCTACCAAGGAAAATGAGCTTTATACTACAAATGACAGAATAAAATTGCCCAAAAGGGAGCCAATACCCAAGGTAAGAAGCAAGACAGTAAGAGAATACTTTAGCTGCTCTCAATATATTTAAGTCACCTAGTCCAGATGAATTATACCTTCCAGTAATGTTTTTTAAAAATTATGAAAGTGATGCAGAGTTGTTGTCAGGAATTATGGAAAGGGATTGTAAAAAATAGTACTGATGCTCCATGTATTAAGGAAGAGCTGAAGTCACAATTTTCAAAAATGGGAAGAAAACAGAGTCTGTAAACAAATGAACAGTAAGCATGAGTTCTATTACTAGAAAAGTCCTAGAATGAATCCTTAAAATAATAGTGAATATTTCAAAAGGAAGTGGTGATTACAAGTAGACATCATCGCACCAAAAGTTATCATTATTTGAAATGAGGAAACAATAAAAATTTCCCCAACAAATACAAGGGAAGGGCAGGGATTCTTCTTATTCTGCTATTTATTTCCTCCTGTTATGATTTTAGAAAGGTCAGCAATAAAAATGATAAAAGAAAGAAGTTAAAGATATAAATAGTGTCAAAAGGGAGATTTAAAAAAAAAACACCTTTATTTTCAGACCAAATAATAGTTTACTTAGAAAACCCTAATCAGCAAAGAACATAGAGATAATAACAAAAATATAGAATACAGAAAGGAGACATAGATGGTATAGCAGATAGGGTGCCAGTTCTGAGGTCAAGAAGACTCAAATCTGGCCACAGTTTTACTACCTATGTAACCCTGGGAAAGTCACTTAATCCTGTTTGCCTCAGTTTCCTTATCCACAAAATAAGCTGGAGAAGGAAATGGCAAACTACTCTAGTATCTTTGCAAGAAAACCCCAAATGGGGTCATGAAGAGTCAGACGCAACTGAAACAAATGAATAACAAAAGAATATAGAAGCAAAATATAAAACAGCAAAATAGAGAAATCAGGACAAATAAATCCATGAAAATCATCAGCATTTCTATGTGGCAACAACAGAATCCAGAAGAAAATAAGTGAAAAGGAGATCTCATTTTTAAAAGCACAAAATACTTGCAAGATACATTTGCTATATGTATATACATATATATATATATACACACACACACATATATACACACATATACATATATATGTGCAATTACAAAAAAAAACACTCTTTAAAGAAAAAAAAATTGGAGATAATCTGTATTGTCCAAGCTTTAACAATAAATAAAAATGCCTCCTAAATTTTAAGTGCTACACCAATTAAGTTACCAAAAGAGTAGTTTAAAGACTATAACAAAAAAATACTAAAATTCATATGTATAAAGAAAAGGTCCATAATCACAAGGGAAATAATGGAAGGAAAATAGTAATGAAGGGAATAGCACTTCCAATATTTAAATTATGTCATAAAATAATAACCACTAAAACTATTTGATAATGGCCTTAAAAATCAGAAAAGTAGATTAGTGGAAGAATTAGATTCAAATTCAATAATCTAATATTTGATGACATAAAACTACTTTGGGAAGAATTTTCTAGCTCACAAGAACTGTTGAGAAAACAAGAAAATATTTGGCAAAAAAAAGGTTTAGTCCAGTACTTCCACTATATTAAGTTCCCAAAGGATGTTTGACTCACACATAAAAGATCACATCAGTCAACTAGCATATATCATAAAGTAATTGGAAAAAAATGGACAGAGGTATCTTTCACAGAAATAGCTTCTTAACCAAACAAATGGTAAACAGAATCATAAAAGTTGGGGGAAAGATAATTTCAATTATATGAAATTAAAAAACTTTTAAAAGCAAAATCCATGTAGCTAGGAAAGATGGGAAACTAGAGGAGGAGGTAATGATGAGGAGGAAGAGAGGAAAAGAAGGAGAAAGAGAACAAGAGGAAAAAGAGGAGAAGGGAAGAAAGAAAAGAAAAATCTTTGCATCAAATATTTCTGTTAATCTTCTGATTCTAAACTAGGTAGAGAATTAATACAAGTATAAAAGATCATAAGCCATTCCCACTGGATTAGTTAAAGGAAAGAAACAAGCATTTATTAAGTGCTCACTATGTGCCAGGCACTATGTTAATACTGGGGATATAAATACAAACAAAAAGAAAGTCTTTCCCTGTCCTCAAGGAACTTACATTCTACTGGGGGAAGACAATATGCAAAAGGGAGCTGAAAAGCAGTAAGGTAGAAAGTGAGGGAAAGGAATAAAAAGGTCATAGTTTTGAAATTCAGAAGCCAGATATAGGGTCAGGAGGGAAATGAAGGCCAGCTTATGCTCCACCACAACATCAAGGCACCAGAAGGAATTCACTAATGGGAGGCAGAGGCAGGCCTTACAGAGAGAGATATTCCAGGTTGAGAAGGCCCCAGGGATAGTTGGATGTGACCAGATGCCCCAGGTACTGGGGGAAGTCTTAGATAAGTGAGCAACACGATGGTTTTGAACTCCAAAAGACAGGAACTGGGCAGATGAACAAATAGTCCTCAAAAGGTGAATTCATTCTCCAATAGACAAATGATCAAAGAACATGAACAAGGAATGTTCAAAGGGGAAAAAAATCTAAGCTATCAACAACACTATGAAAAAATGCTCCAAATCAAAAACTAAAACAACTCTGAGGTTCCACTTCACATCCACCAAATTAGTAAGGATGAAAAAAGAAAATGACATACATTGGAGATGCTGATGGAAAACAGGCACATAAACATACTATTAGTAGAGCTATGAATTGATCTAGCCATTCTGGAAAGCAATTGTGAATTATGCCCCCCAAATTACTAAACTGTACATACCCTTTGACCCAGCTATACTACTATTTTATCTATTAAAAAGAGATCAAAGAGAAAAGAAAATTACACATATATACGTAATATTTACAGCAGCTCTTTCTGTAATAGCCAAAAACTACAAACTAAAGAGACACCCATCTACTGGAGAGTGACTAAACATATTATGATATACGAATGTAATGGAATATTATTGTGCTCCCTCTAATTGGACAGAGATTCAGAAGAAATTGGGAAGCTCTCTATTGGGAAGACTCACTACAGAGTGGAAGTGAGGATAACTAGAGAATAATTTAACAATGACATTATGAAGAAAAACAAATCTGAAAGACTTCAGAACTAATCAATGTAATAGCAAACCAGGAGTTCATTGTCTAGCTAGCTGGCTTTGAACCAGAAAGACATGAATTCAAACCTTGACTCAAATACTTATTCTCTCAGCCTCAGTTTCCTCACATGTAAAATGGTGATAATAATATCTTCTAATTGTAGGGTGGTTTTGAATACCTTAAAATGCTAAATAAGTGCTTAACTGCTATTACCTTCATTATTATTTTAAACCCTGACTCTACCCTTCATTTCTCACCTGACTACTCTCTTGGACTCCATCACTATCTCCAAAACCTTGATCTTTCTGCAAGATCAAATCAACTTTGAAATTCACATTTCCTCAGCCCCTCCTGCCTCAGGGGCTCTTCCATCTCTCTGAGCAGAAAGGTTGAAAAGTAGTTATCTAGAGTTCCTTCTATATCCAATTAAAGGAGGGGGAAATTGAGGGCAGAGCCAAGAGGGTGTAATAAAAGTAGTGACTTGCTTGAGCTCTCCCCCAAACCCCTCTAAATACATGTAAAAATGGCTCTAAACAAATTCTAGAGCAGCAGAACCCACAGAGACACAGAATGAAAGAAATTTCCTGCCCAAGACAATCTGGATGGTTGATTGGAAAGGTCTGTTATGCCAGGCTGAGAGAGAAGCACAGTTCAGCATGGGCCATACAGGCAAAGACCAGGCCTCAGCGATCCTGTAACAGGCCTCAGGGGACTAAATCAAGGGGAGTTGTGGTGGTTTCCAGACTTCTCAACACACAAATGCCAAAAACAACTTAAAATGTCAGTAGAAAAGGTCTTTCAGACCTTGGTGAGAGAGTAGCTTGGTTGGGCTCCAGCCCTGGCACAGCCATGGGGTGGCGGATATTTCCTGAGCTCATGGCCCACAGACAGAGCGGGGATTGAGTGGCTGATCAGACAGGAATTTCAGGGATCTCTTTGCTAGCACTGAGGCAGAATTTTCTTGCTTACCCTGTGCTTAGATCTGAGTTCCAGTCCTGAGTGGTGGTCCTGGGATGAGGAGGAGCGCTGGCATGGTACAGCTTGTAGCGGCAGTGCAGAGGGAATCTTCCTCACAGTTCTAAGAGAGAAAAGAGTACTTGTGCTCACTTATAGATCAGAGCACAGGCCAGGAAAGGAGCAAATACCTTTGATCATACCACCTTGGAAGAACTGAAAATTTATAGGTCCCTAGAAATATCTTTGAAAACATCTACACAAAATCCCTGAACTTGGGACAGTACATTCTCCACACTGGAAGCAGACCCCTACCTTACCAAAGAGTTTAATAGTCAAATAATTGGCTGGGAACAAAACAGCACAAAAAAAAAAATCAGACCACAGAATATTACTTTGGGGACAAAGAAGATCAAAACATACAACCAGAAGAAGACAACAAAGTCAAAGCACCTACATCCAAAGCCTCCAGGAAAAATATGAATTTGTCTCAGGCCATAGAAGAGCTCAAAAAGGATTTTGAGAAGGAAGTAAGAGAAGTAGAGGAAAAACTGGGAAGAGAAATGATGCAAGAAAACAGTGAAAAATAAATCAACAGCTTGCTAAAGGACACCCAGAAAAATACTAAAGAAAATAACACCTTAAAAAATAGACTAACCCAAATGGCAAAAGAGGTCCAAAATGCCAATGAGGAGAAGAATGCCTTCAAAAGCAGAATTGGCCAAATGGAAAAGGAAGTCCAAAAGCTCACTGAAGAAAATTAGTCCTTAAAAATTAGAATGGAACAAATGGAAGCTAATGACTTTATGAAAAATCAAGACATTATAAAATAAAACCAAAAGAATGAAAAAATAGAAGACAATGTGAAATATCTCACTGGAAAAACAACTGACCTGGAAAATAGATCCAGGAGAAATAACTTAAAAATTATTTGACTACCTGAAAGCCATGATCAAAAAAAAAAAAGCCTAGACATCATCTTTCAAGAAATTATCAAGGAAAACTGCCCTGATATTCTCAAACCAGAGGGTAAAATAGAAATGGAAAGAATCCACTGATCACCTCCTGAAAGAGATCCCCAAAGGAAAACTCCTAGGAATGTTGTAGCCAAATTCCAGTGTTACTAAGTCAAGGAGAAAATATTGCAAGCAGCCAAAAAGAAAAAATTCAAGTATTGTGGAAACACAATCAGAATAACACAAGATTTAACAGCTTCTACATTAAGAGATCAGAGGGCTTGGAATATGATATTCTGGAGGTCAAAGGAACTAGGATTAAAACCAAGAATCACCTACCCAGCAAAACTGAGTATAATCCTTCAAGGGAAAAAATGGATATTCAGTGAAATACAGGACTTTCAAGCATTCTTGATAAAAAGACCAGAGCTGAATAGGAAATTTGACTTTCAGATACAAGACTCAAGAGAAGCATGAAAAGGAAAACAGGAAAGAGAAATCATAAGGGACTTATTAAAGTTGAACTGTTTACATTCCTAGGGGGAAAGATGATATTTCTAACTCATGAGACCTTTCTCAGTAATAGAGTAGTATATATAAACAGATGGCACAGGGTGAGTTGAAGATGAAGGGGTGATATCTGGAGAATAAAATTAAGGGGTGACAGAAGATTGTATAGGGAGAAGGAGAAAGGGAGAGGTAGAATGGGGTAAATCACCTCACATAAAAGAGTGAAGAACAAAGCTTTTACCATGAAGGACAAGAGGGGGCAGGTAAGAGGGAATTAATGAATCTTACTGTCATTGGATTTGGCTTAAGGAGGGAACAACATATACATTCAATTGCATATGGAAATCTATCTTACCCTACAGGAAAATAGGCGGGAAGGGGATAAGAGAGGGGGGATGATAGAAGGGAGGGCAGATTGGAGGAGGGGCTATCAGAAGCAAACACTTTTGAAGAGGGACAAGGTCAAAGGAGAGAACAGAATAAATGGGAGGTGGGATAGGATGAAAAGAAATATAGTTAGTTTTTTACAACATTGCTATAATGGAAGTGTTTTGCTTGACTGCACATGTATAGCCTGTAGCAAATTGCTTGCCTTTTCAATGAGGGTGGTTGGGCAGGGAAGAGGGGAGAGAGTTTGGAACCCAAAGTTTTAAAAACAAATATTAAAAATTGTTTTCACATGCAACTGGGAAATAAGATATATAGACAATGGGATACAGGAGTCTATCTTGCCCTACAGGAAAATAGAAAGGGGAGAGAATAAGAGAAAGGGGGTGATAGACAGAAGAGCAGATCAGGGGAAGGGTTACTCAGAATGCACACAGTCTTGGGATGGGGAGGAGAGAGACGGGGAAAATTTGGAACTCAATATCTTGTGGAAGTGAATGTTGAAAACGAAAAATAAATTAATTAATTTTTAAAAATTTTTTAAGAAAAAGGAGGGGACCAAGGTTAGCCAATTCATCCATTTTCCACTTGGCTGCAGGACTTCATTGTATCCCTTTCCCAGTACTTTCCTTCTCCTTTCCTCTGCTCCTCTCCCTCCCTCCCTTTTGGCTTCATATTATGTGTTGTCTTCCCCATTAGATTGTGAGCAGTTAGAGACCAGGGACTATGGTACGCCTTTCTTCCTATCACCAACACTTAGCCCAATGCCTGCCACACAGTAGGCATTTAATAAATACTGACTAATTGATTAAACCATCAAGAAAATGTACCTCCCTCTATTCACTGCATGAATTTATGACTATGGGTATAAAATAATGTATATATGATCAGGCATGACTGAAGTATTGGTCATGTTGCTTTACTGAGTGTTTTTTCTTTTCTTTTTAACCTTTGTTACAAGAAATGGCTCAATGGACAGAGGAGGCTCAGGAAGGGAGATGTTCAGAAACAAATGTGAGATAAAAATACAAGGCTTCAATTAAAAAACAAAGAAAAAAAGTAAATGCAATGAAATCTTTTAACTGGTGTAGATTTATAAGAGAGAAAATGGCTAATGTTATTTTGTCAGGTCTTTTCAGTATGTAATAGTTATACATTTATTCACATAATTTGAATGATTCGATTAAATAATAAGCCATTATTTTTTTAAATAGATCATGCTGACTAAATGTATTTCCTTTTTTGACAAATTTACTCAAATCAAGGAAATGTCATAAATATCATTTATATAGATTTCAGGAAGATGTCTAATAATTTCATACTGTTATTGTTGAAAAGATGGAACATGTACTAAATGATAGATAGACTCATAAGTTAAAGAAGGTGCCAATTTAAACTAGTATAGACTTTCCTCACCAGGCAATTGCCTATACCAGGAAATCATAGGTCCAGTCCCTCTCCCTATCCTGATCTTCATGAATATATAGATATAGACCCAGAAAAGTACCATTTTAAAGACTCTTCCAACAAACATTCTTTCATTTATGTTGGATCATGTAAAATTGAAATCATAGAAATAACTATTTTTCATGATCCTCCCAGCCTTACTTTGAATACATAAATATATAAAGTAAGTATATAAAATTAGGGAGTTGGACTGCTTCTGGCTTCTGTGGGAGAAAGAACAGAAGATAGGACATGTGGCAAATAAGGAGAAGGAAATTATGCAAGGTGACTTAAATGTGTTTGGACTAAGGAATTAGGTTCTCCTAACTGCACAGCTTATAATCCATTCCAGCCTTCTCATCCTGTGCAATTTTTATTTGTGTCATTTCATATATTATCTAAATTTGGCTTTCAGTCCTGTGAGACCCCTAGTTCACAGTAGTGCTAGAGTAGAAGAAAAGGGGGGCAAACTATGCTAAGAATTATAGTTTTAGCCCATCTAAATAGATTGATTTAATTGAGGTATTGGATAGAATGAGAAAAGTTAGGGAAATTCATTGTAATGAAATGACCCTGTCAAATTGTTTGGAATATATAGCTCTTAAAATGTTGTGCCTAGAACAGAACACAATTTGATTTGAGCAAGTAGAGAACTGTGAAATTATTATTTCCTTTGTTCTGAACAGCATGCCTTTTTTGATACAGCCAAGTCCTACTCTGAAGCCTTATCAAGCCATTTGAAGGGATTTGTTCCTGGCAGAAAAAGTTTTCTCTTAATGGGGATTTGTTTTTCTAAATGTTTCATCCTTTTCAAAGTAATACAATGCCACATGAATTCATTTTCATATCTGAAGGGAACTACCTTCAGATAGCACCTTCAGAGAGAACAGAGAGTAACAGCCGATCAGCTCGGAACACCTTGGTCTTCAGTCAGTTTGTGATACTATTAAGTACCACACTATATATACTTGGAAGCTAAGATTACTAAAGGTCAGGGTAAAGGAGAAAAAGAAAGACTAAGTAGGTAGGAGAGACAAAATAGCTTTCAAATGATCAAATATATATTATTAACACCATTTTTCAGTCATTAAGAAATATTCTTTTCTCTCTTTGAAGATTTCCTTTTAAAGACTTTATAAATTAAGAAATATGCATGAGTTAAAATCAATTTTTTAAAAATCATAGTTGTCCAGTCTCCCCTCCTTTGTCCATGTTGGCCTAGAATATAGTTTTCTCAAATAGCTATATAAGGGTGATAATAAGAGATGGAAGAATTTTAATTGATCCTATTATTACAGTATTTCTATCCTGTGTTATTTCAATTTATTATCTCTTTCAGAGGAGCCAAACAGATGTGTTTCTTGTAAGAGATAATGAATAAAAATTACCAAGAAATACTTCATAGCTATAAAGTGCAATGTAAACTCTAAAAAGAAGTAATAACAGTAGTAATCAACATCTTTCACTCTTCTCTTTCTCTAAAATGAATAGTTTTGAGAGCCCTGAAGCAACTGTTAACCTACTGTATTAAACAATAATGATCAAACACTGGGAATGCTGGTGCTTTTAGAATTTACTGACATTAAAATGCCATTTAAAAATTAAATTCCCTAAAGTTTTCTCAACAAATTTCTCTCAACACATGCCCTAAAAATCCAAAAGAAAAACATTGCCTGTGTTGCTAGTGATTTATTACGCTACAGAAATCTCATTTCAGAACCTAAATATGAGAAGAAAAGTAATAATCTATGAAAGCCCCTTGATGATTCACTATTCCTCCTAGTAACATTACCTGTTGGAAGCTGGCCTAGATAGAGCTCAAATTTGAAAACTATTCACTGATTGGCCTTACCAATTAGTAAGCTATTTAATGAATTCTGTTATCATAACTTGACAGATAAGCCACATGAGGAATAAACAAGTATTATTAAGTCAGTCTTGGCAAGTGGTTTTGTTGTCTCTAGCCATATTTATATATATAAAACAAATTTCCTGGTAAAATCTTTAAGAATCAGCCATACAGTAATAGATGAAAAGCTAGCTTCAGAGGAAAGAAAACTTGAATTCAAGTCCAGCCTTTAACATATGCTAGTTATGTGATCCTAGGCAAGTCATTTAAC
Source organism: Phascolarctos cinereus (assembly GCF_003287225.1). NCBI lineage: Eukaryota > Metazoa > Chordata > Mammalia > Diprotodontia > Phascolarctidae > Phascolarctos > Phascolarctos cinereus. Next base: position 195,844,697 of record NW_027555847.1, on the reverse strand, counting down.
CACTCAGTGTGCCAGGCAATTCTCTAAAGCTCTACTTACTTCAAAATCCTATGACAACAGGCTGAACAGGTAAAGCAGTATGTGTGGATGCAATGGGAACCATAATCACAACTCGGCACATAGACAGCCCAGGTCAGAAGGTTGTCTTCTCAATGGACTGAAGTAGCAGTGGGATTGGGCAGCCCCTGGGTTGTCTGAGCAGCCTTTTTTAAGGATCATACTGCTCAATTCCTGGTATGAGGAAGGGGCTAGAAAAGGTGCCCTAAAAATTGTCTGCTTCACTCAACACTGACCTGCTTACTGCTACAGTCAAAACATAAAAAATTTAAAAATATATAAAAACTTTCGGGAAGATAATTCCATTGACCATTGGTTCATGGAATGTGTGCATGCTTATGGACAACACTAAATCCAGTAGACCTGAAAGATGAATAGCTCTTGTTGTGAGAGAACTAAATAACTAAATAGCAGCCCTGAGTGAAACAAGGCTGACAAATGAAGGCCAGGTTACTGAAGTCAGGGCTGGATATATGTTCTTCTGGAGGAGAGTAGCCACAGTGAAGGGGAGTATTATGAAGCTGGCTTAGGTTTCAGTCAAAACTAATCTGGTCAACTAGCTTGTGTGCCTCCCAAAAGGAGTGAATAATAGGCTTATGACAATGTGATTGCCAGTTGCAGGAAAACATCATGCCACCATCATCAATGCATATACACTAGTATAGGTAATTCCTAGTGAGGAATCTCACTCTACCAATGCAGATCACCAAACTCATTTCAAACTCAGTATCTTAGACAGTTACCTTAGGTATTTATATGTTAAGTGACTTGCCCAGCATTACACAGCCAAAATGTGTCAGAGGTTGGCTTTGAACCCTGCTCTTCTTGCTTCTAAGATCCACTAAGCCACACTGCCCCAGGGCATGTCCACGTGGAACAGTATGGTACTCCACTAAGGGTGAAAGCAAAAGCTTGGCATTCATCTGGGGCCAATTTTTTCACCCTAGGAGGCACTTGGGATAGAGACTGAGGCTTGTGAATCATGAATTGCCAGCATGGGAAGAGGCTGAACCAGTTTTGAGATACAACCCCCAGGGACACTGACATCAAAAGGAAAGGATTCAGAGAGAGATCAATAGGAGAAAATAAAGAAAAATAGACTGATCTCAGAAAGAAGAAAATACAATTAAAGACCTTAAGCATTAACTAACAGGGAAGATATTAATAACAGAAGGGAAAATGGCCTCCAGATCAGGTAAAAGAGTTCAGGCACCTATGAATAAATACTGCAAGATAAAGGAAAATGAATCAACACTTGATGAGCCAGAGAACCCAGTGAATTCAGACAAGAGCATGAAACATCAGGACATTCTTGAATAAGAATTATAAAAGCAGAATTTATGACTTGCACAGCAAAATAATTGGGGAAAAAAAACTAACTTGAATCCATGGTGGTAAGTCTTACCAAAGAAAGAAAAGAGAATGTAACTGATTGGAAGAAGAAAATCAAAAAGTAACAACATTAAAAGAAAGCACGATATCCATATAAGTAAAACATATTGATCCTAAAAAGAGAATGAGTAGAAACAACTAAAGGATTTTTAGGGCTCCCAAAAAGAACATAACGTCAAAAAATCTAAGCCACATAATGCAAGAAATAATACAAGAGCAATGACTAACTTTGATAGACTTACTTCTTCTTAGCAATGCAGCAATCTGAGACTCATGATGGAAAATGCTATCCATACGAAGAAAAAAGAACTATAGAGTCTGAATGCAGATTGAAGCATACTATTTGCTCTCTTTTTTTGTTCTTGTTTCTTCTTTCCCATGGTTCCTCCCACTGGTTCTAATTCTTCTTTTTAATATGAATAATGTGTAAATATGAATGTATATGAAGAACCTACATTAGACTGCATGCCATATGGGGTGGAAGTGAGAAAATTGGGAACTCAAAATCTTATGGAAGTGAATGTTGAAAACTAAAAATAAATAAATATTGTAGAAGTATTAACAAATAATAAAAAAAAGAAATAAAACAAGAAAACTGCCCAGAACTTCTGAACAGAAAAAACAAAATGCCAATCAAAAGAGTGCAAAAACTGTTTTCAGAAAACACCCTCTGCTGCAAACTCTAAGACAGCTAGTAAATAAACTTAATAATTCCACTGACAACAAATTCTTCAAGTGACCAGGAGAAAAACCTTTAAATATAGCAGAAAGGAAATTCAAATAACACAGGATTATTCTGCACCCAACAATAATTATAGGAAAGAATGGAATAATGTCTTCTGAAGTACAAAGGAGTTCAAGATACAGCCTAAGATGACCTACTCTACAAATCTGAGCCTAACCACTAATGAAAAAGATGGACATTCAATAAAAAGGGGCATTTGAAACATTCCTGGAGGAAAAAACAGACATAAAGAAATTATTTGCTTCTCTCCATTTCTTCTTAACTCTCTGCTCTCTCTTTTCCAGTCTCATTCACTTAAAACTGCTATCTCCTAAGTTACCAATGATCCTTTAATTAACAAATCTAATGGCTTTTTTGTCTTCTTTCTTGACCTCTTTGCAACTTTTGACACTATCAATCACCCTCCTTTTCTTGATATTCTCTACTCTCTAAGTTTCTGTGACAGTACTCTGTCCACATATGGTAATGGTGGGTATCCCCAGGTCTCTGTTCTGGGCCTTTTTCCTCTCCTCCTTCTATAGTACTTCACAGGGTGATCTGATTAATTCTCATATGTCCAATTATTATCTCCAAACTCATGCTTCTCAATTTACTTATTCTCACCAATCTCTCTAACTTCCATACTTGCATCTTCAACTACCTACCAGACATCCCATAGATATCTTAAACTCAACATGTCCAAAAATGAACTCATTATCTTTCCTCTCAAATTCTCCTCTCTTTCTAACTTACCTATTATCTCCAGTATCTCCCTCGTACATCAGGCGCACAGTCTAGATATCATCCTCAACTCCACCCTCTCACTTCCCAAAATAGCTGCCAATTCCTATTGATTTTTCCTTCATAATATCTCATATATATCCCCTTTTCTACTCTAACACAACCACCACCTTGATGTAGAATATTACAATTGCCTTTTTTTTTGTTCTCCCTACCTCTCTCTCCCCATTCAGGTCCAACCTATATTAAGCTTCCAAATTAATCTTCCTAAAGTGTGGGTCTAAACATGTTGACCCCTTTTCAATAAATTCCAATGGTTCCTATCACCTCCTGGATCAAATATAAAATTCTGTTTGACATTCAAAAGCCTTTCACAACCTGGCTCCCTCCTATCTTTCCAGATTTCTTATACCTTACACCTATGTATTTCTTATTCCAATAACACTGGCCTTCTTGCTATTCCTCACTCAAGACACTCCATCTCCAGACATGCCTGGAATTCTCTCCTTCCTCATCTCTACCTCCAGGTTTTCCTGGCTTCCTTCAGGTCCCAGCTAAAATCTCACCTTCTACAAGAAGCTTGTCCTGATTCCGTTTAATGTAGTAAGTTCTCTCTGCTGTTTAACTCCCATTTATACTTTACATTATCCTTTATATTTTTTGTATGTACAAAGTCATTTTCATGTTGTCTCTTTTCACCCCCAATAGATTGTGAGATCCTTAAAAAATCCAAAAGAAATATAAGGAAAACATTAAAGACTAATTATAAGCCACTTACTAAGGTCAAACTGTTTATTATGTATAATATATATATATATATATGAAAATATTATCAATATTTCTAAAACTGTCATTATTACTAAGGTAGTTTGAAAGAAAGGTTGGGGCTAACTTGTGTGTGATGGAGTGATTCTAAAAAACAAAATTGGGTAGGAAAAGGTAAAAGGGAGCAATTATATTTTAAAAATGGAGTGTGAAAGGAAGAACTAATTCAGAGGAAACAGGTACGGTTAGAGGTCTGGTAATGCTGCAAACTTATTCTCATCAGGGTTAAAGAGAAAACAACATGTACATCTGGAAAGGTGTAGAAATCTTTTGAATATGTAGAGAGGTGAGAAAACTGGGAGACAGCCTAGGGACTTTTAGAGGAGTGGACTGGGATTTGGGAGGGTGGGGAAGAAAATAGGAGTAGGCTTTTGGAAGGGTGTGTGGACTGAGATTGGAATGATGGAGGAGGGGATTCTTGGAGGGATAAGTGAAGTAGGGGTAGGAGAGTAGTGGGAGAAGATAAGGTAATAGGGATAGGCAAAAAGAGAGGCTAAGAAAGAAAATTTTGAGTAAAAATAAGATGGAGGGAAATTCACAAATAGTAATTATAACTTTGAAAGTGAATGGGATGTTTATAGCAACTCTCTTTGTGGTGACAAAGAACCAGAAATTTCAGGGATCTCCATTAATTGGGGAATGGCTGAATATGGCTGTGATGAAATACTACTGTGCTAAATGAAATGATGAGCTCAATGATCTTAGAAAGGTATGGAAAGACTTGCATGAAATGATGAAGAACGAAGTGAGAAGAACCAAGAGAACACTGTATGCAGTAACAATAATATTGCTTTAAGAACAGCTTGGAGTGACTAAGTCATTTTGACTGTTATAAAAATGCAAATTAAAAAGAAAGGACATATGAAGAAAGACACTATCTGCATCCAGAGAAAGAATTGATAAATAGAAGTATGTATAGAATAATTGTACATATATACACCTATTCATGTCTAATGGTAGCCATTGCTAAGGTAGAAGAAAAGAAAGGGAAAAAAAGAAGACATTTACATGATAACTTTGTTGTATATTTGAAGAGAATAGCAAGTTGTACATAGTAGATTTGCAGTTTCATGTGCAATTATCTTTTTAATTGTGCTTTGTTATGGAAATGTTTGTTTCATTCTGAAATGGAGCATTTTTTTTAAAGCAGGAACTATCTTTTGCCTTTCTTTATATCTTTGGTGCTTAGAACAGTACCTGGTACACAGTAAGTACTTAACAAATGTTTATTGACTATTATTTCCTTCTTAACCCCCTACATGTCAACAGAGTCCTTTGCATGCAAAGGCTGTTCAAAAAGTGTTGTTCACTACCTCTGATCACTGAATACTATTTATTCATTCAACAATAACTTTTAAAAAAATATTATCTGAGAACAGGCTATGGATTTCTGGACCATAGCTTAAAATATAGGAATGATGGACTTCTGGAGAAGGGTGGAACATACCTAACAAAAGATATTTGCTTATAGTCTAAAGAATTCAATCAAAATAGAATGAGGAGGGGAAAAAAATCCCTAATGAACCTCGAAGCCATAGTAAGTAATTTATATGGAGGAAGAATAGCAGAGGTTCCCGTAACTCATGGGGGATACAATTCATGAAAATAGCCAACAATAAGGCAATGGTCCTATATATTTGCACAAATTCAACTTAATTCAATAAATATCCAGCATACCAGCATTACCAAGACAAAAATAAAATGTCTTGCAGAACTTATATCCCACCAATAAGATATAATATCTAGGTAAATAAATGGTAAGTAATTTCAAGAAGTAGAATACTAACAAGGGGGGAGGAGGGAATTAGGAAAGGCCTCATGTAGCAGAGTTCATGTAAACTGTGGTTTGAAGGAAGAGGTAAAAATAAGGACAGAATGCATTCCAGACATGGAGAACCACATATGCAAATGTAAAGAGATGGGAATTTGAATTTTATATACAAGAAAACATTAGCAGGCCAGTATGACTAGAACAGGATGGCTATGTAGCACAGTGGATAGCTGGGCCTGAAGTAAGGAAGATTCATCTTCATGAGTTCAAATCTGGCCTCAAACACTTACTAGCAGTGTGACCCTGGGCCAGTTACTTAACTGTTTCCCTCAGTTCCTCATCTGTAAAATGAGCTGGAGAAGAAAACCATTCCAGTTTCTCTGCCAAGAAAACCTCAAATGGGTTCATGAAGAGTCAGACACAACCTAACAACAACAACAACAAATGACCAGAATAGAATATGAAGGGGAGTAATATTTAAAAAGACCAGAAAGATAAGCAAGAGGCATACTACAGAGGGCTTTAAGTGACAGGATGACGGTTTTATATTTTATCCTAGAGGCAATCAACAGCACAAATGTACAAAACCTGGGTAACAAGCAAGTGAATTAGTGATCCTAATGTTAGGAAACAAAATTGTCCTCACAAATATCACCAAGACTTGGTGGGATGACCCATGACCAGAATATGATTCCAGAAGTGTATATATTATTCAAATGTAACAGGATAAGTAAAAGTATATGTCTAGAGGAGAGGAAGAGGGAGAGAGGAGTCAGCAAAGGAGTGTGCAGTAATAAGAAGATATATTGAAGTAAATCCAGATACCAAAGGAGGAAACTGTGATGGATGGCATTTGGGCGAAGATCAACTGAGACAGAAACAAAAGCACTATCATTATAGGACAAGATCTAACAACACAAGATCCAAACAGACAGAGGATATGGATTAGGAGTCTGGGAAACAGATCATGAGCCTGGCAAGGAGGCATGATGTGGAAATGAAAGGGGACTTCAATTATCTGAACATCTGCTGGAGTTGGCTCTTGGCCCAAAACAGAATAGCTAATAATTTCTTGGCTGCCTTAATGGCAATTTCATTCTTCAAATGGATGAGAAAATGACAAGGGAAATTGCTATTCTGGGTCTGATTTTCACCAACAAAGAGGGCCTGGTGGCCGAAGTAGAAATGGTAGCAACAAAAAGAGATAAAGAAAATACACTTCCCTCCCTTCTTCACAGAGGTGGGGAACTACGGTTTGGAAAATTCAGGAGTGCGCTGGAGTCAGCTGGTACTAACTTGAAATCCTATTGTTAAATTTTCAGTGTGAGCCTTTTTTGCCTCGGAAATCAGCAAACACTACAAATCAAGGCTTGGGTTTTTTTGTTTGTCGATTGTCAACTCTAGACTTAAGAACATGAAGGAGAAAAAGTTAGTAATGACAAGTTGTGGTTTATGGTTGTGATGGAATACTACTGTGCTATAAGAAATAATGAGTTCAATGATCTTAGAAAAACATAGACAGACTTGCACGAAATAATGACGAGCAAAACAAGAAGAACCAGGAAAATATTTTATACAGTAACAGCAATATTGTTTTAAGAATAACTTTGGGTGACCAAGTCATTTTGACTATTATAACTACCCAAATTAATTACAAAAGATCTATGAAGTAAAATACTATCCGCATCCAGAGAAAGAGATGTATTTAAAAAAAACCATACATACACACACATACACACACATTTGTGTCTAATAGTAGCCATTTCTAGGGTGGGGTGGAGGGGGAGAGAGGAGAGGAAAGAAAAAAAGGGAAAAAGTTACATGATAACTTTATTATATATTTAAAGAGAATAGCTAGTGTTACACAATAGATTTGAAGTTTCATTTGCAATCATCCTCTTTTCATTCTACTATGTTATGGAAATGCTTGTTTTATTTCATAAATTTAAAATAAACAAAATTTTTAAAAATAATGTAGATTAAACTTTTAAGATGTGTCCTGCCTATATCTTTTTTTCAGAGAGCCAGCTATTAAACACTGACCCCTAGACACCACACACAATGTCAGACTTGATTGGTGTATTGGTTAGTTTTTTTTTTTTCTGAACTGCTTTTTTAATTTCTCTTTTTTAAAACCTTCCACAATAGCATAGTTTTTGAGAATCCAGGGTTACATCCATACCACAATAAGTAATTAGAATGGGACTTTGTAGAGCCTTGTTACCTAACATTAATCAGTCAAAAAAAAAAAAAAGGAAATGAGGATAGTCTTTCATGATCTACCTTTTAAGGTCATACTATGCTCCTTTTGGTCACCACTTGCTTTTCTCAATGTTTACTAACTATCCTTTCATTCTAAAAATTTTTTTCCAAAAATTGAAATAATGCTCAGGGCCTTATAGTGTTAAGAATCTATTCTCTTCATCATGAAAACTGACCTTTCTCAGTCCTATACCTTTCTAATTTGCCATGGTCTTTTTTTTTTGGGGGGGGGGAACAATGCTGAGAGGAAAAGGGGTTGGAGATTGGCTCTCTCTATCTCACCCAGACTGAAAGTGCAGTGGCTACTCATAATCCCAGTGATGTTTGGCACAAAAATTCTGACTTGCTTTGTTTCCAACCTGGCTCACTTTGCCCCTTCCCAAGGCAGCTTGGTGGGCAACTAAGTGGCAAAGTAGATAGAGTGCTAGGCCCGAAATCAGGAAGACTGATCTTCCTGAGTTTACATCTGGCCTCAGACACTTGCTAGCTGGTGATCCAAGGCAAGTCATTTAATACTGTTTGCCTCAGTTCCTCATCTGTAAAATAAGCTGGAGAAGGAAATAGCAAACCACTCCTGTACCTCTGACAAGAAAATCCCAAAATGTGGTAATAAAGAGTCGGACATGACTGAAACAACTAAATAACAACAGCAGGCAACCCTGTGGTCTTTCCACTCCTAGGGGCTCACAGTTTGGTAGACTTAGTGTGGATATGCAATCAACTTTAGCCCTCCTCAGACCTTCCAAATTCATTTGCTTTGCCAGACTCAGTTTTCCCAGCAGTAGAGATTATGGGATTATAGGCCTGTACCATCATGTGCAATTCTCCACTGATCTTTCAAGACAGTCTGGCAGAAATTAGGTTTAGATCAGCATTTATACCCATAATAGGTTCCAAATGACCACAAAAAGTCACGCCATAAGAGAAAGAGATGTGGGAGGCAGGGGAGCGGGAGGGGGAAGGGGCAGAGCAAGACAGCAGAGTAAAAGCAGTGACTTGCTTGAGCTCTCCCCCAACTCCTTCAATACCTGTAAACAATGGCTCTAAACAAATTCTAGAGCAGCAGAACCCACAAAAAGACAGAGTGAAACAAATTTCCTGCCCAAGACAACCTGGATGGGTGATTGGAAAGGTCTGTTGTGCCAGCTGGGAGAAGAGCACAGTTCAGCATGGGCTGCACAGACAAAGAACAGATCTCAGCGAACTTGGAGCAGGCCTCAGGGGACTGAATCAAGGGGATCTGTGGCAGTTTCCTGACTTCTCAACCCACAAATGCCAAAGACAACTTAGAAGGTCAGTATGAAAGGTCTGTCGGATCTCAGTGAGAGAGGAGCTTGGTCAGGCCCCGGCCCGGCCCTGGCAAAGCCCTGGGGTGGCAGCTGCTTCCTGAGTTCTGGGCCCACAGATGGTGAGGTGATCGAGTGGCTGATCAGAAGGGGATGGCAGGGATCTTGCTGGTGCTGAGGCAGGATTCTCTTGCTTGGCCTATGCTTGGATCTGGGTCACAGTTGTATGTGGCAGTCCTGGGATGAGGAGGAGCACTGGCATGGTAGAGCTTGTATTAGTGGTGGAGAGGGAATCCTCCTCACAGGTCCAAGACAGAAAAGAGTGCTTGTGATCAGTCATAGACTACAACCCAGGCCAGGAAAGGAGTACAACACCTCACCCTTGATCATACCACCCTGGAAGAACTGAAAATTTACAGATCCCTAGAAGTATCTCCAAAAACAGCTGCACAAAGCCCCTGAAGCTTGGGACAGTACATTCTCCACACTGGAAGCAGACCCCTACCTTAATAAAGAGTTTAAAACTCAAGTAATTAGGGGCAGCTAGGTGATGCAGTGGATAAAGCATTGGCCCAGGAGGCAGGAGGACCTAAGTTCAAATCCAGCCTCAGACACATAACACTTACTAGCTGTGTGACTCTGGGCAAGTCATTTAACCCCAACTGCCTTCACAAAAAAAAAAAGCCAAAAACAAAACAAACAAACAAACAAAACCCAACACCTCAAGTAATTGGCTGGGAACATAAGCAAACAGTAGAAAATAAAAAACTCAGACTATAGAGTCTTACTTTGGTGACAAAGAAGATCAAAACATATAACCAGAAGAAGACAACAAAGTCAAAGCTCCTATATCCAAAGCCTCTAAGAAAAATATGTATTGGTCTCAGGCCATGGAAGAGCTCAAAAAGGATTTTGAGAAGCAAGTAAGAAGTACAGGAAAAACTGGGAAGAGAAATGAGTGATGTAAGAAAATCATGAAAAACAAGTCAACAGCTTGCTAAAGGAGACCCACAAAAATACTGAAGAAAATAACACCTTAAAAAATAGCTTAACCCAAATGGCAAAAGAGGTCCAAAATGCCAATGAGAAGAAGAATGCCTTCAAAAGCAGAACTTGCCAAATGGAAAATGAAGCCCAAAAGCTCACTGAAGAAAATAAGTCCTTAAAAATTAGAATAGAATAAATGGAAGCTAATGACTTTATGAGAAATCAAGACATTTATAAAACAAAACCAAAGGAATGGAAAAAATAGAAGACAATGTGAAATATCTCATTGGAAAAACAAGTGACCTGGAAAATAGATCCAGGAGAGATAACTTTAAAATTATTGGACTACCTGAAAGCCATGATCAAAAAAAGAGCCTAGACATCATTTTTCAAGAAATTATCAAGGAAAACTGCCCTGATATTCTAGAACTAGAGGTAAAATAGAAATAGAAAGAATCCACTGATCACCTTCTGAAAGAGATCCCCAAAGGAAAACTCCTAGGAATATTATAGCCAAATTCCAGAGTTTCCAGGTCAAGGAGAAAATATTGCAAGCAGCCAGAAAGAAACAATTCAAGTATTGTGGAAACATAATCAGGATAACACAAGATTTAGCAGCTAATACATTAAGGGAGCAGAGGACTTGGAATATGATATTCTGGAATTAGGATTAAAACGAAGAATCACCTAACCAGCAAAACTGAGTGAAAATCCTTCAGGAGAAAAAACAGACATTCAGTGAAATACAGGACTTTCAAGCATTCTTGATGAAAAAACCAGAGCTGAATAGGAAATTTGACTTTCAAATACAAGACTCAAGAGAAGCATGAAAAAGTAAACAGGAAAGAAAAATCATAAGGGACTTATTAAAGTTGAACTGTTTACATTCCTACATGGAAAGATGATATTTCTAACTCATGAGACCTTTCTCAGTATTAAGGTAGTTGGAGGGAATATACATTCATACATACATACACACATATATACATATATATGTGTATATATATATATATGTATATATGTATATATGTATGTATATATACACACACACAGAGATATATATATCTATATATAGACAGAGGGCACAGGGTGAGTTGAATATGAAGGGCTGATATCTAAAAAATATAATTAAAGCGTGAGAGAAGATTGTACTAATAGGTTGGAATAGCCCTTTTTGACTGGCTGTGTACTTGAAACTGTCTTTTAAAACTGCCAGACTGAGACAATCTTTCTCTTTCCTGTGCAGCATTTTTCCTGATGGACCCAGAGGATAAAGATCTCATAATGAGACAGGGCAGAAAATAAGCACTGGAGGACTCCAGGCGGTATGAGGAAGACAGATGGTAAGTCCTGGTGTTCTTCCACTTCCCTAGAAGAAATAGAGTTGACTTTCATCTCATGCAAACAGTATGAAGTGTCAAGTAGCCTGAATGGGCTTTCGGCAAATGCAAGGCAAGGGGAAGATACCACTGGTGATGGCACAGGTTCCCAAATGTTTTGTCCAGCAGACCACAACCAGTTTCTAACCTGTGGGTGGCCAGAGCCAAACAAAGCATGCTAGAGACAGGAGAGTCAGAAATCAAACAAAAGTTTAATTTCAGACTGAGGAAAGTAGGATTGTAAATCGAAGTCTTCCTGAGTAAGGCGTGCGGAATGTAGTGGGAGTAGGATTTTAATCCTTGAAAACCACAGAAAGGAAGCACCCAGCACAGTCATTCTTTAGGTCTTGAGTAAACAGTTTCCATCATTGGCATTTCTTGGGACAATAGAAGCATTCTTGGGTCCATAAGTTACTAGAATTGTTGAACCTTGTGACTGTCTCAAGTCGCAACGGTCATTGAGCCTTGTGATTGTTCAGTGGGGTATAGAACCAGAATTAGCATGTAACAACAGGACTGCAGCCCCTGGTTTGGTTCACTTAGCAGTTACAAGCACAGGAATTGTTCAGAATGTTAGGAGATGTGATTGATTGCTTTCTGCTGCAGCATGTCAGCTGCTTCTGGCTCTCACGCCCCTGGGAAATAGGGAGGCTCCACAAATCTAATATTTATCAATTAATATGAAAATCATAAATCCCTCACGGAACATCTGGTGCTGGTCAAAGTAATACTTTTTTTACAAAAGGTGAGATCACCCAGAGGGTGAGTGCAAAGGATTGTTGTTATGCCAAACTCAGGGCACAGCCTGCTTGCTGGGCTTTAGCTCTGGAAAAATAGGGTGTCTTCTAATATCTTGACAATTCTCAGCCACCTCTCCTAAATTAGGGGAATATGCCAGATGGGGGAAAGGGAAGAAGACAAGAAGAAAAGGGCAATCCTAGTGGTAGTGAGAAGTATGGGGGGAAAGCAGGAATCACAAACATTTCATTGTATCTTAATATACTAACAATGCAGAAATCCCCCAACCACATGGTAGCCTAATATCAGAAAGTCCTCAAACCTCACATAAACACATGGTAAAGTAGATAGTCTCATCCACTGTTGTAATAATTACTTGCTATGTTTGGACAAGAGACCCTGCAGTTTTGTCTAAAATGTCTGCTTTCACAGTTGTATTTGTTCTCTCTCCTTTGTCTCCAGCCCTTGAACATGGAATATTTTCTTACTTTGATGATGTTTCCTGCCACTTGCCTTCCAAATACTCTGCTTTTTTCTCTTGGCTGATATCCCTCTTTTTCTACCTCTCCTTCTTCTGTGAAATGCTTTGCTTTTCTATCTAAATTATCACAAAATGCCATTGATGGGCTGTGTATTCTCAGCAAATCTGAAAGATAATGGAAACTAAATTTGTAATCTAGGAATCTGAATTTGCTTTCATAAAGAGGAGATTCATTAACACAGTTTAAACAATCTCTTTACTTTAGTCTGGCCTCCTATATTTTACCCACAGTCCAAAGATCCTCACTCACAGGTATGCCTCTCCCAAGAGGTAAAGAGAATTCCTCAAAAGTAGAAAGATTTGAATGAACTGAGCAAAGTAAGTAAAACCAGGAGAATAAGTTACATAATGAACAAAAGAATGTAAAGAAAAATAACACTGAAAGACTACAGAGAACTGAACAATAGTGACCCATTGTGATTTCAGAGAAATGAATAGTAAAGTACGTCTCTCATCTCTCGTCACAGTGGTATTACATGTTGGTAGTTCAAAGTTAGGTAAACACTGTCAAACAGCAATTTTGTTGACTTATTTTGCTTCTTTATTGTATTTGTTTGTTATGTGGGAGGGGGAGGGATGTTATGGGATGAGGTGTTACTAAGAGGTGGTAATGATGCTTTAAAAATAGTAATATAACTTTTTAAAATAAAAAAGTAAAAATGTAGTATAAATGTAAAAATAGTAACTCATGCTTGTATTACTGAGTATCAATTATAGTATTCCTTTAAAATAATAGCTTATCAGATAATCTTATCTACATAAAAACAACACATAATTATCTTTCATAATCAAATATTAAGTTGATAATTGATACCATTAGCACCACTAGAAATCCTATGGATTCTCAAGAGAGAATGGAACTGTAACAGGATCAATGGTTCAAGAGACAAATCAGAACCTTAAGAGAATATTTTAGATGAAAACAAATGGCAGCAAATATATGACCATGGCCTGCCCAGCAGAAATAATTAACAAAATTAAAAAAATTTGAATCCACAGTGGTGAGTCTCTCCAAAGAAGTGAAAGAGAAAATAACAGATTGGGAATACAAATACACTAAAATGAATGGCAATCTGGAAGGGGAAATGTAAAAGGCAGTAATATTAAAAGAACATATGATCTCTACAAGCAAAACACATTGATCTCAAAGACAGGACACTTAGAGATAACTTAAGGATCATTGGCCTCTCAGAAGAACATGACAAGTCAAAAAACCTTAAACCTATAATGCAAGAAATAATACAAGAAAACTGCCCACAACTTCTGAATACAAAAACAAAGCACCAATGGAAAGAAAACAGGGATCCCCTATAATTATAATTTTATACTTCCTCACAATGCTGAGGTAGAGAGTAGAAGTATTTTTACTCCCATTTTTACATGTGTCAACTGAAGCTCAGAGAGGTTCAGTGACTTGTCTGTTATCATATCATTAAGCAGCAATGACAGAATTCAAACCCACATGTTTGGGTTCCTAGTTGAGTACTCTACTTCACCTCTGTCTTCCATAACACCAAGTGTTCCATATCAACAATATGTATAATATGGGTATAGGGTGTGTTCAAGGAAGACCAGCACCTCTGGTGTGATCAGAGCTGTTTTCCAACCTTTGGTATCCACCTTATTACCCAACTCTCACCTGTGGCTCCCTGAAGCTGTGGTTTGCACAGCAGCCACACCCCCGTGAACTGTTTCAGCAGACAGGCTAAACCAGACTGAGGGTAACCAAGGGGCTTCAAACCCCTTGCTGAGTTAGGAGAGTGTCTACTCCAAGCATGTGAAGACTTCTCCATATGGAATGGGCAGATGAGAAAAATTTGTTCCTATTAAAGTAGCTGAAGCAGGTACTGTGGAGTGCTCAGAGCTTGGTCAGACATCAAAGATATCAAGGTCAGCCACTGCATCCTAAGTCATCACCAGTAGTGTTGACTTTATCTTGCCACTAGACTTCAATGACTCTGGAAGAGAGTGATGCTGACCACTCTGCACAACTCTACACTTAAATCCACTTTATGCACTAGTCAAAAGACATCATACCATTTTACCATTTCTACATACTTCAAAAATCTGTGGCAACAGGCAAGTGATGAAGCAGTGGGTGTGGATGAAAGAGGAGCTGTAATCACAACCCTGCACAGAGGCAGCCCGGGTCAGATGGTTGTCTTCTCAATGGACTGAAATAGCAGTGGGATTGGGCAGCCTCTGGGTTGTCTGAACAGCCTTTTTTAAGGACCATACTCCTCAACTTCTAGTGTGAGGAAGGGGCTAGAAAAGGTGTCCTAAAAATTGTCTGCTTCACCGAGCTTACAACCTGCTTACTGCAACAGGTCAGGATCCCATCCTGTGGTAAAAACACAAAAAAATGTACAAAAACTTTTGGGAAGATGATTCCACTGACCACTGGTTCATGGAATGTGTGCATGCTTATCGACAACACTAAATCCAGTAGACCTGAAAGATGAATAGCTCTTGTTGTGAGAGAACTCAGCAGATATTGCAACCAAACAGCAGCCCTGAGTGAAACAAGGCTGACAAATGAAAGCCAGCTTACTGAAGTCAGAGCTGGATACAGAGCTAGAGGGGAATGGCCACAGTGAAGGGGAGTGCTGTGAAGCTGGCTTAGATTTTACAATCAAAACAAATCTAGTCAACAAGCTTGTATGCCTACCTAAAGAAGTGAATGATAGGCACATGACAATGTGATTGCCAGTTGCAGGAAACCACCATGCCAGCATTATCAGTGTATATGCTCCCACCAGGAAGTACTCTGATAAGGTCAAAGCAAAAATTTATGAAGACCTGGAGACCCTCATCATCATTATGTCAAAAGTGGACAATCTTGTAATTCTAGGTGAGTTTAATGCAAGAATAGGCACAGACTACCAGATATAGTAGTGAGATAATATATGTAAATGGCTTTGCAAACCTTAAAGCTCTATTTAAATGGTAATTCTTATGATATGTGGCCTCAAGGCCACAGGTGACCCTCTAGGTCCTCAAGTGCAGCCCTTTGACTGAGTCCAAGTTTTACAGAACAAATCTTAATTTGTTCCGTGAAGTTTGGATTCAGTCAAAGGGTCACAGGTTCCCCACCCCTTGGTATAGGATATGTGTAGAAAAAGTTGAGTAATCTCCTTTAGCTAAAGGATAGATTACCCATGCTAGAGATACTAGCAAGAAATATAAGTAGAAAATTAGTTTGAAGCCAAACTACAGATATAGATTACAGAAGCCAAATTATCCTTAACATCAAATTAAGGAAATTAGTCTTTTCTCAATGGGGAGTTTTTAATGGTTTTTGAATAGTCAAAGCAAGAAGTAAAGAAGACTGGGGCAGCTAGGTGACGAAGTGGATAGAACACCAGCCCTGGAATCAGGAGAACCTGAGTTCAAAAAGGCCTCAGACATATAACACTCACTTGCTATGTGACTCTGGGCAAGTGACTTAACCCCAATTGCCTCACACACCAAAAAAAAAAAAAAAAAGAAAGAAAGAAGAAAAAGAAGAACTAATGAAGACAGTGAGAACAGTAATCATTGGTCTAAGGTGGGAGGTAGGGGATAGAGAAAGGACATGTGGATTCCAGGCTAATTTCATGTTACTGAGTTATTTTCAGAATGCTTAACCAAAACTGCTTCTTTTCATACTGTTCCTCAAGACTGTGGGTTCTAGGCCTAGGCCATTTATACCTACACTATATTCACTCACAGGTCTCATTCTAAATATTCAGAAATTAAGGTTGTAACTAAAAGTAACTTCAGCAAAAGTCTTTTGTTTCATATTCAAACCCAAAAGTAATGTACCATAACTTGCATATTAATAAGTCCCCAAAGATAGAAGCACCATATAAAATCTCATTACTTAAAGGAAATTAAATGCACCATGGCTTGTGTTGTAATATCCCTCATCCATGTCCAACATCAGATCGTTCACATGCCAGTCACAGTTAAATCTAATTTGCTATAATCAAAGTAAATGGCAGTTAATCAACATGTCCTCAGTTCAGGCTCAGAAGCATCACATACTAGACTTATGAAACAGTTTAGGAAAATTTATTTTGTTGTTGAAAAGGAGGGGAAAATAGGATTCTTGACAGTAATTGACAACTATACACCAATAGTCCAACAGAAAGGGCACTGTGTTCTCCTCTTACTATTATTATAATTATAATTTTGCATTGATAAAATACCTCAATTATTCAGAATATAGTTAAAGGAATTAATTGGTACTCCCGAGCCACAGAAAAAAGAAAATTAGTGCTGTTCTGATTTGCTATGTTGTTGATCAAATAATACTGCTTTGGAAGGCACTCCTATTAAATACAAGGAGAGTATATAGATAGATCATTGGGAGTTTAATAGATGTCTATGATTAAATGTTTATTTTTTTCGCTAAGAAGAGAGTTGCATCTGATTCTTAACTCCCACATCTTAATATGACAAGCAATGCTAATGCTATGAATATTTTTCACCTTCATTATATGTTACCTTTACATTTTGATTTCCTTTAGTCCCATATCTAACGAAAGCTATCCACATTGTCTCTATTTCTAAAAAAAAAATCATTCACTTTAGTTTTAAAAACAAAATAACAACAATAAAAACCCTTTCAAACTGATTTTCACATGTTGTATATATAAAATTACTTTAAATGAATTTTTTGTCTTTGCTTCACTGGCTCCCACATAAGCATATGAGGGGTTTGGTCTCTAAAGCCCCTTCCAACTCTAAAATTTTATTATTTTATGATTAGATTAGATCTGTGATGGTTTCTGTTTTTCTCTGAAACAACATAGCAATGATATGAATGAAAAGGTGACACAAGATTATTCTGATCCTATGCAAAAGTCTTTGGAATTCTCTCCAACCTAGAACTCTTTTCTCCCTAAGTAACTAGTCCTGTGCTTTATTCTTTCTCTCAACTAGCTGACAATTAATCCCTGATAAGGTATTAACAGACCCTTCTTATTTCCCTGACTTCTCATTCACTTCACTGGTGCAGATAGAATACATACAAAAACATATCCAGCTTCTGTGGCATGGTAGTAGGATTAGGCAACTTTTTTAGAAGGTTCTCTCAAACCATATCTCCCCTCAAAAATGAGAACAGCTATCACCTTACCACCCTTATCTATAACCTTTCTTCCTACAGTGCAGCAAATAAACATAGCATGCCGCCACGGAAATGGAATCAACTCCTACATTCATTCATTCATGCATTCATCAACTATTTGAGTGCCTACTAAGTGCAAGATGATTAAAGGATATGGAGAATAAAACAAGGTATTTGTAATCTTGGAGCTTATAATAAAGCATACTTCTACTATATCACACTTCCTTAACGTGCATATTTCACAATTAAATTCTCTATTAATCAGTCAATCAATAAACATCTATCAAGTGCTTACTATGTGCCAGGCACTGTGCTAAGAGACACAAAAAGAGGCAAAATACAGACTTTGCCCTCAAGAAGCTTACAATCTAATGGGGGAGACCACAAACAAATATATACAAACAAGCTATTTATAGGGTACCTTCCATACTACCACATTCCAGAAATCCTCTAACTGGTCTGTCTTTGAAGTTATCACTTACATTCTCATTTTTCGGTTGAGCTTCCTGTTAACAACTGGTTGGTTGAACATGGAGAGGAAACAGAAACCAGAACAGGGACAGGACAGTGGTAATGAAACTCAAGACTGCAAAGGGAAAAGGAATAGGCCCTAGTTAGCCTCTGGGAGTGAAAAACATGATAGAATCTGGCCCTAGAACAAAGATCCAAGAAGTGTAAAAAATTAAATCAAGAGGTCTTGAGGGGAAAAAAAAGTGAAACAGCAAAAAGATTGGAAAAGAAGGTGAAGAAATTGTGGGAAGACAGTGATGTGTTGTACCTACCCCCTGCTTCCCCACAAACACTCCAGTAAAGCTCTAAAAATTGCATCAGAAAGAACAATTATAAAGATAACCAAAGAGAAACAGCTATAATCAACTCTATCCAATGCAGGAGTGTAAAAAAGTAGAATCCTGCAGAAGGTCTGAGCAGAGACGAGGTAAAACAGGACAAAGGAAAAAGTTTGTAAGCATTGTAGACTCAGAGCAGCAGAGAGAGGGCAGACTAGTGTCAAGCTCAGAATACAAAACTAGACCAATCATCAGGTACACTCACCCAAGTCATAGTAGGAAACAGAACTAGAGTAGGACCCAGGCAATGACACTCCCAAGGGCAAACAGGATAGCACATAAGCACCCAGGCAGCCCTTCCCAAGGTGCAGAAGAAAACAGAGGCAGACTACTATACAGGCAGCTTAGCACCTCCTAAAACCAGCAGGGAACAGGGCCAGTTTGGTGCCCAGGCAGTCCAATCCTAGGCATAGGAAGAGGTAGAGCCAGACCAGTGCTTATGCATCACAGCACTCAGGTGATGCAGTACCAAGGCAGCACAGCACCTGGGCAGTACACACCAGAGGAGCCACAGCAGAAGAAAAGGCCAAGGTAGCACCTGGGCATCAAAGCACCTAAGGTCTTGCAGCAATTACTAGCACAATCAACAGCATCTAGTTGGGACCTGTCAGGCTCATAGCAAGGGACAGAGATAATTTTGGATTTGGAAGTATGCAAGGAGAAGGAGAAAATACTGAACTCACTGAAGAAACACTACGGATTGAGATAAACCCAAGAGGCAAATCCAGATGAAAACAGTAACTTCACAGCAAGTTTAGCCTCAGAGAAGAGAACACCTTGGTCACAAAGACTACAAGAGTACTTGAAAGAAATTAAACAAGATATAAAATGTATGTCAAAGGAAATGAAAGCTAGGAAAGAAGGAATGACAAAAAGAAATAACAGTTTAGGACAAATGATGGTAAATCTTACCCAAGAATTGAAATCCCCGAAAATTAGAATGGGCCAAATAGACAGCAGTTATTTCAGGAAACAAACAAAAAAGTAAAATTAAAAGATTTTTTAAAAAAAGAAGAAAATTAAGAAACAGAGTATCCAAAACAACTTACCTGGAAAACAGATCAGAGAGAGATTATCTTAGAATCACTGGGCTACCTAAAAAAAATGTTCAAAAAAAAATCCTGAATATCATATTTCAAGAAATCCTAAATGAAAACTGCCCAGAACTTTCAGAACCAGTGGACAAAATGAAAACAGAAATAATCCCCTAGTGCTCTTCTGAAAGAAAACCCAAAATGAAAAGCCCAAAGTATGTCAATAGACAAAATGCAGTCAAAGAAAAAATATTCCCAGTAGGCAAAAAGAAAGAGCTCAAGACCAAGGGTCAGAGTCAGGATCACATGATATGGAAGGTGCTACTATAATGGAGAGGAAAGTTAAGAGTACAATATTCCAAAAGGCAAAGGATAAATTGGAAAAAAAAAAAGGCTTTCCATCAAGTAGAAATTCTGAAATGTAAAGTAGTAGTCAAGAAATACAAAGAAATGTAGATACATGTAATCAGTTGGAAGGGACTATACTATGATAAATTGCTTAATGGGGAAGAAAAAAACAAGTGCCTTTAGAATTCTTATGTCTTCAAGGGTCTTAAAGAGTTAAATGAGATAGGGTAAGGGCCCTGGGTGGTTTTGTTCTGTTTTGATCTTCTTAAGTAAGGAATAGGAGGGAATAGGAGATATACTGGTGAGAATCTAGTAGAAAGGAAAGGGAACTTAGTATCTCATATAACAAAGGTGCCACAAACATGGAAAAAGGGTTGAGGAGAATAGGTAGCCCATGAACCCTGGAGTATGATGGTAAATGTTTAACAACTGGCTCTCCAGAGGGGGGGGAAATGTATGCAGGACACACTTTTAAGTTTAATCTGCATTATTAGCATTTTCTCTATTACTCTCTTCAGTTTAGACAATAAGAAAAACAATAAATCAAGCCCTCATTTGTAATATTTGCCAATTTCCAAATGTAAATGCTCACAGTGAAAATTTTAAATCAGCTCTGGCTCTAGCACACCCCCACTAAAAACTAAACTTAACTCTACACTTTTTCACTTCGTAGCCTCCCCACCTTTAGAGATTAGCTATGGGACCCACCATTCTCCATTGAAAAAGGATTATGATATTAAGTGAAAGGAAGTACCTTTGTTTCCTATAAGAATAAGGAGATTGATCCAGGGTACTTGGTTACTCAATTATTCTTAATTATTAACACAGATAGTATTTTAACATATCTTTTCCTTGTTCAAGATTCCTATATATGTTACTTCAAATTATCTTGGGACAGAGAATTATGTCAGGGAGCAGGGAGGACTATGCCAATGTGGATAGCTCTTGCTATTTTGGCTTGGATATAGATTTGTGATTTTAAAAAAATTGTTTCGGGAAGATGTGAACCTAAAAATGCAGAGTATGGCATTAGTACTAATATTTTTCTTTTACAATTGTTTTGTACTGTTTGAGCTTTCCACTTATATTACAGTCATTGCACAGTTTGGGAATGCTGGGAACCATGACATGTCAGGGTATATGGCGGCATCCACCTGGAATGAATTCACATACTCAAACTTTCTTCTAGTCAAGTGACAAGGTCTATTGTAATAGAATTGTCAATAGAAGCCTGAGGGTTCCTAATGAACCTGCAACTTAACAGGGGTGAGACTGATGCTTATACACCAAAAGGACAGTAAAAGGATCTGGATGGGATTAAGGAGTGATAAGTAGTCTGGGGTGGGCCAAGTGTGACAGTGAAAGGAATATCAAGTAAGCTAATTAGGTGATCTAGGTGGGCTGGGGTGGACCAAGTGCCTGGCAGGGGTGCCAGTGATCTGGGCTGCTGAAATGTATGGGAAAGTTCGAGGACTGGTTTGCTTTCAAAGACATGGTCTTTTCCTTTTAGGGGTCCACATCCCATCACTCCATCAGTTACTGTGTAATTTTTATTGCTTACTTCACTCTGCTTCACTTCATGCAAATGTCTTCATCTTCTCTCTATAAATCATATTTGTCATTTCCTAGAGCACAGTAATATTCCATTACATTCATGTACCACAATTTGTTTAGCCAATCTTCATTCTATAAACAGACTTTTTTGCCACTTCTTTGCTATAATAAAAAGTGCTGCTATCGATATTGTACTGTTTATGAAAATGTTCTTTTGTTCAATGACTCCATTAGAGTATAGGCTAATAGTGCAACATCTGAGTTAAAGGCTATGGATATTTTAGTTACATAAATGCTCAACATTGGATATTTGGATATTCTGTCAGTTGCCAATTTGCTGGGTGTAAGTTGAAACCTCCAGATTGTTTTGACTTCTATTTCTCATTATTCATGATTTAATTCATTGTTTCATATGATTACTAATAGTTTACAACTTTCCTTTTGAAAACCATACCTTTTTAAGGAGGTGGAGCCAAGATGGCAGAGTAAAGGCAGTGACTTGCTTGAGCTCTCCCCCAAACCTCTCTAAATACCTATAAAAATGGCTCTAAAACAAATTCTAAAGCAGCAAAACCCACAAAAAGACAGAGTGAAACAAATTTACAGCCCAAGACAGCCTGGATGGTTGATCAGAAAGGTATACTGCACCAAGTGGGAAAAGGAGTGCAGTTCGGAGCACTCTGGGTAAGGCAGGCTTCAGCAAACCTGGAGCAGGCCTCAGAGGACTGAATCTTGGGCCGTGGTGGTCAAAGACAACTTAGAAGGTCAGTGGGAAAAGTCTGTGACTGCAGTGAGAGAGAGAGAAATCTCCCATTTCCAGGTATGGTCCTGGGGCAGCAGCTGCTTCCAAAGCTTCTGGCCCACAGACTGAGGGGGAATCCAGTGGCTGATAGAGGGGGATTGCAGGGATCTCTCTGCTGGTGCAGGACTCTCTTGCTTTGCCTGTGCTTAGATCTGGGTCACAGTTCTGGGTGGTAGTCCTGGGATGAGGAGGAGTGCTGGTGTGGTAGAGCTTGTAGTGGTGGTAGAGAGAAAATCCTCCTCACAGTTACAAGGCAGAAAAGAGTACATGTGGTCACTCACAGACCACAGCACAGGCCAGGAAAGTAGTAAACACCTCATCCCTTATTATATTACCGTGGAAGAACTGAAAATCTACAGGTCGCCAGAGGTATCTCTGAAAAAAGCTGCAGAAAACCCTTGGAGCTTGGGACAGTACATTCTCCACACTGGAAGCAGACCCCTACCTTAACAAAGAATTTAAAACTCAAGTAATTGGCTGGTATCATGAATAAACAAAGGTCCAAAAAATCATATCATAGAATTTTTCTTTGGTAACAAACAAGATCAAAACATATGACCAGAAGAAGACAACAAAGTCAAAGCTCCTACATCCAAAGCCTCCAAGAAAAATATGAATCAGTTCCAGGCTATGGAAGAGCTCAAAAAGGAGTTTGAGAAACAAGTAAGAGAAGTAGAGGAAAAACTGGGAAGAGAAATGAGACCGATGCAAGAAAATCATGAAAAAATGCCAACAGCTTGCCAAAGAAGACCCACAAAAATACTGAAGAAAATAACACCTTAAAAAATAGCCTAACCCAAATGGCAAAAGAGCTCCAAAAAGCCAATGAAGAGAAGAATGCCCTAAAAAGTAAAATTGTCCAAATAGAAAAGGAAGTCCAAAAGCTTACTGAAGAAAATACTTCTTTAAGTATTAGAATGGAGCAATTGGAAGTTAGTGACTTTATGAGAAATCAAGACACCATAAAACAAAATCAAAAGCATGAAAAAATAGAAGACAATGTGAAATATCTCATTGGAAAAATAACTGACCTGGAAAATAGATCCAGAAGAGAGAATTTAAAAATTACTGGACTACCTGAAAGCCATGATCAAAAAAAAAGCCTAGGCATCATCTTTCAAGAAATTATCAAGGAAAACTGCCCTGATATTCTAGAACCAGAGGTAAAATAGAAATAGAAAGAATCCACCAATCACCTCCTGAAAGAGATCCCCAAAGAAAAATTCCTAGGAATATTACAGCCAAATTCCAGAGTTCCCAGGTCAAGAAGAAAATATTTCAAGCAGCCAGAAAGAAACAATTCAAGTACTGTGGAAACACAATCAGAATAACAGAAGATTTAGCAGCTTCTACATTAAGGGACCAGAGGGCCTGGAATATAATATTCCGAAGGGCAAAAGAGATAGGATTACAACCAAGAATCAACTACCTAGCAAAACTGAGTATAATCCTTCAGGGGGAAAAAATGGTCATTAAGTGAAATAGGAGACTTTCAAGCATTCTCGATGAAAAGACCAGAGTGAATAGAAAATTTGACTTTCAGATACAAGACTCAAGTGAAACATGAAGAGGTAAACAGGAAAGAGAAATCATAAAAGACTTATTAAGGTTGAACTGTTTACGTTCCTGCACAGAAAGACAATATTTGTAACTCATGAGACCTTTGTCAGTATTAGGGTAGTTGGAGGGAAAAAATTATATCTAGATAGATAGATAGATAGATAGATAGATAGATAGATAGATAGATAGATGGACGGACGGACGGACAGACGGACAGACAGACAGACAGACAGACAGATAGACAGACAGACAGACAGACAGACAGAGAGACAGACAGACAGACAGACAGACAGACAGACAGACAGATAGATAGATAGATAGATAGATAGATAGATAGATAGATAGATAGCACAGGGCGAGTTGAAGTTGAAGGGATGATATCTGGAGAATAAAATTAAGGAGTGAGAGAGGATTATACTGGGAGAAGGAAAAAGGGAGAGGTAAAATGGGGTAAATTATCTCTCATGAAACAGACAAGAAAAGGCTTTTACAGTGGAGGGGAAAAGGGGGAAGGTGAGAGGGAATGAGTGAATCTTATTCTCATAGGATTTTGCTTAAGGAGGGAATAACATACACACTCAATTGGGTATGGAAATCTATCTTACCCTACAGGAAAATAGGAGGTGAAGGGGACAAGAGAGCAGGGGGGATGATAGAGGGGAGGGCAGATTGGGGGAGGGGGTAATCAGAAGAAAACACTTCTGAGGAGGGACAGGGTCAAAAGAGAGAATAGAATAAATGGGGGCCGGGCTAGGATCAAAGGAAATATACATAGTTTTTCACAACATGACTACTATAGAAGTCTTTTGCATGACTATACATATATAACCTGTATGGAGTTGATTGCCTTTTCAATAAGGGTGAGTAGTGAGGAAGGAAGGGAGAAAATTTGGAACCCAAAGTTTTAAAAACACATGTTAAAAAAATTGTTTTCACATGCAACTGGGAAATAAGAAATACAGGAAACCGGGTATAGAAATCTATCCTGCCCTACAGGAAAATAGAAGGGGAAGGGGATAAAAGAAGGAGGGGAGAGACAGAAGGAAGGGCAGATTAGGGGAAGGGGTATACAGAATGCATGCCATCTTGGGGTGGTGGAAGGGATGAGATGGGGAGAAAATTTGGAACTCAAAATCTTGTGGAAGTGAATGTTGAAAACTAAAAATAAATTAAAAAAAAAAGAAAACTGTATCTTTTGCAACACATCTGTTGGAGAATGTTTTGTATTAGATAGATAGATATAGATATATGTATAATATATAACATGCATATCTGTTAGTAATTGATATATCTTAGAAATTCAATATATTCTTTCCCCATTCTGTTTCTAGACGGATTTTCTTCATACAGAAGCTTTTGAATCTCATGTAATCAAGATTATATATCTATTATAATTGCCTATATCCCTTGTTTAAGAATACATCTCCTGAACGGTTAAGTCTTTTCAGTCATGTCTGACTCTTAGTGATCCCACTTGTGGTTTTCTTGGCAAAGATACTGGAGTGATTTGCCATTGCCTTCTCCAGTTCATTTAACCGATGAGGCAAATAGGATTAAGTGACTTGCTTGGGGTTAAACAACTAGTAAGTGTCTGAAGCTGAATTTTAACTTAGATCTTCCTGACGACTACAATCCAAGAACTGTCCACTGTGCCACCTAGCTACCCATACATGTCCTAACACAAACCTACACAACTTGGCAGTGGGTAGGGACCAAAATTAAAATAGGCTACACTTCTTCAGGTTGCAGATAGGTTTTTAGCAGCTCCCTTTCCAAGTAAAGTTATAATTAATGATTAAACTCTTTTTCAAAAACACTTTTTTAAAAATCAGGATGTAATCCAGAAACAGCAATTGACAAACACTTTTTTATGAAGTCACCTTCAGAAAAAGACTTCCCAGGGCAGCTGGGTGATACAGTGGCTAGAGCACCAGCCCTGGATTCAGAAGGACCTGAGTTCAAATCTGGCCTCAGGTACATAACACTTACTAGCTGTGTGATCCTGGGCAAGTCATTTAAACCCATTGCCTAGCCAAAAAAAAAAAAAAAAAGACTTGCCGGCAGCAGCAATTTCTTTAGAAATCTGAAAACTAACCTTAGCCACTTCATTATGCCCTACAATGGGGCACCTTCCCTTCCTCCTCCTCCGTATAGTCTTTCCCCATGAAATTGTAAGTCCCTTGAGGGCAGAGGTTGTCTTTGTTTTTATTTGTATTTGTATCTCCAGTACTTAGTAAAGTGCCTGACACATAGTACACAACAAATGTTTATAGACTATCAGGAGTATATGCCTCATAAATGGAGTACAATAGAGAGTTTTCTGTCTCAATTTTTGAGAATAATTAGTGTAATATTAATAAGAATTGTTCTTTAAAAGTTTTGGTAGAACTTGCCTAAGAATCCATCAAGACAGAGGTTTGGTTTGGTTTTCCTTAAGACTAGATCCACTTCCTTTTCTGAAATTGGATTAAGATCTTTTTTCTTCTGTTAGTTTCAGCATTTTATATTTTTGAAGGTAATTCTCAGTTTTGTTAGAACTGTGCATAGTAGGTTCTCATAATTTCTTCTGGTTGTGATTGCATTTTGTTCATTTGCTATTTTGATTTTCTGCTCTTTTCTTTCTAATCAGGTTGGCTAAAAGTTTGTCAAATATGTTAGTGATTTCAAAGAACCAGCTTTTACCTTTACCATTTCCACATGCTTTTTAGGTTTCAGTTTGCTTTTCATCTAATTTTCAATATCTTCTTTTTATGCTCATTTGGGTTTTTTGACTTTTTAATGTTTTAAAATGCATATTCATTTTCTATCTTATTGATGTATGGTTTTTGGGATATAATTATTCCTCTAAGGACTGTCATAGTTGCATCCTACAATTTTTTATGTCTTATTTCTTCATTGTCATTTTCCTTCACATAATTATTATTTCTATGATTTGTTCCTTGACCCATTCATTATTTAGGATTTTGTTAAGTCTCCATTTGGGTGGGTGTTCTGTTACTGCATCCTATAAAGGACATGTTTACTATTTCTGTCTTTCTACATTGTTTTCAATATCTATCATAATAAATTGTCAATTTTTGTAAAAATTCTATGCGATACTGAATGAATATTTTTAAAGGGCCCATTTAGAAGATGCCAGGAGTCCTTTAGCTTTAGTTTCTCCAGCAATTGATTCAGTTCTAGATTTTCTCTCTTGTTTATCTTTTTTCTTAGATCTGTCTAAACCTGAGAGGATATAAATATCCTTCCCTTATAGTGAGTGTCTCTATGTCTCCTTGTTTTTTTCTTTTTAATGAACTCAGATGCTATGTCATTTGAAACATTTAAGGTAAATACTGATATTGATTTGCTGTCTGTAGCTCCATTAAGTTATTACATACTTTTCTTTTTTATCACTTTATATTGTGAGTTGTTTTTTGCATTGGCTGAGAGCATGATTTCAACTCTTGATTTGGATTCACCTGATACAAAATAATTTTTGTTCCAGCCTCTCATTTCTATTGTGTCTTCAATTTTTAGGTTTGTTTCTTATAAGCAAAAGATTCTGGGGGTTTTTTTAATCCATTTTACTGGATTATCTAATCAATTCACATTTAAAATGACAGGTTAATATTTTTCCCCATTTGTGTCTCTAATATTGTTTCCCCCTCTCAATTTTTTAATTAAAATTTTTTTATCAATTTTTAAAATCCTCTTTTAAATTAGTAAAATGTTCCTTTATTTATTTTTGTTTATTCAACATCAAAGCAAAACTCTTCTCATAGGCTCTCTTTCCCCTTACTTTCAACCTATCCCCTTTCCCTTAGTTTTGGAGTTTTACTTGTTGATTACTTGTATTTAGTTGTCTAATTCTGCCCCCATTTCCCCCCCTTCTTGGTCAAGTATTTAATCAGGTCCCTCCCTTACACTCCCCTTAAATTTCTTTTATTTTGGGGGGGGCTGTATTTTTTTCTGTACTTTTTTCTGAACAGGATTTCATCCTTTTTCTCTTTATTCTTACTGCTTTTTCTTTTTTGATGGTCTTTATACTTATTTATGCCTTCTTTTAGTCTTTTTGCATTCCTCATGTAATTAAAGCTTTTAAAATACCAAATCTGAATTCCTTCATTTAAATTTTTTTTATGTGATTGCCTTATAGATGTTACTATTTGCCCCTTTTTGTTATTCCACACTTAGAAAAATCAACAAGAAAAAGTATTATTGGGCCATGGTAGAGATTTCCCTATCCCTGGTCATGCAGTCCAATTCTATCTCCTGCCTTTTCCATGATAATTTTCCTTTACATTTGCAATATAATTTCTTCTTTGGGTTCATTCTTTGCCATCCTTCTGTATGTTGGTTGCTCCTCAGAACTCTAATTTCCCCTTTTCTGAGGTGGGTTGTTATCCATGAAGCTAGAAAATTCTCTTATAGGTAGCAGTACCTCTAAGGACCAAATTCCTAAAGATTAATACCCAGTCCTCATCTCCTATTACAGAATTCATCTATTCCTACCATATGAGTGTTCTTCAGAGGTACCTCTTTCACCACTGAATCAAGATTTCATTCTTTCCCCTGTTTCAAACCATCCCTTTGCCTCACCCATTGTCTCATAGCTGCTCTTCATGATGAGAAACTTACAGAAGTTATTTTCACTGTTTACCATTTACTTGATTAAGACATATCACATATTCTCCTCTATCTTCTTTTTCCTCTCTCCCATTTTGTGCCCCCTCCCACCCTGTAATTCTGTCCCACAAAATACACTGGCTTCTGTGTCATAATACATTTGCTGGGGATTGAGGGGTTATGAGGTTTAGTCCATGGTGTTTCATGACTCTTTCTCCATAGTAACTTCTCCTAAGTTCTGCTTTCATTTTTATTCCCTTGTGTCCTTTCAGAAAGAAATTTCTTAATGATCTGGTTTTTTTAAGGCCACAGATTTCTCCTTAGTTTTTCTTTTCCTTTTAACATTCTTGAAGGGTAGGGGTAATTTATTTCATTATTTGTTCTTTTCTTGGTAATTACATTTATTTACCTTTTTTGTGTTCTGTTGTTCTAGGTTTTGTGTGGGACAGAGACTCTAAATCAATTAAACTCAGACTTCTCAAGGTGGAAGCAAAGGTTACTTTTTATTACAATCTTGAGAGAAGAGGCGTCTGCTCCTCTGGTACACTTCCAGGAGGAGAGAGTCAAGGCACAGAAAGCAAAATGAGATTATATACCCCAATGCAAACAAACCTCCACCCACCACTATCCCTTATTCCCATTGGCTGGGGAGGCAGGCTTACATTCTGAGGCAGGAAAATTCAAAGACAAAGAACAAGGAAACAGGGTATAGCCAATCCCAACATACATGTCCTTACTTAGTAAACCTAATGCTGACGTAGCAGTGGTGTGGTGATCAGGAGGGGGTTTAGGGCCAAATTCCCATGAGTTAGGTAATTCCTAGGAAACGGAAACTTACTGCAATTTCCCCTCCCTAACCCCCTTCCCCCTTATCCCAGAGACAAGAAAAGGGGGGAAGCTTTTAAAAGGGCAAGCAGTTCAAGTTGGGGGCAAGGCTATTCTTTCTGCTAAGCCTTAAAAAAAAAAAACCAGGGTCTGAGAAGGGAAGGTTCTGAAAGCAACAATCAAGAAATATCAACAAGAACTATTGATCCCCTGAGGAGGCTTCACTTTTGAGAGATCATCTCTCACAGTTTCTATAAGTCTAATAATCTGCTCATCTCTTTTTTTGGGGGGGAAGGGGAGTAAAAATGCTTCAAATGCCTCTTTTTTATGGAATGTCTATTTTCATCGAAGCTTAGGTTAGTTGGGTATGTCGCCTTTTGAGCTCCTTTGCTCTCACAGTTAGATTATTCCACCCCCTTCCGTGGTTTCCAGTGTATAAAGAATAGTCTTGTTCTTAAAATTTATTTTCCTTTATCTTCTTGTTAGCTTGCAAAATCTGTTATTTGTCACTGGAATTCAATTTAACCAGTTTGTAGCATGGAGTAATTTTTCTGAAGGAAATCTGTTGATTCTTTTGATTGCTGCTTTGTTTTCTGTATTCAGAAATTTAGGGCAATTTTCTTGTACTATTTCTTACATTATGGTACTCAAGTTTCTTTACTTTTATTCTTCTGAGGGACCTATGATCATTATTTCTATGCACCTTTTTTTTGAGAGCAATGTGTTTTGCTTGTGTAGAGATTTTTTGTTACTGCCATTTGCTTTTCTTCTTCCACTGTCCTTCCTTCAGTATTTTTATATTTCCAAACAACTGTTCTTTCTTTTGCTTCTTTGGAGAGACTTGCCACTGTGTATTTATGTTTTTTTGATTTGTACAGGCAAAAAAAATCTTCTACTTGTTTTTTTCAAATTATTTTCAAGACTTTGATTTCTTTTGAATCATTTTGGAAAATCCTACTGTGGTTTCATTTCCTCTTGCAAATACACAGGGTATTGTCTCACTGAGAATTAGTTCACTTTCTTTTGTTTTTCAATATTTATTTGGTGACATTTGCAATAATTTAGGTATCTTGGTACCATCTACCTTCCTAATTTATCTACTTTTGTAGGGTTTTTTTTTTTACTTCTGAGAGCTTTGTTTAATTTAGTCTTTTCCCATTCTATTCCTCTATTAATCATTTTCTGATTCCTACCATTTTGATGGTGTCCCCAGGGGCTGTATCACCTATAAAATTATATTAACCTTCTCTTACTTTGGAGAATTCATTTCTCACTGGCCTCAGTTCCTGCCCCCAGAGGCTTCTGGGGACACAGAGCTGGATCTCTCAGGATACAATTCCCTTTCCTTTAGGCTTGGTTCAGTCACACACAGAGGTGCTAATGTCTTGCATCAGTTCCCTTTGTTTTTTTATTTCTCTGGCTGAGAGCTTCGGTCCAGGTAGCAGACACTCCCATTCCTTTATTTCCTCCTCCTCCACAAGGGGATGGGCAGAGTTGAAGGCTTCTGTTTTTTCTTTTTGTTGGGTTTTTTTTTTCCTTGTCATTGAATGGTGGCTAAGGGAGGAGAAGGGTGTGCTGGCAGGGAATGCAGCAGCAACAGGGAAATTTCTGAACAGCTGCTAGAGCATACCCATGTGGGTTGGGTTGTGAGCCCAGACAGAGAATGGTAGCTGGGGAGGGAGGGGGTGTCCTAAGTAAGTAGGTTAAGGGCTGTTGTTCTTTACTGTTAATTCATAAGCTTGCTACTTTATCAAGTTTCTTGTATCTTAACCTATGGAGACAGCTGGAATTGCTTTAACCCTTAGGCATAATTCCTATTTAGGGGAGTTTTTGAGAGTTAGTGAAGACTGAAGATACTTATATGTCCACTATTTCGTTGGTCCAAACCCGAGACCTGTAGTAGATCCCAATGTCTCACATCCCTGTCCCTTGCAATCTATCTTCTACACTGCTGCTACAGTTATTTTTTGAAAGCCTAAGTCTGATTATGCTACACCTCCCCTCCCCCTTAATTCAGTAACTCCAATGGTACCTATTGTCTCTGGGATCAAATATAATCTCTTTTGTTTGGCACTTAAAGCTGTACCAACAGTGCCCTTTCTACCTTTCTGATCTTTTCTACTTTTTTTTCCCTCCACAGTCCAGACATGCTAGC
The DNA here is from genome assembly GCF_003287225.1 of Phascolarctos cinereus. Lineage (NCBI taxonomy): Eukaryota > Metazoa > Chordata > Mammalia > Diprotodontia > Phascolarctidae > Phascolarctos > Phascolarctos cinereus. Next base: position 195,813,147 of record NW_027555847.1, on the reverse strand, counting down.
CTACTTGTTTAGATGGGGTCATGCCCCGTAAGAAATTAGTCTCCTTTGTTCTCTCTTCATCTAAAAATATAATCCTAGAAGTGATAGATCTAATGGGACTCTAGGAAAATGTATTTTTATTGGGCTATCCTATTTCCCTGCTTCTTGTCCTGTCCCTCATCTCCTTTTCTGAATCTGCTCTCTCTCAGAAACCTTAGCACTCTCTAATGATGAGGTTGTTTCTATGATCTCACTGTGTGAATTTTTCATGACTTATTTCTGACAGCTAATTTTCCTATATATGACTAATTTTCTTATTTTCATGAATAACAATTTTCATAGTTGACTTTGTGCCAAACATGCCCAAAGTAATCAATATGTAATTTAATTCTGCTTGATTAATGAACATACACAACTATTTTCAAAGTGACAACCCACTCGAAGGAGAGCTAATTACAGAAGAGAGCAAATTGCAGGCAAGTATGCTTTTGACAAAATCAAAGGATCCTTAGTTCACAAGACTCCTGAAATACACGTAAGTGAAGCATAAGTTCTGGGAAGAAAATTTAATAACAAGGCTACTATCAACTTAATAATATTTAACATTAAATCAAATTAAAATACTTTGTAATAAATTAAAACTTAACAATAAATCAATATTCAATATTTAATAATATTTAACAAAAGGCTACTTAATGTTAATAAATTAGCATTTATTACATACTTATGTACCAAGTTTTTCACAATCTAATAGGGGAGGCAAATATGTACAAATAAACCAAATACAGGAAAAAACAGGAAATAATTAACAGAGAAGGAAACATAATTAAAAGGGTTGGGAAAGGCCTCCAGTTAGAAGATGGGATTTTGGTGTGTCATGTGACCTTGGGCAAATCACTTTGCCTCTTTCCCTTTCTCAGAAGTGGGGACAACCTTCCTTAGAGACTTGTGTCCAAGACCCAACGGTTTGATAAACAACTCATTTATGTAGTGCTTTAAAAGCACTACAAATCAATTCATCAACAAGCATTTATTAAACACCTAGGGGCCAAACACTACACTAAAGATCAGACAAAAATGAAGCAATCCCTGCCTAAAAGGGGCTCAAATCCTGTTGGGGTGGGGGACGGCAACATGCACAAGTAAAAAAATATGCGAAATACAAGTTAGTCTGAGCGAAAGGCTGGGGGGACGGCAGTAGAAGCTGAGAGGAATCAAGACAGCCTCCTGAAGGGCGTGGCATTTGAGGTGTACTTTGAAGAAAACTAAGCGTCACCTACCTTATTTCATTCGATCCTCACCACAACCCTTTGGGGCAGGTACTATTATCATCCCCATTTTACAGATGAGGAAAGTGAGGCTCAAGGAAATCAAAGTGACTCGTCCAGTCATACAACTAGTATCTTAGCGTGGACAAAAGGCTGTGAAATGTGGAGTCATACTTGCAAGAAGATCAAAAGGTGAATTTAAAGAGAGGAATTCCTGAACCTCAGTTGTAAAGAACCTCAGAGATCCAGTTCAACTAGTTCAAATAACAGCATCTCTCCACCAGAAAACTCTCCTTCAGTGGCGGTGGTTGTTGATAAACCATCTAGCACTCATTAACTATCACAGGAATACCGTGGGCACCTGGGGAAAGTCCTCCTATCACTTCCCTTCTCTCTATTCGAGGTCTTCTTGGCCCAAGTAAAGCGAAAACTTGACCAAAGAGAACTCTTGAATCACGTCACGGATTACGCCACCTAACACAGGCGAGACAACGTGTGACGTAATACGCCAAATTCCCAACCTCCTCCTCCTTAGTCCGCTCCGACTTCCGTAATTGGATCTCGGAACCCCTCGCCCGCCCGCCCGGCCCCCCCCCCACTCCCCACTCCGGGTTACCAGGCGTCCCACGCCACCCCACCAAAACAGGAAGCGGGTAAACTACAGGTTCCGCCCATTAGACATCATGGCGTATTTAGGCTCTCTTTCCACTCCTGCCCTTTCTGTCCTCTCTGCCGGCGGAATCAGGAAAAGATTAGGAGGTGAGAAACACCGTCTCTTTTCTAGACTTGTCCCGGCCCGGAAACCCTCTCGGGCTCCTAAGGTATTCGCTAGAGAACAAACGTTTGTCAATAAAGCTTGTTGACAGGAAGAGAAATAAAAAATGGGGGCCGGGAGCGGACGGTGGGCGGATACCTTTCCGTGCTTGGCCAATCGGTGCCGCAAGAGGCTGGACGAGTTGAGGAAGGTTGGTAAGGAAGAGGGAGGGGGCGGGCCAGGGGCGGGGCCCTGCAGGGAAGGGGCGGGGCTGCGGTTGCGGTCGTTAGCCGGAGGCGGCTGCGGCAGCTGCGGGTGAGTGAGGAAAGTGGCGGGGGCGGCTTGCGACTTGATGGGGAGGAGCACTGTGGCGCCTGTGACTTCGCTCCCTGCAGGCATCGGTCTCTTTTTTTGTTCGGGGGTTTCTCTGTGAGAAAGTGGGTGGTCAATTCTCGGAGGACCCGCCGGTCTCCCGCCTTAGGCGGGGTTGGGGGAAACCTTAATTGGCCTGGCTGGTTCGGGTCAGTTTCGTTCCTTTGCCGCCCCCGCCCCGGGGGATTCTGGGATGGGGACTCCGGGGGGGGGGGGGGGAGGGAGGGCGGGGGGATCACCTTTTTGACTCGGAGCGTTCCCCGGTACTGGAGTGGGGCGTGCCAGCTGTGCACCGCCCCCTTGGCCGTGGGGGGCGGGGAGATAGCGTGTTCTTGGCGGACGCGCAGCCGGGAGCTAGTAGTCTGGCAATCTGTCTCCTCTTTCCCCTGCATCTGCCCTCTTAGCATCCCCTCCCGCCCTCCGGGGCAGTTGTCACTCTGTCACCCTCACTCTCCACTCCCATCCGCGTGTCAAGGCCCGAAGCCAAAAACTAAGGCCTGCATGGGACGGACAGGACAGGTGGTGAACCCGCATTACGGCCCAAGGTGAGAGTTTGCATTTCAGGTCCGCAACTCTTTAGGGCTTCTCCTCCTGACGAGGTCTGTTAAAGGTAAGCAGAGTAGGAAGATGAGGTTGGGGTATGTTTTGTAACTTTGGGCAGCCCGCTTGTGTGAATGCTTCTGTTTGCTCTTGTAGTTACCCTACAAATGCCCTAAAAAATGCTCGAAGTTCCTGATCTACAGTTTACAGGGATTCTTGACCAGGGCTCCTTGTGAATAGATTTCAGGGAGTTTGGGAACTTGGATGAGAAGAAAGTCACATCTTTCTTTTAAATGATCACTGATTGAAATTTTACATTCAGCTATGGTTTGAAAAAAAGGGGGGCAGCATTTATATAGCACTTTTAAGGTTTGCAAAGAGCCCTACAAATCTCTCTTTTTATGCTGGGAGGTAGGGGCTACTATTATCCCCCTTTTGCAGATGAGGAAACTGAGGCGGACAAATTGTCTTTTCCGGGGTCACTCGGCTAGTAAGTGACTGAAGCCAGATTTGAATAGTCTTTTTGACTCTAAGCCCAGCACTCACATCTACTTCACTACATATTTTTTAAAAAATATCGTTCTGATGAGATATAGGCTTTGTCAACTTAGAAGAGGATCCAGGATATAAAAAAGAATAAGAATTCCTGTGTTTAAGGGCTTATTGAGATGGTTGCTTCTAGTTAGTTTTTGGCCTCTTCTGTAAAACTTTGTCAAGTTAATTTATGTAAAGGAAATAATCAGTGTGTATGGGATCATGCATCCCAGTTGTGAATTTTGTAAACATATATAGAGGAAAACTTTTTCAAGCAAAGCCAGACTTAGGATAGTTTATTGGAAAAGCAAATAACTTCTCTTGCTTCCAAAAATAGTTTCCCTTTTAAGAAGTGATGAGTATCAGGCTTTAGCATCCTAGTAAGTCTTGTGTCAAGAGTTGATAGCATCCTGTTCAAGACGTTTTTCAAAACTGCACACAAAATAGGCCTTTAAAAAAATGAAAAGGTAGTGGAGGATTCAACAGCTGGGGATGTGGTATATTTAGGAAGCTGTGATTGTGGTAGAAGCATCAAAGCAGTATAAACAAAATGGCTAATACCATTATGGGATGCTAGGCAGGCACTTCACTCAAACCTGACTCAGGAGCAAGTGTTTAGGAGCTACCTTGGTTATGCATATATCAGTGCTCTTAAATGAAAGAAATAAATCAAAATCTCATTTTTTAAGTAGCTGTTCTTCCTAAACTGAGTATTAAGCCTCAATACAAATACATAATTGAGACAATTTCTGGCCTGAGGGAACTTACAATTTAATGTGGGTGAGGCTGCACAAAGAAGTAAGTTTGGGTCAGGGAAGTCCTTGGGATATTAAGCAGATCTTTAGTGGCTGTGATGGGGCACTAGTGATTTGATAACTGTTCTTACTACAAGAATTGAAAAAGGAGGAGAGGGTGTTCACGTCATGACAGGACAGATAAGACTGGGATGCACTTCACACAAATATGCAGAAAGGGCATAATAGCTAATATATAGTAATTTGAGACTTAGAAAATAGTTTTGTAAGAGATGTATCACACTGCCAGCAAAGGTCATGAAGCATGAAATACAGTGAAGTCATGTAAACTAGTGAAACTCTGTATACAACTAGAAAATTTCACCTGCTTTAAAGAAATGAAGGTTGTTGCTGGATTCGCCCACTTGAGCAGTTCTATGCTGTATGTACTTTCTAGTAAAACCAACTGAAAAAGAACAACCCATCTTACAGAGACAGGCCAAATATAGCATAAAAATGGCATTATGTTCCATGCTAAAAGACTGTTAGTGACACTAATCAACTGAACCTGTAATAGATACAGATAATGTCTTTGTGAACCATTTAATCAGTGCTACTTATGAACTCTGCTTAGTATTAAATGTCAAGAAATTATCACCAACAATAAGATACAGTCTACCAACATTAAAGTGGTAAATAAAAGTTCAATAATGCTATAATAGTATACTTATATAAGTCTCCATATGCTGTTCAGCATTAGGGGCAATAGACACTCAGGGTCCAAAAAAAAATGCCATATGTATTTTACTGAAGCAGTTTTAAGCTGTGAGATGACTACAGAATTTTAGTTAGTAGTAATCAGCAGACTAAATGAAGCTGTTGAACCAATCATAAATAAAGTAGCCCTTTTGAAGCAAAGGCTTAAGAAACTGTAAAACCACAGACATCAGAAACTGAAAAAAGTTCAAAGGTACTAACCAAAATTGTCAGATAAGAAGTAGCATGAAAAAGTCTCCTGATTCTAGACCCAGCAATATCATTAATTACTTGAGGGACTTCAGGCAAAACACTTAACCTCTTTCTCCTCGGGTTGCTTACAGGTAAAATAAGGGAGGTATAATTATAATAGTTAATAGTAGTATTTATATAGAGTTTTAAGGTTTGCAAAGTACTTTACAAATATTGCTTTTTGTACTCACAATCCTGCAGATGGGGAAACCGAGGCAGAGAGAAGTTAAGAGACTTTTTCAGGATCACACCTAGTAAATATCTGAAGCTGGATTTGAACTCAGATCTTTCTGACTCCAAGTCCAGGTCTCTATCTACTGTACCATTTAGATGATTTCTCAGGTGTAGTTTAGGAAAAATTGTTTGTCATCTGTTTTTCTAGAAATCATACTTCATGGCAGGACATTTTTCTTTTTGTTTTAAAGTTTTTGATCTAGAGACTAGCCCCCAAATTTAAGAACCAGCTAGATTTTTCAGTTTTCAATGAAAGAAAAAGAAAATGGGGGAAAAAATAGTAGCCATAATATTGTTGATTCCCAGCATTCAAGATGAAATCCAAATTGGGACCTGGGGGTGGAAAGTGGGGATCTACCCAATAATGCTGAAGCATTTTCTGAAAAGTCCCCAAGCATACTTGTCCAAACTGTTTCCAGAAGGACACAAGGGGCTGGTATGAAGAAACTTCTGTTGGTTGTGGTTGCAGCGTGGTTGATCTTGAACAACTTATTCTACCTTATTCCAAAAGAGAAAAGGCCAGGCGAGCCAGAACAAGTAGTCTCAGCTGAGAAGACCAAAAATACTGCAAGTGGGATCCCACTACTTCTTTGCCTCAAACAGCAAGTTACTTGTTACAGAACAAAATGCCCTTCTGGTTCTTGTAAAATTGCACCACAGATACCGGGTGCCTGAATGAAATGTTATTATTCTGCACCTGAGAGTGGGCAAGCTAGTCAATATTGGATAAATTCTTATAATGATATTAGGACACTAGAATACTGGACTCCCGTGAGACCTCTATGAAAAATCACCTGATTGTCTCAAGAGTATACACTGTGAATTAAATTAGGGGATAAGAGAAGATTATACTAGGAGAAGAAGAAAGGAGAGGTAGAATGGGGTAAATTATCTCACAAAAAAACAGAAAAGAAAAGGCTCTTACAAGTGGACTGGAAACGGGGGAAGGTGAGAGGGAATGAGTGGATCTTATTCTCATAGGATTTGGCTTAAGAAGGGAATAACATACACACTCAATTGGGTATGGAAATCTGTCTTACCCTACAGGAAAGCAGGGGGAGAAGGTGAGAGGAGAGCAGATTGGGAAAGGGGTTAATCAGAAGCGAATACTTCTGAGGAGGAACAGGGTCAAAAGGAAGAATAGAATAAATAAACTCTACATAAGTGCTACTATTTACTATTATAATTATATCTCTCTTATTTTACCTGTAAGCAACCTATGGGGAAAGAGGTTAAGTGTTTTGCCTCAAGTAGTTAATGATATTGCTGGGTCTAGAATCAGGAGACTTTTTCATGCTTCTTATCTGACGATTTTGGTTAGTACCTTTGAACTTTTTTTCAGTTTCTGATTAAGGGAACTAGAGTTAGTTTTTCACAACAAGTCTACTGTGGAAGTGTTTTGCATAACTGCACATGTATAACCTATGTTGAGTTCCTTGCCTTTTCAATGAGGGTGGGTGGGGTGGGAGGAAGGGAGAAAATGAGGAACCCAAAGTTTTAAAAACACATGTTTAAAAAAAATGTTTTCTCATGCAACCAGGAAGTAAGAAATACAGCAAATGGGGTACAGAAATCTATCCTGCCCTATAGAAAAATAGAAGGGGAAGAGGATAAGAGAAGGGAGGGAGAGATAGAAGAGAGGGCAGACTAGGGGAAGGGGTATTCAGAATGCTTGCCATCTTGGGGTGGGGGGAGGGGTGAGATGGGGTGAAAATTTGGAACTCAATCTTGTGGAAGTAAATGTTGAAAACTAAAAATAAATTTATGTTTAAAAAAAAAGTATACACTCTGATAACTGTATGAGTAGTATATTATGTTGAAAAAAGGTCTCTGGTCTTACATTGGTCTTTTCAGACATATTTCCAAATGTGAATTTTCATCACAGAAGAAGATGCCATGTATGATAGAAGTGTCTGCTACACCCCCTGCTCGGTAGGTGGACTATAACCGACCCCACATAGGCCAGACTAGGTTTTCCTTAAAAGATAGTGAAATCATCCTTAGACTTAATTGAGCCAGAGTGACATAAGTACAAAAGCCAGCCCAGGAGGAGTTTGTAGCTCCTCCATTGACATGAACACTCCAGGAAACTGTGCCCAACTTAATCAGTGGTATGTGTTTGCTAAACTTCTATGTGTATATGCTGTTTAAAGTAAGTAAGCTTTGTTTTGTTAACTCTGATTTCATTCCAGTTTGAAACCTGAACCACCAAACTAGCCTGAGTCAATCCTGGTGTACAACAGTATGTGTTTGTAAATTAATTTTTGCCATCTTCATTGGAGGACTTGATTTTCTCTGATCATTTCTCCTGACAGGATTTCAATGATAAATATTTTAAATGAATTTTACCTTTCTTTATACCAATTATAGTGTGTAATTAGCGTTATGTTACTACTAATCATTTAATTTTACAGGTGGAAAATATTTTCCCTTAATTTAATAAAGTTTGGCTGTGTGGGACAGCTATCCTCATTTTCCAAATAAAACTCAGAGGCTTCTCAAGGTAGAAAACAGAAAGGAGTTTATTGCTTTCTTGGGAGAAAGGGCACCACCCCTAGTCGCTATTGCCAGCCAGGAGAGTACAAGTTGGGAGCCACACCCTTGGCTTTTTATCTCCTAACTAGATGCCCCCTCCCACTCTCTTACCCCTTTCTCCTTTGACGGGGTATTCAGGGCATACATTCTAAACTCGGCAGCTAATAACCAATAGAAGTAAACATGCTCACATTTGGACTAGATGCATATGTGTACTAGGAAGTAGGAGCGACCAGGCACCAAGCTCCCCCACCCATGCTGATGTGGTGCTGGAGAAATAGAAGCTTCTTGGGGGGGAAATGGAAAGTTAACTCAAGGCTTTCTGGAGGAATGAAACTTAGGTCTGTGGGAACTGCACTGCAGGCCATCTCTCACACTCAGGCAGAGTGCAGGAGAGAGATAGGAGCATAGCAGGGAGGTAAGAGTGTAGCAAGGAGATACTAATGAGGGAACTTCACTGTGAGCCATTCCTCACAGCTGTGTTTCAGTTCAGTTTCAAAAAGAACATTTTCAGTTAGAGGATGGTAATATGGAGGATGAGGCACTGTGGTATGGTGGATAGAAAGCCAGTACCTTCTAAATATACTACCTCTGTGACACATTGGTCAAATCATTTAATATTTTAGTGCCCCAGTTAACACTCTGAAACTGTAAGTTACATATTAGTTGCTGACCTGCAGCAGGGAAGGGAGAATCTACACCAGGAAAGTAGAAAAAAGGGGGAGATGTCATGGAGGTAGATTGGACATAAGTGGGTGGAATTGGTTTTATGTGTGCCTAAATGCAAGAAGAAACAATTTTGTAAAAGTTTTTGACCCCACCCCTTTTCTTCCCTTTTTCGACTATGTACCTGATATCTCAATTTCCTCATTATCTACTGTCCTCAATCCATTTGAAAGTCTTCTACACTCACCATTCTACTAAAACTGCTCTCTTGAAGGTTACAGATGACCTCCTTATTGCCAAATACACTAACCTTTTTTTAATATAAATTTATTTATTTTTAGTTTTCAACATTTACTTCCACAAGATTTTGAATTCCATATTTTCACCCAATCTTGCCCCTCCCCCCACCCCAAGATGGCATGCATTCTGAATACCCCTTCCCCTAGTCTGCCCTCCCTTCTGTCTCTCCCCCCCCTTCTCTTTTCCCCTTCCCCTTCTATTTTCCTGTAGGGCAAGATAGATATCTGTACCTCATTTCCTGTATTTCTTATTTCCTAGTTGCATGTGGAAACATTTTTTTTTAAACATGTGTTTTTAAAACTTTGGGTTCCACTTTTTCTCCCTCCTACCCCACCCACCCTCATTGAAAAGGCAAGCAAGTCAATACAGGCCATACATGTGCAGTTATGCAAACACTTCATAGTAGACATTTTATGAAAAGCTAACTCTATTTTCCTTAATCCTATCCTGCCCCCCCATTTATTCTTTCTTTTGACTCTGTCCTTCCTCAGAAGTACTTCCTTCTGATTACCCCTTTCCCAATCTGCCCTTCTCTCTATCATCCCCCTGCTCTCTTGTCCCCTTCTTCCCCTATTTTCCTGTAGAGTAAGACAGATTTCCATACTCAATTGAGTGTGTATGTTATTCCCTCCTTAAGCCAAATCCTATGAGAATAAGATTCCCTCATTTCTTCTCACCTTACCCTTTTCCCCCGCACTGTAAGAACCTTTTCTTGTCTGTTTTGTGCAAGATAATGTACCCCATTCTACCTCTCCCTTCCTCCTCCTAGTATAATCCTCTCTCACCCCTTAATTTTATTCTCCAGATATGACCCCTTGATCTTCAACTCACCCTGTGTCCTCTATCTATCTATCTATCTATACATACATATAATTTTTTTCCCTCCCACTACCCTAATACTGACAAAGGTCTCATGAGTTATAAATATCATCTTTCCATGCAGGAATGTAAACAGTTCAGCTTTAATAAGTCTCTTATGATTTCTCTTTCCTGTTCACCTCTTCATGTTGCACTTGAGTCTTGTATTTGAAAGTCAGATTTTCTATTCAGCTCTGGTCTTTTCATCAAGAATGCTTGAAAGTCTTCTGTTTCACTGAATGACCATTTTTTCACCTGAAGAATTCTACTCAGTTTTGCTGGGTTCCACCAACCTTTTTTCCATCTTCTCTCTCCTTGATCTTTTTACATATCTTTATTTGATTTCGGAGATGCCACACTTTGAAAGAGTGCTGACTCAGATCCCAGCTCTGTTACTTAATTGCCCATATGACCTTATGCAATGGGTCTCAGTTTCCTTATTTGGAAAAATGAGATGGCCTTTAAGGTCATCTGCCCTAAATTTATGATCCTCCTGTCCTAAATGATCTTCTGTTTCTAAGAGGCAGTATAGTTGAGTGGAAAGAGTACTGAACTAGCAGAAGGGAGAGAAGAGATAATCTTTTGAGGGCAGAAAGTTGTTTTCTCCTTTATATCTGTAGCATCTTTAACAGTGCTTTGCACATTGTGCTTAATAAATGTTCATTAAAATTTCGTCTATTCGCTTTGTGATCTTGGCCAAGTTATTTGACATTTCCTATTTCCTCATATTTAAAATTATGAGGAGGCTATACTAGGTCATCTCTGTAACAATCTTATGAATCTTCCTCACCTCTTAATGTGGGTCTGTTTTGGGGCCACTCTTCTTTTTATGCCCTGTATTTTGGCAGTCTCATTTTTGTCCACTAACTTCATCTGACACTTCTGTGCAGATAACTGACTCTCACGTTGCTTACCAAGGTCTGTGGTCTAGACCTGGCTTCTGAACTCCAAATCTCATCTCCAGCTGCTTTTTAGGATGTGTCTAACTGGATTGACAGACTGCATGGTATTGTAGAATGTTGGTCTTGAAATGAGGAGACCTGGATTTCAGTGCTACCCAAGTGCTAGCCCTTTCTGAACCTCAGCAAGTATCTCTGTGAGAAAGTGAAGATCAAATGAAATAATGGGTATAACGTACTTTGCAGACCTGAAAGTGTTAAAACATGAGCTTCTATTTGTGATGATGATAACAATGAAACCATTATGGTCCCCCAGCATTTCAAATTCAGTATGTGCCAAATTAAGTTTACTATCTTGTTAAATCTGCTTCCCTTTTTGACATTGATCTTTCTGTCCATGGTTCTTTCTTTCACCCTATCTTCCATGTTCTTAACTCTGGTTTCATTGTTCTGAACACACAGTACTTCTCTCACTTGTTCACCTTTTATGTCCAGTTAATTACCAAGTCCTATTGATTCCATTTCCACAACATCCCTCACGTGTGTCTCTTCTGTTTTCCCAAAGTCATCACCTTAGTGTAAACCCTCATTACCATTCACCTAGACTTTTGCATAGCCTTATGACAGGGCTTTCCACTTGCGTATACTGTCTTCCAATCTGTCTTTCATATATCTTCCAGTCCCCCAAAATACAGAATGCTCTTCTGTCTTCTTTGCTTGCAGTTATCCATTAACCATTCCTTCTCTCTCTTTGAATTTCTATTTGTCTTCTGAAATCCAATTCCCATGCCATTTCTAGGAAGTTTTCCTTTTTCTCTTTCACCCTGCAGTAATACTTCATCATTATCTCAGACCTCACCTGATCCTTGCTTTTCTAACTTTTCAATTCATTTTTAATTCAACACGAATTTAAGCACCTACTATGTGCTTTGATAGAGATATGTAATATTATAATTATCTTTTTTCCCCCCATTATGTCCCTTTGTGACTGTGAGTCCCATGAGGGCATAGCTTTTATCTAAACTGTATTTTCCTTGGTTTCAGCATGGTATTCAGACCACAGCACTATTGGTGGCTAATTAATATCTTTTGAATGATTAAACATTTTATAGAACACTTCATAAGAGTCTCACTCTACCTTTTTTCTGATGAACATAAGCAAACACACTACTATGAAGAATTGTTAGGATGTATGCCATTGTCTATTGCAGTGTATGGAGAAATAGGGAAAAAATGCCTCCAAACTAAGACACTTTATAATTGGTGATTTCAATATAAAGGTGGGCATGAGGGAACATGGTGAAAATATGGTTCAGAATTAAGAAGTAGATCAGTTTTAAGAGACCACTCAGAAGCCTCATGCCTTTGCATCATGAGTATTTTATTGGAAAAGTTTCTGAATAGGCACTAGATATGACAAGCACTGAGCATCACAGAAAATGAAAATGACTTAATCTTCATAGACAGGGAAAGACTAATTACAATTGTAGCATTCATTTCAGAAGCAACTGAACATGTGTGATCAGTGATCAAAATAAATGCCATTACTTACAGCAACTCCAACCAGGTGTACTAAAGTGTATACTTTGAAAAATGGGAAATTGGTGAAACTAAAGGTATTACCTATCTCCATTTCATAGAAAAGTTTAATGAATGAAAAACAGGAGTTGCAGTTAAGAGGTAAAGATTTTAAAACCACCTTAGCTAGCAGACAGCATTCTTGGTAAACAAAAAAATTTGGAGCTAAGTACAAAATTGGCTTAGAATACAAGCTTATTTGAAAAGTGTTATGGAAGAAAAAGGTAGAATATTAGAAACAGTATCTTATAATACAACACAAAACAATGTAAAAAATAGTCTATATAATCTGTTCTATAATTCTGTCTTCTTTTCTCATTGATCATAATGGAACTACCATAATATGTCTCTCAACTACCTCAATACCTGATATGCTTATATTAGGAACTGTCAGTACCCTTAAGAGGGAATCTAGAAAAATGAGTGTACTAGAATAAATATATAAGAAACCCTTATATAAGTAACTTAGAGATCTTTTTTTCTGCCATGATATTCAATTGGGAAAAAAAACTGTGACCAAAGAAGACACAGGCAACTGACAACATTATGATTGTTCTGTGTACATGTGAAAGATATTCTTAATGAAGTTAGAAAGCTGGACGTTCTCTAGTAAAGAGCCAAAGTATATAAACAGGTAGTTTTCAAAAGAAGACAAATCAGTTTTTGACAGTCACATCAAAAATGTTCTAAATCAATGTAATAAGAGAAATTCACTTTAAAATAATTGAATTCCATATCAAACCCATTAGATTGGCAAAGATGACAGGAGAAAATGACAATTCCTGAAGAGGTCAGTTGGCTCACTGATGGTCAGTTGGCAGGATTGAATTAATCTAGCTATTCTGGAAAGCAGTTTAAGAAATATGCTGCTCAAAGTCACTGAACTGTGCATACCCTTTGGCCTACCCCAAAGAGATAACACAGAGGAGACAGGGCCCATATTACAAAAATATTCATAGTAGCACCTTTTGTTACAGCAAAACCTGCAGAAATGATGCCCATCATTTGAGCAATGGTTGAACAAATTATGTTATGTTAATGGAATAGATTATTATTATATTGTATTGTAATAAGAAATTGCAAAAAGGACATATTTAGAAAAAATCTCAGAACTGATACAGAGTGAAGTGAGCAGAACCAGAACAATTTATACAGGGACTGACATTGTAAAGAGAAACAATTTTAAAAGACTTAAGAACTCTGATCAGTGATTAACTACAACTCCACAGGACCAGTGAAATGTGCTTCCTACTTTTTCATGGAGATGATACAGTAAAGATTAAGAAGGAGTTTTGCTTTTTTGGACATGGCTCATCAGTGAATAGATGTGATTTGCCTGGCTATGTTTTCCTTTCCTTTCTTTCTTCCTTCCCTTTTTTTTTTTTTGTTTATTTTACTTTTTACAAGTGAGGGATTTTTATTTATGAGGAGTGGGAAAAGAGGGCTCAACAGTAGCAGTGCCCCCACCACATAAAAAAAAAGCATCAACAAGACATTTTTTAAAAATACTCAGAACATAAGGCTGGGGAGGGGAGTGTCAGAGGGCAAAAAAGTGAAGCTTTTGGAATTTAGCATGTTGAATTATATACTTTAAAAAAACCTGTACCTTAAAGGGATTTGTGGTTACCTAAGTATCCTCCTTTTTTTCTGTTCTTTTATATAGGGTAATGTTCATGTTTAGTAAGTTTAGAATAACAAAATTTTTAGAGGGAATAGGTATGTTTTAGTAACTGATTTTATAGAGCAGACCATATCTGATCTTGTAATGCTAGTTGATTTTTAAAAAGTCTTTGGCCCAAAGGAAGTTTAAAGATTTTGCTTAATAAGTCTTCCTTACATATGTAAAAATAATATGAAGTTCTATCACAGATTCAACTACAAGAAAATTTTATTTGATGACCTGAACAAAGTGAGGAATAAAAACAGGAGGGACAGGCTCATCTGAGCTGTTCACTGGTGACAGAGAAGATAACTTGTGCTGAGTCCAAATATAAGATTCCGTATCTGTGGTGGGGTTCTCCAAATTCTCATAAGCAGATAGTGTTATGCTTACTGCACTGAGCCTTGCAATACTTGTTTTCCTTAGTTTAAATCCATAATTTTTCAAAAAAGATTGATTTGATACCCAGACTTGCAGCTTGATAGAAAACTCATTGACTTAATTCCATCATTGTGGGAAGAGCACTAGATTTAGAGCTAGAAGCCATGGGTTTAATTCTAGATTCTACTCCCTCATACTAGACCTCAACGTACATATTGATCCTCCCTCACTCTGTTGCCCAACCTGTACTCACCTCACATGATCTATTCTTCCATCCTGTCGCAGCTACACACAAAAGTGGTCACACACGTGATCTTGCTCTCACCCACAAATGTACCATCTCTTTGTTTAAAAATTCCAAAATCCCCTTATCCAGCCATAATCTATTGGCTTCCCACCACTTCCCCTGCCTTCTTTTACATAACCCTACTCTTTATTTGTACAATGATCTCCAGTTCCTTGACTTGTAAGTTCTCTCACAGGCCATCTCCCCCATACTATCCACTTTCTCATTAACCCATCTTTGCCCTTTGTGGAGCCAGTTCAGTTCTGTGTTGTACTCTTGACTTTCCAGGCCCTTTATCATTTCGATAATTGTGCTGTGCTAGGCTGCAGCCTTGGCTCACTCCCACCACCCATGGTTTCCTACACTTGTTGTTTTCATCCTTAAACCTTTTCATCCCTCTTGAAACTTCCCATGGTTCTTCTTTCTCCCACCCTCATAGTTGAGAACCTTTCCTCATATTTTACAGAAAACAATTGAGGCCATTTGCAGTAAGCACCCTCCTCCCTCTTTCTCATCTCTTATCATTCAGATGTTTTCTGCAACTTTGTCTTCTTCATCCCTGTCTCACATGATAAAGTGGTCTTAACCCTTACTAAGTTTAACCCCACTACCAGCTCAAGCAGTCCCATTCTAACTCATCTCTTTTCCCATGACAGATTGCCACCTCTGTCATCCCCATTCTTTCACTTATTTTCAGTCTCTCCCAGTTCATTTCCTACAAACATGTCCATGTCCCCTCCATTCTCAAAAGAACCCTTCTCACTTGGTCTTTCCATCGCCACTAACTGATGTCCTATACCTCTTCTACCCTTTATGGATAAACTCCTTAAAAAAGCTGTTTACAGTAGGTGCCTCCACTTTTCTCTCACACTTTTTTTTTAACATAGTCTAGTTTCTGACCTTACATTCCACCAAAACTCCTCCCTCCAAAGATTTTTTTTGTTGTTCAGTCATTTTTAAAAATTGTGTCCAACTTTTCATGATCCCATTTGGAGCTTTATTGGCAAATAGTGGAATGGTTTATCATTTCTTTCTCCAGCTCGTTTTATAGATGAGGAAACTGAGACAAACATGGTTAAGTGACTTGTCTAGAGTCACGTAGCTAATAGGTATCTGAGGCTGGATTTGAATTCATTTCTTCCTTATTCTAGGCCCGGTGCTCTATCACATAGCTGCCCAAAGGTCCAATGGCTTTTTCTCAATCTCATTCTGCTGCTTGACTTCTCTGTAGCCTTGGGCACTATTAATCATGCTCTCCTCCTTGATTCTAAGTTTTTGGGACATCACTGTCCTGGTTTTCCTCCTACCTATCTGATTATGCCTTCTCTGTCTCCTTTGTTGGATCCTTCTCCAGATCACACCATCTGACTCATAGGTGTGACTCAGGGTTCTGTCCTGGATTTTCTCTATATACTATTTTGCTTGGTGGTCCCATCAACTGTTGTGCATTAAATTATAGTCTGTGGGCCCATATTTGATGGGAAAATCAGACCGGGCCTGATTATATAGTGCTTTCATTGATCCTAAAATGTGTGCTTCTATGAAACTGTTCTCTAATACTCATTCTCCCAGTGGGAGATATGTGGGATAACACAATGTCAGAACAATGAAAATTTCTGGTGGTCTAAAAAGGCAACAGAAAGACGCGACAGATATATGCTATTATAAATGAGAGGCGATCTTTGGTCACATGACCAGAAAAGGAGGTGGAAGAGGGATGAGAGGTAGTAGACAGGCAACCTGCATAGTAAACTGGTATTTTTCAGATAGTTGAAGAACAAGAGGAATGCCTTCTGCGTGTTAGGACAATTTAGGAAAGACAAGTGTCGACCTGCACAAGATAAGGCGCAAAATGATTTAGAGAGTTGTCTTCCTAGTAATTCCATAACTTTGACTTACATACAATTTGCTGTAGTTATCAGTGATGCTCTTAGAGGACAGGCATATCTCTGAGATATTTTGAGTTTGGTTCCAGACCACCACAATAAAGCAAATATCTCAGTAAAGTGAGTCACACGAATTTATTTGGTTTCCCAGTGTATATAAAAGTTATGCTTACACTGTGTTGGAGTCTGTTAAGTGTGCAATAGCATCAGGTCTAAAAAAACAACGTGCATACCTTATTTTTAAAAATACTTTGCCTAGGTCTGTGGCCAAGGCAGGAGTGCCATAAGATGTTGGAGATGTTAGATTGGAACCTAGAGCAGGCTAGCTGCTACATGCTAGATTCTGGTGGTCCCATCCACCATAACTGCTGATGACAGTTCTGGGGGAGCCTGAGAGTCTGACTTAAGGGGTGGGGGATTCTGTTAGTCTGCCTGAAGGATTGTTTGAGCCTGTCCTGCACAGCAGGGGCCAGGGAGGGCCCTGGGGAAACCTGCTGCTACTACCTTCTTCCCCCATCACTCCACTTCTTCAGATAGGCAGAGAGGAGCTAGAAGGAGCAAGGAGACCTGGAGGGGACGACCATCCTTCCACAGTGCTAGCTCTAGTCCTCCATCCATCTGCTTCTCCCTTGGCCATTCCAGAGGGACAACAGAGGGGGAACATCAAGGAAGGGGGTGAGGAGGCATGCAGAGCTGGTCTGAGGGAGAGCAAAAGACAGTTCCAGGCACAAGTGCCCCCCCTTCCCCTGGCCCTTTCAGTTTTTATCAGTTGTGATGCCTCACTTCCCTTTAGGGTCCAGATTATGGGGAAAACCCCAAGCCTGTCTGCTTGTCTCTCTGGCATTTCCTGTTCCTACAGAAGCTGAAGGAAGGCGTCGGTGGGGGCTGTGAGGGCAGGAGTGAGAACCCAATGCTTTGGTCACCTCAGTGGAGCCTGCTAGCTTCCCAGCAGGTGTGTTGCCATGAGTCAGGCTTGATTGTTATGGGGGAGAGAGCACTTAGGATACAGATTGCTGTCGATTCTGTTCCTGTGGTTGGGGTAACTGGGGTGAGGGCGACTGTCACCTAAGGTCAAGAATTTCAGGATGTTGAAGGCAGGGAGGGTGCAAGCCCAGTTCCAGGGTGGGGATAGAACCCCAGGATGTGCAAAAAGGAACAGATACTGGCAGCTGACATGGAGACCAGTGCTCCCTACCCCTGCTCACTTCTGTTTTGTTTTTCCCCAACAACCTCTGTTGCCAAAGTTGCTGCTCTTGTCCAACCTCCACATATCTGCTTCTTCCAGAGAAATAAAGTTAGTTTCTATTTTACATTAAAAAAAAGAAAAACTTAGCTACTTTTATGAAAGAAAAATGCTCTCCACCTTCAGAGTCAGCTGATGAATTTTGAATGCAGATTGAAATACGCTTCTTTTTTAAGCTTTCTTTATTTTTAGAACTTTATTTTGTTTTGTTTTGCAACATGGCTAATATGGAAGTATGTTTTATATGACCTCACATGTTTAATCAAAACCAGTTTCTTCTCAAGGAGGGAGCATGAGGGAAGGAGGGAGGGAATTTGAAATTCAAAAGTTTAGACAGTGATTATTTTTAAAAATCTTACATGTGTTTGGGAAATATTTAATGAAATAATTTAAAAATACTTTATTGCTAAAAATGCTCACCTTCATCTGAGCTTTCAGTGACTCGTAATCTTTTCTTTGTGGAGGGTCTTGCCTCAATGCAAATGGTTGCTGACTGATTAGGGTGGTGGTTGCTGAAGGTTGGGTTGGCTATGGCATTTTCTTAAAATAAGACAACAGTGAAATTTGCCCCATCAATTGACTTTCTCTTTCATGAACAATTCTCTGTAGCATATGATGCTGTTTAATAGCATTTACCCAAAGTAGAACTTATTTAAAAATTGGAGGCAGTCCTCTCAAAACCTGCCACTGTTTATGTAATATTCTTCAATATTGTTGTGTCTCAGAGAATAGGGAGGTCTGAGAGAGGGAGAAAGACCAGGCAGTGGCCAGTTGGGGAGCAGTCAAAACAAATGCAACAATTATTAAGTTTGCCATCTTTTATGGGTGCGATTAGTGGTGCCCCAAAACAATTACAATAATAACAGCAAAGATCAGTAATCGCAGATCACAAGTCATAGATAAAATGATAATGAAAAAGTTTGAAACATGAGAATTACCAAAATGTGACACAGAAACGCGGATGTGAGTACATGCTGTTGGAAAAATGGTGCCAATAGACCTGTTTGACACAGGGTTGCCACAAAACTTTAATCTGAAAAAAACAAACTAAATAACACAGTATCTTCAAATCACAATAAAATGAGGTATGCCTGTAAAAGATACATAACATTATTCATATACTGAGAGCTTGGTTTAATAATTAAAAACAAAACTACCTGAATCAGAAGAACTGGATCCAGACTGCCACTAACAGTGTGCATAGGCAAATTCATTTATTCTGTCTTAGTTTCAGAAGTCTTATCTCAAAAATAAGGAGGACTAGTCAGTTTATCTTTGAAGTCCCTTTCACACTTTTTATGCAGTATGATTATTATAAGTGTCAATTAGCTTATCTGTAATAAAGTGGTGTCCCTAAGGTCAATTGATGTTATAGTGCTATTTTCCTTTATATTGCACAATTACCCTTCTCACCACTTACTTTTTTATACTTTTGCCTGCTTTTTAATAATCCTTTTGATTGATTTTTGTCAAGTCTCATATTTTGGCTACTTTCACAACCTGCCTCATACCATCCCACCTTTTCTAATTTTCTACTTTTAATCTTCTATGATCATGGGGAGGCTATGTAACCATGCATACTAGATTTCTATAAGATAGGAGTAAACACGTTCTGAGTAAGCCATTAAGGGTCCAGGTATGTAAATCTTCATGAGATTTATAGACCTCTTTTTTCATTATTTCCTGGTTCTGATTCTGTTTGGATATTTGAGTTTATTTCCAGGAAAGTGAATTTGTTAGCTTTATCTAAAAATATTTATTGAATATATTTTATGGTATATATTATCCTAAATCTGTTTTTCTATCAGTATTTAAATAGAAATCACACTTGAAAATCTCTTTCCTTTAAGGAACGAAAAAAAGGGGAAGGCTGAGTCAAAATCAGCTGTTAACTATGACTTTTTTTAATTTGAAGATTGAAAAAAGACAAATTTAACATCTGTCTTATTTTTTTTTTCAATTTCATTTTTTAGATTGTCGCCTGAACGTTGTGATAATGTGACAATTAGGATGCAATCATGTCTACTCTCTGTCCACCACCATCTCCAGCCGTTGCCAAAACTGAGATTGCTTTAAGTGGTGATTCACCCTTACTAGCAGCTACTTTTGCATACTGGGACAACATTCTTGGCCCTAGAGTAAGGCACATTTGGGCTCCCAAGATACAGCAGCTGCTTCTCAGTGATGGAGAAATAACTTTTCTTGCTAACCATACTCTAAATGGAGAAATCCTTCGGAATGCAGAGAGTGGAGCCATAGATGTGAAGTTTTTTGTGTTGTCTGAAAAAGGAGTAATTATTGTTTCATTAATCTTTGATGGAAACTGGAATGGCGATAGGAGTACATATGGACTGTCAATAATACTTCCACAAACTGAACTCAGTTTCTACCTTCCTCTTCACAGAGTGTGTGTTGATAGATTAACACACATCATCCGGAAGGGAAGGATATGGATGCATAAGGTGAGTAGGTTTTGAGTCCAGCATTTTATTTACCTTAGTATTATATTATGTTTGGTCTTGACCAATGGATTCAATTTTGTGATTCCCTCTATCCATGCCGATCAGCACTTGCTTTGTTTTTTTAGTCTTAGTTGCCTAAATCACTGAGAGATTAAGTAAGTTGCCCAGGGTTCAGTAGCTACTACTTGAGTGCAGGAGTCCTGACTCCAAGTAATCCTAGCCCACTGCAGGATTGCTTAAAAGAAATAAGGGGGCTGCTAGGTAGCCAATGGATAGAGCAGTGGCCCTGGATTCAGGAGGACCTGAGTTCAAATCTGGCCTCAGACGCATAACATTCATTAGTTGTGTGACCCTGGGCAAGTCACTTAACCCCATTGCCTAGCCAAAACAAAAAAAAACAAACAAGAAATGTCAGTGTTTCATAAATAATAACAGAATAGGTTTAAAGGATGAAAATAGAACCAGATATGCTTTCTTCAAGGGAAGAATTTTGGAAACAGAAAAGTTCTTAAATGAGATAAGAGGAACAAAAAAAGATAATAATTTTAATACTATTAAAGTCAGTTGGACCTTTTGTAATCCTAAACTACCAAATGCTAGTTTAGACATTTCATGTTAGATCATTCATATTATACTCTACTATTACACCTAGCTTTTTAGTATTCCATCTTTGTTTTATACAAAGATGTTTCCTCAAAATATCCTCATGTTTTACCTACTCTACACCTGCTGTAATCTTACTTAACTTGGTTGAAATATTTTTCTTTGTCATTATGATAGTACTTATGTTTATCATTATTTAGAATTCTTTGTCATTATGAAAATATAGTGCCCAATTGAACACTATTTGATAGCTAAGTAGAAAGATAGTTATTCTCAGCACTTCAAAAGATAGTTTTAATTAGTGGCTTGGTGGGGAAAAGAAATTGCATCTGAATTTGGAGTTTAGAATAAAATATTAAACTGTTTCTGTAATTTAGAAAAGTATCATCCCCTAAGTGGCATATTTTTGCTATTTTTCACTTCCTCACTAAGCTATTGAAAGTCCATTGAAAGTTTTATTTTTCTATTATATCTGGGTTTCATTTTTTGACCACTTTTTTGAAAGATTGGACAATTTTGAAACTCATTTCTTCTCATCTGGGGTGGAAACCTATTCATGTCAAAACATTAATCCTGTTTCCAGGAGTTCTGAACATTATAAAAACTGAACTTATGTTTATAATCTATAGGAGTTTTAAAATAGGTTCCCTTTTTTGATTACTGGCTTTTATTATGTCTCCTTTTTATAAAAGAATGTACATGCATATATACATGTGTTAAATTCACTTAAATTTAAACAATAGACAGAAATTAACTGGCATTTCCTTTTGAATATATTTAACACTTTGTGGTTTGAATGGTGTTAGGCTTCATACTCCCTTTAGAAGATATTCTGCTTTTGTGAGACTCTGGAAATCTTTAAGGAATGAATGATGAATGAAAAAGCATTTATTAAACACTTATGTACATAGCATGATGCAAAGTCCTGTGGATATAGTAGAAAAGCAAGACAGTCTCTGCTGTCAGGGAGCTCATTCCAACGGGAGGTGACATACAGGAAGTTTCATCTGAAAGACAGATGGAAAAATCGCATGGTCATTATAGTGCAGTATCAAAGCAAGTGCTAATATATTTTCTTTAACGTATTATTTCCATAGTTAAAGCCATATACATTTCTGATAATGAACCATTTGACAATGGTAAGGACTTTGGTATTAAGAATATTCAAGGTCCTTAATGTCTCCATTAGGTCTGAGAAGGCAGTTGATGGTGCCAGTGAATTGGCTGTCCTGGTACGTGCTGCCTACTGCTCCAAAAGCGTGATTTGTTATTTCAGCTAGGCTGGCTTATCTGTCCTGTAAGTGGAATTGGCTGGAAGTTGGTAGGTCCATTCTCTGTCAGGGTTGCTCCCTTGGATAATGTATAGAGGGCAAATGGCACACCTTCGTTCTCATGAATTTATTCATCTTATTCAACATATTCAAATGTTGCATAATTCATAGGGGCAGCTAGGAGGCACAGTGACTAGAGCACCAGCCCTGAAGTCAGGAGGACCTGAGTTCAAACACGGCCTCAGACCAAACAGTTGACACTGACTAGCTGTGTGACCCTGGGCAAGTCACTTAACCTCAATTGCCTTAAAGAAAAAAACAAATGTTGCTTTATTCTAAACACTGCACTCCTGCATTGTTGTCTTCTAAAATCAGTAAGGGCTCTTTTTTCTACACATTTTACTCATTATGTAGCTTAGTAGTAGTGTTGTTTCTCATTTTATGGTTTAGTAGTAGTAATAAAGTCTTTTTTAAAAAAAATTAAAATTCTGTGTTTGTACTTTTTCCTGATATGTTGCTTTTTAGTTGTAGCATGCAATACCTCATGATGGAGTGCTATGGTATTATTTTCTACTTGTTTTCATAAGCTGTGAAAGGATATTCTTGAATAAGCATTACCTTTTAAAAAAAAATGGAACTCAAATAAAAGCAGCTTGTTTGGAAATTCTGTCTTCTTGAGAGCGTGCCTAGAGCCAAAGCTTTACCTGGGAATAAAAGCATTTCCATACTAGTTCTGACCCACAGTTCATCTAACTCAGTTTTCTGTAATTACATGATCCCAAGAAATGTGCTATGGGAGAGTTATCCATTCTTGCACTAACGTTAAAAAAAAAAGCTATATACTTATATTTTTTAGTAATCATTTAATCAGATCTCTCTAAAATATATTTGTTTTTCTCGGTAGTAACATCTCTTCATTTAGTCGTGACCTGTGATTTTATTGCTGTAGAGAATTCCCAGTGAGGAAATTCCTTCTGTAACTATGAGAGTTGCCTACAACACTGTTAGGTTCTACGTGACCAGTAAAACAGGAAAAGACATAGGTCATAATAAACCACAACCCTGGCCTTACTAATTCTTTTTTTTCCCTTTTTTTTTTTGGTGAGACAGTTGGGGTTAAGTGACTTGCCCAGGGTCACACAGCTAGTAAATGTCAAGTGTCTGAGGTCATATTTGTACTCAGGTCCTCCTGACTCCAGGGCCACTGCTCTATCCACTGCGCCACCTACCTGCACCTTCCTGACTAATTCTAAGACCCACTCTCCATTTATCTGAGTTTAGCTACTCCTTACTAGGGATTATTAACCTGGATCCCATGAACTTTTTCTTTTTAAAACCGTATTTCCATATAATTGACTTCTCTTCCAATCCTATATATTTTATTTTTTATAATTTGTTTTAGTTTTCAACATTCACTTGCAATCCTATATATTTTAATCATTTGAAAACATTCTGAGTAGGATTCATGCCCCCTCCTCTCCAAATGGTAAGACTCCCATTTTAGAGTAATGAAATCTGTGTTTATTACTTATTTTGTAAATAGGGCTTGCTTTGTTAATAGGATATGTAGGGGGCAGAGATGAACCTCAGTAATCTCAAATGGAGTAAAACAGTATTCAGGGGGTTTCTTTGGAATGTGGTAACAGAATGTTATTTAGAGCAGATGAGCATAAGTATTTAGAAATCATTGCAACAGATGGATTGTGCAATGTTGGGAAAGACCACTGGTCTGAAATAGAAAACTTTTGTTAAATAGCAATGAAACTTGGTCCTCAATTTCCTCATCTATAAAAATTAATGAGTTAGAGTAGATTATATCTAAAGTGATTTCAAACTCTAAATTTTCTTAATAGTTCAGCTTAAAGTTTAAAGTAGTATGTTGCTTATAACTTGATGATAATTTGTAGTCAGTGAGGAAAAAACAACTCAACTTTTATTTTTCTTCAGCATATGATGAGGTAAAAAATAACAAAGGTATATCCCCAACCTTTAATTTCTTGAAAGTGTTTTGATTCAGATCTGTAAAGGAAAAAACAATTTTCCCTTTGTTTTGGAAGCATCCAACTGTATTCCTTATTCAGTCATTCTGCAGGCTTAGTTTTAGGAATTCTAATAACATTTTGCTTCCACTCAGTTTGGTTTAATTGGTACTGAAGAATAACTGTTTTATTTTGTTTTTACAGCAGATAACTATACTGAGTAATATTTTAGGATCATAAGAATTAAGGATATAAATATCTACATCCCAACAACTTCTTTCTGGTCTTTTGAGATCTAAGTCAAATCCCATTTTCCTTATCTCTCTCTTCTCTGAACTTTTTTTACACCTAGAGAAGCATCAGTTTTCATATTCAGGGAGTAATTTTTGCATGTCACAAAAATTAAATGTTAGCTCAGACACAAAATTTTCCTTACATTAAGCAATTAGCATTTATTTTCTGGTATTGTAAGCACTCTTTTATGTATATGTATTTTAATCTTCCACTCAAATTATAAGCTGCTTGAGGGCTGGACCATGCATTATACTTATTTGTATCACCCACAGCATCTCTTAGATGACTTTCAGATAGTAAACACTTGGCAAATATTTGTTAAAATAATGATTGACTACTTAAAATTTTTTTGATTATTGATAGCCCACTATCCTTAGTGTCATTCAACAAGCTTCTATTAAGTAGTCGATCAGCTAGCATTTCTCAAATACCTACTATATGCCAGGCACTATGTTAAGCCTAGGGATCTGAAGGAAGGAAGGAAATTAGCATGTATTAAGCACCTACTACGGGCCAGATACCATGCTAAATGCTTTACAAATATTTATTTTAAACTTCACAGAAATACTGAAACGTAGTGCTATTATTGCCTCCATTTTACATTTGGAGAAACTGAGGCAGAAAGAAGTGATTTGTCCAGGGTCACATGATGAATATCTGAAGCTTGGTTTAAACTCAGGTATTCCTAACTCCACATCTAGCACCCTATCTAATTGGCCACTTAGAAAACAGTCCTTGCTGTCAAGTAGTTCACAGTCTAATAGGGGGAACAAGGTGGGGGGAAAAAGCTTTATGTATAAACAAGGTATATTCAGGATAAGTTGGGGGTAATCTCAGAGGGAAGGCACTAAGATTAAATAGTAATAGGAAAGTCTTCTTGCAGAGCATGAGACTTAGCTGAGACTTGAAGAAAGCTAGGAAAGCTGGGAGGTGAAGATGAGGAGGCAGTGCATTCTAGTCATAAGAGACAGCCAGTAAAAGCTGAATGATAGAGTATCCTAATATGTGGGGAACAGCAAGGAGGCAAATATCACTGGTGGTTGTGAAGCTTTTTAGATGCCAAATAAAAATTTTATTTTTAATTCTCGAGATAATAGGAAACACTAGAGTTTACTGAGGGAGGGAAGATGACATGGTCACACCTGCAGTTTGGGAAAATCATTGTGGCAACTAAGCTGGGATTGGAGTAGAGAGAGACCTGGAGGGGAAATAGGAAGAAAGAGACAGTGTCAGTAAATATTTATTAAGTTCCTATGTGCCAGTCAGCTAGGTGGCACAGTGGCTAGCGATCTTGGCTTGCAATCAGGAAGACTCACCTTCATGAGTACAAATTTGGCCTCAGATATTTACTAGTTATGTGACCCTGGACAAGTCACTTAATCCTGTTTGCTTAAGTTCCTCTTCTGTAAAAAAAGAGCTGGAGAAGGAAATGGAAAACCACTCCAGTGTCTCTGCCCCCAAATAGGATCACAAAAAGTCAGACACAGCTGAAACAACTGAACAACAACAGATGTGCCAGGTACTGCTAGGCACCGGGAATACAGTGTTTCTGATGATAATGAAATCCAAGGAAGCAGTTGGGTGGGAGGTGATGGGAATTCCTGGGGTGCCATCCTTAAATATGGATGACATAGAGGCTTTGAGGAGCTCTTCAGTGTTCATCCTCCACCCTCTCCAATGTGAGAGAGAGAAGGACCCCAAGGGCAGGAAATACTGAGGAGGCATGAGTTTCCAAGCTGATTTTATCTTGGCAGAATGAGAGAGAGGAAAAAGAGAGGGAAAGGGAGGGAGGATCAGTCTGTTTGAAAAAAAGAAAAGAATGGGTACAAGGATGCATTCAGAGGAATTTGCATATATGAGAAGAAAGACCACCTTCATGTGAGGGGAGGTGATAATGGAAAAAATAACCGAGTGAGATTTGATGAGGAAGGGAAAAGAGAGAGCTCTTAGCAAATGGCCTCTTTTTTTTCTGGTCAAGAATATAGTGAAAACATTCTTAATTGAGAGGGTAGAGGACAGGGTGCAGAGGGAAGCTTGAGGGACCATGAGAATGTTTAGAAAACCTGCTATAGCGAGTGAGATTGCAAATTGACTAGGAAGAAATATAAATTACTTTGCTACATTGAAGACCAAGGTGAAATTAGATAACATAAATTTGTAATGTACTAGACAGTAGGATTTTGTAATATTCTCCAGCTCCATCTTAGCAGCACATTAAGAGCAATGGAAGTAGATTGTGAGAGTAATCATTCGGCAAGGCATGATTAGTTTTAAAGTTGTAAGAGGTTTGAATGCAGAGGGTAGTGTGGAATTGAACATAGGGTCAGGATAGGGAAGGGAGGACAGTGTAGCCAGTTCAAGGGTGATGGCTGGTGAAAACTGGGAGACTGGAAGGATTGGAGGTTACAGTGAGGTTGAATAGGGTTGGAGGTCATAAGGCATAGGGAAAGATGGAATGACTAAAGATTATCATGAAATAAAAGAGTCCCAGAGTTCATGAACGTGGAAAGGGAACACTTATGGGTAGTGACAAGTTCAAGGGTTTCACTGCCTGTGTGCAGCTTGAGTTAAGAGTGGAGGAGGAGGAGGAAGGAAATAATGGGAATTTAGTAGATTCAAGAACTTGGAAGTTAAGGAATTTAACAGCATCAACAATATATACATTTAAGGCCCCTAGTCTGAGGGCAGGAATTAAAGTCAGAGGAGGACTGGGAGCCCAGCAGACACTGACCTCACTGAGGGATGAAGGAAGGAGAATGTCCTGGGGTGTCGATAGATAATACCCTCCAGAATCTAGATTTGTTGTTATTGCTCAGTCATGTTCGACTCTTCATGACCTTGTGGACTGTAGCACACCAGGCCCTTCTATCCTCCACTATATTGAAGTCTGTCCAAGCTCATGTTTGTTGCTTCTATGACACCATTAGTCCATTTCATCCTCTGCCATTCCCATCTCTTTTTGCCTTCAGTCTTTCCCAATATCAGGGTCTTTTCTGGTGAGTCCTTCTTACTATGTGGCCAAAGTATTTAAGTCTTACCTTCAGTATTTGACCATCCAGTGAATAGTCTGAATTAATTTCTTTAAGTGTTAACTGATTTGACTTCCTTGCAGTCCAAGGAACTCTCAGAGTCTTCTCCAGCATCATAATTTGAAAGTATCAATTCTGCAGGGCACAACTTTCCTTATAGTCCAGTTCTCACAGACATACATTGCTCCTGGAAAAACCATAGCTTCGGCCATATGGACCTTTGTCAGCAAAGTGATGTTTCTGCTTTTTAGTGTGTTCTGATTTGTCATAGCTTCCCTGCCAAGGAGCAGGCAACTGCAGGAGACTGCAGTCTCTTATTGCAGTCTCCTTCTGCAGTTGTCTTTGAGCCCAAGAATATAAAATCTGACACTGCTTCCATTTCTTTTCTTCCTGTTTGCCAGGACGTGATGGGACCAGTTGCCGTGATTTTATTTATTTTTTTTTTATGTTAAGCTTCAAACCAACTTTTATATTCTCCTCTTTTCCCTCATCAAGAAGCTTCTTAATTCTAGTTCACTTTCTGCCATCAGAGTAGCATTGTCTGCATATCTGAGATTGTTAATATTTCTTTTTTTATTTTTTCCAGTTACATGTAAAGATATTTTTTAGCATTCATTTTTTAAAAAAAAATTTGAGTCCTAATTTTCTCTCTTTCACCAATCCCTTCCTAAAATGGTATAGGTTATGTATGTACAATCCTGTAAAACATTTTCATATTAGTCATGTTATGAAAAAAAAAACAGTCCAAAAGAACCACGAAAAAAATAAAGTGAAAGTAATATGCTTTGATTTGCATTCAGACTCCATCAGTTCATTCTCTGAATGTGGATAGCATTTTCTATCATGAGTCTTCAGGAATTGTGTTACATCATTGTGTTGCTGAGAAGAGCTAAGTTGTTCATAGTTGATCATGGCATAATGTCGCTGATAACTGTGTACAATGTTTTCCTGTTTCTGCTCACTTCACTTTTCATCAGATCCATTTTTCTGAGATCACTCCACTTACTTGTCATTTTTTAAAAATTATTTAATTTTAGTTTTCAACAATCACTTCCATAAACTTTTGAGTTTTTAATTTTCTCCACCTCCCTCCCCAAAATGCCATAGAATCTGATAGAGGCTCTATATATACATTCCTATTAAACATATTTGTAAAGAAGAATTAGAACCCATAGGAGGAACCACAAGAAGGAAGAAGCAAAACAAAACAGAAGGAAAAAAAAAAGAGCAGATAGTATGCTTCAGTCAGCATTCAAACTCCATAGTTCTTTCTCTGGATGTGGATAGCATTTTCCATCATGAGACTTTTAGAGATGTCTTAGATCCTTGCATTGCTAAGAAGAACTAAGTTTATCAAAGTTAGTCATCGCACCGTGTAGCTGTTACTGTGTACAGTGTTCTCCTGGTTCTGCTCACTTCACTCAACATCAGTCCATACAAGTCTTTCCAGGGTTTTCTGAAGTCTACCTGCTCATCATTTTTTATAGCACAATAATATTCCATTACATTCGTATATCACAACTTGTTCAGCCATTCCCCAATTGATGGGCGGGATGCCTCAATTTCCAATTTTTTGCTACCACACAAAAAAGCTGCTATAAATATTTTTGTACATGTGGATCCTTTTCCTGTTTTTATGATCTCTTTGGGATACTTGCTCGTCATTTCTTATAGCATAATAGTATTCTATTACATTCATATAAAAAGAGCTGCTATACATATTTTTGTACACATAGGTCCTTTTCCCTTTTTTGTGCTCTCTTTGGGCTACAAACCTACTAGTGGTATTGCTGGATCAAAGGGTATGCACAATTTTATGGCTCTTTGGGCATAGTTCCAAATTGCTCTCCAGAATGGTTGCATCAGTCCCAATTTTTCCACATTCTTTTTAATATTTATCATTTTCCTTTTCTGTCATGTTAACTTTAATTCCAGCTTTTGATTCGTCTAGCCTGGCATTTCACTTGATGTATTCTGCAAAAAAGTTAATTAGATAAGGTGACAATATACAGCCTTGTCCTACTCCTTTTGCAACCCTAACCCAATCAGTTGTTCCATGCTGGTTCTGACTGCCGTCTTGGCCTGCATACAGGTTCCTCAGGAAACAAACAAGATGATCTGGTACTCCCATCTCTTTGAAGACTTTCCACATTTTGTTGCGATCCACACAGTCAAAGGCTTTAGTGTAGCCAGTGAAGCAGAAGTAGATGTTTTTTCTGAAACTCCCTTGCTTTCTCCATAATCCAATGAATGTTGGCAATTGGTCTCTAGTTCCTCTGCCTCTTTGAAAATCAGCCTGTTCTTCTGGTAAATTCTCAGTATTACTGAAGCCTAGCTTGTAGAATCTTAAGTGTAACCTTGCTGGCATGTGAAATGAGTACAATTGATTATTTGAACATTTCTTGCATTGCCCTTCTTTAGGATTGGGACACAAATTGATCTTTCCCAATCCAGTGGTCCCTGTTGAGTTTTCCAGATTTGCTGGCAGAATTTTAATAACATCATCATTTAGAATTTTAAATAGCTCGGGTGGAATTCCATCACCTCCACTATCCTTATTGTTAGCAATGCTTCCTAAGACTAACGTGACTTTGTTTCCAAGATATATGGCTGTAGATCAGTAACCACACTACATGGTTATCAGTGATGTTTAGATCTTTCTTACATAGTTCTTTCATGTATTCTTGCCGCCTTTTCTTAATCCCTTATACTGTTAGACAATTAATTGAATAGTGTGGACCCTAAAGGGGAGAAGAAATTGCTGAATTATGATGGTAGAGGAAGGAGTCTAGAAATGGCAGCAGAGAGTAAGAAGTATTCCAACTCCCTCACTAGAAGTAGTGGATTGGAAGCTCAGTGAGGGATGGGAAGTGATATGAGTTTGTATTTTTACTTTGTAAAGTTCCTTACAGTTTTACTAAATCTTTTTTTTTTTTTACTAAATCGCTAGATGACAAAGGAAAACACGTTTTTTTGTTTTGTTTTGTTTTTCTTAAGAGTTGATTTTCACTATTCAGCCATATCTGTTAGATCTAACTTTATCTTGTTCATTTAAGAAAGTATAAGTCATAGTCCCTTATAACCTCCCATTTGTGCCCAGAAAGGGAAATCATTCATGTCAGTCTCTGAGAATTTATGAAGTGAAATTTCACCTAAAATAATTTATCAATTGACCTTTGTTTATATGAATATAAAAATACTAACACTGCTCTAAATTAAGCACTTTTTTGCCCAGGAAAGGCAAGAGAATGTCCAGAAGATTGTATTAGAAGGAACAGAAAGAATGGAAGATCAGGTAAGAAGAATGTATATACCATCAAATGCTAGTGTTACTAAAGAGTTTGTGTGTGGGGAAGGGGGGTGGGGTGCTGCTGGTTCTTTTGATTGACCTAATTAATAGTAAATTTAATTAGTGAGCTTAAAGGAATCATAAAAGAACCTTGGTGGGGAAAAAAATTAAGCAATTTCTACAAAACTAAAGGAATCTATCCAATCATTTTACCCATAAAGTGGAATCTAAGACATAGATCAAGAGTGGGGAGGGGTGGGACAATCAGTATGGGAATAATATCAACCACAGGTGAACACTTTGCCACCTTTATTCTTCTGTTTCTGTGGGGTAAGTTTTAGATAATTTGTTCAGTGGCAGGGCCCAAATCCCCACAGCTGAGACCAATTACATTAAATGTCTGAGACATGGTAAAAGACAAATGTTTCCCTTTGGTTCAAGAGGAAGCATATTTGAAAACTCTAGCTTTGACCTGTACTAATGAGAAATGTTATCTTGAGACAGAGGATAATTTCTTCATTCTTAAAATTCATGTGATTATGTGTAAGCTTCCTTTTGTTTGTAGAAAGAATATTTTATTAGCAGCATAAAGGTCCTGGTATGAGTCCAGGCTTCACTATTTGAAATTACTGATAAAAAGATTTACAGATTATGCTGTCTTTTAGCTTCCGTAGCTATAAAATGTGAAAAGCAGTAGATGTCCTTTTAATTAATTTTTTATATCTCAAGTAATAAATTAGAAATATTAATTTTAAACCAGGCTGTTCATATAATGACGTTTGGCAGTGTATGATAAGCCATAGTTGGCAGGGTGTGACAAATTTAGTTGCTGGAAAAATTAAAATATCTTCGATTAGCACATAAACCTTTAAAAACCTTGAGTGGGAAGCTCATTTTATTTGGCTCTTTTTAATGTTGTCAAGCATTTCTACCAAATGAAAGCATTGTTTTTTGTATTCCTGCTATCTCACCATCCTAGAAAACCTCATTTATCCCTTGCTTTCATTGTTAGTAGTTTCATTACCAAGATCTTCCTGTTTTGCGTGTCTTTTTTGACCTCATTTTACTTTATTGTGTAGGGTCAGAGCATTATTCCAATGCTCACTGGAGAGGTTATTCTTGTAATGGAACTCCTTTCATCTATGAAATCACACAGTGTTCCCGAGGAAATAGATGTAAGTTCATATTTGTATTGTGAAGTCAAAGCGGTGGTACCTTTTCATATTTAGCAAACCTTTTAATTAACAAATACCGATGATAGACTATTAACATTAAGCAGTATCTTTGTAAGGAGAAAAGTCTCTAGCAATTAAATTGACCAATGTAAATTAATCATTTTTGTATTATATTAGATATATTAACTTTACCACTCATACTTTCTGGGAACACAAAAGTTCTAATAATATAATACTTGTTTTTATAATGATAGTGTACAATTCAGATATTATGTTAGAGTTCACTTGTGGACTTTATGGTATATATAGACAGACATTTGTAGTGTCCTTTAGTAATTAGGATAAATCAGCCACTTTGGTTATTGTTCAGAGTCTACATTAAGCACTTTTCAGTTTAAATCTGTGCAGATGATTTTTATCTGAATCTTCTTAGTTAGCAGATTTTTGTTCTCAAATTTCGGAGTATCTTTTAAGCTTTTAAAGAGTAGTAATTTCAGAATCTTTGGTTGGTTAGTGCAGTACCACTAAGAAGCCAAACAGGACAGTGTGGGAACACCCATTGTTACTCTTGTTGATCTAACTCTGAGTTTTAAGGGCTGTCAGACTGTCTTTCTTTGGATGTGGTTAAGAACTGAAAGAGTCAGCTATGTTTATGGAACTTCATTTAACCTGCAGGACCAGCTTTCACAAACATGCTTCTGATTTACTGGTAAATGTAGAAGTGATTATTTCATGGCTTTCTTTGATTCAAAGCAATGACAACAGTATGTTCTTTTAAACCTTCATGCCACAAAATTTAATCATGCATTTTTAAAGCATTTATGTACTGTGCAATCTGCTAAATGTTGGATTAAAATCTTAGGGACAAAAAAAATTCTTTCCATATTATGTTCTAACCTGGTTAATTTATTTTCTTTGCACTTTAGATAGGTGATACAGTACTAAATGATGATGACATTGGGGATAGTTGCCATGAAGGTTTCCTTCTCAAGTAAGAATTTTGTTCATTTCATAAAAGCCAACTAGTTTTTAGTATATAATGTCAAGCTATGTAGATCTTGGTGATGAAAAAAATAGGATGGAAAAACCACCCTTATTTCTCTCCATATTTATTTTCTCCATATTTTTATTTGATCCTTATTATGTCTTTTGATTATTCACAGTTTGGTAGAAGAAACTGAGGTACAGAAGCATTAAGTAAGATTTCTAAGGCCTGACTCTCAATTAGTAGTTGGGTCAGTACCTTCTGTGGCCTCTTTGTTGTATCATCAATCTTATATAAATTAATAATCTTCCCGTTAAATCACCATCCACATAAATTTCAGAACTGTAAGTCCATATAATGGCAAAAGTGGACATGACATTATCTCAGCAGTAGTTAACAGGATTTTACACTATAGCCTTGGATTTTATCATGATTTAAAGCTTTTTCTATTAAAGAATTTTTATGGTTTGCTTTTTGTTTGATTTTCAATGTGTAAAATTGTCTTATTTAGGTAGTAAATCTTCATTTAACTTACAGTGCCATTAGCTCCCACCTGCAGACCTGCGGCTGTTCTATAGTAGTAGGCAGCAGTGCAGATAAAGTGAATAAGGTGAGTCACTTTACATTCAGTGCCTTGTATTAGAATCTTTAGTATTGTCAGTATATTACATACAGTAATTTAAAGATAGGATTTAATGTGTTGCAAAAGCATTTGGAAACAACAGTGTCTGACCAAATTGCTATCATGTATCCTGACAAAAAGTGAGAAGTCATTTCCATTTGCAATTTGACATTTCATAAAAATCATTTTTACTTGACTATGTAAATTACATAAATGCAATTAAGATTTTTTTTATAGTCAGAGACATTTTACCATACTTTCTTCTACTTTATCCGTTTACATTTCCTCCCCCTCCTATTGCATTCCTCTTTCTCTCATTCTAATTCTTTTTTTTAATTCTCTCCTTACTCTTTCCCACTTCCATCTCATCTTTTTTTCTACTTCTTTGAGCCCAAAATTAATCTATCCTGTACATTCTCAGAGGAGAATTGAGGTGTAAATAGCATCATTGCTGTTATGATTGCCCTCATTCCCTCTTATTCTAATGAAGTGAACAAAAGGATCAAATCTATTAGTTTAGTCATTTTCAGAGTTGCTTATTTGTAATAATGGAAGAAGAAAATCACACTAATAATTCAGGTATTCATATTTGGTTTAGAAATATATTGTTTTACATTTTACATATCTTCCTACTTTTTTTTTTTGTTAGGCAAGTTTTTGTTTTTAGGCAGTTGGGGTTAAGTGACTTGCCCAGGTCACACAGCTAGTAAGTGTCAAGTGTTTGGTCTGAGTCCTGATTTGAACTTAGGTCCTCCTGACTTTAGGGCCAGTGCTCTATCCACTGTGCCTCCTCGCTGCCCCCTAAGTCAGTCAAGTATTATGGGGCTATGATGTGACAGGAACCAGGGATTTAAATACAGTGAATGAAATACTACAATAGCTGATATTCTAATATGAGACATTAAAGACTTATATAAGTCTATACAGAAAACATAAAAATAGAATAAATGCAAAGTAGTATTATATGATTGCCTGTTGAGAGTAATTAGATATAAGGTAATCTGAGAGAGAATGCACCAGCAGAGATCGGTCAACAGCCATTTATTAAGTGCTTGCTGTGTGCCAGGCACTATGTTAAGCTGAATCAGGAGAGTTTCAACATAATCCTTTTAAATTTCCTTTGGGAGTACAACCTTTGCTTGCCCAAAAGAAACACGAAAAGAGTGTTTCCAGAAAATCTCAGAACAAGCCCAGATGACAAGGGCTCTCACATCCTTTCATGACTTGAGCAAGCCAGTGGAAATGGAAGCTAATGGAACTATTAAAACTCTCTATAGTACCAGTCAATGAACCAATATATATTAGTCAGTTCAAACATTTTGAAAATAATGAAATGAAATAACCCACTGAGTTATTTTTTTATGGCTATTAAAACCATGCAGAAATAACACCTCCCTGTCAACTGCCTAAAACATGCTCCAGTAACTTTTTCACAACAAAAATTTCCAAATCCTAGCCAGTGGCCCATTTTTTTCAACCAAATTTGATAGAACAAAATTTCACTACTATAAAAAGCATTGGACCAGATTAGCCCTTTAGTGGTCCTTTTAGTTGAATTTTACTCGCATAAATCTCAGAAGTGATCTTTCAATGTACCTAGCTTTGCTATATATTTCTAGAAAATTTCATTTTTCTGAAATGAATTTGCCACGGCAGGTGAGGCAACTTGGAAGTAGACTGAAGTATTGGAAACATAGTACTCTTTTTGGATTTATCAGTAAATAAAACTTAAATCTCTAGTCAAGATTTCTTTCTTTAGTGAACCAGTGGCCTTTTTATTATATTTATATTTTTTTTCCTGTTGAAATCCTCTTGTTTTACAGATAGTGAGGACGTTGTGCCTTTTTCTGACTCCTTCAGAACGAAAGTGCTCCAGACTTTGTAGGAATGAGTCTTCATTTAAATATGAATCCGGATTATTTGTACAGGGTCTTCTCAAGGTACAGCCTGTGCCCTTTTCTACAAAATGAAATCCCAAATCATTTTGGAAACTCACTAAAAATATGTACTATTTTATGTGTTAGGATATAAATTTTTTAAAAATCTATTAATTTATTTGTTTGTTTGTTTGTTTCATTGTGGAATGTATTGCAGGGAATGTAGTCTCTACAAAACCACTATTCCCAGCCTAAAGTATATGTCCTGGGATATGTTGATTGTACAGTCAGTGGAACACCACGGTATGCTCCCTCCACTATCAGTACTCCGCATATAACTACTCAGTGTTTTTGTTATACCCAGGTTGCAAAAACTATTACAAAAGTAAATTCATTTTTGTTTCTTTGATTTGAAAGAAAATTTCCATTAATTTACACAGCTTAAATTGGAAAATTTCATTTTTTTTCTTGAGCAAACTTAAGTAGTTTTGCTATTTCTAAGTTTATACCACCTTGAATATTAACAGAAAATAAAGCTGTTTACTATATAAATTTTAATTTCTTTGTATTTTTAAAATTATTTCACTTCTCTTTTTCTGCATTTCAAGGATAGAGTGAACAATAAAGGACCAAAGACCTAAATTTTGAAGTAATTATTTGGATGCTTAATTACACTAGAATAATCAGAGATGCAGTACCATTGTTTATTGCTTGGAATCTTTTTTACTGTGGTGAAATTATCAATAAGATATAAAGTAACAACTTGTATATTGTTCTGAGACTTTTATTCTGTCCTAGGGTTGCTTTCCTGAGGATGCAAACAAAGGAAAATTAAAAAAAAAAGAGGGGAAGGGGAAGGATAAAGAACAAATGCATATATAACATTGTGCCTATCCGACATGGAAACTTTTACAAGCATCACACTGGGTACTCACAATGACAGAACTTAAATGGTGACTACTTCTTGGGAACAATAAAACCACAAACTTGATTTGTACAAATTTATCAAAATATAAAAATACATACACGTTTGGAAAGTAATCAGTTGAAAGATTTAATGGTCTTTCTTTAGTACCCTCTCCTGATCATAAAACCATAGGACTTGTAGAGCTGGAAGAAACCTCAGAAATCATTTGATCTATTCTCTTTTCTGTGTATCTCTGCCTGCCCAATTCCTGCTCATTCTTCAAGGTTGAATCAGTTGCTGTTTCTTCCCTGGTCTCAATCCCATCTAACAACACACCCACACCCACACCCTATTTTA
The DNA here is from genome assembly GCF_003287225.1 of Phascolarctos cinereus. Lineage (NCBI taxonomy): Eukaryota > Metazoa > Chordata > Mammalia > Diprotodontia > Phascolarctidae > Phascolarctos > Phascolarctos cinereus. The sequence goes on along the minus strand of NW_027555847.1, from coordinate 195,776,582 downwards.
TACCTCACTTTGTCCTTCTTATTGTATTATGGTTAGTTGCATAAATAGGCTAACCCTTCCACCAGACCATAGAGGACAAGAAGCAGCATGGTATAAAGAAAAGACCATTGCATTTGGAGACAGAGAACCTGGATATATTTTTTTTTCCTACTTAGTAGTTGTTTGATCTTGGTGAAGTCTCTTAAAACTCTTAGGGCTTACATTTCTTCATCTGTCAAATGAGGGGACTGGTCCAGATGAATTGTAACACTACTTCCTGCTCTGAATCCCCTGATCCAATAATATCTTTATCCCCCACAATGCTTAGTTTAGTATATTAATTCAGTAATTGCTAAATGAGTGAATGAATGTTTGCAATCAAAACCTGACTCTAGAGAGGCAAAGTGACTTTTCCACAGGCATCTAGACAGTGCATCTAGGCCTTCTGAGGCATAATGTAGCGCCCTTGCTCTTTGTGTCAGTTTCCATCATGTAAGAGAAAAAAAGCCTCATCTATTAATAAGTTAAATATTAAGGATTTGGGGTGTGATGGAAGGAATTGATATGGAAAGAGCATGGTTGGAATTATCTTTGTTGTTGTTTTTGTTTGTTTTGTTTTGTTTTGTTTTGCAAGGCAGTCGTGGTTAAGTGACTTGGCCAGGTCACACAGCTAAATGAGTCTGAGTCAGATTTGAACTTAGGTTCAACTCCAGGACAGGTGCTCTATCCACTGCGCCACCTAGCTGCCCCTTGAGTTATCTTAGAAAAAGATAATTTTTCAAAAATGGGAGTCGTAACTAAAAAGAAGTATAATAGGCTTTTTTGGTAGCTCTTTGAAAGTTTGGAAAATTTTGTCATCATGTTTATTTATGAATATTTTATAGAACAGGGGAAAATCACAATGCTGAAAAAATCTGAAAGCATGGGAAATTTATCTAAAATTTTCGTAGTAAGTTTAATTTATCTTTTATTGTGACAGGATTCCACTGGAAGTTTTGTGCTGCCCTTCCGACAAGTCATGTATGCCCCATATCCCACTACACACATAGATGTGGATGTTAATACAGTGAAACAGATGCCACCCTGTCACGAACATATTTATAACCAGCGTCGTTACATGAGATCAGAGCTGACTGCATTTTGGAGAGCCACTTCAGAAGAAGACGTGGCTCAGGATACAATTATCTATACAGATGAAAACTTCACTCCCGATTTGTATGTAATGGCTTCCAAATTATACTCAATATTGCTCTATCTCCACAAACGTAATTATTAACTTGTGTGCTAGAATGCTAGAATTTAGAATCTAAATGCATAAAATTCAAATAATGTGTTCAAAAGAAAAGGAACATGATTAATGATGTTTGAAGGAACATTTTCTAAGTTAAATGGACCTGTTTTTCCTGTTATCATTGTCTTTTTTTTACCCCTTGAATGGTTCAAATTAGCCCTTTGAAATGACAGTAGTATTAATATTAATTTAATTAGCTTGGTAAATAAACAAAAAGACTGAATTCTGGCTATTTTTATCCTGAAGAAAGCATGCAATATACTCTGGACATAATGCAAAATACATTGCAATAAATAAGTGTAGCGCTGAGGCTCTTTTTTTGTATTTTACAGTGAATTATTTTTTGTGTACCATTTTACTCATTCCCATTATAGGATATGGCTTTTAAGTTAAATGAAAATCCATGATTGTGAAATTGTAGGTTGAGTATTTTTTTCCCAAGTAGAAAAATGGTGACTCTGAAAATAGATGATAATGACCATCATGGAGAAAATCTAAATAACACTGAAAATAAGAGAATTACAGTATAGCTTTCATCTTTTAATCTTTCAGATGTTATCATTTTCTTTATGAATGCAACTGTTCATCGGATTAAATTGTCTAGACCAGCGATAATGGAAAGAAAGAAGATTCAAGTTCAGGTTACCTGAAAACTTATCCAGAAAAATGATTTCTCCATTTACTCATGTCAGGAAGTGTAGAGCTACAGTAATGTTATTCCATGTCACTATGATTGACCTGGCAAAATAGCGCACTGATGTCTAAGATGTAGACATAGAAAGTGCAGAACTTAATCACCATCTCATTGACCCCTTATCTCATATACAGCTTTCATTGAGACCAGCAGACAAATAAGAGCACACTTTGTTTTAGCTCCAGTGTTTCTTGCAGTTTCCCTAAAGTAGTATCAGTAATTGATTCAGTTTATCAGGTTGCCTTAAGACACCTACCTAGTGCTACCTAGTGTCTTAGAAATGAAAATACCGATATCTAAGTAAACCACTGAACTATACAGCCAAGCATGAGAAGTGCTAATTTTGCTACTCAGTCACTTTTCTTCTGCCAACATGTCTGCAAACCTCTCACTTCTCTGCTTTGTTATTTTCTAGACTACAGTGAATCTGACATACTCTCCTATTACTTCTGCTGATGTTATTTTTCTCCCTACCACCCTGACTTTTAATCCATACTCCCATTTTGTTAGTACTTTTCTTTTTCTTTTAGTTTCTTACTCTTTATTAAATGCTCCCTTTCTGACCTGAGTCTAACTGGATTCTGATAAATTCATTGAAAAAGAGTAAAATATTTTCCTGATTTCTTAGCCAGGTATAAGCCAAGGTGGAGGATATTTTACTCTCTAATTTTCATAATATACATCAGTTGATCATACTCCCCAAACATACCCTAACAGAAATATAGGGATAGTTGAAGTTATGTTATGTTAAAGAAATCCCAGTACCCTGTCCTATAGTACCATGTCAGTCTTCCTTTGCACTCCTTATTTCACATTATTTCCTTCCCGAACCTGATTATAAAGAGTTACTAATTTATATGAGCAAATTTATTTATAGGTTGTTAGAACCAATGATTACTTTAATTAACTGCCTATATTTTAGAGATGGTCTCTGTTTTCAGAGACAAGTTATAGTAATCCAAGTAGTGATTTGACGCTAGTAGAAAGAAGAAAATGAACTGACCTGAAAGTTTCTATGGGAAATAAGTCCCTTAAATTACAGATTATAAATCAGGTTAAGTTCCTAAAAACTAGATTTCTTTTCTCTTCCTACCATCCATGAGCTATTTCTCTTTGTTACCATTTTTTAACAGTCTGATTTATATTCTGTCTTTATGCTGTCTTCCCAGGAATGTTTTTCAAGATGTCCTACACAGAGACACACTAGTAAAAGCCTTCCTGGATCAGGTAATAGTTGAATTGGAAATCAACAAGAATAAAGTATTTTCTTATTTAATATAGGCTAAAGTATTTTCTTATTTAATGTAGGCTTCCATTATCTTTGTTATATCATCCATTGCAAACTGAAATTGTATTTTTAATGTTGTTCTTTCTAAATAGCATCAAACTGATTTTATTCTTCAGTACTACTGGAAAACCTGTAGAGAATTATGAAAAAACTGGTGTTCTCACATCTACTGTTATGTGTTTTAATTACAGACACACTGACTATAGATTATAATGCTAAAAATTACTGGCTTTTGATTCAATTGAAATAATTAAGTAGACATGTAAGTAGGTTTCTTACCCTAGATTTTTCCTGGTTAAACCACCTGTTATGGGCCAGGCATTGTGATAGGTTATGGGAATATAAAGATAACAAATGAAATTGTCCCTGTCTTCAAGGAGCTTGCATATGTGGGGGAGAAATAACATATACACACATAAATAAATACAAAATTAAAAAATAATAAGATAACAGAGTGGGAAAAGGCATGAGATGGAAGGAAAGTGTTCTGTTTGAAGAATACCAAGACCAGTTCAACTGGACCATTTAATGCATTAAAAAAGGTAAAAAGGTTTGAGTCACGGTGTAAATGTTTTAAATGTCTTTGGATTCTATCCCTAGACGTAAGAGGGAACACCTAGAGTTTATCAAGCAGACAAGTGACTTGATCAGATCTGTGCTTTAGGAAATTTACTTTCACAGCTCTCTGGAGGATGGATTGGAGAAGGGAAAGACTTGAGGCAAGTGGACCCATCAGGGCTATTACAGTAATCCACGAAAGAGTTCATAAGGGCTTGAATTAGATTGAGGAAAGAGACAGAAAGAGAGAAGCAAGAGATAATGTGAAGGGAGAATCATTCAGCAAGCAGTTACTAAGCACCTATTATGCACCAGGCATTGTTCTAAGTGCTAGGGATGAAAGAAAGGTAAAAGAATCTTCTCTGATTGTAATATGCATTAGAAACTTTGTTGGAGAAGAATTTTAAAGGCTCTCTTTTGCTCTGTCAAATCAATTTTGGGGGTAGAATCAGCAAGCAAACATGATGGAGTCTCAGTCATTTCCATCTTCAGTCAGTTGTTTGACAGAAAAGATAGGGTCTGTCATAGAACACTTTTTAAAAGCTGCCTGTTCCCTTTTATATTTTCAAAGATTCCTTATATATATATACGTGTGTATGTGTGTGTGTGTGTGTGTGTAATATGTAGACCAGTCTCACAAAATGAGAAAGGCATTTCAGTTGGTAATTATTAAAGTTCATTTGATTAAGTTCATTGAGTAATATAGTCCTTCTCACCACTTCCCACTCTCCTGTTTCTTTAATATTTTCCTTTCACTATAAGGTCTTTTTTTTTCCTTTCTTTTTTTTTTTTAAATTTTAGGCAGTTGGGGTTAAGTGACTTGCCCAAGGTCTCACAGCTAGTAAGTGTCAAGTGTTTGGTCTGAGGCTGGATGAACTCAGGTCCTCCTGACTTCAGGGCTGGTGCTCTATCCGCTGCGCCACCTAGCAGCCCCATTACTGCAAGGTCTTTTAGGACTGTTAACTTAATGTTTTCAAGATCAGCCATTCTTCCTGATTTCATTATCTTCAGCACCATTTCACTTTCCTCATATTGCAAAATTGGAAATTCAAATGTAGGTCAGTTGTCATTGATGAGAAAATATATCATTATAAAAATGTTTACAGAGTTATTCTGAATAGTCTATTTGTTGTCCTTTTGACAGCTTTAGAAATTTATGGCATTCAGATACCTGTTGACTTATTCACAATAAAGTTGATGACTTTTGTCCCAATCCATTTGGCCCTTTTTTTACTCAACTTTTCCCAAGTGAATAGTTAGACTAAACTCTTGAGTGATTATTGATCTCATTTAGAAGGCTTTGCACAGTGTCAGACCAATGTCATGTGTAAATCAGAGCTATCTGGAGGATCTAGTTATCCACAGGAACTCCTTCCTCTTCCATTTGGACTCTATGGTCAACATTTCCATGTCCTTGGCATTATGAGGGTATATTTGGCAAGAATGTCTCCTTGCCTATGCCTTGTTTCTGCTGTTACATCATTCAAGGAATCTTGAATGATTTTGACATATAAGAGGCCCTTTTGGATCCATTGTACTTTATACAATAGTACATGTATATAATTTACGAATAAGAAAATACATAGAGTACATGTACAAACGTTTTTTATTGACAGGGATATATACTTTTTTAAAAAAAGGCTTAGAGATAGCTAGGTGGCACAGTGGATAGAGCACCAGCCCTGGAGTCAAGAGGACCTGAGTTCAAATCCTGCCTCAGACACTTGAAACTAGCTGTGTAACCCTGGGCAAGTCACTTTACCCCACTGCCTAGCAAAAAAAAAAAAAGGCTTGGAGACTACATGGCTGGCCAGTCCATATATTACTTTCATATATACATACACTGCAGATGAGCAATGAACTACCCATGGAGTCAAAGAAGAGGAGAACGTGCTGAATTACCTTAGTGAAATGTGTAGTGTTTCTAATGACCTTCATACTTCTTTCATCTTTTTATAAGTCATGTAATACAAGTCTCAGGGAATAAAAATTGAGGCTCTTTCTCTCAAAAGTCAGTGTAGAGGTACTATGAGCATAGACTATAACATATTCCAAATGAGGAATTGTGTAGAAGTGGTGTAAAGTATATCATCTTCCAATGATAGATTTATGCCAAGAAAAAAGAGGTGACAGTTAGCAGAAACAAAGAATAAGCAATGAACAGTTTTCATGATCCATTGGTAACTATATAGTATCAAGACATTATGTAAACTCCCTATGATACAAAGTCACACTAGGTTGAATTTCTTTCTGTGCTTTGGAAGAGTACATATATTAATGAGATACACATCCATCAAAATATTGGAAGTGTTTGCTGAGGTGATTATTAGTGATTTTGTCATTGACTTTAGGCAATAAATAATATCTGTTGGTTATAGTAAAATATGATCTTTGTAACTTTCCTTACCACATCTAAAGTATTAGTAGGTGTTTTGTAAAGCCTATCACTATACTAAAATAGCTTCTTTAGTAATCACGAATTACCTAAAGTTGACAAGACCAGGAATAATAGGGATTTCTAGGTTCCTTTTGACTTGCTTCTTTTGATGACTGCTTTATAGTCAATTACACTTCTGCAATGAATGGTGATAATCAGGCACAATCTCTTTTTACATTTTTTATCATCAGTAGTTCATTTAAATAGGTCAGGCCAAGGCTGTTGCAGTTGTACCCAATATCATCTTATCTTTCTCATTGTAATCTGATACTGATTTTTATCTTTGCTCAGACAAGTCTGCTCACGGAAAACTGATTCTGATAACTCCCAAGTCAATAACTAGTAATTTCTTACCTAAAATAATGGTTTAATTTTTTTGTGATGTTCTTAGTATCACAGATATAGAACTAGAAGGGAGGAAGAGACTTCAGACGCCAACTAGTGCATTTCTCTTATTTTACAGATGAGGAAACTGAGGCCTACTGAGGTTAAGTGACTTACCTAGGGTCACACAGATAGTATTAAGACAGAATTTAAACCCCACATCCTCTGAATCCAAAGTCAGTGCTCTTTCCATTGGATCATATTTCCACCCAGTACTTGATATATCTTATACTTTATATCACTCTCTGGATGAAAGTATTCATGTTACTTAGGCTTAAGTTTCCTGAATAAGTCTATAAGCCTTTTTGACTTCTGTGATTTTCTAACCTGAATGGTATTTTCCGACATTTTCTGTGATCTTTTGTACCCACTTTCATATCAAAGACACAAGTATAAAAGTTGATTATCTTGAAAACCATATAGTTCTTTTCTTTTTTTAAGTTCCAAATTTTCTGACCATCTCTCCCCTCCCTCACCCCAAAACGGCATGTAAATTGATATAGGCTCAACATATACAGTCATGTTGAACTTATTTTCACATTAGTCATGTTGTAAAGAAGAATTAGAACCAATGGGAGAAACCACGAGAAAGAAGAAACAAAAAAAAGAGAGAGAAAACAGATATCTACATTCAGACTCCCATAGTTCTTTTTCTAGATGTGGACAACATTTTCCATTGTGAGTCTTTTGGAGTTGTCTTAGATCTTTGCATTGCTAAGAAAAGATAAGTCTATCAAAGTTAGGCATCACACAGTGTGGCTGTTGCTGTGTACAATGTTCTGGTTCTGCTCACTTCACTCAGCATCAGATCATATAATAAGTCTTTCCAGGTTTTTCTGAAGTCTGCCTGTTCATCATTTCTTACAGCGAAATAGTATTCCATTACATTCATGTACCACAGCTTTTTCAGCCATTCCCCAACTGATGGGCATCCCCTCAACTTTTAATTCTTTGCCACCACAAAAAGAGCTGCTATAAATATTTTTGTACACGTGGGTCCTTTTCCCATTTTTATGATCTCTTTGGGATATAGCCCTAGACGTAGTATTGCTGAGTCAAAGCCTATGCACAGTTTTATAGCCCTTGGTGCATAGTTCCAGATTGTTCTCTAGAATGGCTGGATCAGTTCACAGCTCCACCAACAATGCAGTAGTGTTTCAATTTTTTCACGTTTTTTCCAGCATTTATCATTTTCTTGTTTTGTCATATTAGCCAATCTGATAGGTGTGATGGGGTACCCCAGAGTTGTTTTGATTTGCATTTTTCTGCCCAGTACTGATTTAGAGCATTTTTTCATATCACTATAGATAGCTTTAATGTCTTCATCTAAAAACTCCTATTCATATCCTTTGACCAGTTAACAATTGGGGAATGACTTGTATTCTTATAAATTTGACTCAGTTCTCTATGTATTTTAGAAATGAGGCCTTTATCAGAGAAACTGGTTGTAAAAATTGTTTCCCAGTTTTCTCCTTCCTTCCTAATCTTGGTTGCAGTGTCTTTGTTTGTACAAAACCTTTTCTCTATCTCTTGTTTGATCATAAATTCTTCCATTCTCCATAAATCTGACAGATAAACTATTCCTTGCTCTCCCAGTTTGCTTATGGCATTAGCCTTTATATCTAAATTGTTTACCCATTTTGACTTTATATTTTGGTATATGGTGTAAGATGTTGGTCTATGCCTGATTTCTGCCATACTATTTTCCAGTTTTCCCAGCAGGTTTTGTTAAATAGTGAGTTCTTATCCCAGAAGCTGGAGTCTTGGGGTTTATCAAACAGTAGATTACTATAATCATTGACTACTGTGTCTTGTGTACCTAACCTAGTCCATTGATCTGCCACACTATTTCTTAACCAGTACCAAGTAGTTTTAATGATTGCTGCTAATACAATTAATAAAACAATTTAAGATCTTAAATACAATTTAAGATGAATTTTATTATTTTTTCTAGCTCTATAAATGTATTTTTTTGGTAGTTTGGTGTGACATTGAATAAGTAAAGTAATTTAGGTAGAATTATCATTTTTATTGTATTAGCTCAGCCTATCCATGAGTAACTAATGTTTTTCCAGTTATTTAGATCTGACTTTATTTGTGTGAAAAGTGTTTTGTAATTGTCTTCATATGGTTCCTGGGTTGTTTTGACTCTCATATGTTTTATAATATCTGCAGTAACTTTAAATGGAATTTCTCTTTCTGTATCTTGCTGTTGGGGTAATATATAGAAATGCCAATGATTTATATGTGTTTATTTTGTATCATGCAACTTTGCTAAAGTTGTTTATTATTTCAGGTAGTTTTTTACTTAATTTTCTAGGGTTCTCTAAGTATATCATCATATCATCTGCAAAGAGTGATAGCTTTGTTTCTTCTTTGCCTATTCTAATTCCTTCAATTTCTTTCTCTTCTTTTATTGCCTGAGCTGACGTTTCTAGTACCATATTCAGTAACAGTGATAATGGGCATCCTTGTTTCACTCTTGATCTTATTGGAAATGCTTCTAGCTTATCCCCATTACATAGAATGCTTGATGATTACATAGGTAAATGCTGCTTATCATTTGAAGGAAGACTCCATTTATTCTTATGCTCTGTATTTTAATAGGAATGGGTGTTGTATTTTGTCAAAATCTTTTTCTGCATCTATTGATATAATCATAATGATTTCTGTTAGTTTTGTTGTTGATATGGTCAATTATGCTGATAGTTTTCCTAATATTGAACCAGCCCTGCATTCCTCATATAAATACTACTTGGTCATAGTGTATTATTCTCATGATAAGTTGCTATCGTTTTTTGATAATACTTTGACCAACTAGAAATTTTTTTTTTATATCTTCATCCTCTGCAACAAAGGTTAACACATATGCTGCAGTTATCTTCATATTATTTTGTTTATGCTTGTCATAAGCACTGTAAAAAAAGTTGATCAAATGTCCTCTAAAGTGGTTTTTCCTGTTGTCTCTGAGTACACAATGAAACCAGCTCCCCCACTTTCTTTGCCTCTCCAAGGAGTGTGTGTGAGCCATCATCCATTTATCTGCAACTACATTTTGCCTTTCTCTTTTAGAATGAAAATGTCAATATTGGTATGTTTTAGTTTCAGAATATAAATTTGTTGGTCCTTAGACAAAGATCTCATGCTTAGAGTACCAATACTAAAGTTAATGCTTATAAATGCTCAAAGAAATGCTACTACTCCGTCATAGTCACTGCAAAAGCATAATGGAGCCACATTAAGTGGTGGACATGGATTTATGGAAAGAATTCTGGAAGAAACATAAATGTGAAAGTGGTAGTTTTTAGAGTAACTTTGTTTACTCATAAAATTCCATTGTTTTTCCTATAGGTTTTTCATTTGAAACCTGGTTTGTCTCTGAGAAGTACTTTTCTTGCACAGTTTCTACTTGTCCTTCATAGAAAAGCCTTAACGCTAATAAAATACATAGAGGATGATACGTAAGTAAAACTTCTGGTAGGATGAGGATAAATTTACTTTTTTTCAGGTGAGCTTTTCTATAATGTAACTGGATTTTTCCTTATAATTTTCAGGCAGAAGGGAAAAAAGCCATTTAAATCTCTCCGAAACTTGAAGATAGATCTCGATTTAACAGCAGAGGGCGATCTTAACATAATAATGGCTTTAGCTGAGAAAATCAAACCAGGCCTACATTCCTTTATCTTTGGAAGACCTTTCTACACTAGTGTGCAAGAACGGGATGTGCTAATGACATTTTAAAAGTGTAACCTTTTAAGTATATTTCATCATACTAGTGAGTGCTGCTCAAAGAAAATTAGTGTTATGAAAAACATCATTGTTTTGGTCATGCTTCCAAAGCTCTACTCTGTGCTTTGAGCTAAAAATTATGATACTACAGTCTTATGAGATAAAAGTATTTTATAATTACTTTATCGGCTATATCATTACAAATGGGTACTTTTTTTGACACGCACTTTTTTTTCGAATAGCCTTTTGTTTACAATTACAATAAATATTCTTTAATGTTAGGATGATACATAAATTTGACCATAGCTGCTATCTTCAGAACCTTACAAATATTTGATTTAAATTCATCTCAGAAGGTTTTGTGTTAACTTTTCAAAAGTTCTTTAATTGTTTTCCAAATTATTTTTCTGGGGTGGGGTATTAGGTTGCTATAATACTTTGTATTCTATAGATCAACTATTTGAAAATCAGAGCAGTTTACCAGAATCATTTATGAAACAAAAGGGAAAGGTGAACATAATTTAAACTTTAGAAATAAAAATACTGATCAAGCAATTATTATAACTATGTAATGGTTAGATGCTACTTTAAAACTTAGTCATTAAACCTTATTGAAACGCCAAATAACATTCAGACTCCCTGAATGTCGTGGACTACCCTGTATTTCTCATTTTGTTGTCCAGGCTAATTGAACTATGAACAAAATATGAGTATTTGAAATTTACATTTAAATTGCTCTTATGAACTTTTTAACAAAGGATTTTTCTTTGTTAAGAGCCAGACTAAAAACATTTATGTCTTTTCCTCCTTGAAAGTAAAAATTTGAGGGAGAGTATAAAACGTTCAAAAAATAATTTGATTTTCCCTTTGTATATGCTTATATTGATCTGATTTTGCAGTCACTGTAGCTCTGAAATTGTAAAAAGTTGTGTCAAAATGCATTAGTAGAAACCTTTGTGATCACTGAGAGCTATTTCTTTCTACCTGCTTATATTTTTGAGGCCAAATTCATAAGAGGTTTGTATTTTTTCTGGATCAAATGGGGAAAAGCAAGTATTTTTGTTGTTCCATTTTTTTTAAGGGTGGATGAGTTTTCTTTTTGTAAGAAGCATTCTGACTAACAACTTTAAATGAATGGTATAATTGCTTTAGAGGACTTGGGATTTTGCCAGTTTATAATTTATATTACAGTCATTGAAATATTAGCTTTGTGGTGCTACCATTTTCTTTGCCTTTATTCTTACCCCCAGAGCCCAGAGGTATCATCATGCACAATTGTATTGTTGTTTGGATCTCCAGTAACACTTTAATTTTTATTCTTAGAAAGCCCTTTATTGTAATTTTTCTTAAAGGGTATTGTGGGAGATTCCCTTGCCTCATAAAGTAATTTGTTTTTCCTCTTGAGACCATTTTTCCACTTTAAAAAGTGGAAAAATTTAATTGAAAAGGAAATAAAGTATACATTTCTAAATTGCATATATTGGAAAGGATAATCTCAGGCCACATTTAAGTCCATCATACCTTATTGGGAATGCTTTCCACATTCTACATATTCAGAACATCTTCATCCTGAAGAATAGATTTGACAGAACTTAGATATTGTTTGATTCCCTTCATATTTTGGGCCCTACTGTTAGATATAGGATTAACATGTTTTTATATTCAGAAGAATATTATTGGCATGAACACTGTGCCAGTGCCCAAGAAAATCTTTCCATTTTAAATTGTACTAGAAATAGTGAAAAGAATTAATATTTAGAAGAGAAATAAAAGGATAATTTTTGTGTAGACACTCCTTTCCAAGAAAATTATACCCAAAAAGATTCATCTTGTTTTACGGTTAGTAGCTTTTTCTCACCACAAATAACAGCTATCAGAATCTTGATTTTTCAGGCAGAACATTGATTTAAATACATAATGCACTATAGCTCAGAGCTTTGAATAATCAATAGACACTACGAACTGCAGTGTCCCATAGCTCACTCAAAGCCTTGATTCTTAATTTAAATGCTGGATTGTTGTTCAAATACTGGGTTGTCTGTATAGAATACATAATGTACAGTGAAATAAGTTATTAGAGCATGTGCAGATTCTATGTTGTATATCTTGTTTTTCCAGGCAGGAAGATTTTGAATAAAATGTCTTTGAAATTATTTTTGTCTGACAATTATTTTTTCTAATGTGTTATCAGTACTTAGGTCTCTGGAAAGCTGATTGAGCCTGTAGTTCAAGTATCCAGTGTAGGCTATCTGTGCTACTTGTTTCTTGTTTAATTAGCTTCTTGTTTCTTAAAAGGAAACATTGTATTTTGAGGTCATCCAAAACCAATTTCTTTGCCTCCAACAACCCCAGTTTCCCAGTTTTACTGAGTAGGCACTGTTAGTTTAATGGTCATATAAAATTTTTAAGTTTTGCATAGCATTCATCTCTAGTATGTTAACTGAGTGGTACACTGCCTGGTGCAAACTGCTTTATAAGATTCCTTAAATCTCCTTCTAGCTCTGAACCTGTGAACCTCTGGCTGTGCAGTAGTCTTCTCTCTACATGTTTGTGAGCATTCTCTAAAAGGAAAATTCTGTCAGAATTCTGTCTGGGGTCCTGAAATTGGTTTGTTTTTAATACATGGTTAGTTCCATTGTTAGAAAGTTATCTAAAACTTAAAAGATGGCTATATCATTGATAAGATTATTGTAACTTACTTTTATTTTTGCTCAATAAATATCCGTTGGTAGTGTTGTAGCTATCTACAGTTTGTACCAGAGTTCTTATACAAGCTACTAAAAATCACTAAAACACATTTTTTATGTGCATTACATTTGTATAAGACTTTGCACTTCATAAAATGCTTTCATATGTTATTTCCTTTCACAATAACCCTGTAAGATAGGAAGAGCAAAGTTGCAAACAAACCATACTCACCACTGATGATGATTCATGTGGAAACAAAAGGTACCGCCAAAAGGAACCCAGAAAGCATTGCCAGTGATTATGGGATCCTGGAGAAGAAAACCTTAGGAGGTACAGAAAGTATTTTCATTTATTTCATCTATTTAATGAATTGAAAGGGTTCAGAAGAGATCACATATTTGGAATGTGAACAGCTGATTGAGATGGTGCCAGAGAAGAATTTATATTTCTATACCACTATTTCTTTTAAAATACTGGGATGGTGGGCCCTTGACCAGAGATGGAATCTGCCAAGTGAGGGCCAATGAAAATATATTTTCCTGGAGATTTGTGAATCTGATCAATTTGGCTTCAAACTATAAACAAAGAAAAGAGAAGACTGGCCACATTTAATCTACTAAGCCAAATAGCCTAGAGAGAGAAGGTATGCCATAGGAAAAAGATGCAAAGGCCAATAATTCACAGCAAATAATAAACAAGAAAGGAGTTTGTAAAATGGCCTCAAGTGCCTATACGTAAAACATAGATAATAAAACAAGTCATCAAGCATTTATTAAGTGCCTTCTGTATGTCAGGAACTGTGCTAAGTGCTAGGGATGCAAAAAAAACCAGTCCGTCCTCTAGGAACTTATAATCTAATAGAAAAGAAAAACTATACACAAACTAGATAAGGATAAATTGCATTAGATGAAAATAACCATATAGTAGAATTCTATCAAGAATATACTGGTGATCAAGTCCAAGTAGTAGGAGTTAGTATGAAAAGGGAGCATTTGGTAAGGAAAAATTTAGGAAGAAGCAAGCACTAGTGTGGTGTGAATGTACTACTGACCACTTAACCAGAAGGAGGAAAGGGTTCACCAAACTGGCACAGATATGAATGATGGGGGAGATGTTATCTATATATTTACTGTTAGACCTCTCTACCAAAAGCAGAGCAACTGAAAAATTATCGCTATGCCTTAATAATGATTTCATTCTTCAGAAGATGGAGGAGGTGACAAAGGGAACTGCTATTCTGGGCCTGAGAAACTGGTTCCTGAAACATAGAAATGATGGAAGCTTTGGAAAAAGTGATCACTCCATTTTAGATACAGTGAACATTATGACATAAAACTTAGGTTTTAGTAGAGGTGATTTTTTTTAAAGAATTCATGAAAGGATTGACAGGATTCTTTTGCTCAAAATGTTATGGGAGGTATGAGCTCATGAGGAATGGGAAATTCAGAAGTTCTGATAACACAAACAAAAATTATTCTGAAAAGAAAAGATAGTAGAGCTGACAAAAAGGTGAATATTTAGGGGAGTAATGGTAAAGGAAGCTGAATACAGAAATATGGGCCAGGTCCTATATGAATAATAATGAACACTGAACATCAGGTCAGAGGCTATGGCTAAATGCTAAGAACATTAAAAGGAAGATTCGGCTCTGTTGGTGGCAAAGGGAAAATAAAACCAGTCATAGATCTCCCCTTGGTTTGTTCAGTCATTCAGTCATGTCTAACTCTTCATGACTCCATAGACTATGTCACACCTAGGCCCTTCTATCCTCTACTATCTCCTGAAGTCCAAATTCATGTTTATTGCTTCCATGACACTATCCATCTCATCTTCTGCCATCCTCTTTTCCTTTTGCCTTCGTTCTTTCCCAACACTGAGGTCTTTTCCAGTGAGTCCTCATTATGCGGCCAAAGTATTTAAATTTGAGCTTCAGTATTTGACTTTCAAATGAATAGTCTGAGTTTTCTTTAAATATTGGTTCATTTGATCTCCTAGTCCAAAGATGAATGAATGAATGCAAAAACATTACTTAACTATGTGCAAAGCATTATGCTAAGCACTGGAAATGCAAATTGAAAAGCAAGAGTTGCAAAAATGGTTTATAGGGAGCTAAAATAAAAGTTAAGTGAAAATAAGCTGCTTCTCAATTCAGATCGCCAGGCTAGCCTAAAAAAACTATGTCCAAGGATGCTAAGAGACCTGACCATTATGGTTTCCAGGCCATTGTTAATGACCTTCAAAAAATCATGGAGATACATACTAAGACATTTGTAGTAGCACTTTCTATAATAGCAAAGAAAAGACAAGTAGAAATTCTTCATTGGGAAATGGCTAGTATGGTTGAATGGATAGTATAGTATAGTTAAGTGAAGTAGAATATTACTGTATCATAAGGACTTATGAATATAGAACATATTGAGAAATATAGGAGAATTTGTAGGAACAGATCTAAAGTAAAGGAAATAGAATTAGTGTAATAGTAACTACAATGAAAATGGAATAGAAAAACAATGGAAAGTGAAGGCTCTAGAGCTATTTACCAAGTTCGACCTGTAAGAAGAGATAAGAGAATACACCTGCTTTTATTCTTTGGAGAAACAGGGGACCGTGGATGTGTGACAACTACATACACTGTCAGACCTGGTTGATGTGTGGGTTAGTTTTGCTGCACTACTTTTTTCTCTTCTTTGTCAGAAGACTCATCTTGCTGAGTTCATATCTGGCCTCAGACTCTTAACTAGCTGTGTAACCCTGGGCAAGTTACTTAACCCTATTTGCCTCAGTTTCCTCATCTATAAAATGAACTGGAGAATAGCAAACCACGCCAAGAAAACCCCATATGGGGTCATGGAGAGTTTGACATGACTGAAAAATGTCTGAACAACAAAGCCGTTGGGATGAATAAAAAGCAAATTCCTTTAAAATATTACCAAATTCATGATAATTTCTTGTCACACAGCTAGTTAAGTGTCTGAGGCCAGATTTGAACTCAGCAAGATGAGTCTTCTGACTGTAGGTCTGGCAGTCTATCTGCTGGGCCACATAGCTACCACCTTTGGACTAGAGAAAAGCAAATATTCCAAAATTCTAAAAAAAAAAAACTTCAAAAGATAGGACAATAAACTTGCCTTTGATTCCTGACAAAATCTTAATATGTATTATGTAAAAGGATGATTTGTTGAAGGAATGTGATGATTATTAAAAGGCAAACTAACCTTGGTTCTGTTTTTGTTTTTAATTTGCTGGTTTTCTTAGGCAGGGCACAGGAAAGTTAAATCATAATGCCCCTGCATTTCTATAAACATTTGACAAAATCTGTCATATTCTCCTTGTAGCAAGATGTAGGCTAAATGATAGTGCAATTAGGTGGATCAGAATTGGCTGAATGATAGAACCCAGAGTAGTCTTTAATAGATCCATTTCAAATAACAAGGAATTTTCTAATGGAATGACCCAGCAATCTGACGTTATTAGTTCTGTGCTATTTGGCATAAAGTTTAGAGGGCTAGCTAACACATTTTATGACAATAGAAATCAAAAAGATCTCAGGAGACTAGAATGCTGAGCCAAATCTAATGAGACAAAATGTAATAGGTATGTAAATGTAAAATGTAAAGTCATACTCCTGGATTCTCAAAGTCAACTGTAAAAGTACAGGATAGTGGCAACACAGCTAATTAACAATTAGTGTGGGGGAAAAAAGTCTAGAGATTAAGAGACTGCAAGCTTTCTATGGGAAGGCAGTGTGACATGGCATCCAAAAAAAAAAAAGCACTTGTAACAAATAACTTGAAATATAGGACTAAAACTGTTATATAGATGTCATATAATTCAACCCCTTCGCTTTATAGATGAGCAAACTGAGGCACAGAGAGATTGAGTGATTTGCCCAGGGTCTTTCACAGATAGGATTTAAACCCAGATTCTCTCTCCTCTCCTCCCCCTGCCACTCCAGTGAGCTTTCTAATGTACCACATAGAAAAAATTACACTCCTTCCAAGTAGTTAATTACTTAATGATCAAAAGTCCTTATGTTGGCTTCATCTGTGGTTCTATGGTGTGGACTTCCAGGCCAAATATACATAGTATTTTTTCCCTCAAATTTTTTTTTTTGATTGAAAAGGGGGGAGGGGAGGAGGAACTAGAAATATTTGTTTTTATCTAGCTTAAGCTTTGTTTTCCTTCAGTGAACACAATGGTAGAAAGCATAAGCACTGCTCTAGACTACATCAGGGATAGGAAGCTTTTGTTCTTTTTAATTGCCTACCACTGAACCACAGAAAACATTGAGAACCATTGTGCTTGGTCTTTAATTGATGTTTTCTGTAGGTCTGTAGCACTCAATTTTTAAAAGTTTTCCATCCATCTCTACATGAGAATGTTTGGAACAGAGGTGTTCTAGTCCCTTTTTTCAAAGGATAAATATTGAGTTGGAATAACAAAAAGTCATTTTGTTTCTAATTCTGCTTCACAGAAAAGAATAATTCCTCACAAAATTCAGTCCCCTCCTCCAATTGGTAAATTCTTCTCAGAATCTCCACTTGAGGAAATGCCCAGGCCAGCCTCACTCCCTCTCCCTATTTTTCAGCTTTCTTTTATGTGTTGTCTTCCCCCTTTGGACTGACTTTTGAGGGCAGAGATTGTTTTTTTATTTGCTTGGGTTTGGTATGATTCCTGGAACATAGCAAGCACTTAAAAAATGCGTTATCTAACTATCATGGAAATTACAATTGTATTTTGTTAAGTTATAGAGTTGCAGTTGAGGGGTGCTGGGAACCTCGAAATTCAAGGGCTCGGGTTCTGTCTTGAAAGAATTCGACTAAAGCCTTCTTTCATCCAGAGATAAGGTTTATTGTTTTGCCAATACAAGCAGGCCAGACTCTTAAAGAATCTGAGCAATTTAATGGGGGCAAGATGGATACATAGTACAGAAAGACTGTGGGAAGATCTGGATGTGGTCAAGGAGTGGCCAGTAGCTTGAGGTGACTGGGAGGTAACAGAGAAGGGGTCTAAATGGAATTAAGAAGTGGCAAAATAGCCTGGGGTGGACCAGATGCAGACAATGAAGGCCACCAGGAAAGAGAAGTTAAAAGGATTATACTGGATTGGGCCAGGTGCCTCAAGCAAATACCAGAGACTTGAGTTCAGGGACTTTGGAGTCCTTTTAGAGGTCAAGCTCAAATCCTATCCCCCATCATTCTCCCCTCAAACAAATGGGATGGAAATTTTTTTGGGGTAAGGAGTGAAGGTCTTGGCTTGTGAAATGGCTTCCTGCTAGCAAGGGGTGTAGAGCTTCCCCTGCCTCAAGGGAGTCCCAAAGAGGAGGTTGACTGGAGCCAAACAGGCTGCATCCAGGGAATGATGAGGGGATGTTGGCTGCTACCCACTGTTCGCCCACCCAACTGTGGGTGAATGGCGTGTAGTCTGGAAGGCAAAAATCTAACAAGCAAGTCAGAAGGGCAAAGGAGTAAAAGTGCAAGAGCCCCATTACAATCATTTACATTGAACTGCAGGATTATTTTATCTTGTTACTTCTCCCAAGCTTCCACTCTGATTCCAGTTCCTTTAAGAGGATCAGATGCTATTGGGATGTAAAAACACTTTTCTAAGTATAAGTTTTCCACCCTAGGCCAGAGACTGATTTTTACTGCAATTATAACCAGACTTGGGAGGATACTTAAGTAATGACTAGGCCAAATAGGTTACTTCCCTCTAAGAAAACTGATTGTGTTGAAATTCTCTTCGCCAAACCAAACTGAAGATGTTTCTGATTTAATTTTAGTTGTTTGGGGTATATAATGACTACACATTCAGGTCAAAACAGCAGGATCTCACACACTTGCACTGTGCTTCTATCTTACTGACCATTTGCTCTGATTATAGAAATCTGCTATAAAAAGATAGAGCAAGTATAAAAAGATTTATACCAAGTATGACAGGATAAAACATCCTTAGAATTCAGATAATTCAGTTATCCAATCATGCAGCATCAATTCCACCTCCTAGCCAGACTGAAGAATAGCCAGGTGGGTAACATTCTTTTTTCAATGGAAGACAATGGGGAAACTGGGCCAGGAGGATCGCATCTTAGACTGAGGCTAAAATTGACCTCTCAGCTTTTCCAGATGCAGACCTCCCACCTGTATCACATTTTCTTGACTAGTTTGTGGCATTTCTCTCAGATGGTGGATTATTGACTACTGATTATGGATGGATTATTGTGATCCATCAAATCTCTCAAAACACAATCCGTTATAGCCCCAAGTGCTTTTACCTCAAACAGCAAGTTTCATTAATCACAGCTTAGGGAAAAAATTTCCAGGACTTACATCTCAAATTGAAATTTGTCCTGGTGTAAAAGCCAATTGTTAGAAATCATTTCTGTATACTTACAAATTCTCATCAAGCCAAGTTCATGTTTAGGAACTCCAAAACCCAAACAAGCTTTTTGGCAAGTTTACAAAATAAAGGGAGATCAACAGGAACCCTAGAAAAGGGGCTTCCTATCTACCCCATCTCCCTTTAGAGCTGAGGACTGCTGTGAATGGACAGAACCAATCTGGATGAAGCTTTCACCTCATCCCCTCCTTTATAAACACACAGTAATCAATTACCAGCTTTAGGTTTTAGCATTAAAACAATAACCAGCAATCTTATAATTTTCATAAGTGATAATCAAATTGTTTTAGCTGTAACCAAATTATGAAAAGTTGCTTGACATAATTGATACAAAAGATTACCAATTTTTGAAACTTGAAACCTATTACCAATCAGGTGACTTCACTTTTGTTGAATGAATTTCCAATTACTTTACACAGAAAATCAGCATCTCATAATTGATATGTTAAAACTACAACTTTAAAAGAGCTAGCTTACCCAAGTTCAGAGACTGGCTGGGTTTTTGCCTGGACTGCTTTGAAAAGATCACTTTCCCCACAGCTGCTTGGGAGGAAGGAAGCAGGAGTGGGGAGATGGTGAGCAGAATGTGCTGAACCTGGGTGATAACTTCCAGGCTTTCCTAGCAGTTTACAGGGTGCCCGGGGGCCCAGGGCCATTACCTGTAGGGCCCTGATGTAGCTGGTGCCCCTCCCCTCTCCTTCCTTTGGCCAGGTAGGGAGGGTGAATTTGAAAGGGGGGAAGGGTGAAACTCTATTCTCCTAGTCTGACCTGGGATGAGAGGGGTTAACAGAAAAACCTGGGGCTGTTTGCAATCCCCATACTAAGGGAAGGGAATGGGAGAAAGGAGTGACCATGGTTGTAAGAAGATGTTTCAAAACTCCTTAATGATCAATCACAAAACCTCTAGAATGTTGCTAAGGTTTTTAGCTATTCTAGCTTTTCACTGTAGCCTTAGCCTGGTCAGAGCCGGGACTACAATAAAAAGAATCTTAATTTTTCTTTGAACTTTTACAATTTATCTTGGTCTTTTCAAGGTCTTGAAGACTGAAATTTTTCCAGTTCTAACCTAGGGGCAAATCTCAGGGAAATCCCAATGAGTCTGGCTGTGAGGATGCAGTGGCCATGAGGCCGGGAGAGAATGGGGATCCTACAGGCATGGGCATGGGGATGGGGAGTCCCTCTATGAAGGAGGGTCCCACGGTGTAGAGAGAAAGGAATAAGTAAGCCTCAGGAAACCAAAAAGTACCTGCAATTTTCCCAATTCTCTAGCATCCAAGAGAATAAAAGAATTGGGCATACACTTCCAGATAGTGTGTCTGTCCTCTGTGCTTCGGAAGGTATGCCCAGGTCCAAGATGACCTAATAACCCTCTGACCCAAATGGAACCTGAGAGCATCAGGCCTGAAAAGCACCTCCAAGCCTTCCTAGGTGCTTGGAGAGTGACCCCAATTGCAAAGTTAGAAAGAGAGAGAGAGAGAGAGAGAGAGAGAGAGAGAGAGGAGGCTTACATACCTTCCAGTCATGGCTGGAGAAGGACGTGAGATTATGAAGTTTCCCAGTCAGGGAACCATTTGTTGTGGTCTGTGAGGTGCTGGGAGCCCTGAAATTCAAGGGCAAAAGGTGTGGTTTCTGCCTTGAAAGAATTTAACTGAAGCCTTCTTTCAGCCAGAGACAAGATTTATTGTTTAGCCAATATAAGCAGGCCAGACTCTTAAGAAATCTGAGCAATTTAATGGGGGCGAGATGGACACTTATATGCAGAAAGACTATGGGAAGATCTGGATGTGATCAAGGGGTGGCCAATACCTTGAGTGACTGGGAGGTATCAGAGAAGGGGTCTAAATGGAATTAAGGAATGGTGAAATAGCTTGGGGTGGGGCCAGGTGCAGACAATGAGGGCCATAAGGAAAGGGCAGTTAAAAGGATTATACTGGGATGGGCCTGTGCCTCAAGCAAATGCCACAGACATGGTTCGAGGGCTTTGGGGTCCTTTTCTGGCACTAGCATGAATCCCATCCTCCATCAGTGGGATGTTTTTTCTAGAGTTCCTTCGATCTTTAATTTTGATTGTTTTTAGTGTAATTTATCTACAAAATTTTGTAAGCTTTGGAGACCAATTCAACAAATTAATATAGTGACTCCTAACTTCCTAGCTTTATTCCTAGCACTTTTCATACTCTCTCATCTTCTTGGTGAGACGTTCATTTAAAATTAATTTTGCTAAACCACTAAGCTAATAAATGTATGAAGGGAGGAGGAAAACTTTGGCACCATTCATCAGGCTGTTAGTTATTACAATTTAAGGTATCTATTTGTGCAGTATGAACATTTTAGAAATCTGATCTTGTATTTAGAAAACTATTCCTAGGCTCTGAGTTGGCTGAAACTGGGACCTACCAGCATTTGCTTGTGGGTGAGGAATGTGGAATGCTTTGAAAGCTGAATAATTTTGTCAAATTTTAAAACTCCCCAATGCCTAGAAGAAAATAACATTCATTGTTTAAGAAAACACACCATTGTTAATTATTTTCCTTTTCTTTTTCTTGTTAGGAGCCTGACTCTGCAAAAACAAAAAATTCATGCTCTCTGTTTCACTTCCTATAGCTTTCTACCCCACCCCACTCCCTACGTCCCCAAAAAGATATTTATGTGGATTTCAGTAGTTAGGAAGTCTTTTTTATTTTTAAGGTTCAGTGTTTAAACTTAAAGAAAAATATCAACTTTCTTTGCTCATGTTGAATTTAATGGAAAAGGAGCATATGTTTAGGCAAGTGAATATCTATTTTCCAGAATTTTGTTATTAAAAATTACTTTTCAGTGATTATATGACCCTTCATTCCTTTCTGTTTAAGTTTGTAGGCATTCTCCATACATTATACCCAGTAGCTTCAACTTTGTTATTTGTAGCAATAGTAATCTACTGGTAATCTCAACTACAGCCATGTTCTCTTTATTATGAATGCTTGTAACTGAATTGGTACTTTTGTATGTTCCTGAATCTGCAAGTGTTACCAAGCAATAAGAATGCCCAAAAGTGGGCTAAAGGAAAGAAGAGAAGAAACAAAAGATTAGAAAGGCAGCTAGGTCCTAGCAGTTTCTGCTTTGTTTTGGAAATTATGTATATTAGCATAAGAATAGTCAAGGCTAATGAGCTGGGTAGTCAGTCTACTAGAATTTATTTTGCACTTATTTATTTAGCTCCATTCTAAGCACTAGGATGCAAAGAAAGACAAAAACAAAAGTTTCTATCCTTAAGGAGCTTTCATTCTAATGGGGGAAACTACATGCAAATAATTGTATTTACATACAATTAAATGGAAAGGAATCTTGGCACTATCTGTGGGAGGAGGAAAAGACCTGGAAACTGACTCTTTTTTAAAAAAAATTAATTTATTTTGATTTATCAACCATCACTTCCATAAGCTTTTGAGTTTTAAATTTTTCTCCCCCTCCCTCTTTACTTCCCTACCCAAGACAGAGTGCAGTCTGATATAGGCTATACATTTACATTCCTATTAAACATATTTTCACATTAGTGATGTTGTAAGTAAAAATTAGAACCAATAGGAGGAACCACCAGAGGAAACAAAACACAACAGAAGGAAAAAAAATAGCAAACAGTATGCTTCGATCTGCATTCAAACTCCATAGTTCTGTCTTTGGATGTGGATAACATTTTCCATCATGAGGCCTTTGGAGATGTCTTAGATCCTTGTATTGCTGAGAAGGGTTAAGTCTATCAATATTAGTTATTCCACAACGTGGCTGTTACTGTGTACAATGTTCTCCTGGTTCTGCTCACTTCACTCAGCATCAGACCATACAAGTCTTTCTAGGTTTTTCTGAAGTCAGCCTGTTCATCATTTCTTAAATCACAATAGTATTCCATTACATTCATATACCACAACTTGTTCAGTCATTCCCCAATTGATGGACATCCTCTTAGTTTCCAATTCTTTGCCACCACAAAAATAGCTGCTATAAATATTTTTGTACATGTGGGTCCTTTTCCCATTTCTATGATCTCTTTGGGATATAGCCCTAGAAGTGCTATTACCGGGTCAAAGAATATGCATATTTTTATAGCCCTTTGGGCATAGTCTGGAAACTGACTTTTTTTTTGTGTGCTTTTTGGTGAGGCAATCAGGGTTAAGTGACTTGCCTAGAGTCACACAGTTAATAAGTGTTAAATGTCTAAGGCTGGATTTAAACTCAGGTCCTCCTGACTCCAAGGCCAGAGCTTCATCCATTGCACCAACTTAGCTGCCCCTATAAATTCTTGATATCATCCTTTTTACTGAACACAACCTCCTCATGCAGTATAATCCAGTGTAACTCTGTGTCTTTCCACTACAAGAATGTAGAATGTAAGCTTCTTTAGGATCGGGAACTATCTTAGTTTTGTATCTGTATCTACAGTAGGTAGTACAGTCAGTGCCTGGTACATAAGTGTTTAACACATCCTTTTCTATAGGTCTATACATTCTCAGTGGAAAACCTCCCCGAATTCGAATTCAACAAACATGTATTAAATGCCTATAACGTGCATTGTGCTAAACACTGTTCTATCAATATCTCCAAGTTATGAGTAATCCACTCAGGCTATCTGTCGTTCCTCATTCTCACTCTGCAACAGATTTCCATTCGTTTTTCTGGTCATACATACTTTGATAATATTTTTATGTCACATTTGATATGCAAATTGTCATCCACAACCACCCACTCCCCCCTTTTTAATTATTCTTTCAATTACATATAATTTTGATTCATCCAAGATCTTGACATTCCACATCTGCATCTATATAGCATCAGAAATGGAATATTTGTGTTAAAAAGAAGGACTTTTGTGGCATTGAGAAATACTCAAATAGATCTACAAGGGGTTGCAAATTCATCATCTCATTGATGCAGGAGTTCCTCTAACAGCTTTATAACCCATCAATATCTATCCACCTTCTTCAGTGCATTTAATTTGCCACCATATAATATCACTTGGAGGAACAGTGGTGTTGAAAAGATGAACTTAGGTGGTAGGGAGCTGCCTGGGACAACTGAAAGTGCAAAGAGGCTTCCCTGGAAAAAGCAACATACATTCACTCTCAGGAAGTAAGAGAACATTCCATAGACTTTACCACAGTCTTTTTTTCTTATTATTTTCTTTTTTTTCTCCAATTACATGTAAAAACAATTCTTAACATTCATTTTTGTTTTGTGTTTTAATTTTGAGTTCCAAATTCTCCCTTTCCTACAAAATAAAAAAGAAACAGAGAAAGTGAAAAATAATGTTCTTCAGTCTGCATTCAGACTCTTATCAGTTCTTTCTCTGGAGGTAGAGAGCATTTTTCATCATGAGTCCTTTGGGACTGTCTTGGATTTTACCAGTTTTTATTGTTTTATGAAACAACATTCATCTAAACATCAGCAGTGTGTGACTGTAATAATAATGTTGTAAAAAATACATTTGACCAGTAGCTCATACTGTCATAATTAGTTGATATCAGAATTATGTATATGTAAATAATAATAATAAAAATTATTATCATTAGCACTCATAGTCTTTGAGAAGTAGCATGGTCTAGTGAATAAAGTAGTTAAATTAAATTATTTACTTAAAGCTTCTGGTTTTATCATGAATGTTTACAAGATGTTTTTACTGTCCTTAGTCATCTTTACTGAATTTTTCTATCCAGTTTATCAAACTTCACAAATCTTATGTTTCATAATCAATCAATAAATCAACAAGCATTTATTCAGAAATTACTATGGTCCAGGCACTGTGCTAAGGAAGAGTTTCAAATTCAATGAATGAAACAATTTCTACTTGCAAGGAGTTTACACTTATTCTTAAAAGCCAGGCTCAGCTAATACTTACAATATTAATACTACTCATACTAATCAGAGTTTAGACTTATTCTTAAAAGCCAGGCTTAGCTGATACTTACAATATTAATACTACTTATACTAATCAGAGTTTAGACCTATTCTTGAAAGCCAGGCTTAGCTAATACTTACAATATTAATACTACTCATACTAATCAATACTACTAATACTTATACCAATATGAATACTAATTAAACATAAAGCCCTTACTTAGAATATTCTTCCCTCTTTGGTCCAATATTGTGACTTCGTTGTTGTAGGGACTTCACTGGTGTACACAGTGTGGTAGCTATTTTCATGGATGCAAATTGACAAATTTGTAATTTATAGAGCTCCCTGGAGAACATTGAGAAGTGTTAAGTGAATTGTTCATCATGATTATGCTGCTTGCAATAAGAACAGTATCTGTCTGAGAGCCAAGATGGTGGAGCAAGCAGTAGATCATTGTCCCTCTTCCATTCTCATCCCCAAATACCCATACAATAGTGCCCCAGAATAGATCCTGGAACAGTGGAGCCAGTGGAAAGATGGGATGGAACAGTCTTTTGATCTGGGAGACTTGGAGAATCAGCAAAAAAGGTCCACATCACTCAGGTAAAAGGGGAGCAGAGTCCAGGATGAGAGGCATTCCAGCAAGCTGTGGCAGGCTCTACCTCAGCAAACCAGCAGGAGATCCTGAGCCCCAGGGTGGTGCAGCAGGCAAATGCCAACACCAAGACCCCACACACACCTTAGCACATCCAGGGGAACCAGCAGACTCCAGCCCAGAGAACCACCACTTATCCCACCATAGCCAGACCAGAGGCCAGACCTTGGTATAGCCTCGAGCAGGCAGGCATCCCCCAGAAGCAGCACCTCCATGTGCTTTGACACATCCCCAGGCAGGCAGGTGTTCCCTAGTAGTCAGACCTCCACTTCCTTCAGTGCAGCCTAGGGCAAACAGGCATCCTCCAAGGGCCAGACCCAAATGTGCTTCAGTGTAGCCCCAGGGAAACACAGAAAAATCCCACCTAGCCTCAGCACACACCAGACAGCATCACTAAAACCCCAGCTCAGCACTAGGTAAGCTGCCAGACCCCTACAGCCTCCAGCTGCCAGCACGTGAGGCCCCAAGGCACAAAGCTAGTGACCAGGACTCTGGCCTCCAGCACAAGAAGCTTTGGACAGTGCCTCCATGCTCCGGCAGGAGAGCTCAACTTTAAAAGCCAGGTAATAGGCAAACATCAAAAAAAAAAAAAGGCAAAAAAGCAAAAAAAGAACCTTGACCATAAAAAGTTTTTATGGTGACAGGGAAGATCAAAATACAAATTCAGAAGAGGACAACATTGTCAATATACCTACATCTGAAATCCCAAAGGGGAATATGAATTGATCGCAAGCCCAAAAAGCCTTCTTGGAAGAGCTCAAGAAGTATTTTAAAAGTCAAATAACAGAGGTAGAAGAAAAATTGGGAAAAGAAATGAGAGGTATACAAGAAACAGTCAATCTTGTAAAAGAAAGTGCAAAAATTGACTGGAGAAAACAACTCCTTAAAAAATAGAACTGGCCAAAATGGAAAAAAAAAAAGGTACAAAAGCTAACTGAAGAAAACAATTTCTTAAAAATTAGAATTGAGCAAGTGAAAGCTAATGACTCTATAAGACATCAAGAATCATTTAAACAAAATCAAAGGAATGAAAAAATAGAAGAAAATATAAAATACTTCACTGGAAAAACAACTGACCTGGAAAGATAATATAAGAACTATTGAACTACCTGAAAGCCATGATCAAAAATAGAGCCTGGACATCATCTTTCAAGAAATTATCAAGGGGCACCTTGGATAGAGCACCAGCCCTGGAATCAGGAGGATCTGAGTTCAAATTTGGCTTCTGACACTTACTAGCTGTGTGACTCTGGACAAGTCACTTAACCCCAATTGCCTCACAAAAAAAAAAGAGGAAATTATCAAGGAAAACTGCCTTGATATTCTAGAACCAGAGGGCAAAATAGGCATTGAAAGAATCCACCAATCACCTCCTGAAAGACATCTCAAAATGAAAACTCCAAGAAATATTGTAGCCAAATTCCAGAATTATCAGGTCAAGGAGAAAATACTGCAAGCAGCCAAAAAGAAACAATTTAATTATCTTGGAACCACAGTGAGGATTTTGCAGGACTTAGCAGCTTCTATATTAAATGATTGGAGGACTTAGAATATGATATTCCATAAAGCAAAGGAGCTTGGATTGCAACCAAGAATCAACTATCCAGCAAAACTGAGTATAATCATTCAAGGGAAAAGATGAAGATTCAATGAAATTGGGGACTTTCTGTCTTGCCTGTTGAAAAACACAGAGCTGAACAGAAAATTCGATCTGCAAATACAAGACTCAAGAGAAGCATACAAAGGTAAACAGGAAAGAAAAAAAAAGATATTATTTGATAAGGTTCAATGGTTTACATCCCCACATGGAAAGGTTATACTTGTAACTCTTGAGAGCTGTATCTTTATTATGGCATTTAGACGGGGTATACATAGAGAGAGTGTGTGTGTGGGTATGACTTGAATATGTTATGATGATAAAAACAATTAAGGGGTGAAAAAAAGGATTGTATTGTGAGAAAAGGAAACAGGGAGGCAGAACAGGTAAATTACATCACAGGAAAAGGCACAAAGACCTATTACAGTAGAGGGAAAGAAGGGAGGGGGGCAAGCACTGCTTGAACTTTACTCTCATTGGATTTGGCTCAAAGAGGGAATAACATACACATTCATTTGGTTATAGAAATTTATCTTACTCTATAGGGAAGTAGGAGGAGAAAGAAGAAAGAAAAGGAAGGAATAAATAGAAGGCAGAGAAGAAGGGAAGGAAGGGAAAAGGGAAAAGAAAAATGAAGGGGGCTGACAGAAGGGAGGGGAGATTAAGGGAGGCAGCGGTCAGTAGCAAAACACTGGTGAGGAGGGACAGGTTGAAAAGAGAGAGAAAAGAATAAAAAGGGGGAAATAGGATGGAGATAAAGACACAGTAATCATAAACGTGAATGTGAATGGGATGAACTCTCCCATAAAACAGATGTGGATTGCAGTGTACATTAAAAACCATAATCCTACAATATGTTATTTACAAGAAACACATTTGAAGCAGAGAGATACACACAGAGTAGAGGTAAAAGGCTGGAGCAGAATATATTATGCTTCAGCTAAAGTAAAAAAAAAGAAAGAAAAAGCAGGGGTAGTAACCCTGATCTCAGACAAAGCAAAGCAAAAATAGATCTAATTAAAAGAGATAAAGAAGGAAACTACATCTTGCTAAAAGGTACCATAGACAGTGAAGTAATATCTATACCAAACATATATGCAGCAAGTGATATAGCATCCCTATTCTTACAGAAGAGGTTAAGTGATTTACAGGAAGAAATAGCAAAACTATACTGTGGGTGACTTCAACCTCCACCTCTCAGAACTAGATAATCTAAACAAAAAATAAGAAAGAAGTTAAAGAGATGAGTAGAATTTTGGAAAAGTTAGATATGGCAGACCTCTGGAGAAAACTGAATGGGGATAGAAAAGAATATACCTTATTCTCAGTGATACATGGCACCTACACAAAAGTTGACCATGTACTAGGGCATAAAAATCTCAAAATCCAATGCAGAAAGGCAAAAATGTTAAATGCATCCTTTTAAGATCATGATGCAATAAAAATTATATGTAATAAAAGGTCATGGAAAGATAGACTAAAAATTAATTGGAAACTAATCTAATCCTAAAGAATATGTGAGTCAAACAACAAGTCATAGAAATAATAACTTCATCCAAGGAAATGACAATAATGAGAAAACATAACAAAACTTATGAGATGCAGCCAAAACAGTTCTTAGGAGAAATTTTATATCTCTAAATGCTTATGTAAATAAAATAGAGAAAGAGGAGATCAATGAATCGGGCATTCAATCAAAAAAAACTAGAAAAAGAACAAATCAAAAATCCTCAATTAAATCCTAAATTAGAAATTCTGAAAATCAAAGGAGAAATTAATAAAATTTAAATTAAGAAAACAATTGAACTAATAAATAAAACTAAGAGCTGGTTTATTAAAAAAATAAAATAGATAAAACCTTTGGATAACTTGATTAAAAAGAAGAAAGAAGAAAATCAAATTACCAGTATCAAAAATGAAAAGGGTGAATTCACCACCAATGAAGAGAAAATTAAAATAATAATTAGGACAACTTATGCCAATAAATCTGATAATCTTAGTGAAATCAACGAATCTTTACAAAAATACAAATTGCCTAGATTAACGGAAGAGGAAATAAAACAAATAATCCCCTCTCAGAAAAAAATTGAATAAGCCATCAATGAACTCCCTAAGAAAAAATTTCCAGGGCGAGATGGACTTACAAGTGAATTCTACCAAACATTTAAAGAGCAATTAATTCTAATACTGTATAAACTATTTGGAAAAATAGTCAGAGAAGGAGCCCTACCAAATTCTTTTTTATGCTACAAATATGGTGCTGATACCTAAACTAGGAAGAGCCAAAACAGAGAAACAAAATTATAGACCATTTTCCCTAATGAATATTGATGCAAAAATTTTAAATAAAATCTTAGCAAAGTGATTTCAGCAACTTATTACAAGGATAATTCACTATGACCAGGTGGGATTTATACCAGGAATGCAGGGCTGTTTCAATATTAGGAAAACTATCAGCATAATTGACCATGTCAATAACAATATTGACAGAAATCATATGATTATCCTGAAAGATTCAGAAATAACTTTTGACAAAATACAGCACCTATTCTTGTTAAAAAACACTAAAGAGCATAGGAATCAATGGAGTTTTCATTAAAACCCTAAGTAGCATCTATCTGAAACTGTCAGCAAGCATAATATGTAATGGGGATAAGGCTAGAAGCCTTTCCAGTAAGACCAGGGGTGAAACAAGATGTCCATTACCACCACTGTTATTCAATATTGTGGTAGAAATGTTAGCTTTAGCAATAAGAGAAGAAAATTGAAGGAATTAGAATAGGCAATGAGGAAACAAAGCTATCACTCTTTGCAGATGATATGATAATATACTTAGAAGAATCATAGAGAATCAACCAAAAAACTACTTGAAATAATTAACAACTTTAACAAAGTTGTAGGATATAAAATAAACCTACATAAATTATTGGATTTCTATATATTACTAACAAAACCCAGCAGCAAGAGATAAAAAGAAAAATTCCATTTAAAATAAAGATGACATAAAATATTTGGGAGTCTACTTGCCAAAACAAACCCAGGAACTATATGAACACAATTACAAATCACTTTTCACACAAAGTCAGATCTAAATAATTGAAAAAATGTCAGTTGCTCATGGGTAAACTGAGCTAATATAATTAAAATGACAATTCTGCCTAAATTTACTTATTTAGTGCCATACCAATCAAACTACTCCAAAATTATTTTATAGTGCTAGAAAAAATAATAACAAAATTCATCTGAAAGAGTAAAAGGTCCAGAATATCAAGGGAATTAATGAAAAGAAATACAAGGAAAGGTGGCCTAGCCATACCAGATCTAAAACTGCATTATAAAGCAGCAATCATCAAAACTATTTGGTACTGGCTAAGAAATACAATGTTAGATCAATGGAATACATTAGGTACATAGGACACAGTGGTAATATATAGGACTATGGTAATCTGCTGTTTGCTAAACCCCAAAGATTCCAGCTTCTGGGATAAGAACTCACTATTTAACAAAAAATGCAGGGAAAACTGGAAAAGAGTATGGCAAAAACTAGGCATAGACCAATATCTTACACCTTATACCAAGATAAAGTAAAAATGGGTATAAGATTTAAATATAAAGACTGATACTATAAGCAAACTAGAAGAGCAAGGAATAGTTTACCTATCAGATCTATGGAGAAGGGAAGAATTTATGACTAAATAGGAGATAGAGAACATTATGAAATGCAACATGGATAATTTTGATTACATTCAATTAAAAAAGTTTTTGCACAAACAAAGCCAATACAACCAAGATTAGAAGGTAAGCAGAAAGCTGGGAAACAATTTTTACAGTCAATGTTTCAGATAAAGGCCTCATTTCTCAAACATGTGGAGAACTGAGTCAAATTTATAAGAAGACAAATCATTCCCCAGTAGATAAATGGTCAAAGGATATGAATAGGCAGTTTTCAGATGAAGAAATTAAAGCTATCTATAGTCATATGAAAAAATATTCTAAATCACCTTTGATTAGAGAAATGCAAATTAAAACAACTCTAAAGTACCACTTCACATCTATCAGATTGACTAATATGACAGAAAAAGAAAATGATCAATGTTGTAGAATATGTGGAAAATTGGACTACTAATGCATTGTTGGTGGAGTTATGAACTGATCCAATTGTTCTGGAGAGCAATTTGAAACTATACCTAAAGGGCTATAAATTGGTCTATACCCTTTGATTCAGCAATACCACTTCTAGGTCTGTATCCCAAAGAGACCATAAAAAATATATAATGTGTAAAAATGTATATATGTATACATTTGTGCATGTATACATGTATAAAAATATTTATAGCAGCTCTTTTTGTGGTGGCCAAGAATTAGAAATTGAAAAGATCTCCATCAATTGGGGAATGGCTGAACAAGTTGTGATTTATGAATGTAATGGAATACTATTGTTCCATAAGAAATGATGAGCAGGCAGATTTCAGAAAAACCTGGAAAGACTTGCATGAACTGATGCTGAGTGAAGTGAGCAGAACCAGGAGAACATTGTACACAGTAACAGTAACATTATGCAATGATCGAATCTGATAGACTTATCTCTTCCCAGAGATGAAATGATTTAAGACAATTCCAAAAGACTCATGATAGAAATTGCTATACACATCCAGAGAAAGAACTATGGAGTCTGAATGCATATCAAAGCACACTATTTTCTCTTTTTTGTTTTCTTCCTAATGGTTTTTTCTTTTTGTTCTGATTCTTCTTTCACAACATGACTAATATGGAAATATGTTTAAATGATTGTACATGTATAATCTATATGAGATCGCATGCCATCTTGTGGAGGGGAGGAGAAGGAAAGAGAAAAAATGTGGAACTCAAAATCTTATAAAAGTGAATGTTGAAAACAAAAAAAAAATTAAATTGGAAAAAACTGAACAGTATCATATCTGTTTTATGTTGGCTAAGCTGATTTGGATTTCACTGTTCTGGAGAGCTAAGACTGGAATCATTGACGTGGCTTCCTAGTTGCCTCAGACAACTGGGCCCAAACTACAGAAAGCTGGTGCTCCTCAGGTTTGGCAGAGTACAGGCTAAGTTGGGCTAATCACTTAAACTCTATGTGTTCCATGTGACATCCTATTAAGTTGTAAAACACCTACTTAACTTTACTTGTAGAGAAAAAATTTTTTTTTTGTCTGGAAGCTCCTATGCCACTGAAAAAAATAATCTGCTAGGCTCTACGCATTGTACAAGACCCATCCTACCACACTATACTGGCTCCCACTTAAAATCACAGAATAGTAGAATCATAGGACTTCAAGTGATTGCAGGGATCATCTAAATAAACTTTTTGAGACCTCACTATGTCACATAGCTCATTAGTAGCATCAGGACTGGAATCCAAGACGACTTACTCTCAGTCTGATGCTTTTTTCATTTTAAAAAGCCTTTGAAATAGATTATAATGAAAGACAACTTTTGTTTATTCATTCTTCCTTGCCATGAGCATTAGTAGACATTTTGGTTTTATCTCACACTATAGAAGCCTCCAGCTTCTATGATCCCCTCCTCCAACTGATGAATTTGTGGCCAGAATCTCCATTTGAGGTATGCCTAGGTTAACCATACTCAATTCTAACTCAGCTCCGTTCCTCTGGACTTTTACATCTTGTCCGTATACAGAGACCTTCCTTCCATGCCTCTCCTCCTTTTTTTAGCAAGCCCCTTGACGATAAGGACCGTCTTTTTGCTTTTTATTTTTAAGTCCTAGCTCCTAGCATAGTGCTTGGCACATAGTAAGTATGTAATAAGTGCCATATCTAACACAGCTTAACTGGAATCTGGTAGTACAACAACCTAGAAGTCAAATAGTGTACGATGTGGGCCATCCAGAGCTTAGAGATCCCTTGTAACAGCTTTGATTTAACCCTACTGTCAAAAAATACTTGTTTTACTGTTTAAATATGTGAGTTCTTTTCTCTCTAGTCTCTCTTATAGTTTCATTCTGAGTTCACCCTTTGGAGTGTTCAAAAAGCTATACTGAAGCCATAATAATGGTTCTGGATAGTATAACTTCTTTCCATTCCAGGTGAAAGTGTATGTGTGTTTGTGTGTGTGTGTGGGGGGGCTGTGTGCATGTAATAGCAATAGGAAGATAGAGAAGTGGCCCTACTTACAAAGGTCATAGTTGGACTTTTCAGAAAACCTCATTGTTTTCCCTCTCTTGAAAAGAACAGTCCCCCCCCACTGGCTTTTCCTAAACCTCTTGTAACCCCTTGTTAAGATGAAGAGCTATCACACATATGACAAATCTAGAACTAAACTTTACTCAGGATAGAAATAGTGTTAAAGGAAAGTTTAAAGTTTAGAATTTTAAAGTATTAAAGTTTAAGTATTAAAAGAAAATTTATGCAGGGCCAGTCTGTAATTTCTAGACCAAAATTTGGCAAAGCACAATCTGTGGCATTTCCCTATAGGTGTTCCACTCCCTACTCCCTACCCTTAAGAGTAAATTAGGATGGTCCTTGAAGTAGATACCTAAAAGCACCATAAAAAGACCATAAAGTCTTTCCTGAAACCATCTAGCTTATTTATGCAGAGAAGAAACAAATGTCTGCAAGGCCTGACAGCTTGAAATAGCAACAGATATGTTGGAACAAAGAACAGTTCTGAATCCTTATCATGGGACCGTAAGGAGATGATAATGATATCTATGTATCTTGCAATCTGAAAAATTCCTGTGTACTCCCAAGTAGAGGCAGAATTTTTATTTGCTTTTATTGAGCATAGGTTGTTCTCTCTTGATCTCTCTTGTATTAGCTGCTATTATTTGTTTTGGGAAAGGTTTGTTTGTTTTCTCTAACTCTGAAAAAAGCCAAAAACCTTTATATGAGAACTAACAGTTCAGAAACCCCATTGTTTTTTCTGCCGAACTTACAGCTCCAACGACCACTCCCCCGCCCCGCCCTTCCCACCCCCCCCACCCCCGGAAGAGCAGCCCAACAGGATCCTGGGAAAGGTATCTTTATTGCTCTGTCTAATCTTACTAGAGTTACTTTCATCACATGTTGCAATTCTCTCTTCTATTTCTAGTGTTCTCCCTCTGTGTGTATTTCTTCTGTTCTGTTCATTTACCTTCTATGTGTTCATCTTCTCTGTCTTTGACGTGTGAGATTAACTGTTAAAGTTAAGGTCTTAATATGAAGTAATTATCTGATTGAGTTAATTTTTATTTTGTTATAAAATAATTTAAATATTTATGATGAAAAATTTTCCAGTATAATCACTGTATGTTTTAGTTCTGCTAGCTTAACACTTTTACACTCTTGTTATGCATGTGTTGTTAGGTATCATTTGCCAGGAAACATGACTATAAGAGCCAAAATATCTGAAAGGTTCTTTTTCAGGTTATAAAACTCAAGGGATATAAGCAAAGAGGCTTATGTCCATTAGAGGGGTCTTGATAGCAGCAGGTTCTGAAATGACCCTTTCTTTCTCAAACTCCAACTTAGAATGAATTTCAGATACATGTGTATTGCTATAAATATTGGGGATTAATACATAAATAACAGGTATTTATATAACAGTTTAAAATTTTCAAAGTGTTTTGTCTCAGTTTCCTCAATTGTAAGATGAGGATATAATAGCACCTACATCACAGCGTTATTATGAAGATCAAATGAAAAGATATTTGTAAAGCACTTAGCTCTCTATCCACTGAGCCACCTAGCTGCTTCTTATCATTGAGACCTACTATAATATCTTCTTCAGGGACTCAGACTTACTCATTCAATTGCCAGATCTTGTTATTTCTGCCTCCACAACATCTCTCACCTGTCCCTGTTTCTACTTTCACAGCCACAACCCTAGTTCAGGCCCTCATCACTTCTCACCTAGATTATTCTAATAGACTCCTATTTGGTCTCTATTCTTCCTCGAGTCTCTTTTTCCAATCTGTCCTCCATATAATTACCAAAGTGATTTTCCTAAAGCACAGGTCTGACCATGTCACTACCCTACTCAGTGAGCTCTGGTCTTTGAAGTAGTAGCAACAAATATAAACTCCTCTCTTGGGTATTTAAAGCTCTTAATAACCAGGACTTTACCTCACTTTCTAGCCATATTACCCATTACCCTCCTTCACGTACACCAGAATTGTCAAATATGCACTCTGGCCCCAAGAACACTCCCAAGTTTAGCCAAACCAGACTGAAGTGTAATTGGGAAAAATACAATAAAATGTAGAAAATGCTAGTGTGTGGTTTTCTAAAGGATCCTTATGTATAGTTTAGTGGCCCCAATTTCTATTTCAGTTTGATACGTTAAAATCCGGACAAACTGGTCCTTTTATTATTCCTGGTACATGGTGTCCCATTTCTAATCTCTATTTCTTTGCATTGGCTGCTCTTTACGACTGTGTAGCACATATGCTCTGGGCTCACTATCAAAGTCCCACTTGCACTGGCAAGTTCAGTCCCCAGAATTAGGCTAGCACTTCCCTCCTCTAAATTCTAAAGGTAGCTCTGAAGGATTGAATGGTATTTGGCTAATGCCATTTTTCCATAAGTCCCCAATATCAATTGCCAGTGATTACAACCTCAACATCTATTAAATCAGTTTCTATCTCCCTCAATATCAATTAACCATTTACATAAATTCATTTTTGCAAAGGGATATTTACAGAGCAAAAAGCAAAGTAGAGAAACTTCCAAAACCAAGAGACCGCTCTCTTCTACCACTTCTACCACTGGGGAGAATGAGCTCAAAGCTAAAGTGATGACTACCAACCTTCTCCCAACCAAGTTCAAGATTTGCTGATCTTGGGTTTTCAGCTACAAGCTTAACGTACTGCCTGCCTTGGTCTAGCAGATCACTCCCCAGGACAGGCTCCTTACCAGTCTCAGCTGCTGTGGTTACTGGCAGACTCCTTGACCTCTGGTGGCTCTTCTAACTTTTCAAAGCACACAAAATGGGGCAGCTAGGTGGCACAGTGGATAGAGCACCGGCCCTGAAGTCAGGAGGACCTGAGTTCAAATCCAGCCTCAGACCAAACACTAGACACTAGCTGTGTGACCCTGGGCAAGGCACTTAACCCCAATTGCCTAAACACACACACACACACACACACACACAGACACACACACACACACACAAAATGGTAATCTGATCTATTCTCTCTCTGATACACATTTACTTAAGATCAGGAAAGAATAAACACAAAAAGACACAAAAAAAAAACCCCATGAAGACATGATGATGCTGTGATGATTATACCTCTCTGGTATAATCATCAGTGGCAGGCATAAGGATAATCAGTTGGCTCAACAGACAATTACAAGGATTTTTATCACCCACACCATAAGCTGACAGGGAACAGAGGATAGATGAATATGCTCCAAAGCAGGAATAAGAAGAGTCCCTCCATCATGTGACATCTTTCCAGAAGTAGACTGACCAAGTCTTCACTTGAATAGGCTACATGCAGTGGATATTACACAGGCCTTATTGACTAGTTCTCACTGACCCACCTCCCTACCCCCTATACTTGAAATGCAGTCCCTCTTGTCATTACAAGTACTTACTTTACTTCACACACAAAATAGGGGCCAGGGATACAAAAGTAAAAGCAAAGGTCATACTTGACCTTGATGAGCTTACATTCTTATAGAGGACACATCACATGGAGAAGAATGGTAGCCAGGGAGAGGTAATTGGGTTTGAAAAGTTAGAAGAATTGTAAGTAGAGCCCTTCCCAGTAGCAGGCACAGTGATGATTTGATTAGGACTCCAGAACTGGAAATGGGGAGAAGTCAGGACGGGGTTTGATGACCTGGTGAGAAGCTTAGGGCAAAGAGGTGTAAAAGAAGCATGGCTAAAGCAGCCAGCCTGGTGTAATGATTGCCAGCCACCAAAGAGGACCTGAGGGGCCCCAGACAAGAAGTTCCAGAGGTAAAATGCATATATTCTCTAGGACATGGTCTCTGTTAAGTCAGTCAACAAGCAATCAATATTTATTAAATGCTTACTATGTGCCCAGTGCTGGGCTAAGTGCTAGGAATATAAAAATTGGTAAAAAAAAAATCATCTCTCTTCTCAAGGAACTAACAGCCTAATGGTCTCAGCAGCTAGGTAGCTGTTAAGGAGTTTTCTTCAACGCTTAGTTTAAACACCATCTTCTATATAAAGCTTTTCCTAATCCCCCAGATGTTTGACCCTTATCCCTCAAATTGACTTGTTTGTATTTTGCATCTGTTTTGTGTATAATTGTGTGTGTATGTGTATGTATATGTATAAACTTAAGTGTATATATGTATATGTGTACATATACACATGTGTGCATATGTGTGTATATGTACACATATCATATGTGTGTATCCCTCCCCCAATTGTAAGTTCCCTGAGGGCAAGAATTGCTTCACTTTTGTCTCTGTACCCTCAGCACCTAGTTAGTCAATCAACAAACATTTATTTATTAAGCCCTTAGAACCAGCACAGTGCCTGACAGTATAAGAGGCATATATAGTACTTGAATACTTGATGAATGATTTATTGACATATAGACATATAAGATACAAAATAAACCTTCTCTCTCTCTCTCTGTCTCTCTCTCTCTCTCTCTCTCTGTCTCTCTCTCTGTCTCTCTCTCTCTCTCTCTCTCTCTCTCTCTCTCTCTCTCTTTCCATGTTTGTCCCTTTTGTTTCTCACCCTGTAGTGCAGTTAGAAGAATTCTTTTTTATTCTGTGGTTTTGCGCCCAATAGGATGCCCACACTTGATAAATACTTGGTGGCAGTTGTGGTGATCATGCCTACAGCAAAAGTTCCATGTTTGCCAAAAGAATAAAAACAGAACCAATGTCTCTTGTTTCACTTTGTTGTGTTTATTGTGTCTCTGGTCTCTGTCATTGCATCTCCAAAGTTGTCTGTGTTAAGCTCCACCTCTCTCCTTACAGCATTATGACAAATCTACAACCTTTATGAAAAAACTAAATGACAGCTAAATTTCACAGCTATATTCTGAAACTGGCTGCTGTGAGCCAGCTGAGAAGAAAAAGCATCATAGTAAGTCAAAATTGTATATTTGTGTCCTTAAAGACATTCCATTTGAAAACCTGACCTCGGGTTTTAAAGACTGTGTGGCACAGTAGAAATACTACCAGAACTGTAATCAGAGAACCTGGGTTGAAATCCCAGCTCTTCCACTTTTTACCTTTGCAACTCTGTGAAAGTCATTCAGTGTCTCTTGGGACTCAAATTCTTCGTATTTAAAATGAGAAAAGTTGGATAGATTTTCTCTAAATTCCTCTGAGAAAACTGGATTTGGAGGCAGAGGATATGAATTTGAATTCTGATATTTTTATTAACTACTTTTGTGATCTTTCTGGCTCACAGTTTCCATCTATATCAAAAATGAAGTGAGGGAAGGTGGAGTAGATAATCTCTATGGCCCTTTATAAGCTTGAAATCTATGATTTCTATGATGGCCTGCAGTTTGTCACTCTTCATTCTGAGGAAGGGTTATTCAAACCATTTGCTCTTGACTAATTCCAGGAGCCAAGTTGTCAGAGTAAGCAGTAAATTGCTGTAACTTTCCTATATGCATCTCTAAACAACCATAGAATAACACTCCAAAACAAATATTGGAACAGAAGAACAAGCAAAAAGAGGGGGTGAAAAAATTTTAGCCCAAGAAACTTGTAAGGTTGGCAAGAAAGGTCCATCTCATTCAGGTGAAAGGGGAGTGCATTCCAGAAAAGGAACCATCTCAGCAAACCCCAATTCAGCAAACCAGTGGGAGATTCTGAACCCCAGTGAAGTGGAGTAGGCAAACACCAACACCAAGAGCCCCCATGTGCCTTGCCATAGCCAGGGGAATTGGCAGACTCCAGCACTCAGAATTATCATGTGCTTCAGTGAAGCCCCAGGAAATGCAAAAACATCTCACTGGGATTCAGTACATACCAGACACCACCATTATGACCCTAGCTCAGCACCAGGTAAGCTGCCAGACCCCTATGGCCTCCAGCAGTGCCAGCCACTCTCCACCCCACCCCCTCAGCACAGTACCAGACACAAGGTCCCCAAACAAGAGATAGACAGGATTATAAAATGTAAGATAGATAATTTTGATTATATTACTTTAAAAGGCTTTTGTACAAACAAAACTAATGCAACCAAGATTAGAAGGAAAGCAGAGAGATGAGAAACAATCTTTACAGCAAGTATCTCTGATAAAGGCCTCATTTCTCAAATGTATAGAAAACGAGTCAAATTTATAAGAATACCAGCCATTCTTCAATTGATAGATGGCCAAAGGATATGAACACTCAGTTTTCAGATGAAGAAATCAAAGCTATCTATAGGCATATGAAAAAGTGCTCTAAATCACTTTTGATTAGAGAAATGCAAATTAAAACAACTCTGAGGTACCACTTCACATCTACCAGATTGGCAAATATAACAGAAAAGGAAAATGCTGGAGAAGATGTGGGAAAATTGTGACACTAATGCATTGTTGGTGGACTTGCGACCTCATCCAACAATTCTGGGAGCAATTTGGGACCTAAAGGGTAACCAAACTATGCATACCCTTTGATACAGCAATACAACTACTAGGTCTATATCCCAAAGAGATCATAAAAAAAGGAAAATGGACCTACATGTACAGAGATATTTATAACACTCTTTTCATGGTGGCAAAATATTGGAAATTGAGGGGATGCCCATCAATTGAGGAATGGCTCAACAAGCTATGTTATATGAATGTAATGCAATACTACTGTGCAGTAAGAAATTATGAAGAGACAGATTTCAGAAAAACCTGCAAGGACTTGTATGAACTGATGCAAAGTGAAACGAGCAGAACCAGGAAAACATTGTACACAGTATCAGCAACATTGTATGATTGTCAACTATGAATGACTCAGCTCTTCTCAGCAACACAATGATTCAAGACAAGTACAAAGGACTCATGAAAGGGAATGCTATACATATCTAAATAGAGAACTGATGGACTCTGAATGCAGATCAAAGCATATGTTTTTTTCACTTTATTCCTTCTTGTGTTTTTTTTCCCCCTTTTGATCTATTTCTTCTTTCACAATTGTGACTAATGTGAAATATTTTCACATGATAGCACTTGTATAAACGACATCAAACTGCCTACCATTTTCAGAAGAGGGGAGGGGAGGGAAGAAAAAAGAAAACTTTGGAACTCAAAATCTTGTAAAAATGAATGATAAAAGTTTTCTTGACATGTAACTGGGGGAAAAGACTATTCAAACTATTTTCTCTTAGTCTGTCTAGACTCTCACTGCTACAATGGATAAGCTATGACACATTTTGGCACATTTCCTATTTCTGTCCCTGCATCATATGGGTTGTGTGATCCTGGGTTAATTACTTTACCTGTCCCTGCTTTAGGTAACTAACTCTCTCAGAATATGTCTCTCTCAGAAAAGTGCTGACCTGCAAGGGTAGTTATTTAGTTGTTTCAGTTGGATCTGCTTATTTGTGACCCCATTTGAGGGTTTTCTTGGCAAAGATACTAGAGTGGTTTGCCATTTCCTTCTCCAGCTCATTTTACAGATGAGGAAACTGAAGCAAAAAAAGTTAAGTGACTTGTCCAAGATCATATAGCTAGTAGGAGTCTGAGGCTGAATTTGACCATGGGTCTTCCTGACTTCAGAACCTGTATACTACCCACTGAGCCACTTACCTGCCCTATACTGGTAGTGATTAGATCAAATAAAATTTCAGTCCTAGTTCCTATCCCTATCCTGTCTCCCTTTGTAGATTACCAGGGCCAGGGAGATAATGTATTGAACATAATGTTTTCTCCTCCTTTATGCCCTTGTTTAAATTTGCTTTTATTGAAAAAATAGGGATTTTACCTTGTTTATTGACACAATTTGAAAGAAGAGGGCGAAAAGATGACAAATCTAATAAAATCTAATGGAAAAAGTACTGATTAAAGTTAGAGGATATGGGTCCACAGCCCACCTCTGATACCTGTGGGACTTCATTTAAGTTCCCAGGGTCTAAGTGTCCTCCATGTTTAAAACAAAGGGTTCAGGCTAGATGTATTCCAAGGTCCCTTTCAGCTCTAGGGTCTATGATCCCATTGTGTCTGAATCCTGTGTGAGTTCTCTATTAGCCTTTGGGAGATTTTTTGCAGGTGTCAAGGAACTCAACTATTCAGTCATACATTATTTAAATGAGTCTTATTGGATAATTTTCCCCTTCTTTTAAGTTACTGTAGTGTGGGAAGGGTGAGGTTTATTCAGCAGCAGAAAGAGCAGTGTAAGAGGGCAGCTAGGTGGTGCAGTGGATAGAGCACTGGCCCTGAAGTCAGGAGGACCTAAGTTCAAATCTGGCTTCATACCAAACACTTGACACTTACTAGCTGTGTGACCCTGGGCAAGTCACTTAACCCCAACTGCCAAAAAAAAGAAAAAAAGGACAGTGTAAGATAAAGTATTCAGGAAGGAAGTTTGGGGTGGACGTGAAACCTGCCAATGTTGGACTCTCTCTTTTCTGTGCTCCTGAACTTTAAGCCCAGGGTAGCCTTTTCTTGCTATTACCTTCCAGATAGCCAAGCATAGTTGGATTTTTACTATCCATTATGACATGCCCTGAGGATGTGTCCACTCCCTCACCTTACTCCTTTTCTTTCCTTCATTGCTTTATCAGAAAAGAAGAAATAGCCCCCTGTCTCTGTTCTGTTTTTCACTGCGGACAGAAAGTTTGGATACAGGGAAGAAACAAATTTGTAAGGGTTGACCACCAGGTGGTGCTAATAGCCATTATCCTGGTCCTGTTCAAGACATCATCAGGAGATGGGTTTGGATTTAGCTCACCTTGATGTTTTGCATAAGGATCATAATGGGCAGAAATACTGAGGAAGCACCACGCTTTCTCTGGTTCTCAGAGTGTGGTCTTCTGTTCTTCAGCTTAGCCTGTGTGTGTATGTGTGTGTGTGTGTGTGTGTGTGTGTGTGTGTGTGTGTGTGTGTGTGTGAAATCAGCAATGACTGTTAAGAAGCATGCAGTTTTATCTCATCAGAAATCAGTTCTGAGCCACTACCAACTCGCCTCGACTTATTTCCTTCCTGAACATGCTTTAGTCTACTGAATCTTGTTTTAAGATCCTGGCATAGTGGAATTGACTTTCCACAAACAAGAGACAAACATGCTTGGACAAACATACTGACAGTTCTTGTTGTACATAAATTTGCATTACAAAAATTCAATTTTACAGATAGAATTCTGAAAGACATCCACATTCCCCAAAAAATGTGAAAATTTCTTATGCAAAGCAGACACTGTTTGGTAAGACTGTATGATGCAGGCAGTATAAACTGTAGTAGGAAGCTGAGAAGTGTCTGCGTATCTGCAGACAGTGAGTGATACTGTGTTTAACAGTGATCCTTATAGTTTCACCATGGCTGATGGCAAACGTGCTCTTGAGGGGAAAAGTGAACTGTTTCTTTAAGTGTAAGCCAACAGACTTTGAAATGAAAATGAAAATAACTAGAAAATATGAATGAGGACAAAAATTGTCATCTGGTGTGAAAACCAGAGTGAAAGATGCTGCTGGGATAAAGAAGCACTGGAAAGGCAGTGCTTGCATGAAGTTGTCTGATCTGTTGAAACAAAGAGAAGATGCTATTATATGCCTTTTTTATGTATGCCTTTATTATGTAAGCTAAATGAAGTGGGTAAAGGCAAATTCACATTGTGTAAAAACTGCTTCACGTAAAGGTCCATGGAATGGTCCACCTTATGTAAAGCAAGAGCTGTCAATAATTGCTTTTAATTCCATGTTGAATCAATAAGCAAAAAATTGTAGATAATAACATTGAAACAGTGTATAATAAAATACCTACCAAGGAATTTAGAGCCCACCATTCTCTTAAGCCTCCAATGTCCCTAAGCAAAGAATTGGTTCAATCCAAGGCATCTACAAGTACATCTTGAGTACTCCTTTGAACAAAGGCTTTTTAAAAAGGCCATAATTTCCACAGGATGTTCTGCTCATGATTCAAGCAGGGCTGCTCCTAAGATAAAGACACTGAAGTTCTGAATTCAGGATCTCAGCTCTGTCTGGAGTGTGGAACATTGCATCCAGTGTGCTTTCTTTAGCCTCAGCTGTCCAGTTAGTGGCAGGGATCTTCAGCCAGCCAGCTCATCATGAAGCTGCACAAGTGTGCTTTGTATCTGGCCTTGGAATAGAGAAGCTTACCAACGGCCCTGCTGCCCTGCCTAGTCTCTTCCTGACCTTGAGCACTCAACACCTCTGTTTTCACACCTATGTCAAATTACTTCATCTCTTACCTCCCAAATTCCCAGTAATACAACTCCCTGGGGTACAGCAAGAGTCAGGGAGAAACAGTCACAGAAGGATAGATATTGTAGATCAGAGGTGTGAAACATGCTACTCCAGAACCAGATTAAAATGTAACTAGAAAATATTTAGCTAAATAAATAAAAAATATAATAAAACCTAGGTAACATAAATAACATTAGATTTTAAAACTAATTCAGTATTCATTATGTACAGATCAATGGCCTTGTTTTTATTTGAGTTTGACACCACTGTTGTAGAGTATCAAAAAGAACTCGCTTTTTCATCTCAGTTGCTGGACTACTTATATTTGCTACCTTACATATCTTTTAAGACCATATATAGTAATTGCGTCTGGTTAATGTTCTTTTAAAAAAAATTAAATATATATTTTTATTTCATTAAATATTTCTCTGTTACATGTAAATTTTTTAACAATTATTTTAAAAACTTTTGAGTTCCAGATTCTCTCCCTTACTCATGCTCCTCCCCACTCCTTGAGAAGGCAAGCAGTTTGATATCAATTATACATATGAAGTCATGCCAAGCATTTCCATATTACCTATGTAGCAAAAGAAAACACAAAAAAATGAAAAATAAAGAAAATTCAAAAAAAGAATGCTTCAATCTGCATTCAGAGTTCATCAGTTCTCTGGACATGGATAGCATTTTTCATCATGGGTCCTTTGGATTGTCTTGGATCACTGTCAAGTCTTTCACAATTGATCATCCTTACAATATTTCTGTTATTATTTATAATGTTCTCTTGGTTCTACTCACTTCATTTTGCAAGAGTTCATATAAGTCTGACCAGATTTTTCTAAAACTATCCCTCTCCTCATTTCTTATAATACAATAGTATTCCATCACAATCATATACCACAAATTGTTTTAGTCATTCTCCAATTGATGGACATTTCCCCCTCCCCCAATTTCCAGTACTTTACCACTAGTTAATTT
Organism: Phascolarctos cinereus; assembly: GCF_003287225.1. Classification (NCBI taxonomy): domain Eukaryota; kingdom Metazoa; phylum Chordata; class Mammalia; order Diprotodontia; family Phascolarctidae; genus Phascolarctos; species Phascolarctos cinereus. The sequence goes on along the minus strand of NW_027555847.1, from coordinate 195,731,719 downwards.
TCATAAGTGGAGTTTTACTTCCCAGGCTTGAAGAGTATCTTCTTCATTTCATTATCTTTCCCTGTTTTTCTTGGCCCCCACACAAACCCTCCTTTACTTTTCTAGGAGCAACTCTACCTCTTTAGGGAAGGCGTTCCCAAGTTATTCTCCCTGGAAATGAATCCCAGTTCTGATAGAAGCAGGAGTTGTGAAAGGGTCATCCCTAATAGTAGTGGTACCCCATAGCTAAACACTTATCCTATTTACCTAAATGACCCAGTCCCTCATTCATGCTGAGTTTGAAATGAGAGGGTATTTCACAATACAAACACCTGAAGAGCCTAACAACTATAGCAGCATGAGGAACTAAAAGCAAGGGTATGAAAGAATGACCAGTAAGAAAAGGATATGTTCAAAGTGCAAGATAATAGAGCAGCATTTGTGGCAGCAAGACTGGTCAGATCTGTTGTAGATCCTTACAATTCTGGGCAGCCCCAAAAGGTAGAGTCCTTTCAGCAATCTTAATTGATGCCTGCGCAGTTGCTTTTGGTAACACTCATAGGCTGGTGCCTAGGCTGAAAACTTTCGGAGCCATAAATATTGAGTAAAACTCCTCCATGTTGGTTTTGTTTGCCTTTTCCTCTAAAATGTTTGGGTAACCATAAGGATGCAACTTAAGAATTTGGGTGCCTTTGGATCAAAGTTAGGGGTTGAATTGGTTCCCATGGAGATGTTTTCTCATTCTAAATTTTTTGGTTTTATGACTTGTTCTGTGATTTGCAAAGTCGAAATTGAAAAGGAGAAAAAAAGAGTTGGAGCAGTCATATAAGAAGGTTAATTGAAAAATGTCAAAGTCTCTGTGCCATTTGCAAGTTTGATAAGGTTTAAGGGGAAAAAATCACATTTCTCCAAAGGTGTACAATGACTTACAAAGTCATGCTGCATTCTAAAAGGGTGCATGAACAATTTGTGCTGATGTTAATCGTAATCATATACTTCCTTCTAAAGACTGAATTTGGATCCATTATGCTCTTCATCAAATCAAACAGAACGGTTTTGCAAAAAATTGAAGGGCTCAGTTTATTCATTGTCAAAGTCTGACTGTGTTTTGCTCTCCATACAAGAGCCACCAATGGCCTCAATGAGACAGTAAATGCTTTATGAAAATAAAGAGAAAATGTTACATCAGAACAACCCACCCCAGGTATCCTTGACTTGTTGATCTTTAATCAGTCATTGTGAAAATGCAGAATGTCCTTACTCTGCATTTTCTAAAAGAATACAAACGACCTGGCTCCTTATCAAAGTGAAGAGAAGAGTACCTTACTTCTTGGCTCTGAGATATCATGCCTGTTTTCCTTAAAACCAAAATGTTTTTTGCTCTAATAGAATGAGCACTGAGTTCAGAGTCACAAGACCTGAGTTCAAATCTTTGCTCTGGCTACTAACTAGCTATGTGATCTTGGTCAAGTCACTTTTTGCTCTTTGGGCCTCAGTTGTCTCACGTGTACTCAGGTCTCTGCCAGCTCTAAACCTATGATTCCATAATCTTATTTTAGTGTGTGTGTGTGTGTGTGTGTGTGTGTGTGTGTGTGTGTGTGTTTCAAAGCAAAAGCTACCAAGTTTCCACTTACTTCAAAGATTATAAAATTATTTTAAAAAAATTACTTCAATTACAAAATGTGATATGGATGGGGAAATAGCATGGAATAAAGCAAACAGTGGATAAGATGGTATAGTTCCAAAAAGATTCAAGATATCTTGCTTGTTAGGAAATAACAAGCAGTCAATCAACAGCTATTCATTAAGCACCAACTATGTTCCAGGCACTATGCTAAGCACTGGTTTACAAAAAAGAGGCAAAAGATTGTCTTTGCCCTCAAGGAGCTCACAATTTAATGAAAGAATCAGTAATCAAACATGTACAAACAAGCTATACATAAGATAAATAGGAAATGATTAAAAGAGGGAAGGCACTAGAATTAAGAGGGATTGATAAAGGTTACCTGTTGAAGACAAGATTTTAGTTGCAACTTAAAGAAAGCCAGCAGGTGGAGATGAGAAGGGAGAACATTCCAGGCATGGGGAATAGCCATGTTTGGAGTGTTAATTGATCATAGAAGCTTAACAAAGATATTTGATGCTGAAGACACTTCTGTATCCTCCTCTAAGGTTTTGAAGCACTGACATTCAAAGGAAAGTTTAGATGTTTTCTTTTTAGACCCCTGACAGCAGAATGAGGAAAAACAGGTGGAAGTTGCAGATAGGCAGATTTACTCTTGATGTAAAGAAATTTTCTAACAATTAGAACCATCCAAAAATGGAATGGGCTGCCTTTGAAGAGTGCCCCAGCCTCCTCACCTCACTCGAAGTCTTTAAATGAAGGTTGAATGACTACTTATGAAGGTTGTTGTAGAGGGGATTTTAAGTCAGGTGTAGGTTGGACTACAAGGTCCTTTCCAACTCAATCTCCACTTCTGTGCTCTCTCAGACTATTTCATTTATAGATCAAAAATAAAATGGAAGAAATATGTTTTAGAAAAACAAACAATGCAGTGGAAAATATGTTCAGTTTTGCACAAGAAGACATAGGTTTAAGAATAATTTCTGACCCATGATAGTCAACATTTATATGGTGCCTTAAGATTACTGCAGATGAGCAGAGTAGTGTTGATACTGCCATTCTAAATACTTATTGTTACAACTACTACTAGATAGCATTGTATAGCACTTTAAGATTTGCAAAGGACTGTATAAAAACTACCTCATTTGATGGTAGGTACTATCATTCCCATTTTACATTGAGGAAACTGAGGCAAAGGTTAAGTTAAGTCTCTGGCTGAATTTGAACTTTTGAATTTTTTTTTGAATTTTGAATTTGAAGTTTTGCTGACTCCAAGTCTGTCCCATTACATTTCACATACTAGTTTAAGTGAACTTTTGTAAATCATTTTTTGAATTTGTCTCCTCATCTGGAAAATGAGGACAATTAGGGTTTTATAAGCAAAATATTCTGTATGTTATGACAGTATGAATTGTGAGTCATTATTAATATTAAACACAATAAAATAAAGCTGTTTTATCTTAGAAATATATCTTATATAAATATATCTTATTCAAAATAATCAATGACAATACATAACCTATTGTGTTAATAATAATCTGACAAACATAAACCATCAAAGACCCTGACTCATGAAGAAAAAAAAATTTACATTAATGACAATCTATTCTAGTAAATTTATAGGAAACAGCAAGAAAACAAGGAGTTCTTTTGTACACTGAAACTCTAAGCCAAAGGTAGGCATACAGGTGAGAAAGGTGATAACAGAAGTAAAGGAAAGGAAAAGATTTTTTTCTATTTAAAAACAAGAGTTTTACAAACCACAGGCATGAAAAAATAAAAGGACAAACAAAGGGAAGGAATGTTTAAAAGGCAGAATAAACCAAGTCCTGGATCAGAAACCTAGAAGATATATTAAATTGCAACCTTAGTGGGTGGGACAAAAGAAAGGGTTATGTTTTTAAATCCCACTTGGCTTCCTGCACATGGCTGTCTTCATGGAGGGCACAATATGCAATGACTTTCCTCCTGCAGACTGGATTGTATTAAAGTGCAAACAGAAACCACCTGTTCAAAGTACCCCAGTTTCAGCCTGTCACCAAGTTTTGGCACCACTGCTTTTTTTCTTTCTTGGCACCAAATGCCACAATCCAGAGGAGAACTATTGAGGGGAGCCTCTGATCCCTACTGAGAAGGCCATCTCTTGTGACAAATCTATGCCAAGACTGGGCTGAGATTTTAATGAGGCCACCAAATGTCCAACAGCCATCAACAAGTGGAAATATGATTCTTTAGAAGAGTTGCCACCACCAGGGTAGTCAGCAGAAAGAAAAGCTCTTTTCAAGTCACTGAACCAGAAAATGGACTTTTAATAAGATCAACAAAATCTTCATCCAATGGAAAAGTGAAAAGCAACTCCTGTCCTAAGAAAACCCCATTATTGTATTACTAAGTATTCAGAATTTTTCTATGGTTCAGTTGGACAGACATTCACTTTCTACTAGGCACCGAGAGAATACAAAGATGAATAAGACATATTACCTGCCCTCAGGGAGCTTATAATATAGGAAGTCACATAAGATCAGTACATAACTAGCTAGTATTAATTATGATAGAGGCAGTATGGCATAATGGAGGGAACTGACCTTGAGCTAGGAAGTCCTGAATTTAAGACTTGTTTCTGATGCTGGCTGGGTGACTCTGCCCAGGTTACTTTGTCAGTGCTCTAGGCCCAAGGTGTCAAACTTGCACCTGTTAAAACTCCAAAATTGGGCCAAATAAGATTAAAATGTAATCGGAAAATGTTTAAAAAAATAAAAAAGCAATGCAACATAATTAATGTTAACTTGTGGTTTTCTAAGTCAATATGAGGCAGGCAGGATCCAAACAGAGTTTGCTACCTCTCCTCTACACAATTTTCGTAACTCTATTAATTGCAGAGAAGGCATTGACTAAGATTGATGGAGAGAGTTTCCTTATCCGGACGTTCCCTATAAAAATGAAATCACAATTCCAACCAATGTCTTTGGATTAACTAACTATGATACCAGGCACAATGTGCTAAATTGGCTAATTGCCATTTATGGTAGCTTCAAAGAGAGAAGTATTATTTCTAGCTCCAGGAGAATCAGGAAAGGCTTCATGGAGTAGTTAGCATTTGAATTGGGCCCTGAATGATGGATAGAAATAAGAAAGTTAAATTAGTATTCATATAAAATCTGGGGGACTGACTAAACGAGTTAAATAACTTTCTCATTCTTTTCCAAAAACAAAACAAAACAAACAAAAACCAAACCTACTGAACCTAGTGTCTATTTAGTTCAGTTTTTTTAAATGAAAATTTCCTCAGTTTTTTTGAGTTTAGGCTTCCTGTCCCTCAATCAAATAAAACTGTTATTAAGAAAATGTTCAATATTGTTTTTCATTAGGTATCAATGAGCTTTAACATCAACTGTGTGATGATAATAGGCTTGCAGTGTGCTTTACAAATATTCTCATTTGATCCTCAAAACAACCCTGTAAATGTAGGGGTTATTATTATCCTTATTTTACAATTCTGAAGAAAGTAAGGGTGAGAGGTTCAGTGATTTACACCACCATTAGCTGATGTCATTAAGTAGTTGGGTCACTGGGAGCTAGCCTTTGTGGCACAGTGGAGGGCTCACAGGCAGCCAGCTCCAGCATGCCACTTGAGGATAGGCTGGGAGGCCCCAATGTGCTAGGCCAGGGGTGAAGGGCAGGCAGTCACTCAGATCCATCTGAGTATTTTAGTGTATCTTTTTCACTTCTACTCTTTTCAACATTCATTAAAAGCCCCGATGTTGTCTCTCATCTTTCTTGTACTCTGTCTTTCCTTATCAGTAAGAAGCTATGGCAAGAATCTCTGCCTATCACTCTACTGTAACAGAAGACAAGGACTAAACTCTTGAAGTTTATTATAATACTATTAGCTATAGAGAAAAATCATATGCCCTATCCAAATGGGGTTGGATTACTGAAGTATCAAAAGAGCTGTGTTCTAAGATTATCTCACCAACCAAGTTGTCTTGGAACACGTACCCTAAGATAAACATGATATGCGGTGGGGGACTCACAGTCTTGGCTTTATTATCCTACAAGGGTGTATAATTTATTCCCTTCAGTCAACAGAGCAGAATAATAAGGGACAATGGAAAGGATGGAGTTGGTGTACCATATATAATTTCAACATAAAACTGATTTTTAAAAAGTCAAGGAAAAAACACTTTAAATGAATAATTTATATCAGCTTATCCCTATAAATAAAAATCCCTCTTTGTATTGATAAAAAAAAATGAGTCTATATGTCAGCAATAGAATTTGCTTCTTTGAATTAAAAAAAAAGTCAGTGACGTTTATCAGCTTTCTCATTTGTTTCCCCTACCCACCTTTTTAAAATCAATTAATCCAAAAGTGGCTTTGTTGCTAAAATATAATTAATTACAAAAATGCTTTTTTTGCTCTCTCAACTTTCTTATATCACAATAGGGAAATATACAAATGTTATATACATATATATATATATATATATATATATATATATATATGTGTATGTATGTATATATGTATACACATGTATATTAAGCTCTTGGTCCAAAGACAAACAGTACTCAGCAACACAATAACATTTATAAATATAGGTGATGATTTTAGTAGCTTTGACTTACCTTCAATTTCTTTTTCTTCTCTTATTGCTAAAGTTAATATTTCCTTTTCTTTCTTCTTTTTTTTTTTTAGCAGGCATAGTTCAATTATTTGTTTATTAAAAACATCTATGTGGTTGCCACAGCAGCTGCCTGGGTCCTCTAGACAGACACTAGAGTGTGAGTCTTCACAAGATGGTCAGTGAATTTCTGATAGGGAGACTTAGTGAACACAGTCTCCTTCCACAGGTCTGGGGTTAGACAGCTGTATGTTTTGGAGATGGCCTCGAAGGTAGCTTTAGCGAAGTTGCCCAGAGTGGCAGTACAGCCTCTTGCAGAGGTGTAGCAGTCATCAATTCCAGCCATCATCAGGAGCTTCTTAGGCACAGGAGCTGAGACGATGCCAGTACCTCTAGGGGCAGGGATCAGGCACACCAAAACTGATCCACATCGCCCAGTGACCTTGCAGGACACTATGTGAGGCTTGCCAATCTTGTGCCCCCAGTAGCCTCGTCTCACAGGAACGATGGACAGCTTGGCGAAAATGATAGCACCACGAATAGCTGTGGCCACTTCCTTGGAGTACTTGACACCCAGGCCAACATGGCCATTGTAGTCACCGATGGCCACAAAAGCCTTGAACCTGGTACGTTGTTCAGCTCTAGTTTGTTTCTGAACAGGCTTGATCTTCAGAACTCATCTTTCAATGAAGATCCCAGGGAGAAATCTATGATCTCAGACTCCTTGATAGGAAGGGAGAAAAGATCTCTTCCAAAGTCTTGGTCTTCCTGTCCTTGACTAGCCGACCCAGCTTAGTGACAGGAACCCACTCCTTGTCTTTGGCCTTTTGTCCCCGGGCCCTGCGGCCACAGCCCCAACCTCAGCCCCGACTGTCAAAGCTACCTCGGAAGCCACCCTGGCCTCAGACTCTGGGGCCCCTGGGGCCTCCTGCTCCTCCTGCAGCACTGGCGTCGTCCGCCATTTGGTGTTCACTAGAAGTAGAAGCTAAAGCTAATATTTCGTGTGTGTGTGTGTGTGTGTGTGTGTGTGTGTGTGTGTGTGAATATTATTAGATTTATTTACATTTTTATGCTGAAATACAAAACTAGAAAAATAAATAATTCCAGTCTAAATTAAACCAAATAAATCCATTACCCAGTTAAGCCCACTGAGTAGATTTCTAGTTCTTTGTCATCATTCTTATTATCTCTTTTCATCATTTTCCTTCTGTTATTCTGTCATTTTCTCATTTGGAGATCCCCTTCCCTATCTTTTTTTATATGCTCATTCTTCATTCTACCTAACTTCATCTCCGCAAGTTGCCATTACCACTTTAGGAAAGCAAAAAGTTCTTACTTTTTCTCCAATCATGCTCTAAGTCATCTACTATTTTCAAATATTTTTGTTAGTGATTTTAATATATTCTTAAGTAACACTGAAGGCTAACACAAGTGTTATTTCCTTAGGATGAAAGTACAGTATTTTTAAGTGGCCTTCTTACACTATTTATCCTTTTAAGTCAATCAAGCTACTAGCTATGCCAACAGGTTACTTAACTTTGGAAAACTCATTCATTACAAGTTGATCATTGATGGTATCAAAATGTCTTCTGGTAACCTGGAACAAATCACTTTACCCCTCTGGGCCTCAGTTTCCTTATCTATAAAATGAGGAGACTGAATTAAATGATCTCTAAAGTCCTTTCAAGTTCTAACATTCCATGCATTCTGTATTTTGTTTTCAACTTCCATTTTTCACAAATGGGTAAAAAGCTACATATTTTTTCATTCAAAAAGACTAAAGACTTCACTAATTGGATACTATATATGTCTATTGCCCTAAAAGATTGGGGTGCTGTTACCCAGAGTGTTTTTTTTCCTATCTGCAGGAGTAAGGCTTCCCAAAAATATTTAGTTTACAAATCAGTTTTTTATTCTATAATGAATCTTTAGTTTAAATCCATCATAATTCAATTAGTTGTGCAACTGCTCCATTCTTCTTCAGCCTTTAAATTAGATGAGGATTCAAGCCTTTTATCCAAGTTTTCTTCTTCCTTTAAATAAGGTAAAAATTCTCCAATATCATTTGGCTTGGTGGACCTTCGTCTCTGCTCCTCTGGAGAAAATTAATAAGTGGTGAAAGAGATTTTATTTTACCAAAAGATATTCGTAGAGATGGTTTTATGTTGTCTATGTAGACAGCAGGAAAATCTCCCTGAGAATTAAGCATGTCATCTGTTTCAATGTTATTTGAAGTATGGCCCAATTTTGAATCATCTTTTATAAATGTTTCAGGAGAAAAGTGAGAAGACTGTTTTTTTTTCTCAGACATAGACTTTTTAAGAGCTTCAAATCTACTGCAAATAGCCTCAAAACTCAAGTTTCTTTCTTTAGTAGTCAATTTTTTTCTCATTGACTCTTCCATTAAGATATCATTATCCACTGAATATTTCTGCCCTGTTTCATCACTGGACTCTGGGCTACAGGAGCTATTAAAACTCAAGTTATCCGCTACTTCTGGAAGGGTTTTGTGCAATATATCAAAATGGACAGCCTGTCTACTATTAGAACTAATTTCATTTAGGATCTCAGAATTCCACAATAAAGTTATGCACCCAAGACTGTTCTGTACAAGACGCAGATGAGAAGTCCAGTTTTTTATTAACTTGTTCTTCTTTATCTATTCCACTTATCTTCTTCTCTGTAGCAGATACACTTGACCCTTGACCTTCTTCAAGGTCTACCTGTAAAACTGCACATTCTGAGTTCTGTTCCCAGGTTAAAGCTAATATTTCTAATACCATATTGAACAACAGTGGTTGTAATGGGCATCCTTGTTTCAAAGGATTTTTATTGGAATGCTTCTAGCTTATCCCCATTACACATAATGCTTGCTGATGGTTTTAGATAGATGCTACCTCTCATTTTAAGGAAGACTCCATTTATTCTTATGCTCTCTGGTGTTTTTAATAGGAATGGGTGTTGTATTTTGTCAAATGCTTTTCTGCATCTATTGAGATAATAACATAATTTCTGTTAGTTTCATTGTTGATATGGTCAATTATGCTGATAGTTTTCCTAATATTGAACCAGCCCTGCATTCCTGGTATAAATCCTTCCTGGTCCTAGTGTATTATCCTCGAGATTTGTTGGTGTAATTTCTTTGCTAATATTTTATTTAAATTTTTTGCATTTATATTCATTAGGGAAATTGGTCTATAATTTTTTTCCTTCAGTTTTGGCTCTTCCTGGTTTAGCTATCAGCACCATATTTGTAGCATAAAAAGGATTTGGTAGGACTCCTTCTTCACCTATTTTCCCAAATAGTTTATGTAATATTGGAATTAATTGTTCTTTAAATGTTTGATAGAATTCACTTGTAAATCCATCTGGCCCTGGAAAATTTTGCTTAGGGAGTTCATTGATGGCTTGTTCAGTTTCTTTTTCTGAAATGGGGTTATTTAAGTATTTTATTTCCTCTTCCTTTAATCTGGACAATTTATATTTTTGCAAATATTAATCTATTTCACTAAGATTGTCAAATTTATTGGCATACAGTGCAGCAAAAAAGCTCCTTATTATAGTTTTAATTTCCTCTTCATTGGTGGTGAGTTCACCCTTTTCATTTTTGATACTGGTAATTTGGTTTTCTTCTTTCTTTTTTTTTAAACCAAATTAACCAAAGATTTATCTATTTTATTGTTCTTTTTTTCATAAGACCAGCTCTTAGTTTTATTCATTTGTTCAATAATTTTCTTAATTTCAATTTTATTAATCTCTCCTTTGGTTTTCAGAATTTCTAATTTGGTATTTAATTGGGGATTTTTAATTTGTTCTTTTTCTAGCTTTTTTAGTTGCATGCCCAATTCATTGATCTCTTCTTTCTCTATTTTATTCAGGCAAGCATTGAGAGATATAAAACTTCCCCTAAGAATCGCTTTCACTGCATCTCATAAGTTTTGGTATGTTGTCTTATTATTGTCATACTCTTAGATGAAATTATTGATGTTTCTATGATTGGTTGTTTGACCCATTCATTTTTTAGGCTGAAATTATTTAGTTTCCAATTCATTTTTATTCTACCTTTCCACGGCCCTTTATTACATGTAATTTTTATTGCATCATGATCTGAAAATGGTGCATTTCACATTTCTGCCTTTCTGTCTTGGATTATGAGGTTTTTATGCCCTAGTATGTGGTCAGTTTTTGTGTAGGTGCCATGCACCATTGAGAAAAAGGTATATCCCTTTCTATGCTCATTCAATTTTCCTCCCAGGTCAATCATATCCAACTTTTCTAAAATTCTTTTCCTCTCCTAGACTTCTTTCTTGTTTATTTTGTGGTTAGATTTATCTAGTTCTGAGAGGGGGAGGTTGAGGTCCCCCACTAGTATAGTTTTGTTATCTATTTCTTCCTGTAACTCCCTGAAGTTCTCTAAGAATTTGGATGCCATACCACTTGGTGCATATGTGTTTAGTAACAATATTCATTGTCTATGGTACTTTTTAGCAGGATGTAGTTTCCTTCCTTATCTCTTTTAATTAGATCATTTTTACTTTTGCTTTGTCTGAGATTAGGATTGCTATACCTCTTTTTTTTATTTCAGCTGAGGCATAATATATTCTACTCCAGCCTTTTACCTTTACTCTGTGTGTATCCCTCTGCTTCAGATGTGTTTCTTGTAAACAACATGTTGTAAGATTCTGGTTTTTAATCCACTATGCTATCCACTTCCATTTTATGGGAGAGTTCATCCCATTCACATTCACAGTTATGCTTACTATTTGTGTCTTTCTCTGCATCCTATTTTCCCTGTGTTTATGCTTTTCTCTCTCCTTTCTCCCTTTCCCTCCTCACTAGAGTGTTGCTTTTGACCACCACCTCCCTCAGTCTACTCTCCCTTCTAGAAATCATTTTCTAAAAAACTGCTGGGAAAATTGGAAAAGAGTATGGCAGAAACTAGGCATAGACCAAAATCTCACACCATATACCAAAATAAAGTCAAAGTGGCTCATGATTTAGATATAAAGGATGATACTATAAGCAAACTGGGAGAGGAAGGAATAGTTTACCTATCAGATCTATGGAGAACAGAAGAATTCATGACCAAACAAGAGATAGAGAATATCACGAAAAGCAAAATGGATAATTTTGATTACATTAAATTGAAAAGTTTTTGCACAAACCAAGCTAATGCAACTAAGATTACAAGGAAGGTAGAAAATTGGGAAAGAATTTTTATAACCAGGGCCTCATTTCTAAAATATATAGAGAATTAAGTCACATTTATAAGAATACAAGTCATTCCCCAATTGATAAATGGTCAAAGGATATAAACAGACAGTTCTCAGATGAAAAAATTAAAGCCATCTATAGTCATATGAAAATATGCTCTAAATCATTATTGATTAGAGAAATGCAAATCAAAACAACTCTGAGGTACCACATCACATCTATCAGACTGGACAACATGACAAAACAGGAAAATGATAAATGTTGGAGAAGATGTGGGAAAATTGGAACACTAATGCATTATTGGTGAAGTTGTGAAATGATCCAACCATTTTGGAGAACAACTTGGAACTATGCCTAAAGGGCATATAAAAATGTGCATAACCTTTGGCCCCGCAATAGCACTTCTATGACTATATCCCAAAGGGATCATACAAATGGAAAAAGGACCCACACGTACAAAAATATTCATAGCAGCTCTTTTTTGTGGTGGCAAAGAATTGGAAATTGAGAGGATGCCCATCAAGTGGGGAATAGCTGAGCAAGTTATGGTATATGAATGTAATGGAATACTATTGTGCTATAAGAAATGATGAACAAGCTGACTTCAGAAAAATCTGGAAAGACTTGTATGGTCTGATGCTGAGTAAAGTGAACAGAACCAAGAGAATGTTATATACAATAACAGCCACATTGTGCAATGACTAATATTGATAAACTTAATCCTTCCCAGCAATACAAGGATCTAAGACATCTCCAGAAGCCTTGTGATGGAAAATGCTATCCACATCCAAAGAAAGAACTATGGAAGTTGAATTGCTATTTTTTTTTATCTTCTGTTGAGTTTTGTTTCCTCTTTTTGATGGTTCCTCCTATTGGTTTTAATTTTTACTTACAAATCACTAATATGAAAATATGTTTAATAGGAATGCAAATGTATAACCTATATCAGATTATGTGCTGTCTTGGGGAGGGTGGTGGGGAGGAAGGGGGAGAAAAATTTTAAACTCACAAGCATATGGAAGTGATTATTGATAAATCAAAATAAATTAATAAAATGTATTTAAAAAAAAAGAATCGCAAGCTATTAACAAACATATGAAAGAATGTTCCAAATCACAAATAAGAGGTTTCTCTTCACAATCAAAATTTTAAAACATGGCAAATGATGGCAATAGTTAATATTGTGTAGGAATACAGACATACTGGACTTCCACTTCTAGTAGCCAAGATGGCAGAGTAAAAAAGTAGTCACTTTCACCCTCCCCTATCAACCTTTGAAAACCCAGAAAATATCACCCCAGGAAAAAAAAACAAACCTGGAACAGCTGAACTAGAAGAAAGACGGGGAACAGCAGTGCAGCAGCCCAGCAAACAGGTCTCCCAGTACCTCAGCAAAAATAAGTGAAACAGCACTACAAAGGGCCCCAGGTGGATAAGCACCCTGCAGCATTCATCTGAAAGGAGCTGAAGAAAGCAACCTAGAGTCTTCCTAAAGTCCCAGCCTTGCTGATTCCAACCCAACACCAGGTAAGCTGTCAGAACCCTACAGCCTCCAACCGTCAAACAGGAGGAGATCCTGAAGCCCAGGTGTTAGAGCAGGCAAACACCAACACGTGGACCTCTGAGTGCCTCAGTGAGGGCAGGGGAACCGGTGGAAACCAGCTCAGAAAACCACCAGGTGCCTCAGCACTCTACCGCAAAGGAATCTCCCAGTGCATTAGCAGAAACGAGGGAGGCAGCATTGCAAGAGCAGATAAACACCCTGCAGCACCCATCTAAAAGGAGCTGAAGAAAGCTAAAGGAGGGGGCAGCTAGGTGGCACAGTGGATAGGGCACCGGCCTTGGATTCAGAAGGACCTGAGTTCAAATCTGGCCTTAGACACACAATATTACTAGCTGTGTGACCCTGGGCAAGTCACTTAACCCCATTGTCTAGCCAAAAAAAAAAAAAAAGAAAGCTAAAGGAAAGGAAAAGTAGGCAGCGTAGAATTGCCTGAAAGTTCCAGCCTTGCTGATTCCAGCCCAACACGAGGTAAGCTGCCAGAACCTTACAGCCTCCAATTGCCAACATAAGAGGCCCCAGCACACAAAACCAGTGACCAAGATCTAGGCTCCCAACACAAGAAACTTGGATCAGTGCCCTCTGTTCCCCAGCAGGACAGCTCAGTCTCTTTAAAGGCCAGGGAATAAAGAAACCATGAGTAAAAAGAAACGTACCATAGATTCATATTATGAGAAGAGTGAAGATAAGACAGAAATTCTGAAGAGGACAACATTGTCAACAAACCCACATCTGCAACATCAAAAGGGAATATGAACTGGTCTGAAGTCCAAAAAGCCTTCTTAGAAGAGCTCAAGAAGGATTTTGAAAGTCTAATGAGAGAGGTAGAAGAGTCCTTAAAAAATACAATTGGCCAATTGGAAAAAAAGTAAACTGAAGAAAACAAGTCCCTAAAAAACACAATTGGCAAACTGGAAAAAAAGTACACTGAAGAAAACAAATCCCTTAAAAATACAATTGGCCAATTGGAGAAGGAAGTACAAAAGCTAACAGAAGAAAACTATCTGTTAAAAACTAGAACTGGACAAATGGAAACTAATGATTCTATAAGAGAGCAAGAATCAGTCAAACAGAAACAAAAAAATGAAAAAATAGGTGAAAACGTAAAATACCTCATTGGTAAAACAACCGACCTGGAAAATCGATCCAGGAGAGACAATTTAAAAATTATTGGACTACTTGAAAATCATGATGAAAAAAAGAGCCTAGACAGTATCTTTCAGGAAATCATGAAGGAAAACTGCCTGAAGTCCTAGAACCAGAAGCTAAAATAACCATAGAAAGAATATACCACTCACCACCTCAAAGAGATCCCAAGTTGACAACACCACGGAATATAATAGCAAAATTCCAAAATTACCAGATGAAAGAGAAGGTGCTGCAAGCAGCTAGAAAGAAACAATTTAAATATCATGGAACCACAGTCAGGATTACACAGGACCTTGCAGCTTCTACATTAAAAGACCACAGGGTGTGGAACATGATATTCTGTAGGTCAAAGGAGCTTGGATTGCAGCCAAGGTCAACTACCCTGCAAAAATGAGCATAATTTTTCAAGGGAAGAGATGGATATTCAATGAAATAGGGGACTTCCAAGCCTTCCTGATAAAAAGACCAGAGCTCAACAAAAAATTTGATCTTTAAAGTACAAGATTGAAGAAAGACATGAAAAGGTAAATGGGACAGAAAGATACAAAATGTTGTTAATAAGGGTGGACTGTTTACATCCCTACAAGGAAAGATGATACTTGCAACTCTTGAGAGTTGTAATGTTATTACATCATGTTAAAGGAGTATACATAAAGAGGATGGATATTAGTTGACTTTGATGTAATGATAAAAAAAAATCTAATCAAGTGGGTTAAATGGATCCAAGTAAGTGGATTAGTCTGATCTTAGAAAATGTACTGAGAAAGGAGGAGGCAGACAAGGGTAAATTATATTACAGGAAAAGACAGAAAATCCTATTGCAGCAGACGGAAAGAAGGGGGGGGGTGAGCATTGTTTGAACCTTACTCTCATCAGATTTGGCTCAAGAAGGGAATAACATAATCAGTTAGGTATAGAAATCTAACTTGCCCTATAGGCAGTAGGAGGGAAAAGGGGAAAGAAAAGGGAGGGGGGATAGAAGGGAGGGAAGAAGCAGTAAGGGTAAAGGGGAAGAAAAGGGAAAGGGATAATAGAGGGGAGGAGGGACTGAGGGAGGTGGTGGTCAAAAGCAAAACACTAGTGAGAATTTGTACTTACAACTTCACTAATGTGAAAATATGTTTAATAGGAATGTAAATATATAGCATATATCAGATTGTGCACCATCTTGGAGAGGGTGGTGGGGAGGAAGGGGGAGAAAAATTTTAAACTCAAATGCATATGGAAGTGATTGTTGATAAATCAAAATTAATAAAAAAAAAGGAATACAGACATACTAGTGCATTGTTGGAAGAGCTGTGAATAAATAAAACCATTTTGGAAAGAAAAAAAGAAATTGTTTTCTAAGGGGACAGCTAAGTGGCACAGTGGATAGAGCACTGGCCTTGGAGTCAGGAGGACCTCAGTTCAAATCCGGCTTCAGACACATAATACTTACTATCTATGTGACCCTGGGCAAGTCACTTAACCCCACTGCCTTGCAAAAAAACAAAACAAAAAAGAAAGAAAGAAATTGTTTTCTATAGTCAATTTTTGTCCTTTTTCCAAGCTATTGACTCTCTCTTACATACTTCTCATTTCTTTTCCCAACTTTTCTTCTCCCTCTCTTATTTTACTTTTAAAATCCTTCATGAGCTCTTCTAAGAAGGATTTTTAGGCTGGAGACCAGTTCACATTCCCCTTTGAGGTTTCAATTGTGGGTATATTGACAACGTTGTCCTCTTCTGAATTTGAGCCTTGATCTTCCCTGTTTCCATAATAAGAATCTATGGTCATTGTCTGTTTCTGCTTTTTGCTCATGGTATTTGTCTATTTCTTGACTTTAAAAAAAAAATTGAGCTCTCCTTCTAGAGCACAGGAAGCACTAAGCCACGCTTTTTGTGCTGGGATCCCCGGACCTGGTCACTGGCCTTGTGTGCTGGGGCCTCAGATACTGGCAGTTGGAAGTTGTAGGATTCTGGCAGCTTACCTGGTGCTGGGCTTGGGTCAGCAACACTGGAGCTCTTGGGATGGGGGTGGGAAGTCTGGTCCCTGGAGGATGCCTGCTCACCTGGGCTTTGCACTCCTTTCTTTGGCTCCTGCTCACCTGGGCCTAGCACTCTAATGTTTGGCTCCTGCTCTCCCCAGCCTTGCACAAGGATGTTTCACTTCTGGAAGATGTCTGTCAGCCTGGAGCTTTGCCTCATGGAGCTGTGCTTCCTGGGACTGTGCTGAGTCACCTGGAGATTTGGCTGCTAGAGAAGGCCTTTGCATGTGGTGGTTTTCCAAGCTGTTGTTCCCTGCCTGTACTGAGATACTCAGAGGGTCCTGTATTGGTGCGTCTGCTCCACTACCCTGGGGCTCAGGATCTTCCTCAGAATGCTGAGGTGGGGCTTGCTGCTGGCTTGCTGGGATGCCTCCCCCAGAGCAAGAAGGGACTTTCCAGTTAATCCACCTCTGCTTCCTGAGCTACAAGATTGCTGCACTTCTGCTAGCTCAATTGTCCCAGGGTTTTTCCTGGGGTGGTATTTTCTGGCATTCAGAGGTCAATAAAGAAGAGTGAGAGAGACGTACTTCATACTCTGCCATCTTGGCTCCTGGAAGTGGAAGTCTCTGTACCCATTTTCTTAGATGAGGGGCTGTACATGAATGACTTTTGCTTACTTTTCAAAATTTTGCTATTCTCTGTAAAGTAGGTACTGTGATATTTGATATATGATTCTGCCTTGTTTCTGAATAGAAAATGCATTCAATTATAAATATATATGTGTGTGTGTATACATACGTATATACATATCTATCTCCATGTATACATACACACATATACACACACCCACATACATACACCTATGATTTCACTGTCATAGAGAATTCCTGATGAGGTGGCTGTGTCCCAACAGTATATGTCTGTACCTACTCTAGTCTTAGAAAGTTGCTTAGGGGGTAGTGAGAGGTTAAATTATTTACCCAGGGTCCCAACACTCTATAATAAATCTGGTGGAACAAGGGATTCCAGAATTGAGTGGGATTATTAAGCCTTACTATGTGCCAAACACTGTGCTAAGTACTGGGTATACAAATGCAAGCAGGAAGAAAGTCTGCCTTTACACAAGGGAAGACAACACATTAAAGCAAGCTAAAAAGGGATGAAGGTGAGAGGGAGAGATGAAGGTACGGACTCCCTGGCATTGTAGAAAAATCAGGAATACAGATTGGAGAGGGAGACGGGTCTGGCTTGAGCCTTCTCGAAATGGAGGTTCTGGAACCAGCCAATCAGACAAAGAAGCCACAAGGGCCAAGGAAACTTATAGCGTGTGAAATATAAAGGTAGAGTCCTCTGGCAAAGAAGTGCATTGTAAAGAAAGTCTGGAAGTCAGGAGTTCAGCCTGGAGAGGTAGAGGGGTGTGTGTGTGTGTGTGTGTGTGTGTGTGTGTGTGTGTGTGTGTGTGTGCCCTTGACGGCTGTTGTTTCTTAAGAAGTGCTCATAGCAACTACAATTAGGATATGAATAAGCATTATGATATTGGGCAAATAAACTCAATTGAAATTAACCAAGAAATGCCCTTTCATGAAACTTAATTGAGAATCTCTTAAACTCTAAAACGCTCCTGTCAGAAATAGTCTAGGCTACAGTATTCATTCTATCAATGAATAGGATAAATACGCTTTTGACTATTTTGTTCAATTACTGTCAAAATGTTATGAAGTTGCTATGGTTGCCCTCTTAACACTCCCCTTGATGGCACACAATCAAAAGGACTCGTATTGAATTAGTTTGGTAATAAAACTTCAGTTGGAGTGTTTTCCTCCATTCCTGAACGCCAGTACTATCTTCCCGTTACAGAAAGTGTTTGAAAAGGGCCTAGAAAGCAATGAAAATTAACTTGCATTAATTTTGGCACAGAGTTTGGATACTATTCATTCAGTATCAAAATGCACAGAAATCTGCCTTAACCTACTCCTGTCCCTCCAAAGATGATAAGAGACAGTAGTGCCTCTGGCTTTAGCCTTTGGTTAATTTGTATGACCAAGGCTCCTTTTTTAATCTGGTGGTTTACAGGGAAGTGGGTGGGAGCTGTGCATTGGGAGAACTCTATTTTAGGTTTAAGGGTAATTCTAGTATTCTCTCTTCTCTGAAGAGGAGTGGGATATTTTCTTCTCCCTAATCTACAGGAGTCGAGAGAGGAGTCCCTGTCAATAATACTTTTGAAAAGTAGGTTTTGTACCTGAATCTTTGGGTCTAACAACTTCCCTGATGTAATGTTTTCTACTTGTACAAGAGGAAAATGAAAGCACTTCAGGGCAGGAAAATCCAGTTCTAATGTCCCTCCTTTGACATTAGCTGTATAAATTTGATTTAGTTATTTAACATCTCTAGCTTCTGTTGACTGATTTATAAGATTGGGATATTAAAAAAAAAAAGAAGCAAAGAGCTAGATCAGATTATTTTTTGAGATTCTTTTCAATTCTAAAATTTAAAATTTTGTAATGGGGCTGCAGAAATACATATTTCCTTATTTGGTTGGTAAACATATTTGGAACCTTTTAAAATGTCCTCTTTAGCAAAAAAGTTTTTCTCCCTTACTCTTTTCTGTTTATAGTTTCCGACAGTTTTTTCAAAACTATCCATGCTTGTTTTTTTTTATTAAGTTCTGTTAATGATGCCCTAGAACCATAATCTTCCTTTTCATTAATATTTCTTTTACCCCTTCCAGAACAATAACTAGGAATTCTGATGTCCAGGGCAGATTCAATGGAGTGAAGGAATGCTTGTGAGTGGGGAAGTCAGACCATGGGATCTGAGACCACAGGTCTCATATCCTTTGGGGATACTGCTATGGGAGGGACCAAAAGATGGCAAGGTCAGGGCCAAGCTCCATTGAGAGAAGGTGGAAATATGGGATCCTGGTGGTGAGAAAAGGCAGGCCATAGCAGAGGTGAACCACGG
The DNA here is from genome assembly GCF_003287225.1 of Phascolarctos cinereus. Lineage (NCBI taxonomy): Eukaryota > Metazoa > Chordata > Mammalia > Diprotodontia > Phascolarctidae > Phascolarctos > Phascolarctos cinereus. The sequence goes on along the minus strand of NW_027555847.1, from coordinate 195,712,644 downwards.
TTGACAGGGCCCTGGGGGAAGGATTGTGTGGCTCACAAAGGGCTGAATGTCTGGCATCATATGCCATAACAAGTAGGAAGTAAAATACCACCCTGCCCAGCTACAGTTCTTGTATCTGCTGACCTTTACCCTGGACTGACTTGCTCATATTTTATTTAATCAGACTCATCTACAGTGCAAAAGCAGGATCCTTCTCCACCCCCCTCTCCCTCAATCAGTTTCAGTTTCTGAAATAAACTTTTTTGTTATTTTTCCTCTAAAGGAAAAATATTATTTCATTTTCTTAGATAGGATAGGAAAAAATAGCTTCATCTAAATTGAATAAAGGAACTGCAACAATTAGGAGAGGTTTCATCTTCTCCTAGTCATATCTGAAAGTGCCATATATTTTCATGATCCTGATTGACTCATCTGCTTGCTATGAATCTGAACATCCTGGGAGTTATAAAGGTGTATATATCCTTTCTTATTCAGTCTCTGTCACTAGTTGTGTGAACTTGGATAATAATAACAGTATGTCACATTGATGTGGCATTTTAAGGTTTATAAACATTTACCTCACAACAATCCCGTGAGAAAAGGTAGTATTTTTATCCCCATTTTACTGATGGGGAAACCTAGACTCAGGGAGACTAATATTCCTAAGGTTACATAGTGGCCAACATCACAGTACCACTAGTATTTGTGTGAGCTGGGATTCTCAACCAGGTCTTCAGACTCTAAATCTAGTATTTCCACTACACTGTTTTGCCTTTCACTTCTGACTTCTCACTTCAGGCAAATAAAAACTCATCTAGAAAACAAGAGTATTGAACTAAAAGATCCCTAAGATCCCTTTAAGGTCTATATGATTCTGTATCTGCATCTAAAACTGTCTTGTTATTACATGGATTGAGGAGAGCTTAGAAAACGTATTTTTCAATGCAGGAAAAAAACCCCATTTCATTACTGGAATGGATATTTTATATTTTTTTATGTATTTGTGTTTTATGCATACCACCTTTTAGTTCAATTAGGTGACTCAAAATTAATTTGAAATTTTTAATCCAAATTGTTTCATTGAAGATAATGTGTGGCTGTATCAGAAATCTGTAATGTTGACAATGTGGGAATTTCTTCTACCAGCATGGATCACCATTCTTCCATAATTTTAGTAGATAAGTCTTAGAGTTGTCTGAGTCTTAAACACGTTAGGTGACTTACCCTATAGCAAAATAGCTAATAAGTGTCACAACTGGAATTTGAATTCATGTCTTGGGCTTCAAGTTCAACTCTATAGCCACTACAACAATGGCCTCTCTGATAATGGTTGAATATTTATGTCTTATTGTAGCACTTTGTTTTACTACTCTCTAATGTACATTAGGCAGGTAGGTGGCTCAATGGATAGAGGATATAGGGCCTGGAGTCAGGAAAACCTGAGTTCAAATCCAGCCTCAGACACTTACTAGCTGTGTGACCTTGGACAAGTCACTTAGCCTCTGTTTTCATCAGTTTCTTCACCTATAAAATGGGGATAGTAATAGTACCTATTTCTCAGGGTTGTTGTGAGGATCAAATGAGATAACTGGAAAGCTCCTGGCACATAGTAAGTACTATATAAATGTTAACTATTATTTTTACATATTTATAATATTGTATATAGCAACTATGTTTTTCTATTAGACTCTATATGAGTGGGAATTGTTTCTTATCTAAACTTCCATATTTCTTTTGTCACTAGCATAATGTCACTGGATACAGTACTTGATTAATACATTATTTTTATTTTATTTATTTTATTTTTTTATTTTTTGGCTAGGCAATGGGGTTAAGTGACTTGCCCAGGGTCACACAGCTAGTAAGTGTTATGTGTCTGAGACCGGATTTGAACTCAGGTCCTCCTGAATCCAGGACCGGTGCTCTATCCACTGTGCCACCTAGCTGCCCCTAATAAATTATTTTTGAAAGAATGATCTGTGCTTTAATGATACTGAAAGAGATATGTATTACTTTAGAAGGCTATATTTAATCAGCACTTGTTTGCTTCAGCAGTGTTTTCTTTAGTTATTGCAATTCTTGCCCAATGCATTTCCAAAACTATACCAAAGAACGTTAATGTGAGTTATAGAAATACAACATTCAGTCATTCATTCAACAAGCATTTGGAGCCTATGTTAATGCAGGGTAATGATAAATATTAAGAGGGATACCATGACAACAGAGGCAGAGTTTCTGTTCTCAACTTTGTCATCTACTTGCTATTTTTGAATCACAAACTACTTTATATGCATTCTATTTGTGAAACAATAAATCAACAAGCATTTATTAATTTCCTACTATGTGCCAGGGAATAGAACACTGGGAGTACAATGGCAAAAAAAGACTTATCTTTTTTTCTCAAGTAGAAGACTTGGGAGACTCCCTTATCAGATGGCAGTAATGGAGGGATTAAAATTTGGCCTGATTCCTTATTAATAATAAAAATTCAACAACAGCAGACATTTTAAGGGCTTTCTATTTGGAAGGCATTGTGCTAGGCACCAGGGATACAAAGTTAAAAATGGAACAGTCCAAATCCTCAAGAGGCTTACCATTCTATCGATGGGATCACAGGATACTCACAAGTAAGTCTAGTACAAGGGAAATAGAGGAGGGAGAGACAACTAATAATTGGAAAGGATCAGGCTTCATGGAGGAGTTGGCATCTGAGTTGGCCTTTGAAGAAAGGACAGGATTCTGAGAAGGAGAGATGATGGGGTACTACCTCCAAGTGTAGGGCATGGCTTGTCTGAATGAAGGAGGTGGGAAATGGGGTATGAGCTCTGGGAATGGTTAGCCGTTCAGTTTGGTTGGAAGCCAGTGTTTATGAAGGGGAGTTGTATGTAAGGAAGCTGCAAATACAGATTGTAAATTATAAAGACAACTTGGAAAGATTTAACAACTCTAATCAATACAGTGAGCAATCACCATTCAAGAAAACTGAGGCTACTTTTGGCCTGAGAGCTGATGGAGTGGGAACAGCAGAGTCACACACACAGACACACAGACACAGACACAGACACACACACAACACACACACACACACATTTTTGGATATAGCCCATGTGTGAATTTGTTTTGCTTGACTGAATATTGGTTACAAAAGTTTTTTTTTTTCGGGAGGGGCATGGTATGAGGGAGAAAAAAATAAATTATTTTAAAAAAAATTAGGTTGGAGGCAGGTTGTGGAGAGCCTTAAATACCAATCTAACGATTTTGTATTTCATTTTATAGGCAATGAGGAGTCAGTTGAAAGTTTTGGTGGTAGGGGAGTAAAATGATCAAACCCATGCCTTTGGGAAGATTATAAAGGTCAGACGACAGAGGTGAAACTGGAACCAAAAGAACAATAGAAAGCTGTGACAATTTAGTCTCATGGAGGTGGGTCATGATTGCTACAAAGTAACTTCTTTCTAAGAGGTGAGCCTGCTCCTGTCTCTCCTCTCAGATCCATGAGAGGCGGGCCAACTATAGTGATAATTTCTTGGTTTGCCTCTAATCCGTGATGGGGCTGCCACAGCGTCCAGCGGACGCTAGGGGGCCACCCACTCCCATACTCAGCTAGTGCCAGGCCCCCAGCAGGACGCTTGTTGCGGAGAGCATTGCTCCATACATGAGGGGGCTTTTTATGTGCGGCTGAGGCAGGCCGATTGCGTCTCTTACTGGGTCCGTGGCACTGCGCGGTTCGTTCACGTTGCACCGCCTTTGGAGTTACCTCCCGTGGATTTGAAGCTGCGCCCGCTTCTCCCTTTGGCAACGAGGAAACCCTCTCCTACCCCTTCAATTCCCTGGAATCCAGAGGGGGAGAGAGAGAGAGAGAGAGAGAGAGAGAGAGAGAAAGAGAGAGAGAGAGAAGACGGGGTTCCAGGGCTGAAGGTAAAATAACAACCCAGAGAGGAGGGTCGCAAAGAAGGCGGGCGCAGTGGTGGTAGCAGCAGCCGTCTCCGTCCTTCTCCTGGCGGCAGCTTTTCTCTGCATTGTGCCTGGGTAGGGGAAGAGGAAGGAAAAAGGGCTGGAGAGGGGAGAGGGGGTGAGCCACCCACTCTCCCACACCTGGATGTGTTGTGCAACAATGTGGCAGAAGTTGGCACTCCCTCTCTTCCCTCCCTGCACCTTCCCCCACTTCCCATAAGTTTAACCCCAGAATGTATCTCTTCATCAGGCCGGGATGATTGTCCTTTTCATTCTAAATCCACTCTTGCTGATATATACGGACTTCCTTGAGCTTGAATGTTACTTGGTTATGCTTTTAATCACTGCGTGATTAAAAAATGATCTAGAACTCCAGACAGATGAGATTTCCCCCCACGAACCCAATTCTCTGACCTGAAGAAAGAAAGAGAGAGAGAGAGAGAGAGAGAGAGAGAGAGAGAGAGAGAGAGAGAGAGAGTGAGAGTGTATGTGTGTGTGTGTGTGTATGCGCGCATCTGTGCTCGAGTGTTGTGGTGGGGTGAGGGGCGCCCGGGAAGAGACAGCAGCTCTCTAGCAAACTTTTGCAAGAGGAGCTACCCGGGACAGCAGGGAGGGGCTGAACTCTTGCAATCTAAATAAAATGAGTCATTTTGGGGGTGTGTGTGTGGGGGAGACTTTACTTTTCTCTCGTGTTGCTTCTATTTTCCTTTGGGATAGCCTGCTAGACCTTGGTGGGGTAAACCCAGAGCAAGCTGAATACTTTTCAGATAGGCCAACTACTGTCAAACATCTGGAAATGTGGCCCCTCCCTTTTCCCTGGGGGTGGGAGTGGAGTTAAAAAAAACCTCCAATCTTCCTCCTGTTAGCACGTGGCCTCTCCTCGGGTCCATTTTAAATTAGGTTTGGTCTCTAGAAGTTATATTTAAGGCTAGCAAGTGCAGGAGTCTTCCTGACTTGGCCATAACTAGTGTAGAAGGTCCCAGAAGAATTACAGTGTTTTCTTGGCCCTTAAGGAATGGCCTTTTGTTAATCCAGATGCCGCCGCGCATCTCTTTTCCCCTCCCCCTGCATTGTTTGTGTTTTAAACATCTGGCGGGGGAATTGAGTGGGAGAGCTGGAGGGGGATGGGGGGCTACCTCGAGGTTTAAGGAGAGAAACCCCTTACTTTCCCTCCCGCCTGTAACAGACAGGGTCAGAATCTGGGACGAGAAAGCAAGCTTACTCTGGTTTTCTTGCTGATGTGCACCTCTCCTGGAGACGTCCCGCCAGGCCTTCTGTGGTTGAAGGGCAGAGGGAAAGTTACTCGATTCCCCCGCCTCCTTCCCCCTTCTAGTAGCCGAGGGCACATTTCCCAGATCTTATCACATCCGCAATTCAAAAAGTGCATCGATCTGTAAAAAGCGCAGCTTTTAACTTAAAAGGAAGAAAGAAGCCAATTAAACTCGAGATGCACTGCAATTTTTCTCTGAGGGGCTAGTTGATTTGAGCCCCGAGGGTAAATACTGTAGCAAAGCAGGACTGCCCCTCAGTAGGTGAATGAAGGTGCAGCTTGAAATTCCAAAGTTTGGGGAAGCTTGTGGTTCTGTGGACTGGTTCTCTGGGCTTGGGTGAGTGGGTGGGAGGAGGCATCTGAAGAGCGGTAACCGCCGTAACAGACTGAATCGACCTAGAAGGAATGAAGGTATGAATCTGAAGATCCCTAAGCTCTTTAATTAATGTCGTCAGCGGTAGGAGTTGGGAGTGGGGGAGTAATGTCGCTGAAGGGTTTGAAGTAAACATTTATTTTGTAAATTGAGAACTCCACAAATTAAAATTTTGTTAATTGCAGAATAAGCAGATCAAAGTTTGGTGAATTCCATAGTAGGCACTTGATTATCTTTTGTGGAATGAACCGTATTTACGAGCATGAGGGTCAATAACAGGAGGACTTTTAGTGCTGTTCAATGCGCATTTTTTTGTGTGACATTTCTATTTCCGTTTAGATCATAGACCAATCTCCTTCATTTTCCATTTAAAGGTGCGGTGTCTAACCATCCAATTTAAATATTGTCCAGAAAATCGCTCAAATTGAGTGTATCTTTTACAAAAACATTGTGCAGTAGTATATACAAGAGAAGCCATACAAGAATACAGCAGATACACAGAGATGCCAGACCTACTCAGGAGACTTGAGATGGAAATGTTCTGTTCTTTTCTTCAGTTTCTTCCCCAGCCTTTTTTGTAGAATGTCAAGTGTGTCCCTCCAGTTTCACCCAGGGGAAAGAAGGTAGCTGACCTTCAAACTAAAGCTGGGTGACCTGTACCTCACCTCTTGGCACAGTTCATTAGAACTGGAAATTACACAGTTGGTACTGTGTAGACTAAGGACTTGGTGTAGATTGCAGCACTAAGTCATTTCCGGCACCCTGTAATTCAAACCGTAGCACTGATAGGCTGGTTTGGCAGGCTAAAATACAAGTAAGGAAGAAAGTCACCTAATAGCAATGTCTAGGGGTGGTGTAAGGTAGTGCAAGGACGCATATCTTTTATTTTCTGTTTTTATAAATAATAACTATAGTAGTTAATAATGATAATAGCTAAGATTTCTAAAGCATTATTATGTGCCAGGGACTGTGCTAAGCACTTTACAGTGATTATCTCATTTGATCCTCACAACAACCCCAGAACATAGGTGCTATTATCCCCATTTTACAGATGAGGAAACTGAAGCAAACAGAGATTAAATGACTTGCTCAGGGTCACACAGCTAGTAAACGTGTGAGATCAAATTTAAGCTTAGATTTGAGGTCTGTTGGTCATTTTTAATGCCAGAAAACAATATCTAGCATTTAAATAACCCTTTAAAGTCTTCAAAGTGCCGTTGAGCATTTACTGTGTACTAGGCACTTTGCCAGGTGCTAAGGATAAAATTATACAAACAAGATAGTTGGCTTCAAAGACGGATAAAGGAGTGCTGGAAAAGAGAATGTTGATGATAGTCTTAGTGGGACAAGGAGACTGCAAGAAGTATAAAATTCCGCTTTCTATGACAACTAGGCGTTTCTGTCATGCTAAGTCAGGTTACAGTTGTGACAATGAAGACTCAAAGTCTACTGTGAATACACCAGGTGCACCTTTTTCTAAGCTTAGATGCTGCATAAAAATGTCTTCTGCAGTTGCTCCTGTAGGCACCTCTCGTCTCAGCTTCTGTCCTGTTTGCAGACCTTGTGAGTCTTGATTGCGTATGAAAAGAGCCAAGAAAATAAATCAGTAGATTAACTAGAGATGACAAGGCCTCTTTGTTTTCTTATTTCCAGTTATCACTAATTGGTTTGAAAAGAAAAAAATTCCTGAAGCATGAATGACATTCAAAATTTTCTCATTATGAAAATGTTTCCTAAAGACAGTATTACATAAGGAGGAACACAGAACTGTGTTTTTACTAGAAACTTCATGAATAATACCATTGTAAACGTCCAAGGCAATGCATTCCTTCTTTTGGTCATAGTTTGGTGAAGAAAATGGCATAAGTATAGTGGAAGACAAAAGCATAGTATGACTTCCTTTCATATCCCACGAACAATTCTGATGGCTATAAATTATTGAAATTCTTGGCCAATTCTATATTTGCTCCTACACTATTTTACTTACACTTAGGAAAATTGTAATTGTAAATTACACAAATCAGAAGCACTGACATCTGTGAGGAGAGTGGTTCAAGAGACAATGACACTGTTAGAGAAATCCCTGAAGAACAGTCATTCTGTACTTCATACTTAGTTTGTGAATCCAGGAAATGTCTCCAGAAGATATCAGAGCTTCTAACTGCAAACTGTAGTTTAGACAATATTTAAGTTTAGACAATACTATCTGTAGATTAATTTGTTTTTGCTGAATGAGTTGTGCACTAATTCACCCTGTTGTTTTCTTCTTCTGTTTGCTTGCTTTGTACTCCTTCATTTTTCTTTTTAACTTCTTGACCCAGACTGTTGAGTCTAGGACTTCCTATGCATGGTGTGCCTCATGTGCAGACAATCTAAGCTTGTACATATTATGCTAAACGGGGTAAAAAAGTATATAGTTGAGAAGTTTGCACATAATCTCTACCAGAAAAATTCTAGTGATTGCAGCAAGTAAATTCCCTTCCCTTTGGAATCCTCCACAGAGATACATTTTCTGTGTTTGATCCTTGCTTGAAGGTGGACGTTTCTGAAAAAGATGGAGAAATAGCATTTCACAAATTCGTTGAACTTCAGACAGGGACCTTAAAGTCATCAAATTCAAACCATAAATCCCAGCTACAATATCCCTGAAAAGTGTCCCCTGATTTTCCCTTATAAGTCCTCTTGTGCCAGGGAACTTACTACCACAAGGGACAAGCCTATTCTACTTTGGGACAGCTTTAATTATTGTTAGTAGCAGCAGATAGTAGCTCTTTAAAGCTTTGCAAAGCACTTTACTTTCCATTATCTCATTAAAACTTAGCAACAATATCACAAAAAATACCATAGATATTGCAGATAATATCTCCAATTTACAAATGAGGAAACTGAGTCTGACAGAGGTTATATAACTTGCCCATGCTCACACAACTGGTAGAATGTGGCAAGCATGATGTGAACCCAGTGCCAAATTTAGCACTTTCTCCACTAAGGAAAGATTTTCTTATATTGACCTGAAAACCCCACAACTTCCAGAGTGTCCAGCATTTGATGTCAGAGGACATGAATTAAAATCCTAGTTCTGCTACTAGCTACCAGTGCAAGAGCCTAACTTTTCTGGGTATTAGTCTCCTCACTTTTCCAAATAATTTGTCCTGCTTTTGTTTCTACAGCTAAATATATGAAAGGATGAGCTTACTTTTGGAAATTAGTTGAAGTAACACAATGTGAATTTAAAAAATATTCATTCATTCATTCAGTAGTTAACAGATATTTACATGGCACCTTCTACTGCAAGGTAGTGGTAGGTGTTGAGAGGTATAGGGAAATAAATAAGGTACAATTTTGTCTTCAAGAATTTATGATTTATTTCTATTATCATCTATTAGTTATTTTGGACTTACAGAGTATTTTCTATGCATTCCATTCAAGAAACACATCATAAATCAGTAGTTTGTACTAGATGACCTCCAAGATCCTTTCCAGCTCAAAATCTTTTTTTTTCTTTTTCCCTCCACTTAATAGTATTTTATTTTTTCCAATTACATGTAAAGATAGTTTTCAATATTGACTTTTACAAGATTTTGAGTTCCAAATTTTTTTCTTCCTCCCCCTTCCCCAAGACAGCAAGCAATCTGATATAGGCTATACATGTACAATCATATTAAACATATTTCCACATTAGTCATGTTGTGAAAGAAGAATCAGAACAAAGGGGGAAAACCATGAGAAAGAAAAAAAAACAAATGAAAAATAGAAATTAGTATGCTTTGATCTGCATTCAGACTCCATAGTTCTTTCTCTGGATGTGGATAGCATTTTCCAACATGAGTCTTTTGGAATTGTCTTACATTATTGTATTGCTGAGAAGAGCTAAGTCCATCAAAATTGATCATCACACAGTGTTGTTGTTACTGTGTACAGTGTTCTGCTTTTGTTCACTTCACTCAGCATCAATTCTGAAATCTGCCTGCTCATCATTTCTTATCACACAATAGTATTCCATTACATTCATATACTACAACTTGTTCAGCCATTCCCCAATTGATGAGCATCCCACAGTTTCCACTTCTTTATACCACAAAAAGAGCTGCTGTAAATATTTTTGTACATGTGGGTCCTTTTCCCATTTTTTTATGATCTCTGGGACACAGAATGGTAGTAATATTGCTGGATCAAAGGGTATGCACAGTTTAGCCCTTCAGGCATATTTCCAAATTGCTCTCCAGAATGGTTAGATCAGTTTACAACTCCACCAACAATGCATTAGTGTTTCAGTTTTCCCACATCTTCTCCAACATTTATCATTTTCCTTTTTTTATCATATTATTTAATTGGCTAGGTGTGATGTGGTGCTTTAGAGTTGTTTTAATTTGCATTTTTCTAATGAGTAGTGATATAGAGCATTTTTTATGTAACTATAAGTAGCTTTAATTTCTTCATCTGAAAATTGCCTGTTCATATTCTTCAACCATTTATCAATTGGGGAATGACCTGTTTTTTTATAACTTTGACTCAGTTGTCTGTATATTTGAGAAATGAGGCCTTCATCAGAGATGCTGGCAGTAAAAACTCTTTCCCATCTTTCTGCTTTTCTTCTAATCTTGGTAGCATTGGCTTTATGTGTGCAAAACCTTTTCAATTTAATGTAATCAAAGTTATCCATTTTGCATTTCATAATGTTCTCTATCTGTTGTTTGGTCATAAATTCTCTTCTCCATAGATCTGACAGGTAAACTATTCCTTGTTCTCCTAATTTGTTTATGGTATCACCCTTTATGTTTAACTCATGTCTCCATTTTGACCTTATGTTGGTATAAGGTTGTAAGGTGTTGGTCTATGCCCAGCAGAGGTGAGGAATCTGTGGCCTCTATGTCCTCAAGTGAATTCAAACTTCACAGAACAAATCCCCTTAATAAAAAAGATTTATTCTGTAAAACTTGGACTCTGTCAAAAGGCCACACCCGAAGAGTTAGAAGGCCATGTATGGCTTCAGATTCCCCACCCCTGAGCCCAGTTTGTGCCATATTGCTTTCCAGTTTCCCCAGCAATTTTTGTCAGATAGACAAAGCTGGAGTCTTTGGCTTTATCAAGCAGTAGATTACTATAGTCATTGACTAGTGTGTCTTGTGTACCTAATCTATTTCACCGATCAGCTCGAAATATTTAGTTTTAAACGCATCATTTGGTCCCAGTTCTGTTCTCTGATGTTAAGCAAGACAAAAATCTAATTAACTAGGTGGTAAATTATTGCAGGCAGTGGCTACACAGGTAGACCGTAATAGTAGTGTGCCTACTCAGTCATTTAGATAACTTAGGCAAAATGAAACCAAATAATAAGAAAGAAAAACTGTTTGGCTTGATTTATTCATGATGGATAATTTCCTAAATCCTGGCTTAACTTTCTACTTCACAGAAGAAGGAAACAGAAGAAAAGTATCATATTTAGGATTCCCAGTGCCAAGATCTTTATATTGCCTTAAACATTTAATCGCAGATTTCAAACATTCGGGATGAAAGTTAGTTAGTGGAAAACACTGCTTTTGTGTTAGGTAAATGTTTCCTAAATTTCCCAAAATAAAATACTAGTAACAACAGCAACAATAACAACAGCTAGCATGTACTTAGCGCTTTAAGATTTGCAAAGCGCTTTACAAATAATATCTCATTTGGTCCTCACAACAACTCTGGGAGATAGAAACTATTTTTATCTTCATTTTACAGGTGAGGAAAATTAATCAGAGGTTAAATGACTTGCTCAGGGTCACATAGCTAATAAGTATGGAAATTCAGATTTGAATTCAGATTTTCCTAATACCTCATTTAGCACTTTATCCACTGTTCCAGTTAGCATATTATAATATAAATACCTATAGTTGTTCATTTCTAGGTGTTCTCTTCAAGTTTTTCTTTCACTTTTTTGTTTGTTTGTTTTTGGTAAGGCAGTTGGGGTTAAGTGACTTGCCCATGGTCACACAGTGTCCAGGGCCAGTGCTCCACCTAGCTGCCCCTGCTTTATCTTTTACTTTTTTTTTTTTGAGGTTTTCCTTTTTCTGGTATAAATAACTTTTTTTCTTGCCTGTCCAGTAAATATGAGACATTAAGACGTTTCCCTTAAGGCATTACAGAAACTTTACAGTTTGGAATAATTTTCATAGAAAACCATGCTATTTCTGTTTTCAGACTGTACTCAGAAAATCACAGAATGTTAGAACTTGAAAGGATCTTAGAAATTATTTATCTAGTTCAGCTCCCTGATTTCACAGATTAGGAAACTGAGGCCTAGAAAGATAAAGTGACTTATCTAACATCAAAAACTAGTTGTTTTAGATAGGAATCTTGAACCTGGGCCTTTTTAGCTCTGAGTGGCACCTCTTTTCATTTTGTTTCTTTATGACTTAGTGCTTCTCAGATTTTATGTTTCTTGTGTTTTGGTGTTTTTTTTTCCCCTCCATCAGTAATTTTCAGAAGTGAAGTGCAAGAGAAGGGAAATGATACATATTGCTCCCTTCACTTGGCTTCAGAATACTACACATAGCTGTAGCTTGGACACACATGGTTCAAAAATGTCAGCCATCAGTCTCTCCATGGAAAGAGAAAGGAAGTCTTTTTCCTCCAGATGTTTTTCATGGAAATTAAGACATTTTGATAGATTGTAAAATTTGAGCAAAATGGATTAATGAGCTGAAGTGTCAGATTTGACAACACATGATTGTTGCTTAAGTGTTCAGTGGGTTTCAAACAGGGCAAAGGGAGTGAGACCTTGTAAAAATGTGGAGAAAGGAAAGGGTGAAATAAAGAGGAGAACAGAAGATAGAAATACTACTGTTTTTTAAACTTATGTTGAGGCATATATAAAGAAATATATTAGTAACTAACCCTTCTTTACTACCTTCCCCATATTTCTCACTTGTTTGTGAGGACTAGTTACTGAGAAGATTGTTCCAGGGACTTTCAAGTAAGATATTCCCCCCCAAAAAAAATATGAATAGGCCCCACAGTCAACTAAAAATGGGCTAAACTTAAGCTCTTTTAAAATTTGTTTCTCATGTCCACATGTCCAAATATCCTTTATAAATTATGTCAACAGTGGGGATCATCCTTACTTCTATTATTTTAAAGATTATCGGTCTCTCAAGAATTTTGTGGTTTTTTTTCCTGAAATTTTTAGAATTATCTTCTATATTCAAATATTTCCCCTTTTTACTTAATTAGTTTCAGTCTTGAAGAAGAAAAAGCAGAATTGGGCAGAAGAGTAATCATTGAGAAGAGTGATTATAAATGACCCCTCAAGTAATTAAATGCTGTGATCTTTGGACTGGCCATACAAGTCTAGACATTGAATGGATGGCAAAGGGCACACATATGCTAAGTAGAACTAAAGATAGATGTACAGTATATTACAAGAGGAAGCAGCAGTTGTTAAAATAATGAACTTCTAAAATGTAAAAAGTGTAATTTTTGGAGGGAAAAAAGGATTTTTCTTTTAAAAGGTACCTTATTATTTGAGTTGTGATATGAGTTTCTGAAGTATGTAGAAACATCTTCTCATTTCCAGTCGGACTATTTCCCATGCACAGTGGCTATACTTCTTCTCTTTTAGGAAACTCCCTATTGTCTTGAAATATCTCTTCAGTTCCAGGTTGTTCAGCTGGAGGATAGCAAGTCCTGAGTAACTAATTTCATCTTCTACCTCTTTCTCCAGCTCCTCCTTTTCTTTCTCATCTTCCTCCAAGCATTTTTGTAGATACTCAATTTGCTGATCAAGTCCAATTTGAATTTTTTGAATATTTTCGACTTCCCAAGTGTGTGGGGGATAATTCTGACTGAAGATGTTGAAGATGTGTTGGGACATCTCATAGATGACTATCTTAACATCCTTCAGAGATTGGTCAGGTGGTAGAAGCTCCTGGGAAAATTCAAAATCCATCCTTATACTTAGACATTTGCGAGGAAACTCTTTGTTCATCTTGCTCAGAAGTATCATGGCTTCCCAGTTGACGTTTCTTAAATAGGAATAAAGTAAATTGCAGTCCAGAGAGGAGACGCTGATGACCAACAAAAAGAAGTATGCAGACTTTAAACATTTTTGGATGTTGGACATGACACAGTACTTGTCAAAACTTTAAAATCTTTAAAAGGTATTTGTGAGTTTGGCACTGACTTGTTCCTTTATATACCTGAATTTATTCAGCAGGAGGAGTTTTCATTCGTCATTTTATAGCTCATAGTGTTTACCCCTTTTCCTATGCCTTTGAGGCTTTTGACTTTGAATGACTTACACATTGACTTCTAGGAATCTTATCAGAGACTTTTAGTTGTGAAAAAATGAGCAAAGTATTACTATTTTTGTTGCCTTAGTATCCTAGATGATCTATACTTCTAAGCTTATAGAATCATCTTAAGTAGATTGATCCAGGGACTTTCAGTGCAAAAAAAAATGTGATTAGGCACAAAATCATCTGTAAAAAGGGCTAAGTTTTAACTGTTTTAAAATAAATTTCTTATGCCCACGTGTCCAAATACCCATTTATAAATGATGTCAACAACTGACCTCATTATGATTTTATTACTTTAGGGGTTACTAGATTATCAAGAATTTTGTTTTATTTTTCTTAAAATTTTATAATTATCTTCTATATTCAAATATTTTTCTCCTTTACTTAATTGAGTTCAATCTTAGGAAGGAAGAAGAAGGACAATGGGAAGGAAGAAGAGGATGACGGCAGATTTTAAAATCCTAGGACTTTAGAGTCAAAGGCAGATTTTACAGATCATCTGATTCAATAGACTTGTTTTATAAATGAAATTGAGGCCTAAAATGGTTACATAGCTAGTTCTTGACAGAACCTGGCCTAGGGCCCAGGTCTTTTGATTTGTCTGTTATTGAGGTGTGTTAAGGTGGTGCTTTTGAAATAGTAGCTTATATTCTGTGGTGTATAACAAACATTTCGACTCTTTTAAAAGTTTTGTATTCAATGAAAACTAAATCAATGCAGCCAATGATGCCATCATTATATCCCTCTCTCCTGCTTTCTCTTGAGAACTTAGTAAGGGTTTTTCAACCTTAGTTGGCACTCAAATATGTAAAAAGATTGAGGGATATATTTCTTTTTTATTTACTTAGTGACTTCCCTTAAAGTATTCTATCTTTGTCTTTCCCAGTCTCCTTTTTCCAGCCCCTCCCCCAGTCTTTATTCTAGATAGTTCAAAACACTGGGGTTTTATAGTTTTCCCTCCTGCTTGGGGATTTTGCCTAACAAAGACATTTTCACTCTGGAGACTGAGTTTTAGAGGGACTAATTCATCTGGGAAAAGATGTCCCTGTGTTTATGGAAATGGCTTCCTATTGGATGTTTTAACCTTTTTATCTTGATTCTCATTCTTCGGCATACACCCAAAGGAAATGGATTATTTTACAAGGAGAAAGTTATCCTAATCACTCCTTGTAACCATCATCTTCTTCATCAATAAGCCTTCATTTTTATTTTTTTGTA
This sequence comes from Phascolarctos cinereus, assembly GCF_003287225.1. NCBI lineage: Eukaryota > Metazoa > Chordata > Mammalia > Diprotodontia > Phascolarctidae > Phascolarctos > Phascolarctos cinereus. The sequence continues at coordinate 195,697,574 of NW_027555847.1, read as the reverse complement.
CACTATTCTCTGCCCACAATAAGTACATAATAAATGTTTTAAAATTTGAATTATTGAATATAATATTTTGGAATAATTATTGACATTGTCCAGTAAGTACATTTCCACAAATGTGATTCATTTACTAGGCATTTGTTATTCATCTTTTACATGGCACATACTATGCAAAATATTTGGAGTACTCAAATCGGTTGGTAATATCATTTATTTTGGGTAGAATCTTAAGTCTGAAGCTAGAAGGAACCCCTAAATTTTACAGATGAGAAAACTGAGGCCCAAGGAAGCTAAGTGATTTGCTCAAGGTACTACAGGTAGTGCCAAAGGTTAGATTTGAACCTAAGGCCACTGTTAACAGAACTGACACTCTTTCCACTCTACCTTGCTCTGCTTAGTAAATGTCAGAGATGGAATTTAGACCTGCCTGCAGAACTAGTATTCTTTCTCATATGTTCTTTCTTATAATGCTAATTGAAAGCCTGCCCATCCTATGCAACTGTTATCCATATCCAAATTGGCGACACTTTTCTCTCCTTTTCCTGACATCAGTAGGATACTAGTGGATTATGTGTCTGTCTACCAAGTATCCTTCACCCTTGCTGTAGAACCATCCCAAGCCCATTTCCTCTTTTGGCATATATTTTCTGGATGAAATCTGTGACACCTATTGTTTCTTATATATTTTAGCCTGCTGATTACTAAACATACACACAATATTCATTGCTCTCTCTGAGAGCAATTTTCAATTCTTTTGAAAGAATTTTCAGTTCTTTAAAGACTTGGGTTCCATGTCTTCAAGCCATACTCCCCAGGTAGGGTTTGAGGATACAAAAACAAAACAAAAAAAAGTAAGTTTCTGACTTCAAGGAACTTACCTTCTTTTGGGGAAAACACCATGTTCCTAAATGAGAAAATACAAAATAGATATAGACTTTGTTGAGCATTGATTGGAGACCAGGCTCAAGGAGACTTTGAATAAATAGATTATGGATGGACCATAGTCTACTGGCTGATAGTTATTGTTGATTTTAATATAACACCAGTAATTGTTTTCTCTTCAAAGATACATTACACTGTAAGGTTTTTTTAAGTTGATCCCAATTTTGCAGGATGATTTCAATGAGTTATCTTAAATTGAACTCCTTAAGGATAGGAACTAGTTGCATTTATTCAGATACTCTCTTCATGCTCTTATTCAGTCCTTCCCCTTCTGTATTCCTCCTCCCACCTTCAAAAGAAGATTTTTATTCTTCTTCCTCAAAATCCATTGCATTTCTCCTATAGTTTTCTTCCTGGCAAACAACAAAGCTACCTTAATTGTGAAATCATAAGATCTTTTGAAGACTTGCAAATGAAGAAGAAAGAAGAAAAACCTTGTATGCTGAAAAAAAATTACTTAAAATTCACACCTCTTACATTAGTCAGGTTTTTAGCAGCTCTGCTAATTTTGAAAATTTTGACTTCCAGTAGTAGTCAGTGTTGGAATTCCTGGGGCTCACTGCTGTCTCTATTAATTTCAACACCTCAAAGATCTCTATGTTCTTTTTTGATTGTGGATGCCACCTTCACCAGTGAAGATTGGAAGACTGTTGTAACTTAGTAGATGGTCTTTGAAAGATGTGATGACTAAAAAACTCTATCATAGCTTACCTGGTGCTGATTATCATAGAACTTAACTAGGCAGGATCTTGGATAGTAGACATACAAGTTCATCACTTAAAATATTTTCCAGTTGGTAGAACCTCCCAGAACTTGTGCTTTATTGACACAGCCTTCAAAAATGAAGTGCTATTTCTACATGGCAGCAAAATGGCAGAGTAGGCCTTGAACAGAAGTACGGTTTCCATATTTCTACAATTTAGCCTTGTAATTAGTAATCTGCCCTCTGTCCCAATATGTTGGTCAGTTTTATCCTAAAAATAAGGCAGAGAGGGTTTTGTCATATGAATAAAAATAGCATTTTTTAATAACTTCAGACATTCTTATAGCAATGCCTACTTCTTGATATTTGTGTATCACTAGTAAGTATTTATTGATGCTTAAGTGACAAGCTCAGTACTTTGCACATAGTAGATGTTGAATATTGAAGGAAAGATGGTTTCTCTTGTGTTTGCTTCCCAATGATCATTTCAGACTACTTATATTTTTCCTGAAGCCTTCATGCCTATATATAATAAAGAATTAAGGCAAGAGTATTTGAAAGATGAATGTGAATCTTCTTAGAAACATAAAATTTTTGTACTGGAAGAGATGTTAGAAATTCTGGCCAAACCTTTCATTCTACATATGAGGAAACTGAGGCTCAGAGTAGCTCGTAACTTGCCCAAGATCATCCACATAGTTTGTTAGTGGTTAAACTGGGATTAGGAGCCCTGATTCCTCACTCCTATTTTTCTAGGCTGGTTACATGTTACTCCCTCTCATATACTCTGTTGTTCATTGTTTTTCAGTCATGTCCAACTCATGGTGACCCCATTTGGGGTTTTCTGGGCAAAGATACTGGAGTAGATTGCCATTTCTATCTCTAGCTCATTTTATAGTTGAGAAACTGAGGCAAACAGTTAAGTGACTTGTTCAGGGTCCCACAGCTAATGAAGTGTCTGAGGCCAGATTTGAACTCAGTAAGATGCGTCTTCTGACTTCAGGCCTGGCACTCTATCCTTTGTGCCACATAGCTACCATCTTTGGACTAGAGAAAATAAAATGTTACAAAATTCTACTGGCAGAATGTAAGATCTTGAGGGGAGGAAGACAGAGACTGTTGTTTTTGTTGTTGTATTCCCATTGCCTAGGTCAGTGTCTGATACATGGGTGTTTAATAAAATACTTGTTGAATTGATAAGTAGGTGATCAATAAATATTTGTTGGGTGAATGAGCAATTTAGTAGGCTGTATATTAACATGTGTTGCTGTTAGTTGTAGTTTCCCTTACCCGCACTTTAATTTTATTTAACAAAATTTTTTTAAATAAGCATTTACATGCTGTCCCATCTACTTTTGCCTCCACATTTACTATCCTTTTTTGGCCAGAACTGAATGAGGTCCATGTGAATGGATGAATAGTAATGGTTGATGGGCTCGGCACTGATGGCTTGATAAGACGTAGATGAGACATTAGAGTCTAGACAGTACAGCAGTGATTAAGCTATGGGGTTTTGGGCTATTATAGGTGAGATTTATTATTACTGAATCTTAGAAGACAAGTTTCAAACCTGTGTAACACTAATATACTTATCATCCATATTACTCATCTCATGAAGAAATATATGTTTATTTTGGTGGGGTCCAAAGGGGGATATTGAGCCCCTCACAAATGTGTTTAATCATGATCTTAGTGATTATAAAACTTTCTATCCATTTAGATATTCTATCTAGTGTTTCCCCAAGAAGAACCCCTTCTCTGGTCCTTAATGGGAGAGATTTGTGTAGCAAATATCCACACTGCAGTTTTCTTTTTGTCCTCTGCTTCCCCTATCCCTCCATGTTAAGTTCCCATTATCATCCTGTCCCCTGACTGTCTCCTTCATTTCTACTTAATCCTATTTTAATAGTATTTCATCTTGGTGAAAATCTGGCTATTTTGGAAAAAGAGTGGACAATGAGACTGTTCACTTAACAGTATAGAGATCAATCATTATTGTAATTCTTTTTTCCCCCTGTGGAAGGATTATTGAGTATGAAAAAGTCAGGGCTTTGGAGATCATGGTTTTAACACTAATATTTTTTACCTCAACATCCTATTTGTATAAATGATAATAATGTGTAGTACTTGAAAGTTTGCAACACTGTTGGGTAGGAAGGGTGGATGATATCATTAGCACTTTGCAGATGAGGAAACTGAGAATCAATAGTGGCATAGTCAAGAATGCAGTCAATGCCTTCTGACTCTAAACCCTGTGTTCTTTTCATAACATCACTATTGATGTATCTCTTCTACTAGTAAAAGTTTTTTCTAGAAAGGGGAGAATGTTCACTACGTATTTCTGGTCTTACTTAGATTTTTATAATACCAGTTAAGTATGGTTGTACTTTTATTTGGGTATGCTTGGACCACTTTGTGTGGTCCAGAGACAGCTGTGGTTGGTTGGTATCTACCTAGGGCACATAGTTGATGCTTCTTATATACAGTTGCTATCGTGCTTCTTCATACAAGGTATTATGAATGGTAATTAAATTATTTTTTCCTCTAGTATTTTATGTTTATTTTTCCCCAGTTACATGTAAAAACAATTTTTAGCATTCATTTTCAAAAAATTGAGTTCCAGATTCTCTGCCTTCTGCCTTCCCCAACCCTTTCCTCCCCTCCACTGTAAAAGCTTTTTCTTGCTTCTTTGCTTGCTGGAGCCTGACCTGTGCTGGTGTGGACTGCACTGAACTGCACTCCTATCTCACCCTGGTGCAACAGACCATTTCTGCTGATCTTCCAAGTTGTCTTGGGCTGAAAATTTGTCTCACTCTGTCTTTTTGTGAGCTCAGCTACTCTAGAATTTGTTTAGAGTCATTTTTTAAAGGTATTTGTAGGGGTTTGGGGAGAGCTCAGGCAAGTCCCTGCCTTTACTCCACCATCTTGTCTCTGCTTCTGTGGTTATTGCATTATTAGGATGCTAAGAAAACATTCTTGGAAAAAGCTATTCTTTTTCATGGTGTCAATGGTTGGCCATAGAATACAGTTTATTATGTCAATTTTTTTGTCATATGATATTCAGTGTTTATACCATACTTTAAATTTTACATTTCATTTTCATAACAACCCTGTGAACTAAATGTTATTATTACTCATATTTTGCAGATGAGGAAACTGAGGCTCAGAGAGGGTGTGACCCCTCCAGGATCACACAGGTAGTGCTTCTTCTCTGAGTCAATATTACATCTTTGAGAAACCTGGAGACTTTGTAGAAATGTGCAATATATCCTCCAGTAAGTTTCATGGATATCCCTCAGGTGGTTTTCCTGAGAGACTTTTCTCTTCTTTTATGTATCTAGGTATTTGAAGTGGGATGTTTACTATAACACACTTCCTCTATGTTAGAAGTTAACCCCTGAAAGGAAGGAATTTAAACTGATACAGTTAGCATTTAAAACAGACAACATAGAGTTAGTATTTAAAACAGACAACAATTAAACCTCTGCAGCTATCTGTGCTTAATGGAACTATCTCCACGTTCATGTGGTGTACTATTAACCTGTCTGCAACTTTCTTTTATTTTTGTGGGACTTTCTCCTTCTGAACAGTAGTGAAAAGTTTGAATACTATGTTGAAAGATGTCACATACCAGAATAATCCCTCTCAATGGCTATAGTGAATAGCTGCAGTTCTTACAAGACCACATCCTGAGAGTGTTTTCAGTTTCGGGAAGAAATGATTTTAGTGGATTGCACAGTGGCCAGGGAAGTATCCCCTTGTCAAGGATAAATATCTTTAAAATATTTATTTTAAATTATTTAAATTATTCACAAACGTGAAGATGGTTTTTTTTCCTTTGAATTGACTGACGCTTATGCTTCACATTTTTGTATGAAGCTGAAAATTCTAACTCCCTTATTAGTCTGTAAAACATTATTTGTTTTTAGATTCATTATTTTTGTTTTTAGTCAGTGTTTATAAATTGTCTTGATTATTTTTTAAAGACACTAAGTAGGTAAGAAGGCTTATATCAATGTTTTGTCATACAAATATTTGAATTTATATAGAACTTTAGTTTTTTGGATTTTTTTGCTTTTGTTTTTTTTTTTGTGAGGCAATTGAGGTTAAGTGACTTGTCCAGGGTCACACAGCTAGTAAGTGTCAAATGTTTGATCTGAGGCTGGCTTTGGAGTAAGAGGACCTGGATTTACATCCCTCTCTGATTTAATGCATATGTGGCCTTGGGCAAGTCACTTAAAGACATTTAACACAGGGCTTAGTTTTTTTATCTGTAAAATGGAGAGGTTTGGATTAGATGACATTAAAAGTCCCCTCCATCTCTAGACCTGTAATCCTCTGATTAATATTTATTTAATTTAAGTGGAATTTTTTAGTGTGTATATCTAGTATGGGCCCTGGTGATGGACTGATAACTGTAAAACTCTGTGTTTGAGTACCAACCACACTAAGTTTGGAGAAGCTTGTCATTAAGTTGATTATAGGTAATGAATTTATCACATGTAAATGCAAGCCATCTGTGGAGACATGAGTTATGATCTGCATTAGTGGAGGGAGTATGTGTACCAATAAAATAATGGATCATTGATGGATAAGTTGATCTAGATGAGAGATATTTAATCTGAGGCACAGAGGACCCCTTCCCCCCCACATCAAGGGATCCATGGATGGATTTCAGGAGGCCTGTGAATTATTATTTTTTGATCACTATATTTCAGCATAATTAATTTTCTTGGCAATCCTATATATTTTATGTAATTAAAGACGTTATCCTGAGGTGGTCCATTTTTTTTTTGTCTAGGCAATGGGGTTAAGTGACTTGCCCAGGGTCACACAGCTAGTAAGTGTTATGTGTCTGAGGCCGGATTTGAACTCATGTCCCCCTGGTGGTCCATTTTATTGTCCAAGCCTTTCATTTTATACATAGCAAACTGAGAAGCTAAGTGACTTGCCTAAAGTCACACTGAAAATAAGAGACAGCAATGACAAGAGACTCAGGTCCTCTGACTAACTACAAATCTTCTGGTTTTTTCTACTATAGCTTGTGTCTTATGCTTAACTGGAAAGATATTGCTTGGAAGAAAGGTGACTTTAATATTTACTCTAAGCCTTATAATGTTAAGCCCAGCATCTTGATGAGTCAGAGTGTGGGGAAAAAATGTTTTCTGACAACAATTTGGGTAGCCAGTGGGGACAGTGTGAGTGAGTTTCTTTGTATTACTGTGTCAGTTTGGAAATAAGCCTATGTATAACAGTGTTTTTTCATTAAGTTGGAAAGAAGAAGCATTCAGCTAACATGCTGTGGCATGATCAGAGTTTTGTATTGTGTATTGCCATGAAATTTCCAGGGTTGCTGCCCAAACCTAGCTCTGCATTTTCTGTTATGTGAAGGTAACTTTTGGTGTTATTTTCTTCATTTTTTTTTCTGGGTCTCCTTTAGCAAGCTGTTGACTTGTTTTTTTTATAATTTTCTTGCATCACTCTCATTTCTCTTCCCAGTTTTTCCTCTGCTTGTCTTACTTGTTTCTCAAACTCCTTTTTGAGCTCTTCCATGGCCTGGGACTTATTCATATTTTTCTTGGAGGCTTTGGATGTAGGAGCTTTAACTTTGTTGTCTTCTTCTGGTTGTATATTTTGATCTTCTTTGTTACCAAAGAAAGATTCCTATGGTCTGACTTTTTTTGGACCTTTGTTTATTCATGATCCCAGCCAATTACTTGAGTTTTAAACTCTTTGTTAAGGTAGGGGTCTACTTCCAGTGTGGAGAATGTACTGTCCCAAGCTTCAGGGGTTTTGTGCAGCTGTTTTCAGAGATATTTCTAGGGACCTGTAAATTCTCACTTCTTCCAAGATGGTATGATAAGGGACAAGATGTTTACTCCCTTCGTGGCCTGTGCTCTGGTCTATGAGTGACCACAAGCACTCTTTTCTGTTCTAGAAGTGTGAGGAGGATTTTCTCTGTACCACCACTACAAGTTCCACCACCCCAGTGTTCCTCCTCACCCCAGGGCCACTACCCAGAACTGTGACCCAGATCCAAGCATGGGCAAAGCAAGAGAATCCTGCACCTGCAGAGAGATCCCTGCAATCCTCCTCTGATCAGCCACTCGATTCCTCCTCAGTCTGTGAACCAGAAGCTCCAGAAGCAGCCGCCACCCCGGGGCCAAGCTCAGAGACTGGGGCTAGCACTTCTCTTTCTCGCCTCAGTCACAAACTTTTCCCACTGACCTTCTAAGTTGTCTTTGGTGTTTGTGGGTTGAGAAGTCTGGAAACCACCACAGCTGCCCATGATTCAGTCCTCTGAGGCCTGCTCCAGGTTTGCTGAGGCCTGCCTTGCGTATGTGCCCACTCTGAGCTTCGCTCCTCTCCCAGCCTTGTGCGATAGACCTTTCTAATCAACCATCCAGGTTGTCTTGGGCTGTAAATTTGTTTTACCCTGTATTTTTGTGGGTTTTGCTCCTTTAGAATTTGTTTACAGCCATTTTTTATAGGTATTTGGAGGGGTTTTGGCCACAGCTCAAGCAAGTCACTGCTTTCACTCCGCCATCTTGAAGATAACTCCACCCCCTGAAGATAACTTTTGGAAAAGTAATATTTAAGTATCATTCTTCCCCACTCCCACCCCCAGAAGGCTATAGTTGTGTGTAGATACACATATGTATATTTTTATACACACACACACACACACACACACACACACATACACTTATGCTCATATATATACACACATGCATACATATATACATATATAGACATTTACACACAAAGGTATACATATATCCATTAACACACACATACCTATACATACATATACTTACCCATATGTATACTTAGATATCAATAATCATAGTCATATATAGACATATACATTCATATGTACCTATGTAAGACTACTATACTTATTTATCCTCTGTTTTTCTGAGGGTGGATAATATCTTCCTTCCTGAGTCCAGGTCTTTCCATATGTTTTCCAAGTCCACTGACTCATCATTTCCTAGACCACAGCAAGATTCTACTGTCTAGTCGTTTTCAGTAGTCCAAAACAATGTTGGTAAATATGACTGACACATAGTTTAGTTTCCCTATTTTTCTCTTTTGATTAAATCTATTTTAGCCTTAACTTTGTTCAAGATCACAATTATCATCCCTGCTCCTTTTTCCCTAATAAATTCTACTCCTGGTCTTTATTTTGTGTTTGTTTGTATCTCTTATTTCCTGTCCTTCCTGACTGCCCTGCTTTACTTCTACCTGCTACTTTGCCCTCCTGTTACTTAACCTACACCTTCTGTCTAAAAATCCCTCCCTTTTCCTCCCCCCCTCCCTATCCCCTTAGTGTTTTATTTCTTTTTGAATTTAGAAGGTTTTTATACTCTTCTAGGTATCTATGTATTGTTCTCTCTTAAACTCATTCCCTATGAAAGTAGTTTTCCAGAACTACCAACCCTCCTCCCCCATCTAACTCTTCTGTGTTGGTTCTTCTTCTCACACCACATTTGTATAAAATAATTACTCTTTTTAGCTTTTCCAAAATGGTTTTACTTTTTAAAAATTATATTATGCTTAAGTCTACCTCAATCTTTCTTACGACCTACCCAATTACTAATAATCTTAGACATACATTTTACTTTTTCTATTTTACACACCTACAAGGTAAACAGTCTGTCTTTATTGAATCACTTGTAACTAGTCTTTGGTATGTACCTTATATTTCTGTTGGCTCTGGTATGTCAAATCTTCTACTAAGTTTAGGGTTTTTTTTTCCCCAACAAAATCCTGAAAGTCTGATAATTCATTAAATGTCTATTTTTTTCATTTAGGATTATGCTTAGCTTTGCTAGATATGATATTTTCAGATGGAATCCCAGTTCTTTTGCTCTTCAGTATAAAATGTTCGAAGACCTGTGGTGTTTTAGCATTGCTGCTGCTAGGTTTTGTGTGATTCTAATTATGGCACTGCTGTATTTAAATTATTTTTTTCTTTTTGCTTGTAATATTTTATCTTTGAGCTGGGGGTTTCGGAATTTGACTATGATGTTCATGTGGGTTTTCCTTGTAAGATCTTTTTCAGGTGGTAAATGGTGGATTTTTTTCTATTTCTACTTTCCCCTCTTATTCTAACCCTAACTGCTTCAGGACAATTTTCTTGAAATATTTTTTTTTATTATTGTATCAATTTTTAAATCATACCTTTCAGATAGCCCAATTCTTATGTTTTCTCGTCTTGATCTGTTTTCCAGATCATTTGTTTTTCTTATGAGATGTTTCACATTCCCTTCTATTTTTTCATTCTTTATATTTTATTTTATTATTTCTTGATCTCTTATAACTTTGCTAGCTTCCCCTTGCCCAATTCTGATTTTCAGGGAGTTGTTTTCTTCCTTATGATTCTAGATCTCCTTTTCTAATTGATTGACTTTCTTTTCATAATCTTATTTTTCTTGGATTGTTCTTTTTTAGTTTTTCTTCAATCTCTCTCATTTGATTTTTAAAGTCTTTTTAAAGTTCCTCTATGAATTCTTTTTGGGCAGGTGCCCGTTTGACATTATTCTTTGGGTAGAAGAGGATTTCTTTGCTTGAGTGTCCTACTCTGAAGACAAGCCTCAGTCTTCTCTATTCCCATAGTAATTCTCTGTGGTTGGATTCTTTCTCCTTTGCCTGTTAATTTTTTTTTTAAATTTGTAGCAGGTAAGGGCCCACATCCAGCAACATCCTGACCCCACTGCTTTTGCACTCACATGTGCTGGTTCCTTCTTGCTCAGAGTCACATCTCTGCAGCACAGCTGGGTCTGGTGTTCCTTGTCAGCAGTCTTGCCCTGCTCAGCTGCCCAAGTCCCCTCACTGTCCCAGGGGTAAAAATTCCTGTGGCTGGGGCTGAGGCAGCCTCCCAACCCAGCTAACCTCAGGGCTTGCCCCTTGTTGTTTAAATGGACTTAGCCTGGAAGTGTTTACTCTTCACGAGAACCAACCCATGTACTGGGATTTTTCTTCAGATCTTCTTTGATTATTCCAGGAGAACCATTGTTCTACACCTACTCTTGTTTATTTTTACCACTCTATGTTCACTCTGAGGTGCTATTATTATCTCGTTTGTGGGGAAAATCTGGAGAGCTTGGAATTTTCTGACCTAGTCCGCCATCTTCCCAGAATCCTCTCCCTGAGATTTTTCTTAATAGCGTGAATGACTTCCTACTGTTCTCAGGATACCATGTGGCCTGGGGACAGGTCATTCTCTGATGAAAGTGTTAGCATTATTATGGAACAGTGCTAGAAGCTTGCTGCAGTCTTGGATGGCTCTACAATTTGCCAGTGCCTCTCCCTTCTCTTGTGCCCTTTATCCCATATATACCCATCTTTTTAGAGACTTTGTCTCATCAAATGTGTTCATTTTATCTATCTGTTTGTCTGTCTGTATCTCTCTCTCATTTTCATCCTCTCTTTAGCTATTGGCTCTTCTATTGTCTACAGACAGATGCAGAATTCTGTCTTTTTTTTGTTTATTTGTTTTTGTTTTTTGGCTAGGCAGTGAGGTTAAGTGACTTGCCCAGGGTCACACAGCTAGTAAGTGTTATGTGCTGAGTCTGGATTTGAACTCAGGTCCTCCTGCATCCAGGGCCAGTGCTCTATCCACTGTGCCACCTAGCTGTCCCAAATAAACTTGATTTTTTTTTTGAGGCAAACAGGGTTAAGTGACTTGCCCAGGGTCACATAGCTAGTAAGTATCTGAGGCCAGATTTGAAGTCAAACCTTCCTGACTCCAGGGCTCTGTGCTCTGTCCACTGTAGAGAACTCTGTCTTTAAGAAAAATAGCTTCCCTTGAATCTACCATCCCCTCAAACTATGCTTTTCCTACTTTTCATAGTCAAACTCCTAGAAAGAACTGTCTATCCTCATTGACCTTACTTTCTTACTGATCTTTAGTGCAGAAATTGAATGCATATATTCATACCCCTATTCTTTTGGTAAATTTATCATGATGCATTTGGGTGTATATATGTGGCCATGTATGCTGACTAATGACAGCCTTTTCACAAAGGTTACTCTTCACAATTAAGTGCCATATGTTGGTTTTGTTGCTTTTTTTTTTAATAGATAAAAGGCCAATTTGTTTGGGTATTGCTTTTTTTAACTGTGATAGCATCATTTATAGTGCTGTACATTCATTTACATCAGGTGCGTTTGTAAATAGTAATTTGTGATTGATATTTGCCCATCCAGTATCACTTTTATTTATACATTCTTATCATAACCCACTCAATAGTGGACACCAAGTGTAGGCTGAATGTACATTTGCCAGAAGGTATTAACTCCCCACCCCTCTCCCTAGATCTCTAAATCCTTATCTTTGCATTGTAAAATTCTGATTGTTAGTTTCACATAAGCATAACATGAGAAACACTATAAATACAGATATCAAAAATGATTTTTTTCCCTGAAATATCAGATGGCCCTTGAATAAAGACGTAACACTTAAGTTGGTACCTTTATTTTGGAAATGTTTTGTAAAATTTCTTAAAAATATTGCTTATTGTTTTAGGGTATTTGAGGGGCATGAATATGTTTTGATCAGCACAATTCCTGGCACATGGTTAACAGTAAATGATTGCCTGATATATAGCTTTTGGGGTAACTAGATCAATATTATTTAGGAAGTTTCATTTTAACCTGTTACAATCTGGCTTCCATCCATACCACCTGTATGAAACTATTCTCTTCAAGGTACTTGATGAATGTTTTATTGCCAGTTTCTTCCTGACATCTCTGCTGTGTTTGAAACTGTTGACCACTCTTTTTCCTTCTGGATATTCTTTCCTCCCTGCTTTTTTTTTTAAATACTGTTTTGTCATGATTCCCTTCCTTCCTCTCTAGCTGATTGTTTTTAGGCCCCTATGCCGGATCATCATTTATGTGTTGCCACTAATACATGGGTGTATCCCAGGACTGCTAGCTCCAGGGTCCTACAACTCCATGTTTTTAATTATGACCCTGAAATCCAGCCCTCATCCCTCTCTTTAGCTCTAGTCCTGTATTACCAGTTGCTTGCTAGACATCTTTACCTGGATGTCTCATCAAAGTCAGTAAACTGATTATTTTTCTTCCTATATTCACACTTGCTGCCAGCTTCCTTTCTCTAATTCTTCTAGTCGTCTGAGTTTGCAACCTAGGAGTCATCCTTAATCATTTCTTCACTTTGCCTCCCCCGCCCATATCTAATCAGTCATCGAGTTTGTCATTTCTACATCCAAAACTCTCTTTCATGTATCCCCTTCTCTGTACTTACAAGGCAACCACTCTAGTCCCATATCATCTTTCATCTGGCCTATTGCAATAGTGTCCTTATTGATCTTGCTGCCTTAAAGCCTCTCTCTCCTCTGCAATTTGCCAACTAAACAGCTGCCAAAGTGATATTCTGAAAGCATAGGTCTGACCAGTTCATGCCCTTACTCAGGAAGCTGCAGAGGCTTCCTATTGTCTATAGGATAAAACTCAAATTCCTCTAATTGGCCCTTAGCAGGCTACCTTTCTGTACTGATTGCTCCATCTTGTAGACTTTATGTTACAACCAAAACCATTTGCTGTCCCCCATGTAGGGCATTCCCTCCTTTCCTTAATTTAGGGCCTTTGTATGGCCCTCCAGTCCTCGAATGTTCTCTTTCTCTGGAATCACTAGCTCCCTTCAAGACTCAACTCAAATTCTGACTACTTCAAGAGATTTCCCTGATCTCTCAGCCATTAGACCTCTCCCCTCTTCAAATAATTTTGTATTTATTTTACATAGATCTGAATTTACTTATTCATGAATCCTTCAGAAATTACTTTGTATTTAATTTAAATATATTTTGTATTGAATTTTCTTTTTTAACATTCATTTTTAAATTTTGAGTTCCAAATTCTTTCCCCCTTTTCAGCCTGTCCCCTACTCTTTGAGAAGACAAGTAATATGATATCCATGTGTATTGAATATTCTGTGTTAATGTTGTTTTCTCCCAATAGAACAAACTTCTTAAAGGCTTAGTGCATGGGATGATAATAATAATAATAATACTGATTATTATTATTTTTATAATTATGACAGCTAGTGTTTGTATAGCACTTACTGCATGCCAGGCACTCTGTTAAACACTTAACAAATATCTCGTTTCATCCTCACAGCAGCTCTGGGAGGTACATACTGTTATCATCTCCATTTTATAGTTGAAGAAACTGAGGCAAATAACGATTAAATGACTTGCCCCAGGTCACATGAGCAAGTGTCTGAGGCTGGACTTGAACTCAGATCTTCCTTAATCCAGACCCAGAACTCTAATCCACTGTGCCTTTTGCAAGGGAGAAGAATATTAATATTGTAGTTTATCTTATTTTCTGTTACAAAGATACTATTTAGTGGTGAACTGTGGATTACTTCTGGTGATGATGGCTTAAATTCCAGTCTCCCAAGCAAAACACTGCAAAGTGCCTGCATTCTTCTAAGCCTCCACTTACACCTGCTTCAATGCCTATCTATGTGTCAGGGAGGGGATCTTCTCCTTTTGAGCACCACAAAGTACTGTCGGGGTTGTTTGAGCACTTGACTTGGAAGTAAACTCTTTACTTAACGAACTGACTTTGAATATGCCTAGAACTATGGGTATCTTTAAGTGCTTTTTTTCAGTTCTGAGAATTTAACTTTTTTTGAGTATCACCAAATAGGTCCATGGCATAGAAACTCATCATTCAGTTATGAGGAAATTTTTAGAATTTCAATCAAAAGAGGCTTGAATTTTTCTCTGAAGCAAATATACACTACATCAGAGAGACAGTTTCCTTGGGAATCTTTTTACAGTATTGACCAGTTAATTATGCCAAGTGCATATTACAGTATCATTTTGACCTATTTTTTGTTTCCCAAAGACAAACTTTGGATAGACATGACAATAATAATGACTTCTCACAACTACCCTCTTTGTAACCTTTTAATCTGCCATGAACTTTTCCTTCAGGCTAGCACCTTTAAGGGAACCAAATCTATTGGAAAAATATATAAAAACTCCATTTTCAAAAACCACTTCTACTCCAGGCCAGTACAGTATGTTCATAGGTATTTCATACTTATTTAATTAATCCACTTCAAAGATAGAGAGGGAAGTAAGAACATTTGTCCATGGCTGCTGTGTGCCTGTAAGAGATCATAGGGTTAATAGATTTAAAACTGAAGGGAACCTTAGAGGTCATCTGGTTCAACTTCCTAATTTTACATGTTAGAATACTGAGGCCATAGAGGGTTAACTACCTTCCCCAAGGTCATATAGGTAGTAAGTGGCAGAACCAGAATCCAAACCCAGGTCCACTTTCCACTGTATCACCCTGTAGAGATGATCTCTAGTGCAGCTGTTTTTCCAAATTGTGTGGCTGTTATTGCAACCATTACTTTCCAAGGGATTCCAATAGATGCATAGGGAGCTCAATATAACTGCTCATTTTCACAGTATTGTAGATCAAATCTTGTTAAAATGAATTACATAACACCATTCCAAGTTTGTTTTTTCAAAAATTTCATTAGAGTTTCAATTTGTTGAAAATTGCCTGAAGTAGTAGAAACTAAGTAGAACCTAGAAATCTTTTATTATGAAAAGCTATTTCTTTGTGATAGTATTTATTGTAAGTGAATTTGATTTATATGTCAACAAATATTTATTGAACACATGTTTTGTCCAAGTCCTGTGAAGTAGGAGTATTTCAGATACAAAAAATATATAAGATAAGGGCTGTCTTCCAGGAGCACACAAAGTAGTTGTTGAATAAAGACATAAAATGAAAAGATAAGGCAGTTTTTGATAGGTGTAGAATGAATCACATTGACAATTAGTGTTAAAGAAATTCTGAAGAGGGAGAAATTGGGAATTAGGAAAGTCAGAGAAGATTTCACAGAGAACCTGGGAGTTAAGGTGAATCTTGAAGGAAGGGTAGAATTTATATGGGCAGAAAGGAGGGGCATTTCAAGTATGGGGAAATGTCATGAGCAGTGTTTTGGTCAGTGAGAATGTATACTACATTTTCAACACCCATCTCCATATGCAAGCGATCCTATTCTATCCCATCTTCTCCAAGAGATTGATTATTCTGTCATCTCCACTCTGACTTATCTTCTCCCTATATGCTGGCTGCTTCTCTACTGCGTACAAACATACCCATGTCTCCCTATATCCTTAGAAAATCCTCACTTGATCCATACATCCATCCCCACTATTTTCCCATATATATCCTCCCTTTTGTGTCTAAATTCTTTGAAAAGGCTGTTTACAATAGGGGCCTCCACTTCCTTTCTTATCACTCTTTCCTTAACTCGTACAATCTGACTTCTAGTTTCCTTATTCAACCAAAACTGTCTTTCTGAAATTACAGTTATCTTTTAACTACCAAATCTAATGACATTTTCTCAATCTTCATTCTTCCCGACCTGAATTTGGTGAACACTGTGGATCATCCTCTTTCCCTTGATACTCTAGAATTTGGTGACACTACTCTCCTGGTTTTCCTCCTACCTGTCAGATCCCTTCTATGGAATCTCTTTTGCTGGATCTTCATCCACATCACATTCACTAACCATGAGTGTCCCACAGAACCTTATCTTGGCCCTGCTTCTCTTCTCCCTTAATACTATTTCACTTGGAGATCTCATTAGCTCCCTTGGATTAAATTACCATCTTTTTGCTAATGATTCTCAAATCTACTTAGGCAGCTACCTTAACCTCTCTGCCAACCTCTAGTCTTGACTCTCCAACTACCTACTAGATATATGGAACTGGATGTTCTGTAGATATCTTAAATGCTACGTGTCCAAAACTGAATTCATTATCTTTCCCTCTAAAAACTCTTTTCACTTCCAAACTTCCCTGTTGCTATTGAGGCTGCCACTTATCCTCCCAGTTCCTCCAGACTCACAAGTTAGGTGTCATCCTTGACTTCTCCTTTCTTTTTTATTCCTGATATTCATTCTATTGCCAAGGCCTGTCACTTTTACCTTCATAACTCTCACATACTCTGCCTTCTCTCCTCTTATACTACCACCACCCAGGAACAACCCTTATCACCTCAGACCTAGATTACTGCTCACCTCAGACCTAGGTTATTGCAAAAGCTTGCTGCTTGGTGTGCCTGATGTAAGTTTCTCCTCATTCTAGTCTGTCCGCTCGGCTGTCAAAGTGGTCTTCCCAAAAGCAAATCTGGCTATGTTATCTTTCTACTCAGTAAACTCCAGTGGCTCATTGTCATCTCTAGGATCAAATGTAGAATTCTCTTTATATCCACCCCCCAATATATTCTAGAATCTAGTGACACTGGCCTCCTTGCTGTTTTTCAAACAAGATACTCCATCTCCGAACTGGGGACATTATCGTTGGTTGTCCCGTATACCTGGAATATTCTTCCTCCTCATCGCTACTTCATGGCTTCCTTCATGGCTTCCTTCACGGCTTCCTTCATGTCCTAGCTAAAATCCCCCCTTCTGTAGGAAACCTTGCCCAATCCCTCTGAATTCTAGTGCATGCTTTCTGTTGATTATTTCCAATTTATCCTGTATATAGCTATTTTCATGTTGTCTCCCCCATTAATTTTGAGCTCCTTGTGAGAGCATGGACTGTATTTTGTATTTCACTAAATCCCCAGCACAGTTCCTGGCACGTAGTAGTTCTGAATAAATGTTTAGTGACTGACTGATTGGCCTTCCCCTCCCTCCCTTCCAAAACGAAACAAAACCAAACAGAAAACCCAAAAAATGTGGTCAGTGATTTCATCTCTGGTTTGAGAAAATCGCAGAAGTCCCTATGCATAGCTAAGGACATATTTCAATTTTCTATGACAATCTGGCTGAAATATATGATTTGATAAATGAGAGAGGGAAAGATTTTACCCCCTTCCTGGTTATGATTCTCTAGGTTTTAAGAGCTAGACTCATATTATTTTTGGGAAGGAGATAACCAAAATGTACCATCCAGGAAATGATTAAAGGTAAGATTGAGACACCTGAAGGATGTGTCACCTAGCATGAGTTTGTAAAAAGGCAGTTACTGCATCTGCCAAAGGTCCTCTGAGGTCTGGGGAGTGAGGAGATTTCAGTTATTGTCAGAGGAAACTGTATTGTGCTGCATGGTTCACTGTCCAGTCTCTTATATCTTATGGGATTTAGGGAGTCAAGGAGAAGGTGTAGACCTTCCTGAACCATAGTAGTTCATGAGAGTTAGTTCAGGGTAAAAAAAAAAATCAGACTTCATTATTCAGTAAAAGGAACACTTTCTTGGAGGAAGAAACAGGTTACCTGGAATTTGAAACAGGGAAACAGGAAAAGTCTGGCACATGAGATAGCAGAATTGAATTGCTGAACCAACATCTGAACCAGGGAAAGTCAAGGATAAGATGACCTCATTTTGGAGATTCCTAGGGACAGATGAGAGGGGAATTTGAGAGTCATGACTACCTGGCTATATCTGGGAATGCCTTGTCTTCTGTTTGACTCTGGCTTACAGGTTAACATCTGAATGTGCAGTGGGTGTGTCTGTTCTCATTTACTGCTGAATCTTACTTTGAGGGATATTTAAGGTCTGCTAAATATTAGAGTTTGCTTATAACTCTGCTCCTATACTCTGCGTAAGTAGTTTAGGTAAAGATTGATAAGAATGTCTAATTAAAGAGCTGGCATGCTACTATGTTTGGCATTTGCTTTCAGTTGATTCCTTTGGTGAATATGAGAAATGTGAATATTGGGTTGAATTTTTTTGGAGAGTCCCTACTTTTCCTTTTTTTTTTTTGTCCTCAGTATCCACATATACCTCAAGTTATCATTCAGGAAGATCTTTGTTCATGAGGAATCTATTTCTAAGACAATCTGAATTAGAGAACAATGCAGTCTTTCATATTGCCTTTCATTTTCTGGTGTTTGGGGGCAGGCTTCAGTTTTAGAATTTCAGAATTGTTTTGTGTGTATTTGTTGTTATGTGTGTAGAATGGTTTAACAGGACTCTTGGAAAGATTGCTAAAAAATTGACAGGGTAGCTGGAAACATTGACACAGCTACGGCAGCAATATGTCAATCAATCAACCACTGAGCTAGATACTTGATACAAATATAAGAAATGAAACTGTTTCAGCTGTTAAGTAGCTTAGATTCTTTGGGGGAGAAAACATGTACATATCCAATAATATGCAGATTAAATTCAAAATAAATGTGAGATAGTTAAATTCAAAGTAATTATAGCGGTTGAGACTAGGAAGTATTTCATGGAGAAGGCACTTGAGCTGAAGGAAGTGAAAGATCCTTTTAGGTAGGGTAGGGAAGGGAGTATATTCCTATGATGGGGAATGGCCATGTAAAGTGTTGTGTATGTGAGGAACAGATAAATGGCCAGTTTGGTTACACCAGATGGTGTGGGAAAGGAAGTAACATATAATGGGCTGGGAAAGTAAGGTTGTGGCTAATCATGAAGGACTTTAAAATCTAGAGTTAATATTTTGTTTTTGAAGCAATGGGGAGTCAGTGGAGTTTATTGAATAGTGGAGTGATATAATCAGAGCTACGTATGAGGAAAATCACTGTGTCAGAAGTGTGGAAGATGGATTGGAGTGAGAAGAGACCAGTTGGGAAGACACTGTGGTAGTACAGACAAAAAGTGAAATAAAGTGGTGATTGTGTGAACATACAGAAAGGGAAAGATGTGAGAAGTAAAAACTCTTAAGATTTGTCAGTTGATTATATATGTGGAGTGAGGGAGAGTGAGGAATTGAGGATAACACTAAAGCTGAAAACATGGTAGATCGTAAGGATGGTAGACCTCTCAACAAAAAATAGGGAAATTAAGAAGAGTGGTGATTTGGGGGAAGATGATGAATTCTGTCTTGGACATATTGAGTTAAAGATGTCTCTGGGATAGCCATGGAGGTCAGCAGAGAGTCAGAGACTGGATGCGTAGATCTATGATTGTCTGACTAGAGGTGATACTTAAAATCCAAGGGAGCTGATGAGATCATTAGTATCAAATGAGAAAACATGTAAAATGCTCTGCCAACCTTAAAATGCTACATAAATACTAGTTATTATAATTATTATCGAGAGAAACTATATAGAGAGAAGTAGGGCCCAAAACCATGCTTTGGGGGTACTCTGACTATTAGGGAGCATGATGTGGATGGTAAGTCAGCAGAAATAGACTGAGCAGTGGTCAGATGGGTCAGAGGAGAACTAGGAAAAAGTAGTGTAACAAAAAAAAATTGAGAGAAGAAAGTATCTAGGAGGAGTAGGATGTTAAGGTTAAGTACAGCATCTTTCTTAGGATTAGGGCTGAGAAAAGACCATCAGATTTGGCAGTTAGGAGATCACTGGCAATTTTGGAGAAGAGTCTCAATTGAGTCATGAGATTAAAAAGGTTTGAAGAGTGAGTAAGAGAAGAGGAAGTAGAGGCAACAAGGATATATAGTTTTTTCCTATGAGTTTTGCTACAGAGGAGAAAATGCTAAATTTAAATTTAAAGCTAAATGTTGTACTGAGGACTTGATTAAGCTTCATTTCTATGTGAAAATGTCTGGTATAGTGAGAAGAACACAGAATTTGGAATCAGAGGATTTAGGTTCAGATGCTAGCAAAAAGTCTCTTGACTTTTTTGGGCTCCGTTTTCTTCATCTTTAAAATGAGGAGTTTAGACTCTCTAATGTCGCTTCTAGCACAAAACTATTATACTGCAGTTAAATATCAAAGATACTATGCCTTTGGACAGACAAGGAATTTTTTTTCCAAGTTACAGAATTGAACGGCTAAAGTTTCCAGTATGTAGGAAGCAGTACCATTTGCCATACAATGTTTTCAGTTGCATAAAGGCATTTTTGAAATATAAATTATACACATATATCAACCAAACTTCAAATTTATGGCATAGCATTGTTATAAAAAGTAGAAGTATACTTTTGATGAGAAGTATCCTTCCCTAGGCAGTTGGTGGCACAATGGATAAAGTGCTATCTGGACTATTCTGGAGTATGGAACTATCTGGAGTATGGAAGATTCATCTTCTTGAGTTCAAATCCAGCCTCAGACACTTCCTATATGAGTGACCTTGGTCAAGTCACTTAGCCCTATTTGCCTCAGTTCCCTCATATGTAAATGAGCTGGAGAAGGAAATGGCAAGCAACTCCAGTATCTTTGTCAAGAAAACCCTAAATGGGGTCATGAAGAGTGGGAACGAATGAAGAATGACTGATCCTCCTTCCTCAGACCATGCATTTTGATTTTAGGTTTGGAAAATAGGGATTCATGTATAGGCACTAGACCTGTGATTTCATTGGTATAAAGAACTCCCAACTTAGGAAACTTCCTCCATCAGCTTACACTGGTAACTTCTTTGTTGCTTATGGTCTCAGAGAGTTACCTAGAGCAGTGAAAAATGAAGTAACTTCCCTAAGTTCACCCAGCTATTGTGCTTTAGAGGTGAGACTTGAACATATATGTCTTCCTGGCTTTGAGGTACCATAGCCTATCTTATCAGATGCTGGGCAAACTGTGGTATTGAAATTGGATTGGTAGGTGGGTGAAAACAATCAGCGGACAAGAATTTAAACGTGCCCTATATTCTAGCCATTATGCACCAGAAATAGAAGTACAAAGAACGAAAAAGTCCTTATTTGTAGTAAGCAGGTAGGTCTGGGGGTGGGGTTGGTATATATTACATTTTGGGCCAAGGATTTGAAATTTGCTTCAGACCACTATGTTATTCAAGTATAGTGGTCTTTTCACCATACCTACTACTTCAAAGGGATTTTACAGCTTCCTGCATGTGACATTGGAGTCATATTGATTAACTTCTGCTGTGACAAAAAGTATATATTTGGGCAGAAATTGTGGACTATCTAATTGACATGCCCAATTTGAGAAAAAGCAACAAGGTATAAAAATAGCATACTCCACTTAATATTGTTTACTGGATCCCTAAAAACCACAATTTTAAACAAATTAGTGTCATAGGAAACAGTTTTTATGAGGCTTTGAGACCTTATGTTGGAATTTGATCAGAAAGCTTTAATGATGTTATTGCCAAATAATGTTGATGAGAGCAGTACTTTGACATTTTATCGTGTGTAGGAATAATAACGGAGACAGAACACAGGTAGTGAGAGGGACTGGTAATGTAAAAGAAAAGGATCAACTGAGGTGGATTTCCAGGAATTGATAGGAAAATGAATTAAAGTTTGTAGCCTTTTCATGTTGGCTGAGGGTTTGCTTTCTCAACAACAGCAGTGTTGACTAGAGATGAAGCACAGACATATTGGAGTTTTGTTTTGACCTACCAAGTCACACTACTACTTATCTTTGACTTTCTACTCTCCTTGATCTTCTCTTCGCTAATTCAAAATATTTAAAAAAAACAAAACCAAACCTTGGATTTAGAGGCAGAAATTGCCCCACCACTTGAGAAAGAGGGCTTTTTTCTTTGACTTTTCCCATCTATAGAAATGCCATAAATTGTTGAGATGCAAGTGATACTTTTATCAAAGGTTTGTTGCTATATGGAATGTAGCTGAAACATTGAATAGTTAACACCTGTTGTTTAAGTGTGGCCACATCTTTGGGTTTTCTGTAACCTGAACAATGTGTTCACAGTGAATCCTTTGTAATACTGCAAATGAGTCCTAATTTGAGGTAGCTAGGTGGTGCAATGGATAGAGCCCTGGGAACAAACATTTATTAGGTGCCTACTTTGTGCCAGGCACTGTATTAAGTACAAATATCAGTTCATTTGATCCTCACAGCAACCTCGTTCAGTAGAGCTGCTATTATTATCCCTATTTTACAGTTGAGGAAATTGAAGTTGACAAGAGGTTATATGACTTAGGGTCATGCAGCTGGTAATGTTGGAGGCTAGATTTCAACTTAGGTCCTTCTGACTACTACTTGACTGCCTCAAATAGAGACTCATCTTCAAAACTACCCAAACTGTGAAGAACAGTGCTCACAGAAAAGAAATGAGAAAGTAAAATATTTATTTGTTTGTACAGAAAGCTTCTTGCTCTCAAGGAATTCACAGTCTGATGGGGGAGACAGCATGCATCCAACTGTGCACAGACAAGCTACATATAGGATGAATTGGATATAATCTCATGGAGAAAGCACTAATATTAAGGGGGATTGGGAATGGCCTCTTGTAGAAGGTAAGATTTTGTCTGAGACTTAAAGGAAGCCAGGGAAGTTGGGAGGCAAAAATGAGGAGGAAGAGCATACCAGGCTGGAGGAACAGCCACCGAAAATTTCCCATGTCAGGGATGGTGTGTCTTGCTTGAGGAGCAGCAAAGCTGTTGGAAGAGATCAGGTATAGAGCAGTATTGGACTATATGTCCTCTGTCTGAGTCCCATCATAGCTAAATTAAGAGAGGAAGATAAGGCCATGCATTCTTCAGCTACATCAATTCATAACCATAGTCTGACAAGGAATAGACAAGTTATAGTTTGCATCAATAGCAGGAATATCTACATCAACAATATCATGGATCCTTGAAGTACCAAATTATTATATAATTTTGTTCTATTTTAAGGAGAAGTGAGCAGGCTTGAGATATCATATGTATTACAAATATTTGCTAGAGAAGTTACCAAGCCTCAAATTTGTATTGGCATCTGTCGTACCTCTATTAAAAAAAAACACAACGAAACAAAACAAAGTATTAATTCCCTGCTCCAACTTGCCCCTGTAGTAATGTCAGATCATCCTGTTTCATGATTCATCTTGTTTTTTACAAACTCAGAGTTGCCCCACTAAATCCAACTGTCATATTTGGTGAAGAAGTAAGTAAATATTAAACTAATATCCTAAGAGACCCAGTGGTCTCATTAATTGAAACAGAATTTTCTTAAAATGGGACATTCCCAGGGTGGTATGCAAAGGCCTTGTTTGAGTTACTCATATTAAGGTGTGTGTTTGGATTTCTGAGTGATTGAAATATGAGTAGTGAAGCACAGAGAGAAATGTTCCTTGATGTGAGATATTCCTTTTCTGTTTGTTTTTCTTGAACACATTAGTTCATTCTGCTGAGAATATTGTAATTAACATTTATGCTGTACATCTTGATTCTGAACCATTTTCAGATATATTTCCTTGTTCATTTCATTAAAAAGGCATTTTGAATAGTTTTTGAATCATGGGACTAGGAGGGAAGACTATTGAATTCTCTCTCACTGATTAAATCATCTCATACTTTCAGTATCTTAGTGAATCTGAGAATTTGAGCTAAATGGGATCATGTGATCCAACTCCTTCATGGAATCAAAATCACAGAAATTTCAAAGTTGAAAGGACTTCTAACAGTGCTCCCCCCCCTTTCCCTCTGCTGTAATAGGATTTTGTGTCTTTTCCTGTAATGTAATTTACCCTTGTCTGCCTCCTCCTTTCTCAGTAGTTTTCTAAGATCAGATTGATCCACTTATTTGGATCCCTTTAACCCACTTGATTAGATTTTTTTTTATCATTACATCAAAGTCAACTAATATCCACCCTCTTTATGTATACTCCTTTAACAAGGTGTAATAACAATACAGTTCTCAAGGGTTGCAAGTCTCATATTCCCTTGTAGGGGTTTAAACAGCCCCCCCCATTAACAACATATTGTATCCTTCTGTCCCATTTACCTTTTTAAGTCCTTCTTGAGTCCTGTACTTGAAGATCAAATTTTTTGTTGAGCTCTGGTCTTTTTATCAGGAAAGTTTGGAAGTCTCCTACTTCGTTGAATATCCACC
Organism: Phascolarctos cinereus; assembly: GCF_003287225.1. Taxonomy (NCBI): domain Eukaryota; kingdom Metazoa; phylum Chordata; class Mammalia; order Diprotodontia; family Phascolarctidae; genus Phascolarctos; species Phascolarctos cinereus. Next base: position 195,673,191 of record NW_027555847.1, on the reverse strand, counting down.
TCCTCCCTTGAAAAATGGTGCTCATTTTTGCTGGGTAATTGATCCTTGGCTGCATTCCAAGCTCCTTTGCCTTATCATGTTCCATGCCCTGCGGTCTTTTAATGTAGAAGCTGCAAGGTCCCGTGTAATCCTGACTGTGGTTCCATGATATTTAAATTGTTTCTTTCTGGCTGCTTGCAGCACCTTCTCTTTCATCTGGTAATTTTGGAATTTTGCTATTATATTTCTTGGCGTTGTCAATTTGGGATCTCTTTCAGGTGGTGAGCAGTGGATTCTTTCTATGGTTATTTTCCCTTCTGGTTCTAGGACTTCAGGCAGTTTTCCTTTATGATTTCCTGAAAGATACTGTCCAGGCTCTTTTTTTCATCATGATTTTCAGGTAGTCCAATAATTTTTAAATTGTCTCTCCTGAGTCGATTTTCCAGGTTTGTTTTACTGATGAGGTATTTTACATTTTCATCTATTTTTTCATTTTTTTGTTTCTGTTTGACTGATTCTTGCTCTCTCATAGAGACATTAGTTTCCATTTGTCCAATTCTAGTTTTTAACAGATTGTTTTCTTCTGTTAGTTTTTGTACTTCCTTCTTCAACTGGCCAATTGTGTTTTTTAGGGACTTGTTTTCTTCAGTGTACTCTTCTGTTAGTTTTTGTCCTTCCTTCTTCAATTGGCCAATTGTGTTTTTTAGGGACTTGTTTTCTTCAGTGTATTTTTTTTCCAATTGGCCAATTGTATTTTTTGAAGGACTCTTTTACCTCTCTCATTTGACTATTAAAATCCTTCTTGAGCTCTTCTAAGAAGGCTTTTTGGGCTTCAGACCAGTTCATATTCCCTTTTGTTGTTGCAGATGTGGGTTTGTTGACAATGTTGTCCTCTTCAGAATTTCTGTCTTGATCTTCACTCTTCTCATAATATGAATCTATGGTACGTTTCTTTTTACTCATGGTGTTTCTTTATTCCCTGGCCTTTAAAGAGATTGAGCTCTCCTGCTGGGGAACAGAGGGTACTGACCCAAGCTTCTTGTGTTGGGAGCCTAGGTCTTGGTCACTGGCTTTGTTGCTGGGGCCTCTTATGCTGGAATTGGAGGCTGTAGGTTTCTGGCAGCTTACCTTGTGTTGGGCTGGAATCAGCAAGGCTGGAACTTTCAGGCAATTCTAGGTTGCCTGCTTTTCCTTTCCTTTAGCTTTCTTCAGCTCCTTTTAGATGGGTACTGCATGGTGTTTATCTGCCTGGGGCCCCCTGCAGTGTTGTCTCCCTAGTTTCTGCTAATGTACTGGGAGATTCCTTTGCGGTGGAGTTGGGGGGGCTCCTGGTGGTTTTCTGAGCTGGTTTCCACCGGTTCCCCCGCCCTCACTGAGGCACTGGAGGTCCAGGTGTTGGTGTTTGCCTGCTCTACCACCTGGGCTTCAGGATTTCTTCACAATTGGAGGCTTCAGGGCTCCTACAGCTCACCTGGTGTTGGGTTGGAATCAGCAAGGCCAGGGCTTTAGGAAGCCTTTAGGTTGTTTTCTTCACCTCCTTTCAGATGAATGCCGCAGGGTACTTGTCTGCCTGGGGCCCCTTGTAGTTCTGCCTCCCTTATTTTTGCTGAGGCACTGGGAGACCCGTTTGCTGGGCTGCTGCACTGCTGCTCCTTGTCTTTCTTCTAGTTCAGGTGTTCCAGGGTGTTTTTTTTGGGGTGATATTTTCTGGGTTTTCAGAGGTTGATAGGGGAGAGTGAGAGCGACTACCTTTTCACTCCGCCATCTTGGCTCCCGGAAGCCGAACCTGAAAGGAACTTTTAAAGTCATATAATACAAACTTACTCTCAAATATCCCCAATAAATAGTCATCCAGTCTTCCCTTAATGAAAAGCTTATAAGGCTGCTTGGTGTGCTTTTGGTCCAAAAGCTCAGACTAAATTCATGTATTTTATTACTCATCATCTTTTCCTTCCCTCCCTCTTCCTTTTCTTTTACCCCCACCTTCCATTTCCAAAGTTCTTAATTGGTAAATTAAATATAGGTAATTAAATCCAATCATGTGACTAATTTTTCTTAGTGAGATATTAATTGCCCATTCAAATTGTTACCATTTTTACTTAAAGCTGGGGCTTTAAAAAAAACCCTGGCACAAAAAACCCCCAAAAACTTAAGAATTTTTTGTACCTATGGGGATAGAGTGTGCAGGCAAGGTCTACAAAATAGCTCTATTAATGGACCCGTAGCCTTGAACTTTCCTTCATAAAGATTATGTTCTGGTTACTTCCTTCCATTTCTTCATTAGACTTCCAAGGTACATTTGCAACTACTTCCCCAAAACACAGGCTTCAAAAACCCCAACTAATTAAAAGCCTTAAATAGCACAAGAGCTTATAAGACTCTGAAAGCCAATTAAATAATAGTGATCTTGTATCTCACAGTGGGTTGGGTAGTAGAGTAGCAAACACTGTGATTGGTAGGAAAAGTAGCCTCTCCCCTTCACCCCCAACAAATTAAGCACTTAAGACTGTTAACTGTGTGAGGCATAGGCTTTCAACACCATGACCTTTTATCTTTTTGTGTACTTTTGGAGGGTGAGAATACCACTGAGTGTATATGAATTATATAGCTGCTGTGGGTTGAGAAACCAGCCTGTGTGTAGGGGCCAGGGAAAAAGGGGAGGAAGGAGAGTGAATGAATGATGGTTAGGAAAGGGAGATTTGAGTGTTGAAATCTGAATGATGTTTCCCACCCTTTGATTATCCATTTATTCAGGCACCCCATTTAGTATTCATGTTTTCTGTAATTCTTCACAAACTCAAATCAAAGCCTTTGCAGATTTTTGGATATTTTCAAGGGATTAAAAAAAACAACAACTTGTAAAGAGCCTGGTTTAGTTTGAATATTTAACTTCTTTAGAAAAGAGATCACCCACTCAGAGTTGGTTTTCAGTTATCTGGGTGGAAGAAAAATTAGGAGACCAGATCTTCAGAAAAATTTATCTTTGCCTTATTGTTTTCTATGCCTATTTGCTACCTTGCTAACTCTAATTGACTAGAAAGATGTGTCTACAATAGCAAGAAAAAATTTGGAGGGAAACTGGCATTTCTAATAGAGATTGAAAAAAACTCAGAATTTTTTTTTAAATTAAGAGACTACTTAAATGGTTTTGGCCTGTCCTGCCTGAATACATTTATTTTGTGATTTTGCCATTGGTTCCTTTTGACAATCTTCTGACTTGTAAGGTAATGGTAAAAGGGGAGAAGATACTAAGAATAGTTTATATTTATATAGTGCTTTTCAGAGTGCTATTTATATATACACATGTATGTATATATTCATATCACATATACATATGTGTTTGTGTACATGCGTATATACATATACACATATATGTCTGTGCATATTTCCAGTTTCATTATAGATGAGGAAACTGAGGTTGATAAGAGACCAAGAAGCTTATCCACCACCTCATGACTAGTAAATGGCAGTGCCAAGATATTAACTCAGGTCTTTTGAATTCAGTCCTTGTAAAGCTCCCACTACTCCAATGGATGATCTCAGGTATGGACTTGTTTAGAGAAAATTTGAACCACTTTAACTATCCTGTAAACAAAAAAAAAAATATTTCAAGCATGGAAATAAACCTTTCTTTCTGAAAACTTAATTTTCTGGGGAAATACACATTTGCTTTGGAGTCCTTGGAGTAAGAAAATAAAATACTTACTAATGATGGGCATGATGAGGCCACAGGAGGCTTAATTAATGAATGATTTAAAGATATGTGGAGAGACCCACAGAAGAGTGTCTTAAAGGCCTTAGCCAGGAGAATGCTTTCCTTTGGAATGGATGGATTCTTTAATTTATGGAAATCTCTGGTTCTGCCTACTCAGTGCAAGCCTGTGCTTACTAAATAACGGCTGATGAAATCCAGGTTGATTTAGACTTGATGTAAGGAAAAACTTTCTGTTTCCCAAGATGATTAAGGAAAAAAGAAAAAGAACCTACCTGTTCTAAAATACTTGTAGCAGCTCTGTTTGTGGTGGCAAAGAACTGAAAAAATGCAGGGATTCCCGTCACTGGAGAATAGCTAAACAAATTGTGGTATATGATTGTGATGGAATACTACTGTGCTATAAGAAATGATAAGCTCAATGTTCTTAGAAAAACATGAATAGACTTGCATGAAATAATGAAGAGCAAAATGAGCGGAATCAAGAGAACATTGTATGCGGTAATAACAATAGTTTCAAGAACAACTTTGAATGACTAAGTCATTTTAACTATTATAAATACCCAAAATATCCACAAAGAACATACAAAGGAAGACACTATCTGTATCCAGTGAAAGAAGTGATAAGCAGAAGTATGTATAGAATGATTTTACATATACATATTTGTGACTAATGGTAGCTATCTCTAAGATGGGGGAGGGAAGAAAAAAAGAAAAAGAAAGAAATTTATATGATAACTTTATATATTTAAAAGGAATAGCAAGTTGTACATAATAGATTTGCAGTTTTGTGTACAATCATCTTTTTTCCTATTCTACTGTGTTATGGAAATATTTGTTTTGTTTCTTCAGTTCAGAATAAAATAAATAAATTATATATATATATATATATATATATGTTTTTTAAAAGAGTAGAATGGACTGGCTCAGGACATAATGGTTTCCTGGTTACTGAAAGTCTTCAAGCACACACTTCAGGCACTCATAGTGAGGATTCTTGGTTAGGTGCAAATTGACTTTCTATTTTGATATAATAAGAATTGTCCATTTTATGTCTCATAATGCTCCTTTTTTCTTGCTTGGTCATAAATTCTTCACTTCTTTGTAGATCTGACAGGTAAACTATTCCTTGCTCTCCTAATTTTCTTATGATATCACCCTTTATGTTGAAATCATGTACCCATTTTGATCTTATCTTGCTATATGGTGTAAGATGTTGGTCTTACAAGTTGACTTTCTGAAGTCTTTTCCAAGTCTGAGATTCTGTGATTTTATGAAAAAAACAATAGAATAGATAAACTTTTGGTTAATTTTATTAAAAGAAAGAAAGAAGAAAACCAAATTACCAATATCAAAAATGAAAAGGGTGAATTCACCACCAATGAAGAGTAAATTAAAACAATAATTAGGAGCTATTTTGCCCAGCCTTATGCCAATAAATCTGACCATCTTAGTGCAGTGGATGAATATTTATAAAAATATAAGTTGCCTAGAATAATAGAAGAGGAAATAAAATACTTAACCCCATTTCAGAAAAAGAAACTGAACAAGCCATCAAGGAACTCCCTAAGAAAAAATCTCCAGGGCCAGGTGGATTTACAAGTGAATTCTAACAAACATTTAAAGAACAATTAATTCCAATACTATATTAACTATTTGGAAAAATGGAGAAGGAGCCCTTCTTATGATACAAACATAGTGCTGATACTTAAACCAGGAATAGCCAAAACAGAGAAAGAAAATTATAGACCAATCTCCCTAATGAATATAGTTGCAAAAATTTTAAATAAAATATTATCAAAGAGATTACAGCAACTTATCACAAGGATAATACACTATGACCAGGTGGGATTTGTACCAATAATGCAGCATACTTGACCATATCAATAACAAAATTAACAGGAATCATATGATTATCTCAATAGATGCAAAAAAAGCTTTTGACAAAACATAATACCCTGTGCTGGAGAGCATAGGAATCAGTGGAATTTTCCTTAAAGTGATAAGTAGCATCCATCTAAAACCATCAGCAGGCATTATATGGAATGGAGATAAGCTAGAAGCATTTCCATTAAGATCAGGGGTGAAACAAGGATGTCTGTTATCACCACTGCTATTCAGTATTGTACTAGAATTTTAGTTTTAGCAATAAGAGAAGAAAAAGAAAGTGAAGTAATTAAAATAGGCAGTGAAGAAACAAAGCTATTACTCTTTGCAGATGATGTGATGATATACTTAAAGAATCCCAGAGAATCAACTCAAAAACTACTTGAAATAATAAAGTACTTTAGCAAAGTTGCAGGATATAAAACGAACCCACATAAATCATCAGAATTTCTACGTATTACTAAGACAGCCCAACAGCAAGAGATAGAAAGAGAAATTCCATTTAAAGTAATTGCAAACAACATAAAATATTCGGGAGCCTACCTGCCAAGACAAACCCAGGAACTATATGAACATATTTATAAAATACTTTTTGCACAAATAAAGTCAGATCTAAATAATTAGAAAAACATCAATTGCTCATGAGTGGGCCGAGCTAATGTAATAAAAATGATAATTCTACCTAATTTAATTTACTTATTTAGTGCCATACCAATCAAACTACCAGAAATTATTTTATAAATCTAGAAAAAAATAATAACAAAATTCATCTGGAAGAGCAGAAGGTCCAGAATATCAGGGAAATTAATGAAAAGAAATGCAAAGGAAGGTGCCTAGCCTACCATATCTAAAATTGTATCATAAAGTAGCAATCATCAAAACTACTTGGTACTGGCTAAGAAATAGAGTGGTGGATCAGTGGAATAGATTAGGTACACAAGACACAGTAGTCAGTGGTTTTAGTAATCTGTTTTTTCATAAACCAAAGACTCCAGCTTCTGGGATAACAACTCACTATTTGACAAAAACTTCTGGGAAAATTGGAAAAGAGTATAGCGAAACCAGGCATAGACCAGCATCTTATACCGTATGTCAAGATTAAGACAAAATAGGTACATGATTTAGATATAAAAGGTGATACTATAAACAAATTAGGAGAGCAAGGAATAGTTTACCTGTCACATTTATGGAGAATGGAAGACTTTATGACCAAACAAGAGATAGAGAACATTGTGAAATGCAAAGTGAATAATTTTGATTGCATTATATTAAAAAGCTTTTACACCAACAAAGCCAATGCAACCAAGATTAGAAGGGAATAAGAAAGCTCCCAAATATTTTGTATTGTCTACAGTTACTTTAAATGGAATTTCTCTTTCTGTCTTTTGCTGTTGGGCTTTCTTAGTAATATATAGAAATTCTGATGATTTATGTGGATTTGTTTTATATCCTGCAACTTTACTAAAGTCGTTTATTATTTCAAGTAGTTTTTGAGTTGATTTTCTAGAATTCTCTAAGTATACCATCACATCATCTGCAAGGAGTAGTAGCTTTGTTTCTTCATTGCCTATTTTAATTCCTTCAATTTCTTTTTCTTCTCTTATTGTAAAGCTAACATTTCTAGTACAATATTGAATAGCAGTGGTGATAATAGACATCCTTATTTCAGACCCGATCTTATTGGAAATGCTTCTAACTTGTCCTCATTACATATAATACTTGCTGATGGTTTGAAATAGATGCTACTTATCATTTTAAGGAGAACTCCATTGATTCATATGATCTCTAGTGTTTTTAATAGGAATGGAGGTTGTATTTTATATTTTGTCAAAAGCTTTTTCTGCATCTATTGAGATAATCATATGATTTCTGGTTTCTACTATTGAACCAGCCCCGCATTCCTGGTATAAATCTCACCGGCTCATAGTGTGTTATCCTTGTAATAAGTTGCTGTAATCTCTTTGCTAATATTTTATTTCAATTTTTTGCATCTATAATCATTAGAGATATTCTATAATTTTCTTTCTCTGTTTTGGCTCTTCCTGGTTTAGATATCAGCACCATATCATAAAAAGAATTTAGTAGGATTCCTTCTTCTCCTATTTTTCCAAATAATTTATATAGTATTAAAATTAATTACTCTTTAACTGTTTGTTAGAATTCACTTGTAAATCTGTCTGGCCCTGGAGATTTTTCTTAGGGAGTTCATTTATGTCTTGGTCAATTTCTTTTTCTGAAATGGAGGTATGTGAGAATTTTATTTCCTCTTCTATTATGCTGGGTAATTTATATTTTTGTAAATATTCATCCATTTCACTAAGATTGTCAGATTTATTGTCATATAGTTGGGCAAAATATCTCCTAATTATTGTTTTAATTTCCTCTTCATTGGTGATGAATTCACCTGTTTCATTTTTGAAACTTGTGATTTGGTTTTCTTCTTTCTTTTTTTTTTTAAATGTAATTAACCAAAAGTTTATCTATTTTATTGTTTTTTTTCCCATAAAACCAGCTCTTAGTTTTATTCATTAGTTCAATAGTTTTCTTAATTTCAGTTTTATTAATCTTGTCTTTGATTTTCAGAATTTCTAATTTGGTATTTAATTGGAGTTTTTAATTTGTTCTTTTTCTAGCCTTTTTAGTTGTATGCCCAATTCATTGATCTCCTCTTTCTCTATTTTATTCGTGTAAGCATTTAGAGATATAAAACTTCCCCTAAGAACTGCTTTCACCATATCCCATGAGTTTTGCTATCTTCTCTCATTATTGTCATTTTCTTGGATGAAGTTATTGATTGTTTCCATGATTTGTTGTTTGACGCAGTCTTTAGGATTAGATTATTTTCCAATTCATTTTTAGTCTATCTTTCCATGGCCCTTTATTACATGTGATTTTTATTGTATCATGATCTTAAAAGGATGCATTTAATATTTCTGTCTTTCTGCATTGCATTGTGAGGTTTTTATGTCTTAGTACATGATGAGTTTTTGTGTAGGTGCCATGTATCAGTGAGAAAAAGACGTACTATTTGCTATCCCCATTCAGTTTTCTCCAGAGGTCTACCATATCTAACTTTTCTAAGATTCTCTTCAACCTCTTTAACTTCTTTCCTGCTTATTTTGTGGTTAGAGTTATCTAGTTCTTAGAGGGGATGGTTGAGGTCCCTTACTAGTATAGTTTTATTGTCTGTTTCTTCCTGTAACTCACTTAACTTCTCCTCTAAGAATTTGGATGCTACACTACTTGGTTCATATGTGTTTAGTACTGATATTACTTCATTGTGTATGGTACCTTTTAGCAGGATGTAGTTTTCTTCTTTATCTCTTTTAATTAGATCTGTTTTTCCTTTTGCTTTGTCTGAGATCAGAATTGCTGCCCCTGCTTTTTTTTTTTACTTCATCTGAAGCATAATGTATTCTATTCAAGCCTTTTAACTTTACTCTGTGTGTATCTCTCTGCTTCAAATGTGTTTCTTGTAAATAACATATTGTAAGATTATGGTTTTTAGTCTACTCTGCTATCCGCCTCTGTTTTATGGGAGAATTCATCCCATCCACATTCGTAGTTATGATTACTAAATGTGTCTTTCTCTCCATCCTAACAAAAGTCATTATCTTTCATTTGCTCAAATCTAATTTTTAACAAATTGTTTTCTTTGGTTAGCTTTTGTACCTCCTTTATTGGCCAGTTCTACTTTTCTAGTTCTTCTCTTCAGTGAGTTTTGTACGTCATTTTCCATTTGGCCAATTCTACTTTTTAAGGAGTTATTTTCTTCCGTGGATTTTTAAAATTCAATAGTACATTCATATAGTAATTCAATAATACAACAATAATTCAATAATACAATCTTCAATTATATTTTTTTAAAGAAGTTGTTTTCTACAGTCAATCTTTGTCTTTCCTTTTCTAAGCTGTTGACTCTCTGTTTCATACTTCTCAATACTTTTCTCAGTTTTTCTTCTACCTCTCTTATTTGGCTTTTGAAATCCTTCTTTAGCTCTTCCAAGATGGCTTTTTGGGCTTGAGACTAGTTCATATTCCCCTTTGATGTTTCAGGTGTAGGTATATTGACAATGTTGTCCTCTTCTGAGTTTGTGTCCCCATAAAAAGAGTCTGTGGTCAGTGTTAGTTTTTGCTTTTTGCTTATCCTGTTTGCCTATTTCCTTGCTTTTAAAGTTGAGCTCTTCTTGTAGGGTATAGGGGACACTGTTCCAACTTCTTGTGCTGGGGGGGCAGGGGCCTAGTTATTGGCTTTGTGTGCTGGGGGGCCTCAGTTTCTGTCAGCTGTAGGAGGTCTGTCAGCCAACTTGTTGCTGAACTGGGGTCCTAGTGGTAGCGTCTGGCATATGTTGAGGCCAGATGTGGTTTTTCTGCATTTTCCTGGGGTTACACTGATGCATGTGGAGGTTTTGCTGCTGGAGGATGCCTGCCCACTTGGGGCAGTGCTGGAGCATGTGTTGGTTCTCCAAGCTGGAGTCTGCTGATTCCCTTGTCTATTCTAAGGCACATAGGAGGTCCTGGTGTTGGCATTTGCCTGCTTCACCACCACGGGGCTCAGGATCTCCTGCTGGTTTGCTGAGGTGGGGCCTTGCTGGGACTCTTCCTGTTCTGGAATGCACTCCCCTTTTACCTGAGTGAAATGGACCTTTCTTGTTGATCCTCCAAGTTTTCTGGGCTAAGAGACTGCTCCACCCAGTCTTTCCACTGGCACAGCTGTTGCAGGATTTTTCCTGGGGCCCTTTTTTTTTTTTTTTTGGTATTTAGAGGTCAATATGGAAGGATGACAGTGACTTACTGCTTACTCCTCTATCTTGGCTCCTGGAAGTCAATAAGACTCAACATTCTTAATTGCTGTCCATTATGACAGTAATATGGGAGCCAAAAGAGCTGATGTGAATTTTAGGCTGTATTTAATGAAGGCATAATGGTTATTGTTCTACTCTATAGTGATCAGGCTAGAGTACTATGTCTAGACCTTGTGCTGTATTTTAGAATTTGATAAGTTGGATTGCATCTATAGAAGGACCATTGGAATGCTGATGAGACTTGAAGCCATGCCTTGTGAAGAATGAAATTATAATTAAGGTGTGCTAAGGATTTATTAGCTTTCTACTTCTGGCAGAGGGAGCACCCCAGTAGATGTAGGTCATTGAAGTTCTCACTCACTACTATATTATTCCTTGGTGTCAGACTTGGGATTTATTTCCCTAGATCCTTGTCTATTTCCTCCTTCTGTCTAGATGTTCTGTATACTCACAATAATAATGCATATTGATCTAGACCAAAGTACTCTTTATGATGCTTCTTTGCTCAAGTTCCTGGATTTTCATACATGTTTATATTTTGTTTTAAAAGAACAAATTTTTATGGATACCTTTTTATATCACCTATATTTCCCAATGTATCTCCTTCCCTACCCCTTCCAAGAGGTATCCTTCATAACAGAATTTTTCAAAAGAGAAGAAACAAACAAACAAAAAAGTAGTTCTAAAAAACTAACAAGCATATCCGAAGTTTGACATTACATTGAGTGTTCTGCAGTCATGGGAGACACCCACACCTATGGTCTCCCACGTCTGCCAAGAGGTGGGAGATATGTTTTCTTATATTTCTTCTGTGGATACAGTATGTCTGCTTAATACACAATGCTGTTGTCTCCCTCATTCGTAATTTAGCTTAATCCTAATGAATGAAGTATACCCGCTGGAGTCATTCCAGTTCTGAGACTTCTCTTACTGTCTCAGTGATACCTGTGAAGTCAGATTTGCCTCTTTGCATTAGAATCTCTAGTTCATATCATTTATTGCTCATACTTTATACATATGTGTGTAGACATTTGAGTCTTTGGGGTTTATTGTTGTCACCAATCTTGGATTTTATCTCCTGTGAATTACTGAGCTTCTCTATTGTTATTCTTTATGTTGTAGATGCTACTCTATGCAGTATCATTATTGCTCCATGTTTTGATGTTAAATTGTCTCTCCTATGCTTTGTGGCCATTCACAGGAGCTATGTGTGGTCTCACAGTTTGGATTGAGGTGAATATGTCAATGAATCAGTACAGCCAATAAGGCAGTCTGAAAAAGCATATTCTTGCCTTTAGTCCACCAAAGGGGTAAACTGTTTTAAATATTCACATAGCATGTCGGTAGCATTCATCTACCACATGTAGCTGCTGAAATGAAATTCAATTGAAATCACCAGTTCTAAAAACACTTATTAAATGACTTCTATGTGTCTGGAACATTCTAAACATTGTAAATTCATCTAAGAGGCCCATCAAGATAAATAACAATCAGTCATAAGGTTCTCAGTTGATGTATTTTTTTTAAAGGTGTGCGTGCATGCGTGTGTGTGTGTGTGTGTGGTGTGTGTGTGTGAAAAAGTATGTGTTAAGAGAGAGACACAGAGAGAAGGTCTGGGTTGGTGATGGGGAGAGGGAGACAGTATGCTAGAGCTAACCCTAATAAAATTAAATATTCTTTTTGCCCAACACACACCCAACTGTGTTCACTTTGGAAGCTAGGGTAGGCTTCATAGTGTCATTATTTATATACAGTGCATGTTTAAAGGAAGAGGGGAGAGAAGAGGCCTCATCCTCTGTCCTTAACATAGCCAGCCTGTCAACAAGAAGAATCAGAGAATTGGGCTCAGTGAATGAATTCGAGGAAATTGCTTTTGAATAGGAATTGGGATTCTTCTCCCCCTCTTCCTTCCCCAGTACAAAATGGATTGTAACCAAGTCATACGTTTGCCTCAGATTTGGCTTACTGCTTTTAAAAATTAGATGCCCGGATTAGCAGCGACTGTAGTAAGGTCTAAGATCCATTAGGAGCCTTTGCTGAAGCACCTGCTGCTTTCAAAACTACCCATGAGTGAGAGGATCCTACACAAAAGGGCTTCTGTTGGCATTTTTGTGCATGTCTGGGAAGAGTTTAAATAACAAGGGTATAAAGACACAAGTGAAAGAAGAAGCAAGAACCAGTAAAAGTAATAGGGACTTTTGTTGAAAAGAAGTTATTCAAGGAAGGAAGAAGGGGAGAATACATATGCAAGAATAGAAGAGTATAGGAAAGTAGAAAAAGCAGAGCTGCAAAGAGAATTAGGTCTCAGAGGATGTGAAGTCAGATGCTGATTCTGACACCACTCATTTACCCGGGTAACTTGAGTAAGTCAGTCCTTCAAATTCTTTAGGCTGTAGTTTCCTCATCTGCAAAATGAGGAGGTTAAACTAGGATGGTCCTCTCTAAGCTCTAGCTTTATGATCCTAAGTAAAAGGAGAGTGGTAAACCTGATGATAATTAAAGGTGTTTGTTTTTTTTTTAACTGGGGCCCAAATCTATAATAGGAACAATATGTATCAGAAATTCTACCAGATATTGCATTGTCATTAGATCTTCTGTAATGCAGAACAACACTTCCAGGTCTCTAGCCTCAGTGAGAATTCCTCCTCTTTATAAAGTGAGCACAATGAGCTATTGGCTGCTGCTTAGTGTTACATCATGGTCTCTTACTTTGTCTTGGCAAAAGACTATTGGAGATATCCCAACTTGAGGCTACTACTGCAGATGAATTTTATTTTTAAAATAAACTTTATTGATATCTTTTGTTTTTACATCCCCAGAATTTACCCTAGTATTCTTTCCAGAGAACCACTTGATATAACAAATAATTTTTTTTTAAAGAAAAAAGGGGAAATGAGAGAAAATTATCAGTAAATCTGATCATTAGTACATTGAAAAAGTCTGGAAATATATGCTGTGTTCCACATCCATGAACCATTCACCTCTTCAAATGAGTGAGGTCAGAGTGTCTTCTTACATGTTTTCTTTGGGGTCATAATTGTTCTTTGTAATTTTGTAACATTCACTTAAAAACATTTTTTTAAAAAAGACTGGGTCTCTCCATCTCACTCAGGCTGGAAGTACAGGATTCCTGGGCTAGACCCCACTGCTTATCAGCACTTTGACCTGTTTTGACCTGCTCTATTTCTGACCTGGGTCAGTTTGCCTTTTCTTAGGTAACCTGGTGGCACCCTGCTCCTGAAGCTCACCATAATTCAATCAGTCTGTAAACATTATTACGCACCTACTATGTTCCAGGGATTGTGCAAAGCATTGGAGTTACAAAGAAAAGCAAATAAGAGACCCTGCTATCAAGAAACTCAGAGTCTAATGGACTTAGTGTAAACATATGATTGGCTTAAAGAGATCTTCCAGTCTCAGTCTCCCCAGTAAGAAGAGAATACAGGTTTGTGCTACCACCCTCAATGTAGCATTTACTTTTGATTTATTTGTGTGTGGTTGTTCTTTCCATTTACACTGTTGTAGTCATTGTGTATATTGGTTTTTTTGGTTCTGCTTATTTCACTGTGTCTCTTTATCAGCAAGATGCTTCTCTGGATTGGTTATATTTCATTTTCCATGCTTTTCTGGAGTAATCATATTTCTTATTTCTTAAATTCATACCACAATTTGCTTTTCTATTTCCCATTTAATGGGCCTCTGTTTTGTTTCTAGTTTTTTACAATTACAAAAAATGCTGCTGTGAATAATTTGGGGACATATGAGGACTTTTATCTTATCAGTGACCTCCTTGGGGCATGTACTTGGTAGTGGAATTTCTGGTTTAAAATGTATGGCCATTTTAGTCACTTTATTCACGTAATTACAAATTGCTTTCCCAAATACTTGTAATAATTCATAGTTCTACCAACAGTGCACTAGTATGTCTGCCTTCCCATAACTCCTTTAACATCTGCAGATGAATTTAAACATAATTCATGGTTATAGGATAGAGCTCAACTTCATTGTCTTGAAGGTGATCAGTGTCAGATTTGAGGTACTTCTTTTAGAATTCTCAGGTTCAAGATTTCCACTTCCATTTCAACTGACTAGTCTTTGATGGAGTCTCTTAGGGGCATGACTGATTTGGCTAGAGATCTATTTAAATAGAAATGTATTAAATTATCAGTGATGATTACACCAGTGTAATATGTGCATGATGTATTGTTTAGTATTGAAGTCTAGTTGGATCATGGAGAAACTGTATGACTGTTGCAAGATTGACCCTTAAATTTATCATGAACAACTTTCATTGTGCAGTGAATATGAACTAATTGTGCTTTTAAAGCAAGGTAGAATAGGGTTATAATTCCTGTTACCAAATTAAGTTGTTTTCCATTTTGATTAATAACAAAATGCCCCAGAGTACTCTTCCACCTTCCTTCTCTTATTATTATTATTATTGCTCTATTTTTTTGCTACTTCCTTCCTAAATCCCAGTGGTTAATGGATTAAGGTAGCATGGTTAGGATTGGTAGTAGCAATTGTGTTGGGTAGGAGAATATTCCAATTTCCTTTCAGTTTCTACTTTGAACCCTATTAAGGACTCATCTGATTTTTCTCATCTTCTTGTAGTTGGTAACTTGTAAAACTTTCTGTTTGAAGATTGTGCTGTGTGGGTTTTTAAATGTTATGAGCAAAGCCTTGGCAAATTTGCCTTAAATCTAGGAACTAGCCCTCAAGTTATATTCTTTAAAAAATAAACACATTTTATTGATGCCTTTTGTTTTGACATCAGACTCATACTGGGTATGAAACCCCCTGGGAATAGAATCCCTCCTTGAAGAAGAACAGTTAAAGAAAAACAGTAAAAAAGAAATAGAAAAATAGTTAAAAACAATCAGTACATTGAACACTCTTGACCATATATACAGGATTCTGCCCTTGTACGCCTCCATTCTCCTGCTCAGAAGAAGGGTGTTTCATTATCTCTTCTCTCAGACAGATTCAATTCAGTTACAGAGAGAGTGTTCTACTTCCCTTTAGTAATTTTTTCATTTGCATTCTTTTGGTTTTACTTATTTCGGTCTGCATTAGTTCATGTATTTCTTTGTGTTTCTCTGAATTCTTCATGTTCCATTGTTCCATTATTTCATACTGCATAATAATATTAGATTACAGTAATATAACATAGTTTGTTCAGCTGTTTCTGAATCAATTGGCACCCACTTTGTTTTTGATCTTTTGCTATCCCCAAAAGTCCAGCCCCCAAATTAATTAGTGGGGTCAGATAAAGAAAGGAAATAACTTATGCCTGTTAACCAAAGGGCATTGATTCCCAGCTTCAGGTCAACACTCAAATTAGAGGTCGACAGTATAATTTTGAAGCACCCTCTGTTAAGAATCAAAGTGTGAGCTGAACACACTTGGCCAAGATGCTTTCTGTGCAGCCTATGGGGGCAGGATTCAAAGCCCTGGTTTTCAGAAGCGTTTCTGCTTACACCTTCCTTCAAATACATGTTGGGAGGTAAATTTACATCTGTTTGAGCAGGTAGTATGATGGCTAATAATGTCCAGGTAAGAACCCATTACAGCCAGCACTAAATAGGCCTGCTAGTGTCATGGAATTCTCTTTAAGTTTTTATGATCATAGAGCCCAGACTCCCACTAGCAGGAAGAATGCGGCAGCATCCTGTAGCTCCTTGTAAAATTATTTTAAAAATACTGACATCATGGTGAAATGTTAGATGCCATGGCAACCTGGCTTTGTGGATTTGTCAAGCCCTGTGGTAGTCTCCTATACAAAAGTAAACCATTCCATCAGTAGTTAGAAGGTCTCTTTGTACTTTGTTCCTTATATTATACATGAAGACCCATAGCCTGTATGTTATAGTTAACCTGAAAATACACAGGAGCCCACAAATACTGCCAAGTATTTATAATATGTGTGTATGTATGTATATATATATATATATATATATATGTTCTTATAATATACAATTGTTTCAGAATATGCTTGGACTATGGCTTACTAGCATATTGAACTAGAGAACTGAATTACATATAAATTTTTAAATTTTCCACTTTGCTAATGGAGACCTGGGCATAGTACCAAGTGTTAAGCTACTTCATTTGGTTATTAAAAGTAGTATCAGGTAGTATTTTTTCTTTTTAAGTTTATGAAATTTTAGGATGATAGAATGCTTCCAAAGATTTTCTTGGCAAATGTATTTCTGTTTCTGGTACACCTATTGGAAACTCATGTTTAAATGTGTGTGTGTATGTAAGTGATGTTATTTTAGAAACAGACCAATATATAGTACTGAATGACTTTTTTATACATAAAAATATGGCATTGAATGACATTTCCTATTCATAGGTACAGAGCTGGATGAGACCTCAGTGGTTATATAGTGTGGATCTCCTTATTTACAAGTGAGGGAGCTGGTCATACAGGGAGTAAGTAACAGGGCCAGGATTTGAATGCAGATCTTCTACCTTCAAATATAACTCATTTCACTGTATCATAGTGCTTCTCAGGAACTGTTGGTCTTTTCCATTCATCCACAGAATTTTCTTTTAATATAATTAATTACAGTTTTCTAATAATGTAGTATGGGGTCTAGGACTCAGTTTATGTCCCAATCTTTTTCATTTTCAGATCTACTTGAAAATCATTTATTTTGTAACAAATGCCTTGGTAAGAGTGTGGAGAGCATCATGTTAAGCTTTTGGAAAGAATGTACCACCCAAGATATTGAAGAGGAAAGCAAGGGCAATGAGAAGGATGCATATTCTATCTTAACAGTAATGGTGACTTAGCTCTCAATAAGCTGAGATTCAAGTGCCAAAGACCCCATTTACTCTTGAGGCTCTCCTAAGAACTCTTGTTCATGAGGGTAGGATTATAGATTGACCTAAGTGGAGAGCATATAAGGAGGTGAGGGTAGGCCAGAAGCCTACTTATAGTAGAAGCTGCCCCAGAACTGTGAGACAAGCTTTGTTTTACCCAGCACACTTGAGAGTTGTATAACATACTAGAGTGGTCTGAACATACTAGTTAGGATCCATTATGCTAAGTCATCTTGTCTTAAAGGAAATTTTTTTTTTGTTTGAAATGCCTACATGTATTTAGCAATCTACTTCCAATCCAGTACTTACCAGCGTGCAAGAATACAATGTAGGAGTCAGTGCTGAATTATACATTCTGTTTTATCAGTAACTTGACATGTGACGCTTGACTTAGTCACTCAATATCTATATTAACCCCCTCATCTGTAAAATTAAGGAGTTGGGGGAGAGAAAGAGAGAGACAGAGAGAGAGAGAGAGAAGGAGAATGAATGAATTTATTAGTCACGTATTATGTATCAGGAACTTGCTAAGTGCTTAGGATACAAATAAAGATAGGTTAGGCTGGGGATACAAATACAAGTAAGAAAGACTGCCTCTGCCCTCAAGAGTTTTCATTCTAATGGGAGAACAGTCACACATAAAGGGAGCTGGAGCTGAAAGAAGGGGAATATTGCTAAGGATAAATAGCATGGAGGTGGAAGTGAAGATAAAGTGAACTTTTGTTCATTGGTTCTAGGAGGGGATTTCAAAGTTCCTTTGGAGAGGAGTTGGGGGATGAAGGTACTAGTAGAAGCAGCGTGGTGCAGATCTGGCTGGCCTTTAAGGTCTTTTCCTCTTGTAATGTTCTGTAATTCTCTGATTTGTTTTAGTGTAGTTCCATGGTTTCCTTTTAATGTTGGAGTGTGGTAGTATCTTCAATGCCTGTTGTGATGAGAGTATTTATAAAGAAAGGCTCTAGGTACATGACTTTGGGCTGAGACTTTCATAGGAGTTTGCTTTACTAGCGTTATCAACAGGCTCTGAGAATCGTATTTCTATACCTTGGAAGAGAACGAATGCTGTGAAGCCAACTGCATCTTATGGGATCATTACCAGTGGTAGAATTACCAGTGTTGTCCAGTCAAGATTTGGTAAGTTTCATTGGAATAAAAAGTAACTTTCCAGGATAGCAAAAGCTGCAAAGATGATTTGAATAAGAATTGACCAAAACCTTCATTTCTCCTTGTGAAAAATGGTTTTCCTTCATATTTGATAACATGGTGTACTAGTTTCCAACAAATTTTTGTTCTGCAAACCCCTTTCAATAACAACAAAAAAATACTGTTAACTTCCCAGGTAATTTAATATACTACTCAAATTATTCTTTTAAATTTGTTGAGTACTTACGAAAACCACAGTGATAGCTTTTAACCAAAAAAACCTTCAAATTACAATTCATATTACATAATTATAGAGCATAGAACTTTGAACATATATATGACTACAATAATGATCACTCTACATATAATTATAAAACTTATATGATAAGATGTAAATAGTCTAGGTAGTACATTCTATAAGAATTAAAACAAATAATCCAGCAAGACCTCATATGCTTGCTATTATTTGCAAGACTTCATATTAAATTTCTTTATTTTACAAATTTTGTTAATATAAATAACATTTAAAGTGAAACATTACAATTTGGAAGACATTTAACATAAATATAATAATCATATATAAACTTAATTTCAATGTTGGATTTTTTTTTATTTGACTAGAAGTTTGCAGTATTTGGCTTGACACCAGACAAACATATCTCGAATTTCATTCAACATCAAGTTTATTTTTGATTTTGATTTGAAACAAGAATAAAGTGAAAATGCTTGTTCACACAAATATGTGATGGAAAATGGCAGAATTGCATAAGCTTTCCTGCTGAGAGATAGAAATAAATTTTTTTTGTTTTTAGCCAAAAATGTATAAGGCTTTTTTGAAATAGCTTATAATGCACATGTCCAGTAATCATAGTTTTCAAGCAGTCTGATATGTGCATTGAAAGATCACAAATGTTAATAGCATCTTATTGTGATTATATAATTGATAAAGTACGACTTCTGGGTAACAGGGGTATAAGGAAGTTACTCTGATTCAGGATATAGAACGAAAATGAGGGTATGAATATGTGTTTGATCATCTGTTGAGGAGGAGTTTATGTTCAAATGTCTAACGATTGTGGTGGTTTGGAAACTGTGAAAACATGTTGCACTTAATTAGAGGTGGTTAGAATTTGATGTAATTGTTTTATAAACACCAAAATAGCTGTATACATGGTCATGATGATTTTGAATTTTTGCAGAAACAAACCTGTAATGCTGCGAACATGCATATGCTTGTTGTCACAGAAGAAAAATATATTTGTAACATAATTGAGTTATTATGTGCTGCTTAAGGCACTATTAAATAATTTTTAGCACATACCCTTTGGACCATCATCAAGAATCCCCCAAAATTGGAACTATTGGTATAGTGGAAAGAGTACTAGTCTGGGAATTAGTAAACTTAGATTCTAGTTCTTGCCTTATTATTTGCAAATTGTATGATCTTGAGCAAGTCACTAGTACAAGGTGTCCTCATCTAAAAAATGAGGAAATTGGATAAAATGACCTCTAAGGTCCTTTCGAACTCTAAATCTGTTATGCAATGACACATTGTTTGTTTCATCTGGACCTCTTTTATGTTTTTTAAAATGTTATTTTTTTCTAGTTTGAAATTGAAAAACATCAGGAAACATGAACATTTGTACAAAGAACAGAAAAAAAGGATTGTATATAACACAATGAATCTGTTACATACACATTTTTAGTTTTTTTAAGTGTGCATATTAAATGTTAAAACATGTTAGTTCTAACTCTGTACTGTTTGTCTTTCTCCCTTTTTGAACTTCTCTATGTATTTTGAAAAATGCTTCACTAATGATCCTTTGTTTCTTTTCTTTTCTTTTCTTTTAGTATCACTATCACTGTTTCCCAGTACTGTCTCTTCCCCTCCCCTTCCCCACTAAAACAAAAACCGAAAAACAAAACAAAACCCAAAAGCCAAAACCTTCCCTGGTAACAAATAAATGTTGTAAAGCAAAACATATTGACACATTCGCCATATATGAAAATGATGTCTTATTCTTCACTTACAGTCTGTCATCTCTGTGGAAAGAGGAAGGAATAATTATCAAGTCTTCTGGAATTATGATTGGTCATTTCATTGATTGTTGTTAAGTGTTTCACGGTTGTTCTCCTTTAAAATGTTTAGCCATTGTACAAATTTTTCTCTAGTTATGCTCACCTCATTCTGTGTCAGTTCTTATAAATTCTCCCAGGTTTTTCTGAATCCATCCATTTCATCATTTCTTATGACATCATAATTTTCCATTACACATTTAGGTAACATAATTTGTTCAGCTATTCAAACATTGATGGGTACCTGCTTTGTTACTAGTTAATTGCTACAATAAATAAAGCTGTTACTATTCTTTTTTGTACATGTGAGTTCTTTCCCTTTTTCTTTTATCTCTTTAGGCCATGTGCTTAGTAATGGTATCACTGAGTCCAAACAATGTACAGTTTATTGTTCATCCTTTGTTTTCCAAGTGGACCAATGATGTCACAAGATGATGTCTTGACTTGACATGAATTAGATTTAAATTAAGCAGAGTTGAACAAAGTCCTTATTCTCTCTTCTTTAGTCATTAGAGCCCAGTGGCAGGGCGAAAGTCAAGATGACTGGTGATGGCTCACATGCATTGGATGACCTTGGTATCTTAGATGCCTGACCAAGCTCTAAGTCTTCCACAGTACCTACTTCAGCCACCTTCATGGCCATTGGAACAAATTGTTAGCATCTGCCCATTCTGCTGGGGAAAGTCTTTACATGCTTGTGGTGGACATCTCCCTAATTTACCAATAGGTTTGAGATCTTGAGGCCTGTCGGTTACCGTCAACCTGGTTTTAGACCATCTGCCAGGACAGTTTACTGGGGTGTGGCTACTAGGAATGCTACAGCTTCTTGCAGCCACAAATGAGAGTTGGGTGACAGGTGGATACCACAGGTAGATGAACAAGGCTCAACAAGCTTTGACACCAGAGGTTTTAATCCTCTCTGAACACTCCATAAACCCCATATGTACAGTTTAGTGATTGACTGTAGTTCCAGTTGCTTTCCAGAATAGCTGTACCAATTCAGTTTTGCCAGCAGTTCATTAATGTGATTCTCTGTCTATTTCCTCTCCAACAACTGTCTTATATCCTTTGACCATTTATTTATTGAGAAATTGTTCATATATATGTTTCAATTTCCCCTATAACTTGGATAGCAGATCTTTATGAGAGATACTTGTTGCAGAGATGTTTTCCTTCTAATTCTAACTGTATGTATTTTGTTTGGGTAAAACTTTGCAATTGCTATAAACAAAGTTGTCCACTTTGAAAAATCTTCCCTATTCTTGTTTAAGGGAAGCTTGGTGGTACAGTGGACAGAGTGCTGGACTTGGAATCAGGAAGACTTATCTTCATGAGTTCAAATCTGGCCTCAGACACTTACTGGATATGACCCCCTCGTTTGCCTTGCTTCCTCATCTGTAAAATGAGCTGGAGAAGACAATGGCAAAGCACTCTAGCATCTCTGCCAAGAAAACCCCAAAAGGGGTCATGAAGGGTCAGACACAATTGAAAAATGACAACAACAAAAATTCTTTATGTGGTCAAGAACTCTTCCCTTATATAGTTGCAAAATGTCTCCTTCCCTACTACTCTAATTTGTATGTAACTTCTTATATCTAAGTCATATGTTCAATTAGAGGGTATTATGATATATAGTATGAAATGTTGGTTAAACTTAATTTCTGCTAGACTACTTTCCATTGTTCTTAGCAATTTTTGTAAAATAGTGAATCCTTACTTGGTAATGGTACTTGGTAATGGTTTTCTGGGAGTCTGGGAGTCCAAAAAAAACCTATTTTCCAGGTTATTTTTTGACAGTAGATACTTTGAATTTTCTTCTTCTTTTTGAAATCTTTTCCCTTTATTCTAACATTTCTAATTCTAATTCTAATAATACATGGAATCATTGAATTCTGATTTTTTTTTTCAGAGTCCACTATTGGAGTAAGATTTTCTGCTTTCTGTTATAAGCTTTTTATTTTTCTTCCAACTTTTATCTCTAGAGCCATAATTTCATTTTTTAAAAATTTCCTTTAATTTCACTTACTCTCATAGTTTTTATAATCAAACTATTCCTTTTTCTGATGCTTTCTAATATTTGCTGTAGAGTTTTTTCTTATGTTTTTACCTGTTGATCATATTTTAACTCATAGTATTTTCTTTCGTTGTATTCAGTCTTTTCTTTTATTTACTCATAGTTCCAACCTCAGTTTTTGGATTAGAACTTTGTGGTATGGCCAGGTTTCATACACTTTGGAACTCTTTGATACAGGCTGGGTAGACCCTGTTCAGTTTGGTTACTTCAGTAGTCTAGATGCTGCTGCTTCTACATCATTCTGAATGGGTTGGTCAGTACTAATCCATCTGCTGTGCTCCAAATCTTGGCTTCTGTCTCAATTTTCTGGTGGTCCAATGTAGGTACTGGCCTCAGTCTATCTTTGTCTCTTTCACTTTCTGCAAATCCCTAGCCAGAATGGATCCGTCTTTTCCTGTAGCCATGACAGGCTCTGGTAAGATGTTGAAGATCATGCCAGTTCCCAGACTTCTTGTAAGACTCCTGGATGGGCAACAAGGCATTGTTTTTGCCATATCTTTTGTTGTGGCTTTGTGCTGGAGAAATGCATAGGCACTGTTTCCCTGTGCAGTTACCTGTAAGGCAAATTCTATTCTCTACTTCTGTTTTTGCAGGCCAGGCCTTCAGGTTGTACATTACTCTAGCACTTACGCTGGCTTGCAAAGCCATTAGGTCTTCCTAGAGCAGAGCTCTGACTAGCCCCTCTCAGCCTCCATTAGCTTTCAGACCACTTGACTTGGCCTCTCTTTCAGATTTTAGATTTGTTTACTTGAACTCACATTGATTTCCTTTTTTCAGTTCCCTTTAAACTTCTGCAGAATTCTGATGGTCTTTTGGTACATTTCTCAATTGGATGGAAAAAGATAAATTCTCTTTCTCTATATTTTTTATTTACTTTTTCTTTATCTGGGATCTTTTTCAGATACTTACTGGGGTATGTAGAAGTCCATCTGTTCCTCTTTGAAATTAATAATGGCTAAGAGAAAATAGACAACAAGAAATAGTAAAAAAATTTTTTTAAATCAGAAAATATGAGGCATAACCTAACAAAAACAACTGACCTGGAATATAGGTCAAGGAGAGGTCTTGTAAGAATCATCTGACTACCTAAAAACCTAGACTACCAAAAAAAAATCCTAGATGTTATGTTTCAAGAAAACATGAATGAAAATTGTCTATATAACTATTAGAAATAGTGGGCAAAATGAAAGTAGAATCCACCAAGAACCTCCTGAAAGCCTAACATAAAAACTCCCAGGAATGTCATAACCAAAATCCAGAACTTCCAGGTCAAAGAAAAAAATCTAAAAATATTTGGGAGAGTTTAAATACTAAGGAGCCACAAAGATGTTCTTTTGATTCTCATTCCAAGATCTGAGGGATTTTTTTGTTAGCTAAACTCAGTAAGATCTCTACTCTTTGCACTGAGGTTCCAAGACAAAGGGATTCTCTGCTTAGCTCTATCTGCGTAATTGTATTTGTTATTCAGGCATGTGTCTGATACTTTCTGACCTCATTTAGAGTTTTCTTGGTTAGGATTTTAGGAGTAGTTTCCCACCACTTCCTTCTCTAGTTCATTTTATACATGAGAAACTGAGGCAAACAGGGTTAAGTGACTTGCCCAGGGTCACACAGGTAGTGGGTATCTGGGGCCAGATTTTAGCTCAGAAAGATAAGTCTTCCTAACTTTAGGCCCAGCATTCTGTCCACTGTGTCACCTAGCAGCAATTGTAGTTGGTTTACTTCTAAATGTTTTGGCAACAAGCTTATGTTGCTCAAAATGCTTATAAACGGTGATTTTTTTTCTTACTCACACAAGAAAAACCCTCACCATGCAGTGACCCCTGCGCTTCAGGACAGCTATTATTGTCATCGCCACTTAGAGACCCCAAGTACAATGTATTGTAATCAAACCTTCCTTCTAATAAAATTGGTTCTTCATGGGACCACACCCTCTAGGTGCAAGAGTTATATGGATATTTTTATTTCATTTATTTATATCATGACTGAAAATATGCCTTTTCTTAACCTTCAGATTTGTATAGGGTTTTGACTTTGTATTTATTTCTCTGCTACTACCATTTAATTGGCTTACCAACAGTTTAATGAGAATGACCTAAAATGTAATGTTTTATTTTAGAAATGACTGTTAAAAGCATCAATAAACTTCTTAAATTTTAGAAAAATTGCTGAGAAAGTTTTTTTTTTTAATTTAACTTTTACTGATGGCATGTTTAACCTCTCTGGCCTCAGTTTCCTCTTCTGGAAAAAGAGAGAATTGGATTACATGACTTCTGACTAAGCTTTCAGTTCTAAACCTATTCACCAACAAACCTGTGAGGAGGCATTTCCTGAGATAAAAATGATGCCGTGTTTTAAATGATTATTTATATGCAGATATAGTGGTATAGTTAATAGTTGTCCCAGGTGATACTTAAGTGCTATTGTAGCAATGCAGTAGCCATATGTAGATCATTCCTTCCTTTTTAAGCCTGCTAAAAAGTAGACAGTCAATTAATCAACTAAGTGAAGTATGTGATATTATGTTTGGCTATCAGTTGACAGTTCCCTCTAGCCATGAGTCAGATGATTTCTTCAGAGGGTATCTAGTACTCATGTCCTGTCTTTCCAAAAAGGTGAAGTGTCAAGAGGGCACTAACCCCCAAACTCCTAGCCTACTCCCCATCTAACAATCAAGGGTTCACGGCACACAAGGTGTAATCGATTGAAGTATATGGAAAAAGAAAATGAAATATTGCTCTAGTATGAGAATCATGAAAAACTTGTTATGGCTCTCACTTCTATTTTCATTTCTAGCACTAAACTTCTTTATTTGACCAATCCTCAATATTTTATATTACATATGCAGTCCACATTGTGGCTACACACATTTCATTGTAGAAAAATTAAAATAGAAACTAGCTAATAGTTTCTCCATGGGGTGCTCAACCTGGTCTTCTCTTGCCAACCATCATGAGGGGCATAAAGAGAAGGATTATGGGAAAGAGTAGTGTGTCTAGGACCTTAGAATTGAAACTGAAAGGCAAGGGTGGTCAAAGGATAACGGTCCATTTTCCTGCCTTGTTGCTCACTGATGATCCTTGTTCTATGATGTCTGGCATTTAGGAATTTGTTCCAAAGGATCAGTGTTCCTCACCATCTTAGCTGGCAATTTGCACCTTCCCTTCAGGTCCAGATCTCAGTTCTTACCACTCCTAGTCTTATAGCATGTCAGATGTCATACTAGCAGCAGCTGTAACAGCACTAGATTTCAGCCCTGTGGTTCCTTCAGCAGCTCTTCCTTTCTCCTTTTCTTTCAGCTTTTTGCAGCCTCATTTGGTACCTGAATGGGAAAGAGGGGTGGATCAGCCACATAGATAGATTCACTTGGAGTGGTGAGCCAACAGTCTCCCTCCAGGGCAAAACTAAAAAAATAAAACAAAAACCAAAAAAGAGTCAGAGCCAAGTTGTGCAGTCCACATACAAAATCTTGCCCCATCTCCTGACCTCTTGTGTGGCTTCATTTCTGTCTAGAGTCCTTGTTCAGGCAGGCAGTTCTTCATTAAATATCCTGTAGATTCAGTTTCCCTTATGGCTGCCCTCATGACCCCTCAGATTCCAGCAGAAATGAAATGTGTTCTAGACCTCACTTGTGCTTAAGACACTGTGGGGCCCCAAAGAAGTCTATGACAATAACTTCCCTCAGGGACTGCAAGATAACGGAAAGAGTAATCATGTTGAACTTTAAATATTTTATTGTTATTTAAGTTAATAGTATAAGATTTATCACTGTATTTTGTGAATATTTTTATATATTATACAAAATGTCAGTATATAATTGAATCTTCTCCAATTACAATTCCCTAAGACAATTGGGAAATGAAATTGAGATTGTGATGGAAAGTACATGCAAGCTTATGCTTTGGTAGTTTGATTTGGTCTATGACTTCATGGGTCACAGGAAACTCCTATGTGTGGACACTCTCTCCACTGATGCAGATCTATAAAGTAGAGCCTTAAAAAGTTTCTGGGTTAAGGGTGGATGTTGGCAGAAGAATAAGTAATAAGTTAAGTAATTTGCTTATGGTCACACAGCTAGTATGTATTAGAGGCAAGGCTTGATCTCCAGTGTTCCAGACTATAAGACCACCCCTCTATCCATTATGTTAAAATGCCTCTCTAACTTTGTTGACGGAAATCAGTTACTGGAGCACAAGAGTTCCAAGAAAATGAGGAGTTGGAATTAAAGTTATATAGAAGGTTAGAGTCAAAATGTGAAGGACATTGGATCCTAGGCTGAAGGGTTATAAGTAAATAAATATCTGAAACTAATATTTAACATCTGTGATGAAATTTTCAGAACTGAGACCAATTGTCTACTTGTTCCTAAGTCAATACTTCTGTTTTGGGGGTAAGTGAATATGAGGCATAAGAAATTAGTTGTGTTGCCTGTCTGATTAAATGGTACATTGAAGTTGGATCAATCCGAAGTAATAGGTTCTTTTTTCTGATTGTTCCTAGTATTTTTATTTTTTAAGTCCCTCCTTTTACTTAAAGGAATACTCAAAGAGGAACTAGAGTTGTCTGAGGAATTAGAAACCATTTAGTCCAAATCTCTCTCTAAGGCCCAGACAGGTGATATTTTGCTGTCACACAGAGAGTAACAGGGCCAGAATTCAAATACAATTTCTGATTCCAAATCCATTGCATTTCCTATATAGCTCTCTTCTTCCTCCTCATAAGAATCATGATGGTAAGCATTTATGTAGCACTTTAATATATGCAAAGCATTTTACAAATATTATCTCCTTTTCTTCTCAAAACCACCTTGGGAGGTGGGTGCTATTATTATTCTTATGGTACACATGGGGAAATTGAAGCAAAGGCTAAGTGGTCACACAGCTAGCAAAATGTCTCAGGCTGTATTTGAACTTGGCTTCAGGTTTGGTTCTCTATCCACTGTACCACCTAGCTAATCAACTGATCTATCAGTAATGGTTTCTTTTTAAAGCCCAGTTGAGGATTTTGGATATCAATTATATATGTGGACCTTTTAAAAAAAAGGATGATAAGAGTATAATATTTGTAGTAACATTGATATGGAGAAGTATGGCTAACTTTTTAGAACATAAAATAATTATCAGAAGGTGAAGGAAATCCTTTGTGAAAAAAATAATTTTTGAAAGTGTTATAAAATCACCCAACATGCAGCATTTCTCATCTACCTGTTACCTCTTAATCCAGTGTTTGGAGGCAGTAGGTGTGGGGCTTCTTTCAGAGAATTATATCTATATATTGGAAATTAGTTGAAAAATGGAATTTGTTTTCCTGGAACACGTTTGGTTTTTGATAATGCAAGAACTACCAGTAATTTGAATTGTTAAACAGTAGGTCATTTTTCTAAGAGATTCTACACTAATGGATCACCTTTTTTAGGGATCTTTAAAAACAAGAAGTGCCTATTTTCTAGTATTGAAGTTTTCAGCAGAAGAGCAGATTGGATAGAATATGGTATGTGTCATTTGTTGTGAGGTTTACTGTCAAACTGTATTTGGACTTGATAGTCATGTAATTTACTAGGTGCTACCAAGTAAATAGTAATCCCCAGATATAACTACATGAGACAAAGTGCTAGAGTTTCTGTAAAGATGGATAGTTGCATTTCAAATAGCTTATAACATATATTATGTTAAATCTTAATATCTCAAAAATATTTTTGACACAAATACACTTTTAAAGTGACAAGTATAAATATAGTCACTAATTATAAATGTTTATCATTTTTAATTAAATTGAATTCAGAGTAAGATTTAGAGAGAAAAACCTAAGACATAATGATGTTACTAATGATAACTTGCACGTTATATAGTGCTTCGGGTTTACAAAGTGTTTTACAAATATTATCTCATTTTATCCTCACAGCAGCTGTGGGAGGTAGGTGCTATTATTCCCACATTACAGATGAAGAAACTAAGGCACAGAAAAGCAAAGCCTTGCTCAGAGTCTTACAGATAGTCAGTGTCTCAGTTTTCATTTGAACTTGTCTTCTTGACTCCAGGCCCAAGGCTCTATAACTGTGATGCTTAGCTGACTGTTGAGAGACTGACTACACATCAAGTGTTGTTAATATAAAAGTTTATTTCAGTTGACCTTCAGAGTTGAAGTAGTTCCACATTTCCCACCGTCATCTTGTCTGCACCTTTCTGGACTTGAGACCTTGCCCTAGAAAACTTAACCCTTTCAGCTCAGGAGTTCCAGCATCTTATCTTGATTAGTTTGTGCTTCACATGGCCCACCTGATGGTGGACTGATCAAAGATACCCCTTTTATCTTTTTGTTCAGCTCTGTAATAACAATCGAATGAAAGCTACCATTATGGAAAGGGTGTGCTGATCTATGATGACTTAAAAAACCCCTCAAAATATCACTCCTGTAGGTGGCACAGTGCTGGGCCTGGAGTTAGAAAGACCTCAGTTCAAATCCAGCCTCAGACACTTACTAGCTGTGTGATTCTGGACAAGTCACTTAATCCTGTTTCTTTATCTGTAAAATGAGCTGGAAAAGGAAATGGCAAACTATTCCGGTATCTCTGCCAAGAAAACTCCCAAATGGGGTCACAAAGAGTCAGATACAACTGAACAACACGCAAAATTGCATTTGGAATTTCCTATCCTGGAATTTAGATTGCAGAAGACCAAGGCCTGTTTCACCTTTGTACTTGTGCCCCCCAACTTAGTTTAGTTTTTGAGACATACTAAATGTTTTTTGTGGAGGTAGTTTCCCTAGGAGTCTTTCTTAGAATTAAAAAAAACTGCAAACAAACCTTTTAAGACTTTGATAGAACCCTAGGTTATAGTTTAATACTTTGAGGTTTCAGGCAGCCTAGTTAGGCAGATTTACTGTAGCTGATCAGTGTGGTTAAGTCATAGGGAGGCATTAGTATGCCTCAATCTACCTCCAGAGATTTACCCACTTACTGACTTTACTTTTCACATTGAATTTTTCTCTATGTTGTGGCTTTCTGCTCCTCTGAGCCTTTCTGTGTTCTTTGTAGCTAAATTTTATCTAGAAGAAATACAGTCAGTCCTTAACTTAAATGGAAGTAACATTCCTAGAAAACAGAGCAAAGGTCAAAACCTCAAATACTGATACATTGGAACTGTGGGAAATAGGAGGTTAGGTTTCTGCAGTAACTAAAAACTGTAATCTTTCATCAGAGATTGCTGAAAATCTACTCTTTTGCGTGCAGTTTTTTATAACAAAACATTAATTCTGATAACATGTACTTTTCCTAACACAGTAACCAGAAAATTACCCATAAAATACAGTACACAAGATAAAATTGGTAACATGCAAAACATTTCTTCTCACAAGAATTTTGTGGCCTTTTGTGCTAAAATCTCAATAATAATATTGATTTCAGACAATATTCACTTTTCATAATGCAAAAAGTCTACAGAACCATAAATACTATATAGCAAATAAAATTCTTAAGATGAAAACATTTTAACTTGAATCTTACCTTTCACAGTGTCAGATGGCAATGTGAGAGTGTTGTACAGTATATTATACTGTTGTAAACTCTCTACCTTGGCTGCCCTCTGAAAACCAAGGGAGAGTTTGCTAGGACTTTAGTTACTACTGTCATACTGGTAACTTAGCATCACCTCCAACACTGTCCTTCATGGCTGATGGTTGGCCCTGGAGATTGTGAAGAACTTATCAGCTTGAAATAATTTGCCAGTAGCATCTGCTTTGTGCTTTGTTGGAGATCCTTAAGGGTTTCAGGATATGGGAACATAGAGGTAAGTTGACGTTAAACTTTGAGGTGAGGCTGCAGTTGATGATGGGATCAGCAGCCTTGATGTCTCTCTCTAGCCAACTAGTTGATTAGGCAGACAGTGGCTGAAGACATTCTGGCGTGAAGTTGATCTAATACCTTTGTTTTCTCACCAAGCCACATCACTGACTTTGCATAGTTGGGCTTAGAGCCCAAAGGACTTGTACTATACTTTGAGGGCATAATTGCAATACAAAACTTGGGTTTTAAAGTCAGACAATGAAAACAGGTAGTGAATGCACAGGAAGCTCTATACTTAAAATGGTAGGGTGAACAAGACCATTGAAGTGCCTAGTAGGATACCAGCTGTTCCACAGACTTGCATGCATTGCATGTATTTTTTTTTCCTTTACTGTGCATATGTGTGAATATGTGTGGGGTTGCCAATGCCAGATTGAAAATGAGGTTACTAATAAAATCACACAAATGCTTGAAGTCACTAAAGTTAAACCTGCAAATGTTGAGGATTGACTATACTGATATTTTCCATGTGTCATATTACCCATAGGCACCAGCCCAGAGGTTTCCAAGTTGGTAGAAGCAAAGCTGTTAGTAAACAAAAGTTAATTTGGTTTTTACTCGCGGAAGCCCTATTAAATTTAGAGGATCCCAGGGGAAGAAAGCAGATAGTTCTTTCCATCCCCATGCAGTCTGGGCCTTCGTGTTCCTGCAGCTAGGGAAGTTGGTGAAGGACTGGTGGAGTATGCAATATTTTGAAGATAAGAGCGTCTGCTGGATTTTTATACAAGAATGACATATTAATGAAATGGTAGAGTTCACTTTTTTTTTTTATTGGATCCTAGATACTTTTCCTCCCTACCAGCCCCCATGACTCATCATAACTCACCATCATGATTGTCAATCAGCTGGATCAAGCAATAGCAATGTTTTGGTATCATGTAACAGACTAGAGATTTGTTGGCATGGGGTGAGAGATGTTTCAGGTATGTAGCAATAGCTTTTAGTTTTTAGAATTCTTTACACTCATAGACCCTCAGAGTTATAAGGGCCTTAAGAGATCATCTGTTGTGACATGACATTTCTGACTCATATTGAGCTGTCAATTGACTAGAAACCCTCAGGTTTCTTTATATCTGAATTAGTCTGAAGACCAGAGAAAACCATGTAGTAAAGATAGAACCCATATAAGGAAAAAAATCTAAGGAAAAGAGGTACTTGCTGCAAACTGGGGGCAAAAGTATTCCATCTGTGTAGGTTGTGAAAGTGCTTTTTATTCTCTGTGTTTTTGTGCTTCTCATTCAAATAAAGTTATTTAGGGAGACTTGACAGCTTCCCTGTAATGAGTAAAATCGGAAGAAAGAATATTAGGGAATTTGGACTGAATCCTAGCCTTGGGAAAGTTCCTGAGGCCAATTTGAAAATAATATTCCAAATTAATTGTTTTTTCAGTGCCTCAAGAAATACAAGAGAAAAAGAAAACAACCTTGGGATCTAAGAAACATTTAAAGAAATGAGAAACACATATGTGTTTGGGGCTGCCAGGCTTTGATTTCATGTGGGAATGACAAACACCATTCCACAGTGATTGATCTCTACATTGGGCCTACATCTATAAAACTGAAGCGTTCACTGCTTGAGGGAAAAAAACCCAGTAACTCTCTTTCTGCTGTTTCCTGAAGAAGAAACTCACTAGTCATATTAGAAAGGCTTTTCTATTTGCCTTATGCCAAGTTTTACAGGTACTATTAAATAGCTTTATTATTTGAGAACATTGTTATTATTAAAAATCATCATCACTGGCAGCAAACCAGGAAAGCTGCCCATTAAGATCCCAGTGTTCAAAGTAGAAACATCTGTCTGAAGATACAGTGGATTGTTAGGGGACTCCAGAGGTTGGAGGCTCCTGTGGACAATTCATTTTAGCCCAGAATGTTATAGATGTTTATAGCTGCTAAAAATCAGATCAAGAAATTCAGCTGGGGTTGGTGAGTGGGGTAGCTGAGGAGTTTATAGATAAGACATACTTCTTGCTTTAGCCTGAGTAAAATAAGGATTGATTTAAATGAGTCTTGAATGAAAAGCAGCTTTTCTTGGCTTCTGCTGCCAAATACCACTAACACCCTTCCCTGCCCCCTCTCCTCATGCCACTATGCTTAGTAGCAAATAATTGATGGTGGAATATTTGTTTAATGTTCAGAAGAAGGACAGTTGCACTATTTGAGAAAGAAAGCAAAGTTTTGGGAAGGTGATGCTCTAGAATTGTTGTTTTTTAATAAGTCAATTTCGTGCATCCCTTCCAAGCAGCTGTGTTGTAAGAAGTGCTGGCTATATGTATCCACAGATTCCTATTGAAGTCACTGAGTTATAGCTATACTCCTATAGCCCTTAATATTAAAGGGATTTTTAAAAGATTTAGTTTTTATGTACATATGCAATTTCTTTTTTTTAAAAAAATCTCATTTATAGGCTAAAAGGGTTGCTGGTCTTGAATTCTGGGCAGAGAATTAGTGATTAGTTCTGTGGTGTCTCGATAGCTCTACCAT
Organism: Phascolarctos cinereus; assembly: GCF_003287225.1. Classification (NCBI taxonomy): domain Eukaryota; kingdom Metazoa; phylum Chordata; class Mammalia; order Diprotodontia; family Phascolarctidae; genus Phascolarctos; species Phascolarctos cinereus. The sequence continues at coordinate 195,640,364 of NW_027555847.1, read as the reverse complement.
TATACCTCTTTGGCTGTTATGGAAAGAACATTTTTTGCTTGGGAATTAAGAGACTGACAGTTAAGTACCAGCACTGCTGTTTACCATCTCTGTCACCCTAGACAGGTCACTTTAGCCCAGTATCCTCAATTTCCTCATCTATAAACTAGGTACAATCATAACTTGTACCATATGCTTCATGGGGTTTTGGTGAGGTTTTCTTTGGTACAGACCTATAATTTTGTTAGTGTAGGCAACTCATGAATAAACCCCCTTTTCCCAATACCGCAACTTCTATGCTGACTCCTGGGGGCACTGAGAAGTTAAATGATTTGCTTGTGATTATACTGCTTATATGAGTCAGAATCTATACTTGAATTCAGAGTTTCCTGACTTGAGGTTAGCAGTCTGCCCACTATTTGCTGCTTCTAAGGATTGCTGTGAGGAAAGCCCGTTTTGAATTTAAAAGTGCTGTATAATTTTGAGTTATTATTCAATTTTAATGGATTATCTCAATCTGAGCAATTATTATTCTGATTTAAAAAAAAATCAACTCTGTCAGCAAACATTCCAGTGTAGTACTAACTGTGTGATCATGGGAAAGAATCTTTGAGTTTTAATTTTTTATCCACAAAATGGAGATAATAACAATTGGAGAAAATAATACTAATTAGTACTATAGTAATAGTACTAATAATACCACCTCCCAGGGATGTTGTAAAGATAATGTATATTAAGAGCAAAACTTGAAGAACCACATAAATATCAGCTATCCTTATTGATATCTCATTATTTTGATCTTGTTCTGTGGAATTCAGGTACAAATGGTCTTAGGAGAAGTCATTGTACTACCATCCTGTCCTACTACGTTTATGTTTAATGTTCTGTGATCAGAGATAAAGTGGCTTTTTAAAAATTGTATATGTAATTCATTGATCTGCTCTTTCTCGCTTTTGATGATGAAAATATTTAAAGATATAAATTTTCCCCTAGTGATTACTTTCATTGCACCCTAGTAGTTTGACATATTATCTCATTGTTGTAATGTTCTTTGATGAAAATATTTATTTGTTCTGTAATTTGATATTTGCCCTTTTCATTCTTTAAGATTATATTATTTAGTCTCCATTTAAGTTTGGCCTTTTTCTTCAATCAATCAATGAACATTTATTAAGCACTTCATATGTGCCAGGAACTGTGCTAAGCACTGAGGATACAAAAAGAGGCAAAAGATGGTCCCTGCCCTCAAGGAGCTTACACTCTAATGGAGGAGAAAACATGCAAATTAATATATATAAAGCAAGCTGTATAGGAGATAAGTAGGAAATGATTAATAGAGGGAAGGCACTAGAATTAAAAGGAATTGGGGAAAGTTTCCAGTAAAAGGCGAGATTTTAGTTGGTACTTCAAGGAAGCCAGGTAGGTCAGAAAGTAGAGTGGAGGAGAGTGTGTTTCAGGCATGGGGCATCCAGAAATGTCTAGAACCGAGAGATGGAGTGTCTTGTTCATGAAACAGGCAGGAGGCCAGTGTCACTGGATGGGAGAGTATGCATCATAAATAAGGTGTAAGAAGACCGGAAATGTAGGTTATGAAGGCCTTTGAATGCCAAGCAAAACATTTAGTATTTGATCATGGAGGCAATAGGGAGCCACTGGAGCTCAATCCATTCTGCAAATGCATTTAATAAATATGTATGTATATTTGCATTCTGGTCAACAAATAATGTGTCTAACATTTCTGTCTCTTTTGAATTTGTTTATGAGGTTTTTATATCTCAACAAAGGGTAATTTTTGCCCTCTGGAATATTAGATTACACTTCTTCGGTCCCTTAATGTAGAAGCTGCTAAATCTTGTGTTTTCCTGATTGTGTTTCCACAATAACTTGAATTGTTTCTTTCTGGCTGCTTGCAGTATTTTCTCCTTGACCTGGGAACTCTGGAATTTGGCTACAATATTCCTAAGAGTTTTCCTTTGGGGATCTCTTTCAGGAGGAGATCGGTGGATTCTTTCAATTTCTATTTTGCTTTCTGGTTCTGAAATGTCAGGGCAGTTTTCCTTGATAATTTCTTGAAAGATGATGTCTAGGCTCTTTTTTTTGATCATGGCTTTCAGATAGTCCGGTAATTTTTAAATTCTCTCTCCTGGATCTGTTTTCCAGGTCAGTTATTTTTCCCGTGAGATATTTCACATTGTTCTCTAATTTTTCATTGTTTTGGATTTGTTTTACAGTGTCTTGATTTTTATAAAGTCACTAGCTTCCAATTGCTCTATTCTAATTTTTAAGGAAGTATTTTCTTCAGTAATCTTTTGGACTTCCTTTTCCATTTGGCCAATTTTTCTTTTTAGGGCATTCTTCTCCTCATTGGCTTTTTGGACCTCTTTTGCCATTTGTGTTAGTCTATTTTTTAAGGTGTTATTTCCTTCAGTATTTTTTAGGGTCTCCTTTAGCAAGCTGTTGACTTGTTTTTCATGATTTTCTTGCATCACTCTCATTTCTCTTCCCAGTTTTTCCTCTATTTCTCTTACTTGCTTCTCAAATTCCTTTTTGAGCTCTTCCAAGGCCTGGGACTGATTCATATTTTTCTTGGAGGCTTTGGATGTAGGAGCTTTGACTTTGTTGTCTTCTTCTGGTTGTATGTTTTGATCTTCTTTGTTACCAAAAAGAGATTCTATGGTCTGACACTTCTTGTGAAGTTTGCTCATGATCCCAGCCAATTAACTTGAGTTATAAACTCTTTATTAAGGTGGAGGTCTGCTTCCAATGTGGAGAATGTACTGTCCCAAGCTTCAGGGGTTTGTACAGCTGTTTTGAGAGGTACTTCTAGGGACATGTAAGTTTTCAGTTCTTCCAAGGTATTATGATAAGGGGTGAGGTGTTTACTCCTTCCTGGCCTGTGTTCTGGTCTATTAGTGACCACAAGCACTCCTTTCTGTCCTGGAACTATGAAGAAGGTTTCTTCTTCACTGCCACTACAAGCTGCACCACACCAGCTCCTCCTTGCCCCAGGACCACCACCCAGAACTGTGACCCAGATCCAAGCACAGGGAAAGCAAGAGATTCCTGCCTCAGCACTGGCAAAGAGGTACCTGCAATCTCCCTCTGATCAGCCACTCGATTCCCCCTCAGTCTGTGGGCTAGAAGCTCAGAAGCAGCCACCATCCCAGGGCCGAATGGGCATGCTCACTGGAAAACTGAGGCTGACACCTAGCTTCTCCCTCACTGCAGAAACCGACTTTTCCAACTGACCTTCTAAGTTGTCTTTGGCGATTGTGGGTTGAGAGGTCTGGAAACCACCACAGCTGCCAGCGATTCAGTCCTCTGAGGCTTGCTCCAGGTCTCCTGCTCCTGCTGTGAGGCCTGCATGCCCATGCTAAACTGCATTCCTGCATGATATACCTTTCTGCTCAACCATCCAGGTTGTCTTAGGCTGGAAATTTGTTTCACTCTGTCTTTTTGTGGATTCTGCTGCTTTAGAATATGTTTAGAGCCATTTTTTATAGTTATTTGGAGGGGTTTCGGGGAGAGCTGAAGTAAGTCACTGCTTTCACTCCTCCATCTTTGCTCCGCTCCCCAAAAGAGCAATTTTTGGAAAGGAGCCAATTGTAGCTGAGAAATGCGTATATTCCTTCCAGTTCCCATTTAGTAATTGTCAGAGATCTATCTAACATAGCTAACTTTTCAAAATTCTATTCAGATCATTAACCTCTTTCTTATTTATGTTTTGATTATATTTATCTAGGTCTGACATTGAAGTACTCTACTATTACCATTTTGCTCCCTGTAGTTTTATTAGCTTTTCCTTTAAGTATTTAGATGCCATATGATTCAGTGTGTGCATTTTATGTATTGCTATTTTATCCATTCGTTTCTAATGTAGTCTCCATGTTTATCTTTTTAAACCTTGACTTTTTTTACCTGTCATGATTGTCACTATTACTTTTTTTGCATTCATTTGAGAAATAATAATTTTTGCTTTACTCCTTCATTTTAGCTTTGTTTGCATTCTTATATTTCAAGTCAATTTCTTTTAAACAACATATTGTTGGATTCTGCTTCCTAATCCATTCTTCCTTTTTCCATTTTATGGATGAGTTAATGCCATTCACATTCATTGTAGATTATTATTTTTCCCCCTCCATTTTTTCCTCTTGCAATTTTTTTCCCTTTTTTGGCTCCTTATCCTTCTCTTTACAAAGAAAAATAAGGTGGAGCAAGAAATGGAATGGGATCAGCAGTAGTCATCTATAATTGAAGTACTCTAATTCTACTCTGTTTTCCTCTTTTCTTCAACCAGCACAAATTAAAATCACTAGTTCTTATGCCCTCTTCTTCTCCTTTAGTCCTTCCCTTTTATAAAGCCCTCTGTAGTTGAAGTTTGTCGTGTATCTATTCCCTCCTCAACTCTACCTTCTCTCTTTAACCCCACATTCATCTTTCCTCATCTCCTGTGGGGCACTTGTTCAGTCCTCCTTTGCAGGGATTAGGTTAGAGTAATGTACATGAAATATTTATTCCCTCCAGATTGATTTCCATGTTTGTACACTTTTCTGGTACAGCCCAATTATGAGCAATAGTAAATTCTTTCCACTCCTTTCTCATTTCTTTCCTAGTATATATTCTTTTTTCCCCCCTCTGTCAAAACCAACAAAACAGAATAAGGATATCTCAAGATCTAGAGTTTGTCTTTCTTTACTCCTTCTGTGACCCATATAAAAAGTAGTATTGTAAAGGGGCACTTGTCATTTTTCTTCCTTATTAGAAGAATCTTCATTTAGCCTCTTCTATCCTTAATCTTCATTTAGCCCCTTCTACAAACTGCTAAAATGTATTACCTTTCTAGGTTTATTTTTACTGTGATATTTGTTCTGTGAGCCCATAAACTCAAAAAGAGATTAAAAAATCTCCAATTCTTAAGTATGCACATCTTTTCTTCAGAGTCTTTTGAGACTTTGGTATCATTTTCTCATCTGTATCATTATAAGTAGAACTTCTAGATTGAGGGATAAATAAGCATTTTCAGTGTCTTCAAGTTCTTCAGATTATCCTTCATATTAGTAATTCCTCACTTTCTACTATTTTCATCATATCTGGGTTTAGAGTTTTTCTTACCATCAATCTGCAGTGATCTTATCATCAATCTTGAAGATGCAAGTATTGTTGATGAAAAACAGAATTAAGCCTTTGCCTAAACTATTTTCAGTTTTATTATGATACATAATGAAAATACTCTTGTCTTCAGTCCATTTTATACAAACATATGGTTTTTCTGCTTTAGTGGCAAGTGCCATCAACAGCAAACCATTTTCAGCAAATGTGTATTGATATTTCCTCTGTATTCAGTTTTATCTTGGCTTCTTGTAGTACAGAACATGAAGGAATACCATCTGCTTCTCTGCCGTCTGTGTAAGTTTTATAATCATGGATATTCCAAGTAGGGCTAACTTGAAATCTTGTGCTAACTGAATTTAAAACACAAACAAAAAAACACTATTGGGAACAGTTGGGAATGTCACTATGACCAGGGTGCTAACATGATCAGTGTTTTCACTAGAGACCAATTCACTAGCATTTCAGGGTTCCTTCTAGGATCTAGGTCTTCACCACAAGCATAATGGACCTACTCTGCTGTATACTATGTGAGGTACAGACTAAAATTTTTTTGTTTTGTTTTCTTAATATTCCTATGACTTATAAATGAGTTAGCATGGCTCAATAATCTTTCAGTAATCTATGATTATTATAATAATCATAGAATTTTTGGGTTAGGAGAAGACTTTGGGTAGATGTAGTCCAGTTTTTACTGAATATGATGCCCCTATCCCAGGAAATGAACATTTGGCCTTTGTTTGAAGGGGTGAAAAGTATAAACTATCCTTCATATCAGACAGTTTCACTGTGAACTGCTCTAATTGTTGAGAAGTTTCCCCTTATATTAAGTCTAAATCTTCCTCTCCACCACTTCCACTCAGTACTTTCAGTTTTGCCCTTGGAGACCAAGATGAGCCAAATCCTGTTCCATGTGACATTCCTTCCTTCAGATACTTGTGGTATCAGCTTTTGTATCTAAATCATGTACCTATTTTGACTTTGTTTTGATATATGGAAGATTTTGGTCTATACCTAGTTTCTGCCATACTATTTTCCAGTTTTCCCAGCAGTTTTTGTCAGATAGTGAGTTCTTATCCCAGAAGCTGGGGTCTTTGGGTTTATCAAACAATAGATTACTATAGTCATTGACTACTGTGTCTTGTGTACCTAACCTATTCCACTGATCTACCACTCTGTTTCTTAGCCAGTATCAAGTAGTTTTGATGATTGCTGCTTTATAATTTAAGATCTGGTATAGCTAGGCCACCTTCCCTAGCATTTCTTTTCATTAATTTCCTTGATATTCTGGACCTTTTGTTCTTCCATATGAATGTTGTTATTATTTTTTTTAGCTCTATAAATTATTTTTTGGGTAGTTTGATGGGTATGGCACTGAGTAAGTAAATTAATTTAAGTAAAATTGTCATTTTTATTGTATTAGCTCAGCCACTGATATTTTTCCAATTATTTAGATCTGACTTTATTTGTGTGAAAAGTGTTTTGTAATTGTGTTCATGTAGGTCCTGGGTTTGTTTCGGCAGGTAGACTCCTAAATACTTTATTATGTCTACGGTAACTTTAAATGGAATTTCTCTTTCTATCTCTTGCTATTGGGCTTTGTTGGTAATATATCTTCCTTCAGATACTTGAAGGCAACCCCACATACCTCCTCTCTTCTCTAGGGAAAAGGACAGAACTGAACCTCCCAAAGCACTCTTAATCCTCCCACAGGCCAGCTCAGAGGTGGAGCTTGCCCTTTGGGTGAGCCTTTTCTCCTCCTGTCTATTCCCTCTCCCTTTTCCATTCTGGGAAGGGGCAGGGAGGCTTTGTTTTAGGCACCTGTGCTGACTACAATAGTCTCATTCTTCTAGGAGGGAAAAGAAAAAGTCCCTAATCCGTTCTGTAGTTCAGCCTACGAGTGATTTATCCAAATGCCTGAATTAGTAATGAACTAAAATCACAGCTTGTCATTCCCCTGGTTAAGAGATCCTCTAACAATTGGCCAGAGTCTGGGATCTAAACTAGAAAAGAATCTTCCTAGCCACTTACAGTTTGTGAAACCATGTAGCCAAAGTCTTCCATGTTTACATTCTTCAAAACCACAGATATTTTATGTGAAGAGAAATACGGCCAGAATAAAAGAACAGTTACAACATAAGAAAAGAACAAGTTGTAAACAAATGTCTAATAACATGCTAGCCTGCAGAGGGTTGGGGGAAGGGAAGGGATTTTGGGGAAACACCTTTGTAGAGCTTTATCCCATTTCTCAGATACAGAACCTTCCCAGGAAAACAGTAAAGCAGGAGGCTGAGGCAGAACGCCACCAGCCTCTACCCTTAAGCCTCAGTCCTGTTCCTGTAGACATTCTGTGACTCTCCTTGAATTGCCATGGGTTCCAGTTTCTTCTGTCTCTCTTAAAACATTCTCTTTCCTGACTAGTTTGACCTCCCCTTAGAGTTGTGTAATCCTACTCTGCTATACCCCCTGTAAGATCATACCTTGCCTAGGAAGATGAGCAAAACTACAAGCTCCTAGGGTTCTTAGCAAAGACCCAAACTCCTTCTTCCTGTAGGGACTAAGATCCTGTCCCAACAAACTATGTTTAAGAATAGTACAATGTCAGTCATCCGCCAGGTTTCAGCTCTGCAGAACAAGATGCCTCTCCCAGAATAAGCTCATCATTTCTTAACTCACTACCATTTTGCTGACTCGAGCCTTGATTGACACTACCTTCCTCAGCCTCCTCTCTCCTCTGATTGGAGGGCTAAAAGAGTGGTACCAAACTTGTCCCAATGCTTTCCTTTATAGAGGTCCTGGTTTCAACTCCATGGAACAAGATGCTCCATGCTGGGTACCCCCGGTGTCCCATCCTCCCTCCCACCTTGCTTTCCTGCCTTCATTTATGTATTGTTTCCCCCATTAGATAGTATGCTCTTTGAGGGCAGAGACCGTGTTTCTTTTTATTAATATTATATTTAGCACTTAGAACAGTGCCTGGCACATAGTAGATGCTTAATAAATATTTATTGGATTGGATTGGTTCTAATTACCTTCAATTCTGATAGAGTGGCTTAGCTTCTATTGAAGGTCAACACATTAGAAAAGAAGAATGGTATGCTTATGGTAATCTGTGGAGTCAAATCATATGAGATTATGAAATTTCTTTCCATCCCTGCTTCAATAGAATAGAAGTCAGTTGGGTAGAGAATGATGTGACAGTGAATTGTGAGGAAAATGGCAGAGAGCTGTTGGTGGGTCAGCCGCATAGAAAGAGTTGGTGGGCCTGATAAGTGAACTTATCATGCCACCTGCAGGTTCTAACACATGTCCCAAAGATTAATTTAAAAAAATCTATTTGGAGGCAGTTTAGGTTAAGTGACTTGCGCAGGGTCACACAGCTAATAAGTGTCCGAGACTGTATTTCAATTCATGTCCTCCTGACTCCAGGGCCTGTGTTCTAATTACTGTGCCACCAAGCTGTCTCCCAAAGATTAATTTAAGGTGTGTGTGTGGGGGAAGTAGTGGTGACTGAAGGTTCAACAAAGCCACATAATTTAGTGCAAAGAATCTTTGGTTTAGACTCAATATTGGGTTTACATAAAAGCTCAGCTCTCTCTGTCTCTCTCTCTTTGTAATCTTCTTGGAAAAGTCATTTAACTTCATTGAACTTCAGTTTCCTCACCTATAAAATGAGGATAAGAATATCTACTTCATAGGTAATAGTGTCTGCTTCACAGATACTAATATCTACTTCATAGAATTATTATGCTTTATATACTTTAGTAAAGTCCTAGTCAAATATGAATGATTATTATTGACTCTAGTGAGAAGCAGGATATGGGGTCAATAAGTTGAACAGTGAATTTTTGAGTTAGAAGAACTGGCTTTGCTTTCGTGCTGTCACTTACTAGGCATATGATTGTGAGTAAGGCATAGTATCTCTGAGTCTTAATTTCCTCACCAACAACATGATGAGAATAATATTTTTTGCTACCAGCTTCACTGAGGTTTTTTTTTTAATAGGAAGCATTTTGTAAACCATAGAATTGTTACTATTAAAATGTGTTATTAAATAGAACAGTTTTATTTAGTAGTTGGATAGGGCCTAGGCATTCAGCAGACTGCGTAAGGAAATCTTGTAGAAGCAGAAGTGATGGATACAGATGTTGTTTTGAATTGTTAGTGACCACTTTGGTTCATTTACTTTATGTTTGGATTATTCAGTATTTTTCCAGCCCATAATGGTAGGTCTTTTCAGCCAAATGATAAGGTTGGACAGGCTGGAAATTATAGGGTGGGGAATTATCGTGACGTTTAGGTAGAAACCCTCTATTGTGCGTAGGCTTCAAGGATGTGTGTGTGTGTGTGTGTGTGTGTGTGTGTGTGTGTGTGTGTGTGTGTTAGAAGGTTTTGAAACAGTTGAAACCAAACTTTTTTCCTTATAGTGCAGTTGTGAACCTGTTTCCATTGTTAATAAGGCCAGCAACACATCACTGATCAGCCTTTGAGATACTCCCAGATTTCCTGGAAGGGTCAGTAGGGGACGAGGGTGTATATATCCTCTGGAAATCCTAGTATATTTAGTTCTTATCAGAGCCATAGAGAAGCAGCTGTCAGTGACCCACTCTGATAATTACTGCCTCAGAAAAAGATCAGGTTTCAGTTCCCACAAAGTGAGCCTAAACTCTGAATTCTAAAATGAAGCTTGATTAGAATATTTGCTAGCAGTTCCCCTTTCATCTGAAAGTGAGAGATTGTGGAACATTCAAAAGCTAACTTTTGATGTAAGTATTTTTGCCCCAGAGGTCTATGAAACAGGAAATAGTAGAGTGCTGAACTATCTGTACCGATGATGGAAATGTTACCATACTCTTAACATGCAGGTAGGTACATGTCATTATCCTGGTGATTATTTAGGGCAGGCTGACCTAGGTCATTTAAAAAAATCAGAGCTTTAGGTTAGTTATCATCTAGGTTCATGTTTGTTTAACTAGGTTTACAGTAAAGTAGAAGACACAATTAACATTTCAGAGAAGAATTAAAAAGGCAGTGGGAAATGGAGAATTACTAATGGAATTCCTTTTTTATAAACTATGGAACTATAAATCTCTAATATGTATAGAGACTCTTTTTTAAAGCAAGTATATGTTAAATACTCTAAGAGGGGTAGGGGACAGAATGGAAATAGCTCTAGATTTGGAATCGGAGAGACCCAAGTTAAAGTCCTGTTTTAGACACACGATGATGACACATTGACACACAATGACATACTGATGATGCTAGAAAAGTCACTTGACCTTTCTCAGACTGTGTTTCCTCATTGGTAAAATAGGTATAATAATATCCCAAATGGGATACCATATATAAAAGTACTACATAAATATCAACTACTACTAGTAGTAGTTATGATGATGATGGGGGGGGTGTAAAATCTGTCCTTTACTTTTTTTTTTTATAGTTTTCACTGGTTTTCCTCCATATCTGTAACTCTCTACCTTCTAGCTTTCCTGGCTTTCTTCAGTTTTAAGCTAAAATCCCATCTTCTGCAAGAAGCCTTTCCCAAAGCCTCTTAATTTTGATACCTTCCCTCTTTTAATTATTTCCTTTAAAAAAAAACTCTCTATATATCTTGTTTGTACAGTTGTTTGCATATACATTGCAGATACTATGCCTTTATGATCCATTACTTCTACGCATTGAGTACCTAATCAAATTCACTGTGAAGCTCCATTTCTTACACATACTCCAGACAGCTTCATGTAATGATTCACCTGTCTTCAGGGGATTGAATTTGGCCAAGGAATAAGGCATTCATTTGTTTCTTTGATTAATTCCATTCCAAACAGTACCCGATATGTTATTAGGCCTAAAGAATGTTTCTACATCTCCGTGTCATCACCTGTATGATTGAGTTCCCATCTGAGGATCTTGGATAACCATCACAAGTCTCACAAAAGACTGCAGAGTGCCATATGCCTCTTAACTCAGGGGTCTCTGTACTTTGGATTCAGGAGCTGTTATACTTCCCCCTGAAACTACTGTGAGTGATTCCTTGAATGACTTACTGTCTATGGCTAGTATCTCCAAGTATAAGGATTCCCTCACACTTCCCTCTACTGCATCAGTAACTACATACTAAGGGGCTCTCAATTGGTATGGGTCACCATACGGTGTGTGACCACATTGTACTGTGTATGCTTTTGTGGATATAGATGTTGTGGCTTTAGCCCCTTGACTCTACCTGTGAGTGCAGTGGAATAATTTTTTCATTATTTGTGTCCCAGCATGATCTTTTCCGAATCTCTCCTTCCTCCCCTCATGTATTTGGTTAGATTGTGCTCATTTTTCCGAACAGTCCATAGTCAGAAGGACCTGAGTTCAAAACCTGCCTCAGACATTTATTAGCTCTGTGACCCTGGATAAGTCACTTGACTTCTGTATGTCTCAGTTTCTTCATCTGTAAAAGGAGGCTGATAATAGAACCTACCTCTCAGGGTGTTGTGAGGATACAAATGAGATAATATTTGTAAAACTCTTGAATACTTTAAAGTACTATGTAAATCCTAGCTGTTGTTATTAATCCTACCAAGGAGAAAGCATGTACTTTTTTCAGTTCCCTAGAAAAATAGAAACAGAAATCTTAATGTCTTGGCCAATCAAAGCTGAAGTAAATACCATTTTTCACTTAACAGCTTGTCGAGATGTTGAGATATGTATGTATGTATTGCATTTGATTTGGAGTCGGAAGAAACCTCAAAGTCCAACCTTCTCATTTTACAGGTGAAGAAACCGAGGCCCAAGAGGTCAAGTGACTTGTCTGGGGTTACATGATTAATAGTGAGAGTCAGTATTTGAATTCAAGACCCTGACCCCAAATTTAGGACTTCTTTTACTGCCCCATGCTGCCTCCCAAGCAAGTAGTCTATGATTTCATGGGTCTTTCATTCACTGACGCAGATCCCAGTTCTTTGCTTTAGTGAATGGTCTCCGTGAGATGTTATCACTGATGAATTAATCATTCAGGCTTACCCTGATGAAGAGTCTCTGAACTTAGCTAGGGATGTCCTCAGATGTATGTGGAACTCAATATTAGGCCCATATAACCTATGGTGTATTTATTTCTTATAATATTGAAGTCTAGCATGCCTATGAAAAACTTTGGAAAATAGTAAAATTGTTTAAGATTTTCACAGTGGACATGCTGTTTGTGTGTTAGAGAAATAAATATACAGTCATTGAGAGTTATTCACACACTCCTTTGTGCCAATGCTGCTAAATTCTTTAGAAGGTTGGGAAAATTTCCAAGGCCTTGATTGTTTTACAGAAGTCAGAGTAGGGAGGAAGAAGGACTTGCCGTAATGATAGTGGCATGGAAAAAATAGCTCTCTAAAGAATAAAATATGAGGGAAAACAATTTGCATCTATTATTTTTTGTAATTGTTAGATAACTGCCTCCAAAGCCAGGAAGACCTATGTTCATATCCTACATCTGGTTAATACTGGCTGTGTGACCCTTGGGTAAATGACTTACCCTCTCAGTGCTCTAGGAAATCTCTCTAAGACTATAAGTTTCACAGAATGTGCTGGGCTACATTGGTAGAGGGAGTTCCCTATACCAGTGAAATCACAGGTTCATTCAATCAATCAGCAGTCATTTATTAAGCACTTACTATATGCCAGACATTGTGCTAGGGGCTTGGAACACTAGTGTGGAGAGTGAAACCAATCCCACTAATAAGGATAGAGTATTTCCATGAATGTTAGTTTTGAAACTACAAGAATATTTTTGAAGTCTTCTTCTATTTTTAATGTTTATGGACAAAGCTACAAATTTTGGTTACCAGTATGTATACATATGCAGTACTTATCAGGATTAAGTTGTTAAAATATAGATCCCTTGACTCAGAAGGGTGTTTTGGCAGAACCTTAGAAAGCCACAATCTTTTCCAGCCCTTGTCATAAAACAGTAAGGGAACGTACGCATCCAAGCCGGTAGGAACATGGATGGTAAGGGTGGTAATGGGAGCAACTTCCCACACCACACACGTGGCCTTGTGGGAGTCGTGTCTTGTTAGTCGTGGAAGGAAGTGCCAGGTCACCAAGGCTAGACAGCAGGGAGCATTTGCTATAGCTTCTACTACACAGCCTGGTTTGTTACTTTTGACAGCAGAGTATTCATTACAGTGGAGAGCCAAAATAAAGGAAAAAAAATGAAAAAAACAACAGCAACCGAGAATCCTGTAGTGAGACAGGAATAGAATATTGTTTAGTAATCTCAGAGCCATGTTTTAAAGGGCAGTGAGAGTCTGGAGGAGAGCTTCAGGACTCTGGACAACCTGATTTAACTTTAAAATAGCCATTTGTGTACTTAAGACCTTAGAATAGAAAGGGATCTTAAAGATCCCAATCCAACCCAGTCATTTTGCAAAATCCCAGATTCGTGATGGGACTTACCTAAAACAACAGTTAGTAAATGGCACACTTGAGAGTCGTACTTAGGTTCCCCAACTTCCAATCTGATGCGCTTTCTATTACACCAGAGTACATCTCCCAAGCAGTCTGGGGGAGGGAGTAAATCTTAATAGCAAGAACTTTACTTTAAGAATTTCTTAAAGAAGATTGGACTCACTAAAGCATTGTGCAGGTCAGTATTTGTGACGTTCCAAGTTTATCCCCAAGTGATAAATAAGTACAGGCATCAGACTAACCATTTGGCTACTCATTGAAAAAGAGAACAAGGTTCCGATTGGATGATAGTTTAGAGACCATCAGTTTGACTCTATCGGGACATTCTCGCCACTCCTCCTGCCGTCTCCATCAGTTGCCACCTCGGCCAATAGGAAAGCACAGGCTCAAGGTGGTTAATCCAGTGTTGTTGTTCACTTATTTTCAGTCATGTCTCCTCTTCAGAGATGCTGGAGTGGTTTGCCATTTCCTTCTCCATCTTATTTTATAGATGAGGAACTGCAACAAACAGAGTTAAATGACTTGCCCAGGGTCACACAGGTAGGAAGTGTCTGAGGCCAGGTTTGAACTCAAGAAGATGAATCTTCCTATCTCCAGGCCCAGCACTCTCCACTGCGCCACCTAGCTGCCCTCAGTAATAATAATAGCTAGCATTTATATGACACCTGATATGTGTCAGACACTGTGCTAAGTGCTTTACAAATATTCTCTCATTTGATCTTCACAACAACTTTGGAAGTTAGGTGCTGTTATTAACACTGTTTTACAGTTGAGGAAACTGAGGCAGACGGGTTAAGTGACTTGCCCAGGGTAGTAAGTGTCTCAGTCCATATTTGAACTCACATCTTCTTGCTCTCTTGGAGCTTATAGTCTAGTAGAGAAGATAAGACATACACGTATGTTAAGTTCCATGTTAATGGTACAATGGAATGCTACGGGAATGCAAAGTAGAGAGCTCTCATTCTCATCAGGGAATGAATGCAATATGGAGATGATGGTATTTGATCTGAACTTTGAAGGATGAGTAGCATTTCAATAGATAAGGATGGTAAGACAGCTTTTTAAGACAAACCATGAGAAAAGTCATGAAGATAAGAAATGAAAATGTAGGGGAGCTTGGGAAATAGTGGGAGATTAAGACCAGAAAAAAAAAAGAGGGCCAAATGGGGAAGGGCTTTAATTACCAGGATACTAATTGCCTGTTCTTCTTCAATATTCTCACATGATCATTCTCTGTCTCTCTCTATCAACCTCTGTGTCTCTCTTTACGCCCTACCTCAGCTCCGTACTCCTGCTGCTCTTGCTTTCTGAGCCAGCAGAGGAAATTAGGAAAATCAGGGAGGAAGAATAAGGGGATAATTTAAAATTATTCTCTCATTCAGAATTACATCTTTTTTTTCAAACTTAGTTCCTGTGTCATACAGCTTTCTTTGTAATAGTTATTGTATGATTAGTAATCTTATGGATTTGTTAAAATAATAAGGATTCCTTGATAGTGGTGATCACAGAAATAACTTTGTTTAGGAATCCTCTAATTAGAAATATTAAATGAAGCACGAAGCAGACATATATGCTTATCAGAGGTGTTTGCTGTTGACATGGAGAATATCTTATGAAGAGCAGAAATGGAAGCTAGGTAGCTCAGTGGATAGAGCACTGGGCCTGGATTCAGGAAGATCTGAGTTCAGATGTGGCCTTAGACACTTAATTAGCTGTGTGACCCTGGGCAAGTCACACAGCTTACTGTTTGCCTCAGTTTCCTAATTTGTAAAAAAAGCTGGAAAAGGAAACAGCAAACTACTCCAGTAGTATCTGCCAAGAAAACACCAAATGGGGTCATGATAAGTTGGACACAACTAAAACGATTGAACAATAAACTACAAAAGAAATAGAAGATGGATTCCATCTAGATAGTAAGGTTGTTTGTTGATGATAGAATAACAACCTAAAACACAGTGAAAAGATATGACTCTTGCTCCCCTCAGACTAGAGACAGACTGTTGATGGTTGGTTGCCTCAGGTCACGTGACAGACAGAGAGCGTGCACCTTGGCAACCCACCTGCCAACTTACACGATGGGGTTCTGGGAGCCAAGATGACGGAGTAAGCAGTTAAGTCACTCTCACGTTTCCTTATTGACCTTGAATAACCTAGAAAATACTGTCCCAGGAAAAATCCTGGAACAGTGGAGCCAGCAGAAAGATAGGGTACAGTGGGTTTTTAGCTCATAAGGCTAGGGGGGTTAACAGGAAAGGTTCCTCTTGCTGCAGCTGATGGGGACCAGTATAGGATAAGAGGTGGCCAGGAAGTCAGCAGCAGCCCTACCTCAGGAAATCAGTGGGAGATCCTGAGCCCCAGGGAGGTAGAGCAGGCAAGCGCCAACACATGCCTTGGCACAGCCGGGGAACTGGCAGACACCAGCACAGAGAACCACCAGTTGTGTGGATGGTAGGCATCTACCAGCAGTCGAGCCTACCTGTGCTGTAGCGTAGCCCTGGTGAGGAGGTGACCTCTAGCATCAGACCACCCCATCCCCCACACCCCACTCTGCAAGCTTTAGTATAACCCTGGGGAAAGACAGAAAAACTCCACCTGGCCTCGGCACACACCAGCCACCACCACCATCTCCAGCTCAGCACCAGGTAATCTACAGCCTCTACAGTCTCCAGCTGCCAGAACCTGAGGCCCCAGAACACAAAGCTAGTAACCAGGCCCCTAGCCCCCAGTACAAAAAGTGTGGAACAGTGCCCCATGTACACCAGAAGCAGAGATCAACTTTAAAAGCCAGGAAAAAGGCAACCACCATGAGCAAAAAGCAACACAGAAAAACAAAGACCATAGATACTTACTATGGGGACAGGGAAGATCAAAACACAAATTCAGAAGAGGACATTGTTGTCAATATACTCACATCTGAGACCTCAGAAGGGGGAATATGAACTGGTCTCATGCCCAAAAAGCCTTCTTGAAAGAGCTCAAGAAGGATTTTAAAGTCAAACAAGAGAGATAGAAGAAAAATTAGGAAAGGAAATGAGGGTTATGCAAGAGATAGTCAATAGCTTGGAAAAGGAAGAACAAAAAATTGACTGTAGAAAACAATTTCTTAATTAGCCAAATGGAAAAAAAGTACACTGAAGAAAACAACTCCTTAAAAAGTAGAATTTGTCAAATGGAAAAGGAGGTGCAGAAGCTAACTGAAGAAAAGAGTTTGTTAAAAATTAGGATTGGGCAAGTGGACGCTAATGACTCTGTGAGACATCAAGAATCAGTAAAAACTATCAAAAGAATGAAAAAATTGAAAAAATGTAAAATGCCTAATTGGAAAAACAACTGACCTGGAAAATAGACCCAGGAAAGACAACTTGAGAAGTATTAGTCTACCTGAAAGCCATGATGAAAAAAAAGAGCATGAACAGCATCTTCTAAGAAATCAAAGAAAACTGCCATGGGGCAGCTAGATGGTACAATGGATAGAGCCCTGGAGTCAGGAGGACCTGAGTTCAAATCCGGCTTCAGACACTTGACATTAGCTGTGTGACCCTAGGCAAGTCACTTAACCCAATTGCATCACAAAAAAAAAGGAAAACCGCTGTGAGGTCCTAGAAACAGAGGGTAAAGTAGTCTTTAAAAGAATGCACTGATCACCTCCTGAAAGAGATCCCAAGTTGAAAACACCAAGTAATATTACAGCCAGGTTCCAGAATTATCAGGTGAAGGAGAAAATACTGCGAGCAACCAGAAAGAAATTATTCAAATGTCATGGAACCACAGTCAGGATTATGTGGACCTTGTAGCTTCTACACTAAAAGATTGTAGGTCTTAGAATATGATATTCAGTAAGGCAAAGGAGCTTGGATTACAACCAAGGATCAGCTACTCAGAAGAATTGAGCATAATCTTTCAGGCAAGGAGATGGATATTCAGTGAAATAGAGGGCTTCCAGACCTTCCTGATGAAAAGACTAGAACTCAATGGAAAATTTGATCTTCAAATATAAGACTCAAGAGAGGCATAAAAAGGTAAACAGGAAAGAAAAAAAATTTTCAGTAAGGGCAAACTGTTTACATCCCTACGGGAAGATGATACTTGTAACTCTTGAGAACTTTATCTTTATTAAGCTTTTAGAAGGGATATACATAGTCAGAGGGTGTGGGTATAAATTGACTTTGATGTAATGATAAAAAAAAACCTAATTGAGGGGTGAAAAGGGATTATAATGGGAGAAGAGGAAAGGAGGAGGCAGAAAAGGGTAAATTACATCACATGAAAAAGCACAAAAACATTATAGTAGAGGGAAAGAAGGGAGGGAGATAAGCATTGTTTGAGCCTTACTCTCATCTGGATTTGGCTCAAGGAGGGAATAATATACTGTGGTATAGAAATCTAATTTGCCTGTAGGCAGTAGGTGGGGAAAGTGAAAAGAGCAAAAATGAAAAAAGGGAAAGGGGAAAGTGAAAAAATGTTAAAAGAGCAAGAAGGACAGTAGATCTTCTTGGAAGGATGGAGAAGAGTTTTACAGGTAAAGCATAAATGGGTTTCAATCTCTGCTGCTGGAAAGAGTGTTCACATTGAGGAAACTCAGTATCTAATGAAAAATTAGGGAGTATTGTGATTTTAAAATATGTAATTGTGTATGCATATATATTTATGTATACACATTTGTATATTGTGTAGTACGCAATTGTGCATGTCTGTATACTCCCATTAGAATAATAAGCTCCATTTTGTCAGACTTGACTTCATAGTGTAGTATAGTCCTCAGTACACAATAGATGCTTAATAAATGGCCTTGAATGAATTAATGGAAGAGATTAGAGTCAGTAGAACTAGGCCTAAATGTCCTTGGGCTAGCCTAACCCTATACCTACTCTGGGAGGGAATGTGATAGAATGGATTGAGTGCTGGATTGGAGTCAGAAGACCTGAGTTCAAGTCTCAGTTTACAATTGTAGACTTATATTTAACTCTTCATTCTTCCTCATTCTCCATATCCAATCAGTTGTTGAGTCTTGTGTATTCTACTCCAAAACACTTATGTTTTTTTCACATCTCTCTACATGTATGACCACCATCCTAGATCAGAATCTCATCACCTTTAGGTGCTAGAATGACCTGTTGCAATTCCTGACACATAGTAGGTGCTTAACAAATATTTGTTATTGAATATTTGTTACCTTTATTATCTGTCAGGATTTTTTCCCCCACTCTTTGGGGCTCAGTTTCCCCATTTTTAAAGATGAAGTCGGACTACATAAAGATCCAGCTCTGCATATTTGATCTCTTGAAAAAAACTTTCTTTTGTTTAGGAGCTAATGAAGGGGAGCAGAAGTGGCAGGTTCCTGGTAGGAGGGGGCAAGAGCAAGGAATTACTTGTTACCAATTGGTTGTTGTGAGGGAGTACCAAGAGGACTCCATGGGATCATTGCTTTATTACTTAGTCAACCCTCTTCAGATGTATAGCACGGTATTTTTTATATGGATATACTCTTAGAGCACATATAAGGATAAGCCCAGTGCCTAGAGTATTTTACATATTTTAAGAAACCTAAGAGATTTGCATAATCATCACTTCGCACAATTGTCATTATTTGGCTGTTCTATACCTGTACTCCTTGTGACTTATTTTCTTTAACATGTCTGAGAACATATTAGCAGAACATTGAATTTCAGATAAGCAGACAACCATATCTAATTAATTAAATATTGTGCTTGTTCTCTCAAAATTCATTCATCATTCATCATTCATTCAAATTGTGTATATCAATCAGCAAGAATTTAGGAACTGCTAACCTGCATATGTACTACGTCTTGTGCTTGGCAGTAAGAATATAGAGACAAAAATGAACTAATTCCTTTCCTCTGAGAGTTTATATTATATCCAGGGGAATGATCTCTCTTTCTCTCAATCTCCTCTGTTTCTCTCTCTCTCTCTGTCTGTCTGTCTGTCTCTCTCTCTCTCTCTCTCTGTCTCTTTCTCTCTTTCATATTTATGAAGTAATAATAATATAATAATAATAGCTAGCATTTATATAGCACTTTAAATTTTGCAAAGTAATTTACAAATATTAAATCCTGGAAGGTAGGTGCTCTTATTATCTCCATTTTACAGATGAGGAAACAGAGGCAGATATACTTGCTCAGGGTCACACAGCTGGTAAGTGTCTGAGGCTTTTTTTTTTAAGGCAGTTAGGGTTAAGTGACTTGCCCAGAGTCACACAGCTAGTAAGTGTCAAGTGTTTGGTCTGAGGCCGGATTTGAACTCAGGTCGTCCTGACTTCAGGGCCGGTGCTCTATCCACTGTGCCACCTAGCTGCCCCAGGAAACTGAGGCAAACAGGGCTAAGTGACTTGCCCAGGGTCACACAGCTAGTAAGTGTCTGAGGCTGGATTTGAACTCAGGAAGATGAGTCTCCCTGCCTTCAGGCTTGGCCACTATCTATTGCACCACATGGCTGCCCCCCTGAGGCTGGTTTTAAATTGAGGTCTTCTTGCTTCTAGGTCCAGCTCTCTGTCTCCCAGCTGGCTTTATGGAAAACTTCTCATGTAGGAAGCAGCATTTGATCTGAACTATGAGGAAACTCTGTATTTGAGGAGTTGGAGGTGAAATGAATACCCTCCAGATTTAAGGATGGCAGCCTGAGCAAAAGCAAAGAGACCCATTTCTAAGGAATGGCAAATTGGCCAATTTTGGCTGGACCTGTAGAGTGTATGAAGGGCAGTAATAGAAGATGGAAAAACAGCTTGGTACTAGATTAGGAAGAACTTTAAATGCTAAACAGAGGAGTTTGTATTTTGTCCTATAAGTAATTGAGAGCCATTGGAACTTATTGAGCAGGAAAGTGATATGGTTAGACCAATGCTTTGATCACATTAAAAGTAGGAGGAGATTTAATCAGGGAGACCAATTAGGAGGCCATTCCAGGTGAGAGATAATTATAAAGGTTAGATTATATAGATCCAGGCTTCATCTACATAGCTATGATAATTAATTAAACTCACAGGAGCTCGTGAAGTCACCTAGTGAGAAATTGTAGAAAGAAATGGAGACCCAGGAGAGACCCTGGGGGTAAACCCACAGTTAAAGGGTATGACATAGGTTATAATCCCGCAAGAGACTAAGATGTAATCTGACAAGAGAGAGCCCCATCATGAAATTCTAGAGAGAATATTCAGGTGGAGAAGATGCTCAACATTGTCAAATGCTCCAGAGAACCTATAATTCACATTTCAATAGGTTAACCGGATAGTTAAGCTGTACAGATTTTTCAGTTGTTCAAGATCTGGAGAAATAGGCTATAACAAGAAGACCCTGTCATCTTGAAGAATAATATGGGGCAAGTGTTCTCTCAGCTATTTTTACCTTTTCCCTGCTTGACCCCAACACTTGTTTGAAATGAGGCGATGTCAGTAAGGGTGAAAATTACTCAACTCTTCTTCTGGTGGCCATATAATTTGAGCTAGGCTACTGAAGTTATTTGTTTGGCCCTAATTTTCTATGAAGCCAATTGTTGATGCATAAAAATAATGATAGCTAGCATTTATATTGTGACTTTAAGGTTTGTAAAGTATTTTACAAATATTTGTAAAGTGCATAGAAGCAGAGGATTTGGAGTCTGGAAGATCTGAATTCAAATCCAGCCTCAGGTACTTACTAACTAACTAGCCCTGGGCAAATTACTTAACATCTACCTGTCTCAGGTTCATCTTCTGTAAAATGGGGATTGTAATAACACCTTTGTCCAAGGTTTATTATAAGGATTAAATGAGATAGTATTTGAGAAGCACTTTGCAAACCTTGAAGTGCTAGCTATTATTATTAAATTTTGTAGATCTTGATTGTTTTCCTCCTCTTTTTTCCTTTTGGATAGGTAGCATTGATTTTTAGACTACTGCAACACCAGGTATCAATGGGAAAAAGAAAATAATAATTCTCTTTGCCGGTGTTGCTTAGTTACCTAGTCAACATTCCCTGGCAGCCTAGCAGAATTCTCTAGGCATATTTTTGTAGCACACATGTTTTACAGCTATAATTGATCTATGAAGCAGAAAATATGGAGAACACATGGAGCTTCTGTTTGTTTTAAACTGTTTATTCGAATTTTAGTTTTCACCTTTCAAGAGACCTTCCTGCTTACCATCTTTTTTCTATACTTTGACTTATTTTTTAAAGTTATGAACTACAAAATTGTCAACAAACATGAACATTTTCATTTACAAATGAAAGACAAGAGAAAGACATGAGAAAAAGAGGATTGTTTGTGAAATTGTGACTATTAATAACAGATTTTTAAAAATTCATTTTAAATTTAGTGTGGTAATGCCAACATTACCCTGCTTATCTGAATCTTTTCTGTTTACTTTAAAAATCATCCTTTTACACTTTTTTTCCCTTCCTTCCTTCCTTCCTTCCTTCCTTCCTTCCTTCCTTCCTTCCTTCCTTCCTTCCTTCCTTTCCTCCCTCCTTTCATTCCTTCCTTCCTTCTTTTTCCATCTCTGTCATTAACCCATTTTCTTTTCCCAAGTTATTCCTATCCAAATACAAATTCTCCTTTGTAACAAATCAGCATAATTGAACAAAGGAAATTTGTGGTCTATTGGTCATGTCTGAAAATGTATGCCTTGTTCTTCACCTATAGTTCATCACCTCTCCACCAAAAGATGGGAGGAGTGCTTTATTATCAGTCTTCTGTAGTTGTGGCTGGTCATTACATTGATGAGAGTTTTTAAATCTTTTAGAATTGTTCTCTTTTACAAAGCTTTAGTCATTGACTAAATTGTTCTGTTCACTTTATTTGACATCAGTTCATATAAATCTCAGTTCTCTTAGAATCCATCCTTTTAGTTATTTCTTGTCACAGAATAATGTTCTATTACATTCATACCCCATGACATGTTTAGCAACGGGTAAGTACAAAGTCTTTCCAATCTTTGCTACAATACGAAGTGCTACTTCAAATACTTTCATACATATGAGTATTTCCCACATTTAAAAAAAATCTCTTTGGGCAATATGCCTGTTGGTAGTATTACTTGGTCAGAGGGTATACATAGTTTGAGACTTTTTGGGCATAGTTCCAAATTACATTGCAAAATGCTAGATTAATTCATAGTTCCAACAACAATGCTTAGTATGCCTAGCCTTCTATTCTCTAACAATTGTCATTTTCCTTTTTTGTAATCTTTGCCAAGTTGGTATGTTTGAGATGAAACCTCAAAGTTACTTTGATTTATGCTTATCTTTTTATTATTTATATGGAGCATTTTCCATATGGTTGTTGATGATTCTTCATTTGAGAACTCCTTGTTTGTATTGGACAGTGGGTCTTATCCTTTTTTTTTAACCACTTTATTTTTTAAAATAGTATTTTATTTTTCCCTCAGTTACAGGTCAAGAAAATTGCTAGCATTCCTTTTTACAAGATTTTGAGTTCCAAATTTTTCTCTCTCCCTCCTTTTCTCTTCTAAAAATGGTAGGCAATTTGATGTAGATTATACATGTGCTATAAAAATATTTCCATATTAATCACAGTTGTAAAAGAAGAAAGATCAAAAGAAAAAAACACAAGAAAGAATAATGTTATTGAAAAAAGTATACTTTGATATGCAGTCAGAGTCTATCAGTTCTTTATCTGGATAAGGATAGTATTTTACTTCATGAGTCCTTTGTACTTGTCTTGGATCATTGCGTTGCTGAGAAAAGCTGAATCATTCATAGTTGAACATCATGCAGTGTTGCTGATACTGTGTACAATGTTTTTCTGGTTCTACTCATTTCACTATGTGTCAGTTTGTAAAAGTCTTCCAAGGTTTTTCTGAAATCTGCCTGTTTATCATTTCTTATTGCACAATAGCATTCCATTACATTCATATACTTTAGCTTGTTCAGCCATTCCCCAATTGATGGGCATCCCCTCAATTTCCAATATTTTGCCACCATGAAAAGGGCTGCTATAAATATTTTTGCACATCGTAGGTCCTTTTCCCTTTTCATCATTTCTTTGGGATACAGACCTAGTAGTGGTATTGCTGGGTCACAGGTATTGCAGAGTTTGGTTGTGCTTCAGGCAGTGGCTCTTGATCTTAAATATTTCGATTGGTACCCTATATATCTTACATACACTACAGTATGTTGTCTCATACATATACACATGCACGTGTCACTTTTGCTTTTTGCTGAGGCCACGTAGTAGTGAAAAGCCTTAAATGCTAAACAAAGATGGTTTTATTTGATCCTGGAAGTAATAGGGAGCCACTAGAGTTTAATGAGTAGGGAAATGATATGGTCACAATTATTCTTTAGGAAAATCACTTTTGCAGCTGTGTGGAGGAAGACCAATTAGGATGTTGTTGCAGTAATGTAGATGAAAATTGACTAAAGGGCCTGAACCAGGCTGGTGGTTGTGTGAGTGGAGAGAAGAGGGAAGATACGAGAGATGTTGTAGAAGTAGAAATTATATGATCTGGCAACTGATTAGCTATAGGAAAGCAACTCTTCACATCTATTGGGGACAGAGAAGAAGTACACTACCATCACCTTGACCAGAATCTTTCCATCAACTCTGATGGAGGAGACAGCCTAGGACTCTGAACCTAATAAACTTTGGAATAGCAATGCTTTCAGCCCTAGGCCCGTGGCCATAATCTGAGGAAGTAACCCTCTGGAGCTGGAGCTTTGTAACTCTAACTGCAGATGCTACAGCCACTGCTACTGAAGACATAGGAAAAATATTCTTGTCACCAAAGTAGTTGGCGTCATTAAATGGTTCTCATCAAAAACTGATAAGATTTTGTTAGTAGAATTTGTTATGAAATTACATTAAAGAATGTTGTTGTTCAGTCATTTTTAAGTTGTGTCTAATTCTTTGTGACCCCATTTTTTTTTTACAAAGATACTGGAATGGTTTGCCATTTCCTTCTCCAACTCATTTTACAGATGAAGAACTGAGGCAGACAAGGTTGAGTGACTTGCCGAGGGTCACAGAGCTAGTGTCTGAGGCTGGATTTGAACTCCGGAAGAGGAGTCTTCTGGACTTGAGGCCTGGCACTCTACTGCACCATATTGCTGCCCCAATATTAAAGAATAGGCATTGCCATCTGCTTTGGTGCTGTACCCTAAAGACCATGATGTGGTTTTTCCATCTGACTTGCTGCAGAAACCTTCCACATGTGTTGCTGCCCCCCATTAGGTATGCTGTTAGAGACCAGGGACTGTGTTACTTTTATATTTGTATCACTAACACTTAGCCCAGTGCTTTGCACATAGTAAGCACTTAATATTAAGTTTTTTCATTAATTTTATTCATTTGGGGTAAATAGAATAAGGGATCAACTGGGTGACTGGAAAAATGGTAGTGCCCTTGACAGAAATGAAGATGCTTGGAAGCAGGAAAGGGATGTTGTGAGACTCAGATAACAGATGTAAAGAACTTTGTAGAACTTAAGGTGTTATATAAGTGCCAGTTTTAATTGTTATTAATGGTAATAATATCAGTTATTATCCTTCAGTTACCAGGCCTTCAGTCTGGTGGTGATTTCATTCTCTGAGCCTACAAGTACATTCCTGCTGAGCTCAAGCGATATTTATAGAACATTACAGAGGTATGCTGGTAAATGTTTAACAACCAGGTTCTCCAGGCCTGACTCAGTTCAGAGTATGCATATATATGTTAAAGTTTAATCTGCATTTTTAACACTTTCATAAGTCTAGATAATTAAGAAAATAATACATTGCCTCTTCCTGAGGTATAAATACTCACCCTGAGAATTTAACAGTTTGCATCCTTGAAGAAGGATAACTTTTGGGGAGAAGATAACTAGTTAAATTTTTAGATGCCTATTGGACACTCAGCTTGAAGTATTATCATCATTATTATTGTTTTATTCTTATATTCATTGTAATTCATCTGGAAACATTCCCAGACAAGTCATTATCCTGTCCTTGTTCAAGCTCTTTCTTTTTTGTTGTTCTTCAGTTGTTTCAGCCATGTCTGACTCTTTGTGACCCCATTTGTTTGGCAAAGATACTGGAATCATTTGCCATTTCCTTCTCTAGCTCATTTTACAGATGAGGAAACTAAGGCAAACAAGTTTAAGTGACTTGCCCAAGTTACATAGCTGATAAATGTCTGAGGCTGGATTTGAAATCACGAGGAGGTCTTCCTGACTCCAGGCTTGGCACTGCATCCACTGTGCTGTCTAGCTGCCTAGGCTCTTTCTTAGGTAAATACTGTAGAAACTCACATAAACTCATCTGTTATAGACTCACTGAAATCATCTTTGGGATAATTCTAGTAGCAGAGTGTGGTGGGGTTGACATATACTTCATCTTTTTCCCACATGGTTTTGAATTCTTCTAGTAGGTCTATATATTTTGAGAATTCTTCATTAGAGGTAGTTTGATGGTCATAATAATTACAATTTACCATATATTGGACCTGTGATTTCATTGATGTAGGTGATGCAGTGGATAGAGTCAGGAAGACCTGAATTCAAATGTAGTCGCAGACACTTATTAGCTGCGTGACCCTAGGCAAGTCATTTAACTCTGCCTCAATTTCCTTATCTGTAAAGTGGACATAATAATTGCACCTATTTCCTAGGGTTATTATGAAGATCAACTGAGATAATATTTGGGTTTTTTTTTTAGTTGTTTTTGTTGTTTTTAATTTTTAGGCTGTTGGGATTAAGTGACTTGCCCAGGGTCACACAGCTAATAAGTGTCCAGTGTTTGGTCTGAAGCCAGATTTGAACTCAGGTCCTGAATCCAGAGCCAGTACTCTATCCTCTGCGCCACCTCGCTGCCTCTTGAGATAATATTTGTAAAGCGCTTAGCACAGTGCTTGACACATAGTGTGATAAATGTTAGTTATCATTATCATCATCACCTAAGAAGTTCTTGATGAAGAAACTCACTCTAGGAGTGCAGGTTAGTAAGTGTTCTGCAATTTATCATTTTAGAGATTTGCCTGGGGCTTAGAAAAATGTGAAAGATAACTTGCCTTGGATGACACAGACAGTATGTGTCAGAGGCTGAACTTCAACCCAATTCTAACTGACTCAGACCCTGTATCACTATCCACCTTGCCACAGCACTGCTTTCTATAAAATACTTTTAAATCATATAAATTTGAAATAATAGCAATATTAAAAACTAATCGAGGGTGTACATACACACATATACACATGCACACATATTAGTAACATCATCGGATGTGACAGTCAGGATGACTTCTATAAGCCAAGACTTAAGTTGAAACATAAATAGAGCATGATTTATTATTATTAAATGGAAACTTGAAAAGAGAGGGCATCTCTGACAGGACTTCAAATAAAGACATTTGAGG
This sequence comes from Phascolarctos cinereus, assembly GCF_003287225.1. NCBI lineage: Eukaryota > Metazoa > Chordata > Mammalia > Diprotodontia > Phascolarctidae > Phascolarctos > Phascolarctos cinereus. The sequence goes on along the minus strand of NW_027555847.1, from coordinate 195,613,487 downwards.
GTGCCAGCTGCATCAATGCCTGAATGAAATGGAAAGAGCATTTGTTATTTTTTTTTTATCTTCTTCATCTACCATTATAAGTGATGCCAGGTAGACTTGTTAGTTGAGTCCAGGGGAATTTCAGCATTGCCCTGAAAGAATGATTTCATTTTGTGGTTTACCATTAAAAGCCTCCAGGACACAAAGCAAACAATGGCTTTAGTAAAATGAAAGGTCACATAAGGTAGTGAAAAGTGATGGTCCTAAGAAGACCATGAATTTCTGGTTATCTCATTATTGGAAGGAATGGGAACTGAGTCCCATCTTGAAACTTGAGAAGTCAGTGCCACAGTAAGGGATTTGAAGATGAATAGGCGACTATTGGAGGCTTTGCACCATCCCATTGTGCTTCATCATTTTCACATCTTGTGGCCCAGAATCTTATTTCAGTTAATGCCACAAAAATGCCCTTGAGTGTCTCAGCTGCAAGGATGAGTCCCAGTACATAGTTCAGAATACAGTTGTTCCTTTCTTTCTTTGAAACTGGGTATATATCACCACAAACTTTTGAAGTGGGAAGAGGGATGGAACAAGCAGAAATAGCGGGAAGAATGATTTGTTTTTCATTAATGCAGATAATGTTCTTAAAAATACTTAAAGCCTCTGGCCTGATAAATTCACTACAAATTTATCAGGCCAGAGGCTTTAAGCAATTTTAAAAGAAATCTGCATTTTGTGGGTATTTCAAAACTTTAAATGATTTGTGATTTTTAAAAATGTGAATGTTTCTTTCACTAAGAGCACCAAGATAGCAGCCTGTCCTTACCCCAGTAGATGGTTTCATTAGTTGTTACAAAGTTCATTACAAGTTGGCCGAACTTTGGGTTACAATTCTCTCTGCCTTCAGCTAGGCTTTAATTTGGTTAACACTTTACAGAGTATATGCTCTGCCTTTGAATAACTATGATCAATTCCAGGCCATAAATATATAAGAAAAGGACATTAGTGGAAGATATGACTGGGTGTATATTAAAAATTCTGTGTCCAGAGAAATGCAGAAGTATTTCAAATATTTTATAACTTTTTGAAAACTGATTGGGATATAGTAGAATTAAGTAAGCATTGGTAACATTGTTGATAGAAGAAAAAAACAAGAAAGTAATTTCTTATTTCAGCAAAAGCTAACTGATAAACAATAGAACTCATTTAGTGTTAGCGAAAGGGACCTTATTAGTGATCATCACCTGGTCCAACTCCCTGCTTTTAAGATAATAGATAGTATCTGTTAGCTAGAAGGGCCCTTAGAGGTCATCTACCCAGAGCTTCTTAAACTTTTTCCCCTCTCAACCCCTTATCACCTGAGAAATTTTTGCGCGACCCCAGGTGTGTGTGTGTTTCTGTGTGTGTGCATATATATATACACATATATATATGCACACACACATATATACACACATATCTATGTATGTATGTATATATATGTATGTATGTATGTATATACATACATACATATATGTATATATATACTTATACATATATATATAAAAAATAGGCATACAAATCAACCATTCACTGATAAATCATAAAGAAATTTATTTTACGGTAATTCTTTGCCTATGCCCAAAGGGCTATAAAACTGCATACCCTTTGACCCAGCAATACCACTTCTAGATCTGTATTCCAAAGAGATCATAAAAATGGGAAAAGGACCTACATGTACAAAAATATTTATGGTAGCTTTTTTATGGTGGCCAAGAATTAGAAATTGAGGGGATGCCCATCAATTGGGGAATGGCTAAACAAACTGTGGTATATGAATGTAATGGAATGCTATTGTGCTATAAGAAATGATGAGCAAACAGACTTCAGAAGAACCTGGAAACACTTGTATGGTCTGATGCTGAGTGAAGTGAGCAGAACCAGGAGAACATTGCACACAGTAACAGCCACACTGTGCATTGACTTACTTTGATAGATTTGGCTCTTCTCAGCAATACAAGGATCTAAGACAATTCCAAAAGATTCATGATGGAAAAAGCTATCCAGAGAAAGAACTATGGAATCTGAATGCAGATGGAAGCATACTGCTTGCTCTGCTTTTCTTTTGTTGTTTTGTTTTGATTCTTCTTTCTCATGGTTCCTCCCATTGGTTCTAAATTCCTCTTTACACCATGACTAATGTGAAAATATGCTTAATATGAATATATAAGTAGAGCCTACATGAGATTGCATGCCGTCTTGGGGAGGAGGGGAGAAAATTTGAAACGCAAAATTTGCATGGAAGGAATGTTGAAAACTAAAATTTAATAAATTGTTTAATTAAAAAAAACAGTTCTTTGCTATACGTATAATTTTACCATTTATTAAAGATGAAAGCATACATACTAATGAAATGAATGTGCTTGTTTATTTTTACATAAAGAATTAAATCTTGGAGAAATATTTAATACTGCAGGATGTAGAGCATCTTCAATGTTTTTCAGAGGTGATCAATATTTTGATTTTATAATTGTCAGTGCTGAGAATGCCGTTTTGCATAAATATGTAGTACAAAATGGCAGAAGTATGTTTAAGGCATTTCAGAAATTGTTGGAAATTCTGTGCTCATCCCAAGCCAAAATTCATTTAACAATTTTTTAGGAAACTCAAGTTTTAAACTACTGTGTTGTTTGATAGCTCATCAAATTCTTCTTGAACTTTTAATGGCAGATGACTGATGTTTTTTATTTCAATTGAGCATGGTTTATGAACCCAACTTAGTTTTTTTAAGAATCAAAATTTGAAGGGAAATATTTTTAAAATTATATATACAGGTACTTCAAATGATCAGTTATAACTCTTACAATTAAATCTTTGGGAAGGCTATTTTCAATTATCAAATCATCTGTAGCTGTAAACTTTTTATTTTTTAAGGCAATTGGGGTTAAGTGACTTGCCCAGGGTCACACAGCTATTAAGTATCAAGTGTTTGGTCTGAGGTTGGATTTGAACTCAGGTCTTCCTGACTTAAAGGCCAATGCTCTATCCACGGTGCCACCTAGCTGCCCCCAGCTGTAAACATTTCTAAAGAACCATTTCCACCCTATTTTTCCATATGTTAACTTTTTTAGTAAAACTTTAAATTTTGTCTTTTAATATAAATACTTTTACAATTTTTCTGTGAAGTGGTATGTTTAAATCATTGAATTTTTTGAAAGTATCCAACAAATAACAGTTTTGAAAGCCATAATTCATTATGAAAAAAATTTTAAAAATCGGATTTCCACTCAGTTAAAAATATTACAACTGCATCTTTCAATTTCAGTAATCCGATTAAACTTCACCCTCTTGAGAGCCACCTTACCTCTGCATGTAGTTAATAAGCTTTTGTAATTGGGCTCCATGTCTTTCCAGACATTTGAAAACAAACAGCTGTTAAGGGCCCAGCTTTCAATGAAGTTAATGATTTTGATATTATCACGAAGCACAACATCTAATTCTGGTGATATTTTTTTGGCTACAGGTGCCTCCCAATGAATCTTGCAGTGAGTAAAAGTGATATGTTCATTGCCACCACCTTTAACTTTTCTACAAATCCAATATTCTCTTCCATCATTGCTCCAACATTGTCTGTACATACTCCAACACAATTTTCCACTGTAAACCTTCATTTGTGAAAAATTTCTTGACTTTAAGATATATATCCTCCCCCTTTGTGTGCCCTTCCAAAGGGTGACAAAACAATAGTTCCTCTTGTATGCTTCCTTTGTAAACATATCTTACGTGAAGTAACAATTGTGCCATATTAGAAATACCAGTTTCATTTAACTGAATTGCAAACTTTGGGCTGCCCTTAAGCCTGGCAATAAGCTGCTGGAATTGGTCATGACTAATTTCAGAAATTATTTTGGAAACAGTATCATTCAACAAAGAAATTTTACAAATTTCATCCCCATACTCTTTCCCATGAACTGTTTCTGACATTTTAATAGTAGCAGGTAACATGTGATCTTCTATCACATAGGGCTTTTTTGTAAGCTGCAAGTAAATACTTTTCATTGACAGTAATAAATTTCTCCAAACATTGTTTTTTTGTATCTGAAGATTTTAAAAGTCAGAATATTCCTTTGGTTTACTGTAATATACTGCATGCTTGTTATTAAGATGTTTTATTTTGTCTGGTTTCATGCTTTCCACAGCCAAAACTTCATTATAAATTAAGCAAAGAGGTTTTTCCACACCATCATCATCATTAGAAGCAAATCCATATTGCAAAAATGATTCAACATAGTTTCTTTTTCTTGTCAATTTAGGTGTACTGGAACCTGCTAGTGAAGACTCTGCTGCATTGTCGTCAGTATTTTTACCTTCTCTGTATAAATTTACTCATTTATCCATAACTGAAAAATATTTTTGTCCTAAAATATAAATAAATATTACCAATAATTTATAAAATAAATACTAGCTTTAGTTTATGAAATTATATTTGTGGAATTTAAAAAATTGATGTTCACACTTACACAACACATACAGCAGTGAAGGTGGAGAAATATTAATAAGGGTCTTTATCTTTGCTTGCTGCAATTGAACACTTATGTTTCTGTAAAAGAAGGTGATAACAGCAATTTTTAAAATGAAACATTCTAACGCAATACAATCCAAAGATATACTAATTTGATTTTTACGTGCTGAGGAATGACGGTAGGAAAAATGGTAAAAGCCTTTATTTTCTGTAATTAAATTATTATGTTTCTGTAACAGCAGAAAACTTTGTATGTACAGTAAAAACACTGCGATGCGTAACATACAATAGTCTTGAATCTGAGCAGAGGTGTTTCTGACAGTGTTTGTAGGCATTGGGTGGTGGGACTGTGTGCACAGTGCATGATGCGTATGTTGTGTATTCAGAACTAAGGCTGCAGTGAAGTCGTGCAATGCAAGATGGGTAAGTCCTGCCAGAAATACCTTGGGTTCATTCTGTGTTTGATTTTGAATTAACTTTTATTGTTGCCAAATTTTTACAACCCCATATTCAGTTATGTGACTCCACATATGAAGTCCCAAGTTCGAGAAGCACTAATTCTCGCTCAACACTCTCATTTTATGGAGAAGTATGGCTAGGAGACCAAAAATGACTTGCCTAAATTCAGTTTATGTGTAAATAGACTGAGCCTCTGAGAAGTTAATTGATTTACCTAAGATAAGGCAGCTAGTACTATAAGGATTGGAGCTAGGATCTGAACCCAAATCATCTGACTCCAGATATTCTTTGAAAAAAAAAATTCTTGTTTTTTTTAATGAAACTGTGATTTTCATTGGTTTAGGACAGTAGTCTCCAAATATTTTTGATTGTGCACCTCAATAGTAAAAGAAATTTTGCACACACATCTATAATATATTCACATTTATTTATACATGTGCTATTGTACTAATATATGGTATAAAATATACACAAAAATATAAATTTTAAAGGGTGAGATAAAAATAAGAAATAATTTAAATTTTATTTTTTATTATTTTAAATAGTACAAACCCCCTTTTTGCTCTTACAAAAATATTACTAATATTGTTGTTATTATTTGTAACAGGGAGGAAATCTTAGTGCAGCTGAAAAATACAGTTGTTTTCTATTCCAGTTTAAAACTGAAGGGGTGCATAGAGGGTGGAGAATCTTGGTATGATAGTCATAACCATTGGTATGATTTTAAATATAAAATTCAAGAAGAGAATAAATATTTATGTATCTTCTGCAATTTGCCAAGCGCTTCATAAATACTCTCTCATTTGAGCCTCACAGCCCTGTAAGATACTATTAATTATCTCCATTTTGCAATTGTGAAAACTGAGACAAACAAGTGAAGTGCCTTGCCCAGGGTCATGCTTAGTAAATACCTGAGGCTAGATTTGAACTCAGGTCTTTGTGACTTCCAGCCTAGTGCTCTGTCTATTGTGCCTCCCTAGCTGCCTAGGTGGAAGAGGAAACTGAGTAGAGTTCAGACAAGTTATTAATTACATTTTTAGTGAAAGCAGTATAACTAAAAGCATAATTATTTTTGAAAATTGTGCTTCAGCACTGATACAGTGATTTAGAAGTCTGTTTTCTGAGTTTGGTTTATTTAGATATTTGCTTTTTCAGCTGTCACAGCTGAACTAGGAAGAATCTATAGACTATAATTACCAGCACCCACAAAATACCATTTTAAAGTCAGTGTCATAATTGGTAGGTGAAAAAAGTGTTGTTTAGCTCTTCATCTCTTTACACGCAGAAGTTTTCTCCCTAACCCTGAAAAAACTTGCAAATGAAAAAAAAATGTCCTTAGGTCCTGGGAGTGCTACCTCATACAGGCTTTTCTGGATTTCCCCTAATTGTTAATACTCTACCTGCAGTAACTATAAGTAGCAAACGATCAGACTGGGCCAAGAGAGAAGTAGGGCCCTCTTCCATCCCAGGGCCCCAGGACTCTTGGCTCAAGTGAACCAGGTTCTTTCCTGAGGGAGCTGGCTTCTAATGATAGGCTCCTTCTTGTCACTGGCTTTCTATGCCCTTATCCCAGTGCCCTGGTGAAACACTCAGAGCTTAGGTTCCCAAAAGAGATTATTTGAAAGGTCCACAGTGTATAAGGTAGAGAAGATGTAGGGTAGCCATTAATTTCCTCAACTGCAAAAGAAAATGCTTAAACTCCAAAACTCATAAACTGTCATTGACAGAAATTTAAAACAAGATTAGGAAACCTATTATGCTATTCTAGAAGTTTGATATTATTTTTTTTTTAAATTTTATTAATTTGTTTTGATTTATCAACAATCACTTCCATATGCTTTTGAGTTGAAAATTTTTCTCCCCCTTCTTCCCCCCCCCTCCAAGATGGTCACAATCTGATATAGGCTTTACATTTACATACCCATTAAACATATTTTCACATTAGTGAAGTTGTAAGTAAAAATTAAAACCAATAGGAGGAACCATCAGAAAGATGAAACAAAACTCAACAGAAGGTAAAAATAAGTGATAGCGATTCGATTTCCATAGTTCTTTCTTTGGATGTGGACAGCATTTTCCATCCCGAGGCCTCTGGAGATGTCTTAGATCCTTGTAATGCTGAGAAGGGTTCAGTTTAACAATATTAGTCATTGTGTAATGTGGCTGTTATTGTGTACAAAGTCCTCTTGGTTCTGCTCACTTCACTCAGCATCAGACCACATAAGTCTTTCCAGGTTTTTCTGAAGTCAGCCTGTTCATCATTTCTTATAGTGCAATAGTATTTCATTACATTCATATACTACAACTTGCTCAGCCATTCCCCAATTGATGGGCCTCCTCTCAATTTCCAATTCTTTGCCACCACAAAAAGAGCTGCTATAAATATTTTTGTACATGTGGGTCCCTTTCCCATTTGTTTGATCTCTTTGGGATATAGCCCTGGAAGTGCTATTGCTGGATCAAAGAGTATGCACATTTTTGTAGCCCTTTGGGCATAGTTCCCAATTGTTCTCCAAAATGGTTGGATCATTTCATAGCTCCACCATAGAAGTCTGATATTTAAAACATAAAACATTTTGAAGTATTGCTGTCTTCACCTAGGCTTTGCACATTCCAATTAATTGTGTCACCGTGCATGTCTTGGGACCAGCCAGGGCTGTTGATTATTTTTTTTTTTCAAGAAGGCTGTAGTTGTAGAAATTTCCTCCTGTTGAGCTTAGAATTAGATTAGATTAAATAAGCATTCATTAGGAATTTACTATGTGCCAGGCACCTTGCTAAAATGGGAATAGAAATATATACCTGTCTTCTAGGAACTGTCTGTTAAAAAGGTTGGCTTTTAAGACATGCTACTTTTCTTTTAATTAGTTTTATATTTTTTATTGACACCTTTTTTATATTATATTTATATTCCTTCCCCTCCTATACTCAGCAAGACATCCCTTATAACAACAATAACAAAAGGCACCTTATCAAAACTAATCAGTACAACTATCAAGGCTGACAGAATATACCATATTGCATCAAAACTGCTTGGTACTGGCTAAGAAGTAGAGTGGTGGATCAGTGGAATAGGTTAAGTATGCAAGACACAGTAGTCAGTGACTATAATAATCTGTTATTTGGTAAACCCAAAGACCCCAGCTTCTGGGAGAAGAACTTACTCTTTGACAAAAACTGCTGGGAAAACTGGAAAAGAGTATGGCAGAAACTAGGCATAGATCAATATCTTATACCACATACCAAAATAAAGTCAAAATGGGCTCATGATTTAGATATAAAGGCTGATACTGTAAGCAAACTGGGAGAGCAAAGAATAGTTTACCTGTCAGATTTATGGAGAACAGAAGAATTCATGACCAAACAGGAGATAGAGAACATTACGAAAAGCAAAATGGGTAACTTTGATTACATTAAATTGAAAAGTTTTTGCACAAACAAAGCCAATGCAACCAAGATTAGGAGGAAAGTGGAAAATTGGGAAAGAATTTTTACAACCAGTCTCTCTGATAAGGGTCTCATTTCTAAAATATATAGGGAATTGAGAATATACGATATTCTATACTCATAGTCCCCCATCTCTGCAGTGAGGTGTATTTTCTCTTCTCTGAAGTCAAGTCTGATCATCATAACTACACAGCATTTAGTTTTGTGTTTTCATTCATTCTATTTCTTCACTGTAGACATTGGGTATATTGTTTTCCTTGCTCTGCTTACTCCACTCTGCATCAGTTCATATGTCTTTCCATGCTTTTCTGAATTCCTTATACTATTTTTATGACATAATATTCCATTGCAGTCTTGTAACCTAGTCATTTCCTAATTGATGGGCACCTACTTCATTTCTGTTTCTTCCCTACTATGAAAAGTACAACTATGTACACTTAAGTATTATATAATTGGGACCTTCTGCCTTTGAATTCCTTGGAGTATATGCCTAGCAGAAATCTCTTTGTCATAAATTATAATCATTTTATATTGGCAGCTAGGTAGCACAGTGAATAGAGCACCAGGCCTAGAGTCAGAAAGACCTGACTTCAAATTTAGCCTCAAACACTAGTTCTGTAATCTTGGGCAAATCACTTAACCTCTGTCTGCCTCAATTTCTTCAACTGTAAAATGGGGATAATAATATCTACCTCCCAGGGTAGATGTATCTCCTATCAAATGAGATATTGTTTAGTCAGTGCTTGGCACATAAGATGTGGCTACATAAATGCTTATTTCCACCTCCTTTCTCCATTTTTTAAAGCATCATTCCAAATTGCTTTCCAGAATGTTTAGACAAATCCACAGATCAACTGACAGCCAACAATTTAATAATATACCTATCTTTCCATAATCACTCCTGCATTGACTTTTCATCTTTTCTTATCTTTGCCAGTGTACTCATTGTAAAATGAAACTTCAGAGGTGCTTTGCTGCATTTCTGTTTTGATTAATAATTTCTAGCATTATTTTATATTTATTATGAATTATTTGCAGTTCTTTTTTTGAAACTATTTGTTCATATCTAACCAGTAAATCACTGGAGAATGACTCCATAGTTTTTTTTTTTTATTAATTCCTTATGTGGTGGGTCAGACCCTTGTCAGAGATTTTTGATGAAAGATTTTTTTCTCTGTCAGTGATTTTCCCTCTTATTCAAGCTACATTGATTTCGTTTGTGTGAAAGCTTTTCAGTTTCATGCAACCACTTTAGAACCCTTTCCCCTATAATGTTATTTAGTGAAACAGGAAGTAGATATTCTGATTTCATCTTAACTTCAATTCATTTCAACAAGCCCTTACTATGTGTAAGACTCTATTCTAGCATTAGGCTAGAAAGATAGAAGTAAAAAAAAAATAGTCCAGCAGTTAACATTTTAATGGGCAAAAAATTTAAAAACTATTTAGATATTGTATTGACATAATCCTTTTCACATATTGTTAAGAATAATACAATAATGTCAAGATTTAAAGCTGAACAGGGCCTTGAAAATCATCTACCCCAACCTCCTTATTTTATAAATAAAGAAATTGAGGATGAGGGAAGATAAGTGAGTTGTCTAAGACCACATGGATAAGAGTAGATATGAGGGTAGAATATGAATCCAAGCCATCTATCTTAGCTAGTGATCCTTTAAAAAAATAAAATTTTGTTGATATCTTTTGCTCTTACTTAACTATCTCCCTATATTCCTTCAATTCCCTCTTCCCAGAGAGTCATCTCGTATAACAAAGACTTTTTTTAAGAGATAAAAAAGAGAAAAAAATCAGTGAAGTCAACACATAAAAAAAAAATATCTGAAAGTAATGCAATGTTCCACACCCCTAGTAATCTCATGTCTGCAAATAAGTTGGAGGAGGTTTCTTCTCTTATCTTTTCTCTGGTCATGTTTGCTTCTTGATAATTTTAACAAACATTTACTTTCAGTTGTTTTGTGGTAATTTTTGTTTCTATTTACATCATTGTAGTCATTGTCCATGTTTTTTCCAGTGCACTTTACAATGCTCTACTTTACTACAGGATCAATGACACAGACAGGAACCTGGGACTTTCGGCTTTTTTGAATTTTAACACCATGTTAATAAGGCAAAAGTTTGATTCCTTAAGCAAATCAGTTATGTTCTCCCTGTTTAATGGTTACAGACTACACTGCTGACTTAATGAAGCCTGCTACTGGTCACAAGGGTAGACCATGTAAGAAAATGGTAAGAGCACAAATGCATTCCCAATGAAGAAAGAACAGCTCAAGTTGAATGCACTGCTTATGATTTGTAGAGTCATCTTTCCATATGAAGTGTAACATACAATCCATTGATAGACATTATTTTGAGAAATGTCTTTAGATTATGCCTATATTGGTAAAATCTAGCAGAGACTTTTGACACTTATTCAAGTATGTTAGTCTATGAACATGTGAGGTTTTTGTGTTTGTTTTTTGCCAGCTTGAACAAATAACATAGATTCACAGATTGGTACTTCCAGCCCATTAATATTCTTCATTTGGTGGATGAAGGTCTAGTCAGCTAGGAATGTGACTAGCTCACCTTTAATACCACATGGTAGTGAAGTGGATTGAATGCAAACCAGGCACTCACATATATATTTTTCCCTTCTAGCTTCGGGAACATGAAGTCTCTTTTGAAAACATTCAAAAGGAAGAGCGAGGGAACCATTTAAAAGAGACTGGGAACCGTGGCTGCAACACTGGGGCCTGAGGGCTGGCAGTGGAAAACCCTCCTAAGCTGTGATATATCACCAAAAAGCTCTTGGTGCCTTTTTGCCTCCTGCAAAAGAAGAGAAGAGGACAACAAGACAATGTCAATAGCCCTAAAGCAGGTTTTCAATAAAGACAAGACCTTTCGGCCTAAGCGAAAATTTGAACCTGGTACACAAAGGTTTGAGCTCCACAAAAGGGCACAGGCCTCTCTGAACTCTGGGGTGGACCTGAAGGCAGCAGTGCAGCTACCCAGTGGGGAAGACCAGAATGACTGGGTTGCTGTTCACGTAGTAGACTTCTTCAACCGTATCAACTTGATCTATGGCACGATCTGTGAGTTCTGCACTGAGAGGACCTGTCCTGTGATGTCTGGGGGCCCAAAATATGAGTACCGGTGGCAGGATGACCTTAAGTACAAGAAACCTACTGCATTGCCAGCCCCCCAATATATGAACCTTCTCATGGACTGGATTGAGGTACAGATCAATAATGAAGATATATTTCCTACCAGTGTAGGTAAGTCCAAATATGATGTCTTAGGTGACATTATGGTTGGAGTGTTCTTCTATTCCACTGCTCTGAAATATTACTGCAGTTCCTAGATATTACTTTACATGCTGGATAGCAATGGTATGATGTTAGAATTTGATCTTTTCAAGTTTCCTAGAAGCTTGATCCCTTTTTTTTTTAAATTACAGCCATTAAGCCCTGTGCATGTCTTTGTTGATCTGTTAGTTGCAGTTCATTTCCTGCTATTATAGATATTAGCCTGTCAGTACTTCTTGCCAAGTATTGTATCCCAGTGATCTGTGTAGTAATGAAAAAGACCAGGAAGTCAGCATTCTGGAGAAATAAAGAACTGTCTATCCAGCCTTTCCTCTACCTCCTTATTGCCATTAAAAAGAAAAAAAACAAAACAACCAGAGCTGTTCATTATAGTACCATTAAAGAAATATAAATCCAGTTCTAGATCTCCAGGGCCCATGCAATGAGAATGAAGTAGTGTTATTTTGATTGGTTTTTTTTTTCTGTATCAGCAGAGTCATAGTACTTATTCACAATTGGAGTCAGGAGGTGAGTAGACAATCTAATCACCACCCCCATTCTGTTGAATACTCATTATGCCTTTTCAGACAAGAGACCTAAAATTAATCTGTCCACAGTATATGCTGTGCTGTTCATAGCCTAGGTTCATTCACCATCCCAACTATTAAGTAGTAATTTCCTAAGCATGCAAAACATGCTCATCCTTCAAAGCAAAGTTAAACAAATGTTTCTGAATTCATCAGCTTTCCTGTGTATTTCTTGTTACTTTCCTCAACAGAGTTTGGTTTTTCTCTGTTGTGTTTGCCCTGTTTTGCAGGGTGAAAAGTTTTGTGTTTTCTGTCCCCTTCCTCATTAGGGTTTAATTTTCTCTGTTGCATTTTCTCAAGATGCAAGGTTTTCATTAAGGAAAATTAACCAGTATAATTACCAGTGTCAGAAACCAGTCTTTCCCAAACTGTTTCCTAGAGAAATCTCCTGTCCTCTATTACGTGAAGGGGATTTGGGGAGAATATTTCAAGACTAGTAATATTTCTCCCTTTAAAACATGATATATGCTATGATATTCGATACCAAAAAAATTTACTATGGGATAGGTTTTTTTTTCCCATATAAAAACAAGCTTAGCTTTCTCAACTTAGTCCCAGAATTTCCTAAAGTCCTCTTTATCCTGAGTGTCCCAAGCCCCTAAGATCTAGGACCAGCATTTATGAGCCTGGAGGTGTTTCGTGGCCAAAATAATTTCATAAGCACTGTCATCATTAATATCATCCTCTTATCTCTTAAAATGCCATTATTAATTGCACTCATCTTTTGTTAGCTTATGTTTTAGAAGAAATATTCTCATGATATTCTTCTCTTCCTTTTCGAATTCCAACTTACTTTTCTTTCTCTTGAACTTTGGGCCGTCATTGTGAGCTATTGTCATGGAAATTATTCTGATGTCTAGAGCGGATCATGTAAAAAGGGAGCACTCATCAAACAGATGCTTGGTTAATGAGAATATGGAAGTCACATTAAGAATGGCAGCATTTAAATTCAAGACATTTTTATTTGCTCTTTCCTGGGAATTGAGACAGGCTCAGAACTCATTTTTCCCTATGCAAAATGGAGAAAATGGAAAAAGAAAACAGATGACAAATGGTCTTTGCTCTGTATCAGTTTTCCTACATAAGCTTTAAAACACATAAACCATTGTTGGTTTCTGTTGCTGAAAAATAGGGGAAAGGAAAGCTTTGATTAGCTCATATATTAAAGTAAAATAAAATATAGTAGACCCTTTTTATTTTGGGCTGAAAACTTTTGCTTAAATGTGAGTACATCAGACATATGTGACTTCCTTACACTTTGCAGTCTCCTTCATTCTTTCTCCCCATCCTTTACCCCCAGTTTGCTTTGTTAAAAAGCTAACAAATGCCTCTGTCACAAAAAAAAAAAATGGGAAGAACAGATCAAATTCCCCAATCCAGTAATGACTTCAAAAACAGGAACTGCTTCCTCTTGAGAAAAGCACCACAGTTTAACAGTTACCTTCAGTGATAATGACTGAGAGAATAATAGAAAGGGAAAATCTTTCCACAGTCCCATGTCTGTTTAGTTGTAATGAGATGAAGTTAGAGAGATGGGGTTGCTTAGTTTTCTGTTAGATAATAAAATAATGCTTTAGATATGAACCTCTGTGAGAGATGAGGAGAAAAGCAAGGCTTTCCCAATAAATGATTGTACTTTTTTCCCTACCAATTTTTTGGGGATCAGAGATCATAGAAGGATAGAATTGAAATGGATTGGAATGATCACTGGATCCAGAGATTCTTAAATTTTTTTTGTTGTGGTCCCTTTTGTCGGTCTGATGAAACCTATGAACTCTTTCTCCCAATAGTGTTTCTAGAGGCACAAAATAAAATGCATAAGATCACAAAGGAAACCAACGATATGAAATGCAGTTATCAAAATTTTTTTAAATGAATTCAGTGACTTCAGGTTAAGGATTCTTGATCTAATCCACTTGTTCATTTTACAGATGAGCAAAAGGAAGACCAGAGAACTGAAATAGCTTGCTGAAGGCACAAAGAACTTCATTTGGTGAAAGTTTTCCTTATACTCCAGGGGTGAAATCTGAGATGGAGTTAGTTAGTCTGAGTGTCCCAGAGGAGATGTCCTTCACAGCCAATAAGCAAGAAGATACTAGGGAGAAGGACAAGATGCTTAGGTGATAGCACCAGTGAGCCCCCATTTTTTCCCTTTTGTTGTAAAAAAGAAAAAATTTATTAGGCATTATAACTGAGTATGAAAGCTTAACTTTAGGATGCTTAATGGTTTTCAGCTCTCATTAAGATATTGTGGCAGAATGTCTTACTTCAAGACTAAAGGCTGTCAGAATATACTAACTGTACAGTAAAACTAGTTCCATATCAGGGGTATTCCCAACTCAGGGACTTATAAGCTGTGAAACAATGGGCAAATCACTTAATTTCTCTGATCTCCAATTCCTTTATTTGTAAAATATAAAATTTATAATATTTAGACTACCTGCCTCACACAGATATGAGGAAATCACCCTGTAATCCTTAAAGGCCTATACAAATGTGAGCCATTATTATTGCAGATTGAGACTCAGTGTTAGGAGGCAGTTGATATCTTGCCAGACACTTGATTATCTAAAATCTCCCAGAGGCCAGCAGGCTAACATTTAAGAAGCATCTTGCAATATATTTAGTTTTTGTGATTTCTATAGACAATTGTATTTTTGGTGCTTTCCCACAGAATTGGCTGTTTTCATCTGAAGAAATCTCCCATGGGACAGGAATGGTTTACACAAAAATTCTATGAAATTTGGGAGGATCTCTGGAAATTATTTGTGGATCTGATTTCCAAACAAGGGCCTTTGACCTCTTTTTATGTGCAAAGTGTCTTATTTTCCCAGCATTAGGGTTTTAATAGCTTATGTGCCATAATGGATAAAGTAATGGACTTGGAATAAAGAAGCCCTGAGTTTGAATCCTGCCTTAGATACTTACTACCTGTGTGAGCTGGGGAAAGTAATTTAATTTCTGTTAGCCTCAGTTTCCTTATCTTCAGAATAGTTAAAAAAAATAGCATACATTTCACAGAATTGTTTTGAGGAGGAAATGAAATAATATGTATAAAGCACTGCTCCTAGTGCCTGGCACATAGTAGGTGCTTAATAAATGTTTATTGACTTGACTGTTTTCACTTTCCTTCCTTCCTTCCTTCCTTCCTTCCTTCCTTCCTTCTTCCTTCCTTCCTTCCTTCCTTCCTCCCTCCCCTCCTTCCCCTCCTTCCTTCCTCTCATCTTTCCATTATCCCTCAGTCCTTTCAACAATGACTGTGGTTATCCCTTACTATCTTTGCCAGTTTTCATAGAGTGAAATAAAACTTTAGAATTATTTTAATTTGCATTTCTGTTATTATCAGTGATTTGGAACATGTTTTGTATGTGGACATTGATACTTTTTAGTTATTTTGAAAACTTCCTTATCTATTAGGTGATTGCTCTTGATCTCAAATATATTTGTGGCAGTTTGTGTATATTTTGTATGTCTTGGTTTTTTTGGGCAAATCATATAACCTCTGCCTCAGTTTCTTGTCTGTTTTATCATTTATGATCTCCTCCATCACTCATTTATTTAGTGAAAAATTCTCTCCTAGGTAAAGTTGTGCAAGGTATATGATTTTATTTTCTTCAGTTTCTTTTTGTTTTATATTCATGTCCTGTATCCATTTTTTGAGCTTTGTGTAGGGTAATATAGGATGATGATCTAAACCTAATTTCTGCCAAATTGCTTCGCAGTTTACCAAAACTTCTTGTCAAATTGGGAGTCTCTCAGTAATTTATGGTTTTGAATCTGTCAAAAACTGGGTTCAATTTTAAGTGCTTCTGTTTCTTGCTTACCTAGTCTGATACTTTGTTCTATTTTTTTGTTTTTCAACTAGTAACAAAATTTTTTGATTACTGCATTATAAATATACAGTGAGACCTGGCAGTATTTTGAATAGCTGTATTACTATAGGTTGTCTTGAGAATTTGGGGCTGGTAGGTACCATAGTGAATACAGCCCTAGTTTTGGAGGCCGGATGATCTGAGTTCAAATGTGACCTCAGGATCTGATAGGCTGTGTGACCCAGGATAAATCATTTAACCTTTGTTTGCCTCACTTTTCTCGTCTGTAAAATGGGGACAATAATAGCATTTTCCAGGGTTGTTGTGAGCATCAAATGAGGAAACCAGTGCCCAGAGAATCAAAGTATTTGTCTAAGGCAAGTGTAGGGAACCTGGGTGCAACCTTTTGACTGAGTCCAAATTTTATAGAAGAAATCCTTTTATTAAAGGGATTTGTTCTGTGACATTTGGATTCAGACACCTCTCCTGTATTTGGTTATCTATTGAGTAGAATGAAAACAATGTTAAATAACCACCCAATGTAACAATACATGGCTAGTTGGCCTACTCTCTTTGCATGACTTCTGACAGAGGGGTCTAGGGGATCCATACTCAAGTGTGGTAGAAAGCAGGAAGAAAGGGATGATGGAGATACAAACCACATGCAAGACAGAGTTTGGCCTATCTAGCCAAGTACATTGCTGGCTGTCCTTACCTGCACTGAGATCACCATTACCTGTGCTATAATATTAATAGGTCCTTATCTCAGGTGACAAGTTGTTATATCTCAATACCAGCTGGAAAGGGTAATTGGATACTTCATATTATGTAGAAGCCAGAGGTTAAAAACATTAATGCTTCAAAAATAAAATTATCAGCAGCTTTTAACTCTGTTTTAACCATGATTTCCAGTATTTAATCTACCAACAGTAGCACTAAAACCCACAAATTGAGGTAAGGAATAGAAACAGCTAGTCTGGAGACCCTAATTATACTAAATACGTGGCTAGTAAAATGGAATTATTACCAAAACATAATTTTGAAATTAGTAAATTCAACTTAGTAATTCACTGAGCACTTATGAATTACTTTTTGTGTTACAAGATGTTACAGTGCTAGGCAATAGGGATACAAAGACAAAAATGAAAAACAAGCCTTGCATTTGAGAATTCACATTCTGCTAGGAAACACCATTCCCTCTGTTTTTTGGTCATGTAGTGTATGGAAGTTGAGATTGGGCACATGAGGCAGAGCAGACCTAATTTACTCTGATGGCCAGTATCTAGGATACTTGGAGTTTGTAGATGTATTATTGCATGTGACCTGTATAGTATGTGTAACACTCTTGATATAAATTAAGTACATATATGTGTGTGTGTGTGTGTGTGTGTGTGTGTGTGTATACTTCTCTTTCCCCTCCACATGTTTTGCAAACAGAAAGTACTTGCTTAATAAATATTTGCTGATTAATTTGAGCTTCCCAGTTAATTTCAAAAGAATTTTTAGCACCCTGTAAGTAGTCAGCTCTTTTAGCACAATTAAAGAATTGTGCTAAAAGAGCAGACTATTTAGAAGGATCTTTTGATTTGTCTAGTTAGAAAGTCAGTATTTTTGTCTTAGCTTTGTAGAATACACTTGTATAACAATAGGACCTGTATAACAAATTAGAATGCATGCCATTCCTTTCTGTTTTGTTACTAAACTTGTCAACATCATTTGTATAAAATCATTGTGTTAGATACTGGGGATAGGAACACAAACATATGCAAAACATTGACCCAGGGCTCAATCCAGTTAACCCAGGCTGTGATGACTCTTGAATTACTCCACCTTCATGAGCTGCATTTGACTTCCTAAACACTCCAGGGACAGACAGGCCAATTCTGTCCAGGCTGTAGGATATCTGATATGCTTCTGTATTGGCCTCAGAGATCTGGAGGACCCCCTCCCACTCCAAGCTTGTTTCATTAGGGGGCCTTCCCTGAGGGGAAGAAGGGTTCATGTTCATTCAGGTGCCTACTCAAAGCAAAAATGACCCTGTAGAGTTACCATACATATACCAGCTGTACAGGCCATCTGGCTTTGCAATAATCATTATGTGATTTACCAGACCAGAAAGTGTCTCTGTATATACCCAAGGTGTTAACTTACTGCTCATTAACATCTTTGCCAGGAAAGGGGGAGAAGGGAGAAGAGAAGAGGTTAGAATCAGTCAATTTGCTACTTTTTAGAATCCTGGTTAAAGGTTTAATTAACTAAGCTTCCTGTCATATACCAGTTGTAAAGTTCAATTGAGAGGCAGCCTCACATAATAGGAGACCTTCTCAAGGTCAGGAAGACTGATTTCATGCACTAGATGTGGGATCCTGGACAAACTGCCTGATCATTGTGTGCTCCCAAGCAACCCTAAGACTCTTAAGTCACAGAACATTTGTGGATCTGCATTGGTAGAGGGAGTTTCTTCTGAGATCTAGTCCTCCCTCTTCCCAGACCCCTTTCCCTATAAAGTCCAAAATCATTAGCCTGGTATTCAATGCTTTTTACCTATCCAACCTTGCAGTACTTAGCTCCCGTTGCTTCTTACATAACATACTCTAGTTTTAGGCATATTTGCTTATTCACTTTTGAATCACTGTCTACTGAGGTTGCCATAAACATTTCCATCTCTGCTTTTGCTTTCACCAGGCCTCCTAGCCGAAATACTTCCTTATCCACATATAAGAATCATTCTAACTCTTTAAAACATTGCTTAGGTATCCTTTCCTCTGTCATTTATCCCCTAAATACTCCAGCCTGAGTGGGATAGAGACCACCTACCCAAAATAAAATTCAGAGGTTTCTCTAGCCAAGGCTTGCACCAGAATTGGGCATCACCTACCCAGGGCAGACTGGAGTAGGGAGGCAGGATGCAAGCAGCAAGCAAGCACTTATATACCCCTAGACAAACAATTCTAAGAAAACCCCACCTCCCACCTTTTAACCTGAATCTCTTTATCCCCATTGGTTGAGGTAAGAGACCTTATATTCTACCCAGAAACTAAGAGATACATTTTACCCAAAATGAGCCTGGAGGCTAGAAGATTGCCTTGTTTGGCAAAGATAAGGCTGGGGGGGGTGGTTATAAAACAAGGGAGGGGGTGGGTAACAGGTGTATGACCTGATCACAAGATTTACAGGAAAATGAAACTTAGGCCCAGCTAATACTAAAGCCTTAACTGAATTTTGGGGCATAGCTTCCATTTCATATGAGAAACTTTCACTTGTCCCACACGAACCCACAGTGAACAATCAGAGATTGATTGAGTATGTTACCAGAAGATGCCTTTTCTGAGCTCATACAAAGCTTACTTGACTCATCACTGATAGAACTTAATCTTCCTTGTAATTATGTTTTTTAATTGCATTTTCATGTTTGCATGTCTTTGCTCCCCTTAAGGAAGAGGAGAGAGAGAGAGAGAGAGAGAGAGAGAGAGAGAGAGAGAGTGTGTGTGTGTGTGTGTGTGTGTGTGTGTGTGTGTGTGTGTGTGTGTGTGTAAAAATAGCAGTAGAGGTGCCCTCAGCAAAAACAGGAGGCATGTTTAATGACAAAGTTAACTGATGAGTTCAATTGTGGGTGTTTTTAGTTTGAGGTGGAGATGTCTACCAGTGTGTGGCAGAGTTGGATTTAGTTAGGAAGTCATAGGTTCAAATACTGTCTTTGACACTTACTAGCTTTGTGATTATGGGCAAGGCATTTGACTTCTCTGAGCCTCAGTCTTTTCACCTGAAAATTGAAATAATGGAATAATATCTGAAATACCTCCCTCATAGAGTTCTTAGGCTCAGAAAATGCAGAGCACATTGCAAATTTGAAGTGTTATATAAATATAAGATATTATTGCATATAGTAGATATTTAATACATGTTAAAAGTTGAATAATTCACAGTGATATGTGAACTTAATATATTTTCAGTTATCGCTATCTACTTTCTCCACAACTAGTATCTATGGCTCTATAACTCCATTTTTGCCTTTTCTCTATTCATTCTAATAAACCGGCCAGGTCAATCTTTCTTAATCTGTTTATGACATTCCTTTGCTCAAAAATCTTCAGTGGCTCCATTTTGCCTATAGCTCAATTCAATTCCACAGATACTTACTGAGTGACTGTGACGCACAAGACATTACTTTAAATGATGGAAATCCATGGGCTAAAATGAAATAGACCCTGCCATCAGTCATAAAGGGAGGGTGCCTCATGAGTACAAATTATTATACAAGATAATAGTGAGAGGGTTAAAGAAGAACACAAAGAATTCTAGGAGTGTAAGAGGAGGCAGTGAACATTAACAACTAGGATCTTGGAAGAGAATTTGGAAAGACAGAGATAAGGAGAGAGTGAATTACAGGGATCGGGAACAGGTTGTACAAATACAGGCACAGGGTGCTCTTAACAAAGATTAAGGGAGAAGCAAATTGGCCAGTTTGGTTAGAATGGAGAATGTTTGAACAGGAATAATATGGAGGTTGGAAAAATAGAACCAGGTTGTAGATATTTAAGTGCCAGGCTGAGATGTTATAGTTTATCCTAGAGGCAATAAAGAGCAACTGAAAGTTTTTGAGCAGAAGAGTAATATATATGAACCTATAGCTTGGCAGCTATATGATAGGTTAAGGAAGGCAAATACTTGTGTCAGAGACACCAGAGTGCTATTGTAATTATGAAGACCTGAACTAAGATGGTGGTATTGTAAAATGGAGAGAAGATAGAAGTGAGAGCTACTTTGGAGGTAGAATTAAGGGAACTTAATAATTGATCTAATGTGGGAAGTGAGGGAGAAGAAAGTGTCAAAGATGTCTCCAGGGTAACAAACCTAGGTGAGTGGGAGGATGGCAATACTTTGAACAGACTATGATAGGGAGGTTTAGAGAAAGGTCAGATTAAGTAGAGAAAAGGAGCCCAGTTTGGGTTATGTTGAGTTTGAGATGCTTACCATATAGAAACGTCTAGCAAGCGGTTAGAAATGCAGAGCTGACCTTCCATATGGAATGATATCATGGCCAGATAGTTTGGGAGTCTTTTGTTTTTTGGTTTTTCATGCAAAACATTTCCATAATAGTTATGTTGTGAAAGAAAACATAGACAAAAAAAAACCCTCAAGAAAAATAAAGTAAAAAAATATGCTTCAATCTGTATTCAGACACCGTCAGTTCTTTCTCTGGGAATGGCCCAAAGTCCTTTAGAGTTCTCTTGGATCATTGTATTTCTGAGAATAGCTAATATATATCTGAGAACAGCTGATCATCTTACAACATTGCTGTTACTTTGCACACAGTACATGTCTCTTTGCATTAGCTCATGCAAGTCTTTCCGGGTTTTTCAGAGAGCATCCTGCTTATAATTTCTTACAATACAGTAGTATTCCATCATAATCACATACCACTTGTTAAGCCTTTCCCCAATTAATGGGCATCCCCTCAACTTCTAATTCTTTACCCATAGAAAAGAGCTGCTATAAATATTTTTGTACATATAGGTCCTTTTCCTTTTTTTAAATCACTTTTTGGATACAAACCTAGTAGTGGTATTACTAGGTCAAAGGGTATGCATGGTTTTATAGCACTTTAGGAATAGTTCCAAAGTGCTCTACAGAATGGTTGAATCAGTTCACAGCTCTACCAACTGTACATTAATGTCTCATTTTTCCCACATCCCCTCCAAGATTTGTCATTTACCTTTTCTGTCCTATTAGCCATTAGAATCTTTTTTCATATGGTTATAGATAGCTTTGACCACTTCATCTGAAAACTTCATATCTTTTGATCATTTATCAATTGGGGAATAGATCTTATTTTTATAAATTTGATTCAGTTTTCTATGTGTTTGGAAATGAGAGGTTTATTAGAGAAACTTGTTTCAATTTTTTTTCACAGTTACTGTTGCTAACTGTATTTCTCTCCATTCTTTCTCCCCCTGTTTATTTTATTTTCTTTCTCCTTTCATCTGGTTCCTCCTCAAAAGTCTTTTGTTTTTGTCTACTCCCTCCCACAATCAGTCCTCCCTTCTATCACCCCCACCCTTCTTTTATCCCCTTATATTCCTACTTTTCTGTAGGGTAAGATAGATTCCTATACCCAGTTGAATGTGTTGTGTTATTTCCTCTTGTTCTGATGAGAGTAAGGTTTACTTACTCCCCCCCTTCCCCTTCACTGCAAAAACTTGTTCTTGACTCTTTTATGTGAGATAATTTACCCCATTCTACCTCTCTCTTTCCCTTTCTCCTAGATTCCTCTATCTCACCTCTTAATTTTATTTTTTAGATGTCATCCCTTCATATTCAAGTCACACCTGTGCCCTCTGTCTATATATACTCCTAACTACTCTAATGATCAGAAAGTTCTTATGAGTTACAAATATCTTTCCACATGGGAATGTAAACAATTTAACCTTATTAAGTCCCTTATGATTTCCCTTTCCTGTTTACCTTTTTATGCTTCTCTTGAGTCTTGTATTTGAAAATCAGATTTTCTATTCAGCTCTTCATCAAGAATGCTTGAAAATCCTCTATCTCACTGAATGTCCATTTTTTTCCCCTGAAGGATTATACTCGGTTTTGCTGGGTAGGTGATTTTTGGTTGTAATCCTAGCTCCTTTGCTGTCTAGAATATCATATACCAAGCCCTCTGATCCTTTAATGTAGAAGCTGCTAAATCTCGTGTTAGCCTGACTGTGGTTCCACCATACTTGAATTGTTTTTTTTTTTTTGTTTTTTTTTTGGCTGCTTGTAATATTTTCTCCTTGACATGGGAACCCTGGAATATGTCTATAATATTGTTGGCAGTTTTCATTTTCGGATATCTTTCAGGGCGTGATGGGTGGATTCTTTCAGTTTCTATTTTACTCACTAGTTCTAGAATATCAGGTCAGTGTTCCTTGATAATTTTTTGGGAGATGATGTCTAGGCTTTTTTGATCACAGCTTTCAGGTAGTCCAATAATTTTTAAATTATCTCTCCTGGATCCATTTTCTAGGTCAGTTGTTTTTCCACTGAGATATTTCACATTGTCTTCTGTTTTTTCATTCTTTTGATTTTGTTTTATTGTTTCTTGATTTCTCATAAAGTCATTAGCTTCCATTGTCTCCATTCTAATTTTTAAGGAATTATTCTCTTCAGTGAGCTTTTGGACCTCGTTTTCCATTTTGCTACTTTTTTAGCCATTCTTCTCCTCATTGGCTTTTTGGACCTTGTTTACCATTTGGCCGAGTTTGTTTTTTAAGTGTTCTTTTCTTTTCTTTTGTTTTTGTTTTTAGGCAATTGGGGTTAATTGACTTGCCCAGAGTCACACAGCTAGTAAGTGTCAAGTGGTTGGTCTGAGGCCAGATTTGAATTCAGGTCCTCCTGACATCAAGGCCAATACTCTATTCACTGCGCCACTTAGCTGCCTCAAAGTTTTATTTTCTTCAGTGTGTGTGTGTGTGTGTGTGTGTGTGTGTGTGTGTGTGTGTGTGTGTGTCTCCTTTAGCAAGCTGTTGACTAATTTTTCATGATTTTCTTGCATCCTCATTTATCTTCCCAATTTTTACTCCAGCTCTCTTATTTGATTTTCAGAATTCTTTTTGAGCTCTTCCATGGCCTGAGACCAATTCATATTTTTCTTGGAGGCTTTGGATGTAGGAGCTTTGACTTTGTTGTCATCTTCTGAGTGTGTGTTTTGATCTTTCTTGTCATCATAGTAACTTTCCATAATCAGAGTTTTTTTTTCCCTGTTGTTTAGTCATTTTTCCAGCCTATTACTTGACTTTTAACTCTTTGTTAAAGTATGGCTCTGCTTCCAGGGTGGAGGACACACTGTTCCAACTTCAGTGGTTTTGTGCAACTGTTTTCAGAGATACTTCTAGGGACTTATAAGTTTTCATTTCTTCCAAGGTAATATGCTGTAGAGAGAGATATTTACTACTCTTCTGGCCTGTGTTCTTGACTGTGAGTGACCACAAACACTCATTTCTGTCCTGGAACTCTGAGAAGGGTTCGTCTTCCACTGTAGCCACAAGCTCTGCTATGCTAGTGCTCCTCCTTGCCCTGGGACTACTACCTGGGTCTGAGACCTGGATTTTAGTATGGGTAAAGCAATAGAGTCCTGCCTCAGTGCTAGCAAAAAGACCCCTGTAATCTCCTTCTGACCTGTTGTTTGACCCCCTTACCCTCTGTGGGCTCAAAGCTCTGGAAGTAGCTGCTGCTGCTACTGATTCAGTTACTTTAATAGTCTGCTCCTGGTTTCCTGGGTCCAGGACTGTGCTGGCATGGCCTGTGCTGGACTGTATTCCACTCTCACCCAGGTGCAGCATACTTTTTCTGTTGACCATCTAAGTTGTCTTTGGCATCTGTGGGCTGAGAGGTCTGGAAATCACCATTGGTGCCACTGATTCAGTTGCCCCAAGGCCTGCTCCACGTTTGCTGGGGATGGGCCTGGTCTGTGCTGGCATGGCCTGTGTTGGACTGCTCTCCTTTCTCACTCTGGTGCAACAGACCTTTCCTGCCGACCTTCCAAGTTGTCTTGGGCTGGAAATTTGTTTCGCTCTCTCTTTTTGTGGGTTCTGCTGCTCTAGAATTTGTTTAGAGTCCTTTTTAAAGCTATTTGTAGGGGTTTGGGAAAGAGCTCAGGTGAGTCCCTTCCCTTACTCTGGTAACTTGGCTTCATCTCTGAGTCATTTATTTTGAGATAATAAGTAAACCTATCAGAGCTGATGAAATTACCAAGGAATACAGAAGAGGGCCCAGATTAGAATGCCTTATAGGTGGAAAGTAAATGATAATGTGGCAAAAGAAACTGAGAAGAAACAATCATATAGGCAGGAAAACCAAGAGAAAGCAGTGTCACATAAACTGAGGAGGGCTGAGTATTCTCAGTCCTCCTTGGATTATGTGACATTGCTTATAAGGATTTGATGGACAACTGTTAAATACTTCAGAAAGGTCAAGGAAAATGAAGTTTGAGAAAAAGCCATCAGATTTAGTAATTGATATGATCAGTCAATTAATAAGCATTTATTTAAACACCTTAAGTGCCAGTTACTGGGAATACAAATACAAAGAATGAAGCAATCCTATTCTCATGAAGTTTGTCTTCTGATGGGTCATTCAAATCCAGCCTCAGACACTTACTAGCTGTGTGACCCTGGGCAAGTCACTTAACACTGCCTCAGTTTCCTCATCTGTAAAATGATCTGGAGAAGGAAATGGCAAACCACTCCAGTATCTTTGCCAAGAAAATTGGGGCAGTTAGGTGGTGCAGTGGATAGAGCACCAGCTCAGGATTCAGGAGGCCCTGAGTAGAAATCCAGCCTCAGACACATAATATTTAATAGCTGTGTGACCCTGGGCAACTCACTTAACCCCATTGCCTAACCAAAAAAAACCAGACAAACCCTAAATGGGGTCATGAAGAGTTGGTCATGACTGAAATGACTTGAACAACAACAACAAATTAACTTTATAATACTTGGGTATACTGATACTTCAGGCTGTAGTTTTCTGGGGGCATTCTTGCCATACATGGGCATCCTTTCTGCTTCTCTCAAACTCCTATTCATGTATAGGCTCTGAAGAAGTAGAGGAGGGGTTGGGGGTATAAAGTCCAATTTGTTTTGTTTTGAGTGAAGGAGCAGTGCCAAGGGGGCATGAAGATGTTGCTGTTACTGCTGCTTCTGTTACTTCAGGAATTCTCAAGCTTCTTGGTGTGTTGTCCTGTAAATCTAAATTATGCTCATTATTCATAAAAGAGATGGATAAATTGGAGTGGGTCCCGGGGAGGGTAACGGTATGATTATATGCGAAGATCAGTTGAGGGAACTGGGGATGTTTAGTCTCTTAACCCTTCCTAACCTCTCCCTTAATCCCTCTCAGATTTAACTTCCTCAATTATGAAATTGGTGGGGGGCAGTAATAATACTACCTACTTCACAGGTTTGTCGTAAGGATCAAATAAAATAACAATTGTAAAGCACTTTGCAAATCTGCAGTTGCTATGTAAGTGCCAGATAGTATTAGTTATCATTTAGCTTAGAGAAGAGATTTAGGAGAACGTATGGCTTTATTGGAGTATTTGAAGTGATGTCTTCTTGGCATGGATATTAAACTTCTACTTGGTGCCCAAGGGCAGAAATTAGAGGAAGGAGTGAAAGCTGCACAGAGACAGATTTGAATTTGAAACCAAGAAAAATTTCCTAATGATTAGAGCTGTCTCAGAGAAAAATGGGCTGCCTTGAAAGGCAGTGGGTGCCCTTCATTGTAGGCCTTCAAATAGAACTGAATGATTATTTACTGGGAATACTATAGAGGAGATTCTTGTTGAGGTGTGAATTAAACTAGCTGGCCTTCTCTGTCCCATCCAACTTTTTAATTTTTTGAAAATCTAAAGCATCGTGAAGAGTTGAATAAACCCCTAGAATGAGGATAAAAGCTTAAAGAAGATGCACTAAGGACAAATAAAAGCAAAAGGAAATATGATCTTACGTGGTCTGTACTGAATTTATAGAACTTTACTAAACTGTAAGCTCCATGAAGGCAGGGACCTTTATTTAGTTTTTTCCCTTGTCAGCTTAGTAGCTTAGCTTCTGTATCTCACCTATAGAAGTACAACTAGGTCCTCATTAGTGCAAATGATGAATCTCTAAAGTGAATTCGTATATTTGGACTTGCACTATTTAGTGTTATAATTATGTAAAATACAGCTGTTGGTTCCAGCCCAATGGAAATGTTTGCTTAGTTGAATTGAGTCATCCCCCTTGAGACCGTACAGTTTGAAAAAATGAAAAGCTTGATAAAAAGTTTAGCCAAGTTCGTGGCTGACAGATCCATAATAGACTAGCAAGGGAAATTAGAATATATGATTGTGATTTTGTTATCTCTGAGCTTGGCATTAAAAATCATTGATGCTTTTGTCAGAGATGGAACGTGGTAGGATTTAATGGACCATTGGATGGATCCAAAACAATCATGATTTTTCTTTTTATATACCTGTTGCTTGCTTGCTTTTTATAACCAGTTTAAACTTGCTATATGGTATATTTATTTTAATTAAAATAAGTTAAAAGCTATGTCATATTGAGAATTTTGCACCTGAGAATACTTGAGAATACCTTTGTATTTTTACTAAGCAGAATTAAAAATTATGGTTCTATATCTCATGTCAGTAGGAAATGGGCTTTGAGTTGTTGTTGAGTTGTTTTTGTTTTGTTTCGTTTCTCCTAGAAGTTATAGATTTGCACTCAGCCATTCAAAATTACTCTGTATTTCTTGTTTATGATGGCAGACATTTCTGAGACCACTGATCCAAGACAGGATTGTGAAGTTAAATGAAGCTAACTGGCCCACGTGGGAATTAGAACTGTCACCTTAACCTCCTTAACACCATGTTCTAATCAATTTATCCAACCAATCTAGTCACTAATTTGTATTGTTAGAATAAAAGACTTTAAAGTTCTTGGTTTATCCTAGGTGTTCAACAAATACTTTTTTAAAAATTCAGTTCTAGCATATGTGTCTAGATAGTTAGCTAGTTTGCTAGATTTGTTGTCATTTTTCCAGACCTTTAGTTGATTCAGGGAATCCCTATTAAGTAAACTCTCCACCAGTGATATCATTAGCTCCCAAGGTTTCAGTTATCATCTCCAGCTGTTGATTCTCACATCTACTTACCCAGCCCTAATCTCTAGGCTCCAGTCTCTTAACTACCATACCAAACTGGATGTCCCCTAGGTACCTTAAGTTCAGCATGTCTAAAACGGAACTCATTATCTTTTTCCCAAAACTCTCCACCCTTCCTAACTTCCCTTTTACTATTTAGGACACTATCCTCCTTCCAGTCATCCAGACTGAACTTCTCACTTTCCCTCTCACACTCCCCTTTCCCTTCTCCAATCTGTTGCATCTGTTGTATACGCTACCTTCTCTCCTTTTTCACTCCACTACCCTGGGGAAGGCACTTGTCCCCTCACAGCTGAAGTACTGGGATAACCTGCTAGTTGGTCTCTCTACCTCTAGTCTCTCCCCGCTCCGGTCCATCCTCCACTCACTGATCTTAAAGCAGGACTGACTAGGACACCCTCCTACTCAAATTCCAGTTGCTCCCTATCACCTCCAAGATAAAATATAAAATCCTCTGTTTTGAATTAAAAGTATTTCACAATTGGGCTCCCTCCTAGCTTCCCAGTCTTTTTATACTTTAGTCTCTCCCCACATACTCTGTAATTTGGTGACACTGGACTCTTTATTATTCTTCTTCACACAAGACACTCCATCTCCAGACTCAGGACATATCCACTGGCTGTTCCCCATGTCTGGAATACTCTCCCTTCTCATCTCCGCATCCTGGTTTTTATCATGTCCTAGGTAAAATTCCATATTCAGTAAGAAGCCTTTCTTGATTCCTCTTTAATGTCTTTTCACTAGATTAACTCTTAGTTCATCCAGTGTTATGTTTTGTTTGTATTGTACATAGTTGTTTGCATGTTATCTCCCCAGTCTACTGTGAGCTCTGTGAGCACAAGAATTGTCTTTGGCTTTTTTTTTTTGGTATCCTCAGCACTTAACATAGTGCCTTGCACAGATTAGGCACTTAATAATGCTTATTGACTGACTGCCCAATTCGTTTGTAATTTACAGTCTTAGAGAGTTGCCTAGGGCACTGACAGATTGAATGACTTGTCTGGGACACATCTAGTATGTATCCCAGACAGAAACTGAGTCCAAGACTTCCTAACCCCCAAGTCTGCCCTATACATTATACTTTTCATTGTTATTCATTCTCTCTCTGTCTCTCTCTCCCTCCCTCCTCTGTTCTCTCCCACCACAAACATGATCTGTCTCACATACAACATTATACATATATGCATGTACACAAAGACACACATATAGAGGAAAGAAAAAGTTCAGTGTCTTTGTAATAGTAATTGATGGGGTCCTTGAGGGATAGATGCTAGCCAGGGCTCTGTTACTTCCTTATTAAATCTTGAATGTTTGAATTTTGACTCATGTCTGCTACATGGGAAACTAAGGGGATTGGTGCCAGTGGGAAAAATACTCCAATTAACGAGGTGAGACAGATAGTTAAATCAGTTCCATGTGTGCAGTTTCAGTGAGTATTTTTTGTATGTTTTTTTTAAATAAAAGAAAGTTTTGGAGATTTAAAAAACCCTATCAGATTCAATTCAGTCTCCACAAATATTTAAGTACCTATTTTGTGCAAGTCATACATTCCAGTTATCCCTAGAATAATGATGCTTATTACTTATGTGACCTTACTTCCTTAATCCTCAGTTATCATCTGTAAAGGAAAAGGAATAAGCATTTATTAAATGCCAGCTATGTGCCAGGCATTGTACTAAACACATTACAAATATTATCTCATTTAATCCTCAAAACCCTGGGAGTAGGTGTTGTTATGGTCCCATTTCACAGTTGAGCAGAGAGAAGTTGTGACCTTTCCAGAGTTACACAGCTAGTAAGTGTTTGAGTGCAGATTTGAACTCAGGTTTTCCTGATTCCAGATCCAGTACTCTAGGCACTTTGCCATCTAGATGCCTCTTAAAATTTGTAATGTAATGTAAAATGAAAGGGTTGGAAAAACTGACCTCTGAGGTCCCTTTTAGCTATAAATCTATGAACATGTGATATAGTTAGCTAAGAGTTTACCAAAATCTACTCCACAGTCTATAGGAGACCTGTCAAATTTCATGACCATTGCAGCTTTTAAAATACAGTCTTGTGTTCAAAGATGCACATATTCATGTCCATATCTTCCTTTGATATTCCTATAATTATGTTTTCCTGAAAATAGTAAACTAGTGCAGTGAAAAATAAGGATATATGCTGGTCTGGGTTAAAGTTTTGGGAACCTTCAAACTTTGGTGAAAATATAGCACACCTGAAAAAAGTGAAAGCTTGTGTGCCCCCAAGCCACTCACATCAGAATTAATAGGAGTTTCTAATATGAACTGCTTAAAATACTTTACTGCTGTTATTTCCAGGTCAGTTATAAAACTGACAGTTGACACTTTGGGGCCAACAGACTTGATTTTAGCATTACGCATGCTGACTGGAAAAAAAAAAGACTGTGGAACCCCATTTCCCTGCTTTACTTTAGTGATTCACAGAGCTTGATAAAGCTTAATATTCTTTTGGGTGCTACAGGTGTGTATTTTATTACTGCTTCATAATCCTAAAAGTACTTGCTAGTATTTAGTTTCTGGGGGAAGTCAGTTACGGTCCTGTGATCACTTACAGAAAGACTACTGAAGCAGAAACTCAGTTTTTCAGTGTGAAGATTTTTTCAGAAAAATGGTGGTAGGGGAGAAGACGGAATGTCTCTTGCCTCATAAATTCTGGTGTGAGTTGGTTGATAAGTGGTAGAGGGAGAGCTGATTGGAAGATGACTGATCTGAAAAGATTAGAGACATGGAAGCCAGTGAGGCCATTGGGTCTAGGAGGGTTTGGACAAGCTGGGAGAGTTGGATAACTAAACTCAGAGGTGGGCTTAAAACTTTATAGAATCATATAAACTTTATAGAATCACAGATTTAGAGTTGACAGGAATCTGAGATCTCATTTAATCCAACACCCTCATTTTGCTGATGAGGAAAATGAGGTCCAAAGAATTTAAATGATGTATACAAGGTCACACAAACTGGCAATCCCAGGTCCCTCTGACTTTTTCCATTACACAAATGATGGCTTGAATATGTGCATGACAAATTTGATTACAACAAATTTCAGTCATGTTTTGTCTAGCCCTTCCTCTTTGTCTGTCTCCTGGCACTAAACTCTTAACTGTCTGAAATCTTGACTTTGCTTCTTGTCAACCTCACTTAGGATTCTTGTTACAGATCTCTGACAATGCATTTTACCTCTAGCCACCAATGGACAATTGTTCTCTGTGCTTAAACTTTTTTGCTAGAACTTCACAGTTACTAGTAGATGTTAGGTTTGATCCACACTAAAGACCCTCCTGAGTCATAATTCTTACCTGACCCTCAACTGGGCACTGCCAAGAGATCAGGTCATGTGGGGCAGTAAAGAAACCCAGCAAAGTGGAACTTTTAAATTATCCAGCCAATAGACAAGAATGACTTTATTTAAATAATGAGGAATCTTGAAAAACATATTTTCTTAAAAAAAAGTTTTAAGATTATGTAATAATCTTTCATTATTGTGTTATAAGTAGATTCTCACAGTATTAGCAATGATGTTAATAACTGCCCTTAGTGCAGTTTGTTTATAAATATTTGTACTTTTATGCTTAGTACTTACTAATCATTCCTTCCCTCTTTTCCCTCCCCAGCCCTGCTTAGTGCCTACAGTGTGGAGTTTGGCTCATGGTAGAAATTGGCTGCTAGGTATTCTCTGGCAAGGAACAATGTCTGTACAGGAAAGAGTTGATCTTGCAAGTCTTTGGCCTCTAGAGATCTAGCCAAGTATTTTGAAGAAATCTCCACAGCCACGCTCCTCCCCCTGCCCCAGGTGTTGACTTAGAATTTGGCCCCAGACCTCATTCAATGTTCTCTTATGACAATTTTCGAGGAGATGTTAAACTAGTTGCTTTCTTTACCTCTCTGGTAAACTCATCTCACCAGAAGCTGCTTAGATCCTTAGAAGACTTTGGCTTCAGTTTATATACATCATTATACTGTTTTTACCATCAATTTTTGTTTGCTTAAATAAGCTCACATTAAATTCTTGTTGAAGATTAATAGCCCCATCCTTATTTTTCATGATATTTATCCTCTGTCTTTGGAGAATGTTAATTTCTCAACTCATTGTCCTCTTGAACAACTCTCCAGCCAAATCTTCCTGTTCATGTTTACCTGCATGCTTTTGACCTGTCTCCTTTAGAAGCTGGCTGCCTTAACAGGGAGCATCCAAGGATTCTCTCAGTCTTGGGTAGTGCATATATTATTATTTAATTCTTTGCTTGCTGCAGGCACTACTGCCAGAACCAATTACCTGGTCTCCTATCCCTGCTACTGAGTCTAACTCTGTGTTTGTTCCTGTTCTGCCCCTCTCACAATCAAAGACTCTCAATTCTTTTTCTGGCTCCTGTATTCAGGTCTTTGCCTGACTCCTTTCCACCCAAGCGCAACCCACAATCAACAGGGTGACCTAGCAGCCAGAACTGCTAATGTTATCTTAGGCTACACAAAAAGATGCTATGTTGCATAGTGAACAGAAAAGCAAATTTGGCACCAGGAAGACCTGGGTTGAAGTCCGGTCTTAATATGTATATTCACATGCACACACACACACACGCACACTCAAACACACACACACACACTATGACATCATGGGTAAGTCACTTAACTTCACAATGCTTTAGGCAACTCTCTAAGACCATATGTTACAAAGAAGGTGCTGTTGTAACTTGCTAGAAGGGGTTTCCTTATTAGGGAGTTTCCCATATCAGTGAAGTCACAGGTCTAGTTTCTCTCCCTAGCCTAGGGCCTAGAGTCCAGCAGATGAAGTTCTCTCTGTAGTCTGTGCCATTCCGTTGTGGGGGCAAATCTCTTGGCCTTGTCTCTTCCTCTCTGAAGGGGAAGGAGAAAAACCAGAATTCTGTCACACTGTCTCTGCTGGTGTCCTGGCATGGCCCAGCCTGCCTGCAAGGGAAGGAGAGAAACTCCATAGACTCTTTCAACTGGTTCCCTCACCTGAGCTGTCTGATGCCCTGAGAGGACTCCATCCTTAAGCTGAACCCCCTCAAGATGCTAATAACCTACCTGACCTCATTCCTCAATGATTAGCACACTCTTGCCTGGTCATTCCCTCTCTATTCCAGTGATTCTGAACCTCTCCCCCACCCCCCCCACCCCCAACTGCTATTCAAACTCCATTCTCTATTCTCTACTTCCTGCTTTTTTTATTACCATCCCTGAAGCCCTGTCCCACTCAATGGCCTGCTCTAAAGCTATTGCCCTTTGCCCTTTCTTCTCTGCAATGCTTGTTCCATAGATAACAAACTTGCTTTCATCTTAAATCTTTTTTTCCCCACTTCTTCCATCTTCCATCTGGATCCTCTTGGTAACATAGTCTCTCTGGCCACCCTTTCTAGCACTGGTTATACTTTGAGTCATTCCGCCAAGTGTTCCCTCTACCACAATCACTCATAACCTAACCTCTTTTGAGATTCACTCAATCCATATTTACTACTCAATCAAAATTCTAGTGTCTGCTATCTACCAACTTCCAGCATACTCCTCCTCCTTCTTCTTTTTTATGAATTCAGTACCTGAATCACAATCTTTCTCTTCCTCTCTGGCTCTTGCCTTTGTACTAGAGTTCTTCTGGAATACATATTGATGCTTTCTCAAACACCCTAACTTCCTAGTTCCTTAATTTACTTTATTTCTCATGACCTACTCCTCCATTCCACTTCAGCTACACCCAGAGAGATCATACCCTTGATCTTGCCATCACCCGCTAATTTATCACTTCCATGTTCATGAACTCTGAAATTTCCTTATCTGATCGCAATCTGTTCTCATTCTAGCTCTTCCTCCGCTTTGCAACCCTAAACCGTGTAATGTCATCTCCTTTCAAGTCCTTTGTTCCCTTATCCTATTGCCAATATTACCCTGCTAAGCCATGGCTTTGGACTACTCTCACCATCCACTGCCTTCACTCTGCTCTTATGCTGCTAAAGAAAATTGGAGAAGATCCTGAAAGGACAGTGACTGGATTTATGTTACATAGTTAAAACTCTGCTCTCATTTCAGCAAGGCAATCCTTGACTGCCTAATGGACTCATACTCCTACTTACCATAAGTAGTTTTTCCAAACCTTTTCATTCCTTTTCAAATATCCTAAAATACCCCCCCCACACACACTTTCACCTGAGAACTTCGCTTCATATTTCACTGAAAAAATTGACCCTATTCTCTAAGAGTTCCTTCTCCTCTCTTTCTCATTTTACATCAGCTAGGTGCCTTCTGCAACTTGTCCTCTCTCACCCTATGTCACATGAAGAGTGGCCCTTCTCCTCCTCAAGGCAGACTCCTCCACATGCACAGTGAAATTCCATCCCTTCTTCTCTAGCAAATTGCCTCCTCTATCATCTCCAGCCTCTTACTTATCTTCAATCTCTCCCTGTCTACTGGCTACAAACATGCTTGTGGCTCTTCCATATTCAAAAATTTTTCTCTTGATCCACCCATTCCCATTAGCTATTGCCCCATATCTCTTCTCCCTTTTTTGGGCTAAATTTTTTTTTTAAAGAGGCAGTCAGGGTTAAGTGACTTTCTCAAGATCACCCAGCTAGTAAGTGTCTGAGGCTGATTTGAACTCAGTTCTTTTCAGACTCTAGAGCCAATGCTCTACCTATTGCACTACCTTGGCTAACCTTTTTGGGAAAGTCATCCACAATTGAAGTTTTCACTTACTTTCCTGTCACTATTTTCTTAACTCTATTGTCTGACTTCATCATTCAACAAAGGCTGCTGTTTCCAAAGTTGCCAGTGGTCTATCTCTTAATTGCCAAATAAATGGCCTTTTCTCAATTCTCATCCTTCTTGTTCTCTCTCTGCAGCCTTTGATACTTTCAATCACTCTGTTCTCCTTGATATTCTCTTCTCTAGGATTTGATAACACTCTTATCTCCTGGTTCTCCTTCTGCTGTGGAACTGGTTTTCAGTTTTCTCTTTTTGATCTTCATCCAGGTCATGCCCATTAAGAATAAGTATCCCAGGGGTCTGTCCTGGGCCATCTTCTCTTCCTTTATAATATTTTCCTTGGTGATCTTATCAGCTACCACAGATTAAATTATTACCGCTTTGCGGTTGATTCCCAAATTTGCTTATCCAACCTTAAACCTCCAGATTCATATATTAAGCTAGTTACTAAACATCTCCAATTGGACCTTACACTGAACATTTCCAAACCAAACTCATCTTTCCCACCCTAAATGCTCCCCTCTTCCCAACTTCCTATTACTCTCAGGGGCAGCACCATCCTCCTAGCCTCCAGTACTCAAAACAATGATAGTTATCAAAACTATCTGGTACTGCTAAGAAATAGAAATATAGATCAATGGAATAGAGGAGGCATACAATTTACAGCAGCAAATAAACGTAGTAATCTTGTATTTGACAAGTACAAAGACTTAAGATTTGGGGATAAGAATTCATTATTTGGTAAAAATTGTTCAGAAAACTGGAAAGTTGTATGGCAAAAAATGGGCACAGACCAGTATCTTACACAATTTACCAGGATGTCAAAATGGATACTTGACCTAGCTATAAAGAGAGATATTGCAAGAAAATGAGAAGAATGTGGAACATATTACTTATCAGACTTATGGATAGGTGAACAATTTATGAATAAACAAGAGATAGAGGGCAAAGTTAGGTATAAAATGGATAATCTTCATTATATTAAATTTAAAAGGTCTTGTACAAATAAAACAACTATAGCCAAGATCAGAAGGAAAGCATGAAATTGGGGGAAAATTTTTATAGACAGTTTTAGAAATACTGCTCTGAAAATAAAGTTCTGAAAAGTCTTGTATCTCAAATATATAAAAAATTTTATCAAATCCATAAGAATATGAGTCATTGCCCAATTGACAAGTGGTCAAAGGAAATGAACAGTTTTCCAATGAAGAAATCAAAACAATTTATAGTCAAATGAAAAAATGCTCTAAATCATTATTGATTAGAGAGATGCAAATTAAAACAACCTTGAGATATCATTTTACCCCTACCAGATTGGCTAAAATGATAGAAAGGGAAAGTGACAAGTGTTGAGGGGATGTGGAAAAATCAGGACACTAATTCATTGTTGGTGGAATTGTGAACTGATCCAACCATTTTGGAGAGCAATCTAGAACTATGCCCAAAGAGTTATTAAACTACCTTTACCCTTTGACCCAGAAATACCACTATGAGGTCTTTTTCCAAAAGTGATTAGGGAAAAAGGAAAAGAACCTATATGTTCTAAGATGTTTATAGCTGTTCTCTTTGTTTTGTCAATGAAGTGGAAATTGTAAGCATGCCCATCAATTGGGGAATGGCTGAACAAGTTGTGGTATATGATTGTGATGGAATATTACTGTGCTATAAGAAATGATGAGCTCAGTTATCTTAGAAAAACATGGAAAGACTTGTGTGAAATAATGGAGAGAAATGAACAGAACCAAGAAAACATTGTGTATAGTAACAGCAATATTGTCTTAAGGACAACTTTGAGTGAATAAGTAATTTTGGCTATTATAAATGCTTAAATTAATTGTAAAGGACTTAAGAGGAAAGACACCATCTGTCTCCCGAGAAAGAATTGATAAATAGAAGTATTATAGAATAATTTTACATACACACACTTACAATATGTTTAAAAAGAATAGCAAATTGTGCATAATTGACTTACAGTTTCATGTGTAATCATCTTTTTTTATTATACTTTGTTATAGAAATACTTTTGCTTTATTCCATAAATTAAAAATGAAATTAAATAGAAAAATTTAAAAAATGACTTATTCTAACCTCCATATCCCATCAATTATTAAGGTCTCATGTATTACCCCCAACCCCCCCATTACTGTCTGGTGCAAGCCATCATTTCTCACCCCTGAACCATTGCAGTAGGTTGCTGCTTGGTTTTTCTGCCCCAGGTATCTCCCTGTTCCAGTCTAATATACATTCATCTGTCAAGTTCATTTTATTAAATATTTAGTAATTTCCAGTGGCCCCCTGTCACCTTCAGGATCAAATATGAAACCCTCTGTTTGGTGTTTAAAGCCCTCCATAACTTGACCTCCCCCTACCTTTCCTTTCCCCTTTCTCCTTCCTTTCACATATTCTGTGATCCAGTGGCACTGGCGTCCTCACTGTTACACAAGGTACTCTACCTCCTGACATTCTTTTGAGCTTAGGTCTTTCTTATATCATTTTTAGCTCTGTATCCACTAAACTATGCTGCTTTTCTCTGCATCACACCAGAGGGCACTTTAGAGATCTTTTAGTCTAAACTTTTCATTTTACATATGAAGCCTATAGAGATGAAATGATTTGCCCAAGGAAAATGGTATGGCTGGCATTTGAACTTTGGTCCTGTGACTCTTACGGCAGCATTCCTTTGGTTCTGTCATGGAAGCTATGTCTTCCCTGATGCCTGCCAATATCCCACAGCATCCCATTTGGGTTTGTCTTTTTTTTTTTTGCTACTAAAATGACTTCTTTTATGCTTATTATTCACTAAACACCTAGAACTTTTTCAGACAAACTACATCTAACCAAGCTCCCCTATATGGTTCTTATGAAGTCAGTTTCTTAAATCTAACTACAAGACTTTACATTCAATCTTAATCAAATTAAACTTAATAAGTTAGGGTAAGCTGGTTTGTTACTGGTTTCATGCTGCTGTTGAACCATATTGTTAAAAAGATATTGTGAGTCTGTAACTGGTATAAAAGAAAAATCAAAATAGCTCATTGAGTGACAGTAATTCATATTTGTGGCATGTCTACATTTTGACATAAGGGTAACAATTTAGCTTCTGTGATCCTCTACTTTTTATTAGTTTTTGAATGTGTTTTAATCTAATTTAGCACAGTAATGACATCTTATTGGCAGAGCGCTTTTGAAAAAAAAACATTTTAATGCATAGTAGAAATTGTGCTATGAAGTCTGAAACTTTGTTTCACAGAGATGAGCAATCACAGGGACAAATAGAGCTTACCCCTGATACCTCAAGTAGGTCTGTGTAAAATTCTTTGCATGTTGTTATAAAGCTGTTTAATGAAAATGTGACCATGTGTTGCAAGGATTAAAGACAATGTTTTCAAGTAATGACCAAGTAATGTGGCTTAAGAGTGGACTTTTAATAGTGGATGGTAATAGATTGCCCACTGTTGTGGACCTTCAGAAAAGTTTCAGTTCCTTCCAGAGTACTACTCGAAGCATATGCCTACATATGCTTTTCTGATGTGGGCATGTGTTTGCAGATTTCTTTCAGAGTGTTGACCTCTGAGAAGACAGACAGAGAATCTGATTATTTTAACATTTCCTTTCACTCTGGGTGTCTCATGTTCTGTGAGAGTGCCTAGTACCTCTCTATTGGCTGAGGGTCAGCCTTCTAGTATTGGTCTAGTCCAGAGGTGGGGAACCAGAGGCCTTGAGGCCACAGGTGGCCCCAAACAGAAGTTTGGATTCAGTAAAAGGGCCACACTTGAGGACCTAGAGGGCCACCTGTGGCCTCGAGGCTGCAGGTTTTCCACCCCTGATCTAGTCTGTGTTGATTGATAGGCTTTCCCTGAGAGAACCTAAGGCTGCATGTCTGGTACCCAGTCTAAGACTCCCCAAGATGGAACATCAGTGAGTAAATTCTGTCCATCATAACATATTTGTTCTTAATCTAATTGCTTGTTTGTTTATTTAATTGAAAATTGCCCTCTTCATTTTGCTGATAACACATTTTAAAGACCTAAGAACTTTTATCACCTATAGTATCAAGTTTCTTTTGGCTCCGTAATGTCCAGGTAAAGGATATTCACCTGAACAAACACACACATTCTTTAGTTTATAGAAGGTATCCTGGGAAATTAATAAACTCTTAGCTTTGTTTAAATGGAGACTAGAGAACTAACATACTAATTGTTACTACTAATTAGATATTAAAATATAAAGCCTGCCTACTTCTTAAATCTTATATTGTTACTGTAAACATTAATGCATTAATCCTAACCACTATGAAATGGTGCTAAATTCAGCAGATATTTAGTGTTGTATATGATAAAAAATAAGTTTGTACACCATCAGAATCAAATGATATTAGATGAAGCATTTTTTAAGGTTACTGTGTTGTAGGCATTGGGTAAGCACTGGGAATAAAAATATAAACCAAAAGAAAGTCAATTCTTGCTGTAAAGGAGCTTACATTCTAAGTGGGGAAAATAGCACATACAAAGAAAATGAAAAGTTATAAGGAAGGGAGAAGAGAGAGAGAGGTCTTAGGTAGAAAAGTGGTCCAGAATGTTGGTGGCTGAGCAGGGTTAGAAGTGAGCACTGATAATGTGGATATATCCTCAAATGCAGGTTCTTGGGAGAAATTCACCAGAGTATTTTTTTTCCACCTTCTGACCTAGATTTGTCAATAATTTGGATTTTTAATTACATAAATTGCCC
Organism: Phascolarctos cinereus; assembly: GCF_003287225.1. Lineage (NCBI taxonomy): Eukaryota > Metazoa > Chordata > Mammalia > Diprotodontia > Phascolarctidae > Phascolarctos > Phascolarctos cinereus. The sequence continues at coordinate 195,574,250 of NW_027555847.1, read as the reverse complement.
AGAAACTAAATTGTATTGAGTTACAAAGACTCTTTAACCTCTATAGACTTTATAGGAGAAATAATGCACAAGAATGATTGAATAGTTTCATGAAGTTACTCATATAGACTTCTACAACCCAAGCCATAAATTGAGAATCTGCAACACCTACAATATGTACACAGAAATTGCATTTTCTTCCATAAATCACATAAATTGTAAAGACCATGGCAATTCACAGTACAAGTTGCTTCTAGCATTTTCTTCTGACTTGATTAACTGAGATGTGTGAGTGAATGTGTGTGTGTGTGTGTGTGTGTGTGTGTGTGTGTGTGTGTATACACATAAGCCCATGCCTATAAGCACATTTTTGGCTGCCTCTTACATGGAACAGTGAAAAATAATTTTCATTTCAGAATAAGATGAATGAAATTTGCCTCCCTGACTGGTCACATCTCTGATTTCTATGACCAAAGAAAATGTGCATCTTTAAAAGAATTTCCATTCTTATTTCCTCTGAATTCCTTTCCTTTTTGTAGTGACACTGGTGTTATCACCTTCATGGATGAGCTCTATCGCAACTGTCCAAACGTTTTAAAGTTAAATTGTTTGACAAAATACCATGATGGAAATGGATAGAGAGCTGGTTATAGGACCAGCAAGGATTAGGGTTCAAGGTCTTCTTGGCTCTATGTTCAGGGGCAAATTACTTAACCTCTCAGTCCTCCAGGACAGAGATATCAAACTTGAGGTCCTCCAGCAGCCTGCAAAACTCCCACTCTGACAAAGTTCCCAGAAAAACTCTGAAGTACTGCAAAACCAAATTAAAATGTAATTGGGAAATATTTAAGAAAATAAGTAAAAATACCACATGACATATGATGTTATTTTTTGGTTTCCTAAATCAATATGTGGCCTGCAAGGATCTGTTGCTATATGAGTTAGACACCATAGCTCTAGGAAATTAAGCTTATAAATTGCAAAAAGACCAGTATGTATTAGTTGTTTCCTTATCCAGGAGTTTCCTATATCAGGGAAATCACAAAATCCTTGTGAATGAGAAATAGATATAAATGGAAAATAAAATGAAGGGAAAAGAATCTCTGGGCAGTATTGGAATTCAGCATCTTGCTATTCTGAATTTAAAATTATCCAAGCTGGGGGCAGCTAGGTGAAATGATGGATAGAACACTGGCCCTGAAGTCAGGAGGGTCTGAGTTCAAGTGTGACCCCAGACACTTACTAGCTCTGTGATCCTGGGAAAGTCACTTAACCTTGATTGTCTCCAAGAAAATGAAAAAATAAAATCAGCTGAGCTGGTTTCAAACAACAACAAAATTTATGTTCTCATTTTGTATCCCAGAGCTTAACCCAATACCTGCGGCATGGCCATATAATAAATGCTTGTTGAAATTGATTAGAGAGAACCTTCTCAGATAAGAGGGGAGGGTGTGATTAACTTTTTAATCTCTCCCTCACTATTTTTGCTGATCTCTTTAACTAATGCAGATAGTTGACTTCATTGGAAAGCTTATGAACCACTTACTGTTTATCAGAGACTGAAACTAATGATGTTCAAAAAAACTTCTAGTATTTTTAGCAAAGATTGAACACTAATTTGTATCCCCTTTCTTTCTTCTCTACTCTCTCCTAGAGGATTTACTTTCATATCTCCCACCTCCCTATTTCTTGACACAGACTTTAGGATTGTACAATATTCATAGGGTGAAAGGTTGGCAGAAAGAAGAGGAATAACACCTTTTTTTTTTTCACCACATGGGTTGGTTTGCAACTTTGAAGAGTCCCAGCAGTACCAGAGATAGCAGCTGTCTTATGGTTTTTCTCTAAATTAAATTTTGCCATCTCCTTGCCTTTCATTACCTCTGAGTTTCTGAGTTTCCTTCACAGCTTCTTTTGAAATATTTAGTACTGTAATAGAGGATGGGAACAGGGGAATCACGACAAATCAGACAACCTGACTGTATTATACTGTATTTTGTAAGTAGAGCTTGCATGATTCAACACTATTGACCACCCTCCTCCCCCTGATTATTCTTTTTGGCTTTTCATGACACTGCTCTCTTCTGGTTCTTTCTCTCCCCTTTCTAGCCAGTCCTCAGTCCTTTCTTTTTTATTTTATTTTTATTCTGAACTTAATAAACATTAATGAAATATCATATATTACAGAACAGGAGAGGATTGTGCATAAACATGCTTATCTTAATTACATGCAATTTGCTTTTTCTTTTTAAGTATATAATAACTTCAACACATAACTTTCAAAGTTGAACTGTTTATCTTTGACTACTTTTGGTCTTCCTTCTATTCTCTTCCTTTTCGTAAAGTTTCCTTTACAAGAGCATCATCTGCGTCCCATCCCTCATGTGTGAGTGTACCCTACTGCTCTCTCCTGTGCCCTCTCCTCTTCTCTTTCTATGCTTTTTCTTATTCATTAACTTTTATAGATTTTCAGATGATTTCCAAAACTATATATCCTTCTCTCCTCTATCAACCTGATCTCCAGTTCTGCAGCTTCAGCTGCTTCTCTGACATATCTACCTGTATATTCCATAAGTATCTCAAATATAACTAAAATTAACTCATCTTTCTCTCTGAACCCTCCCCTAGACCTAATTCCCTATTTTTGTGGAGGGCACAACAACTTTTCCAGTCATCTAGGTTCAAAACCTAGTAGTTATCCTCTGCTCTTTTTTTAAAATGTGTTTATTTTATTCTGAACTTAAGAAATAAAACAAGTATTTCCATAACATAGTAGAATAGGAAAAAAAGATGATTGTACATGACATCACAAATCTACTATGTACAACTTGCTATTCCTTTTAAATATATGATAAAGTTATCATGTAGCTTTTCCCCCCTTTTTTCTTCCCTTTCCCCCTAAGATAGCTACCATTAGACCATTAGACACAAGTGTGTGTATGTGTATACACACTTGTGTATGTGTATATGTATGTATATACATACATACACACTTGTGTATGTGTATATGTATGTATATACATACATACACACTTGTGTATGTGTATATGTATGTATATACATACATATACACATATGTGTGTATGTAACTAGAGATAGAGAGATAGATGGATAGATCTAAAAATATTCTATACCTACTTCGATTTATCAGTTCTTTCTCTGGATGCAGATGCATCTTCCTTCATATGTCCTTTGTAGTTAATTTGGGTATTATAATAGCCAAGATGACTTAGTCTCTCAAAGTTGTTTTTAAAGTAATACTGTTGTTATTATATAAAATATTCTCTTGGTTCTGTTCATTTCGCTCTTCATTATTTCATGCAAGTTTTTCCATGCCTTCCTAAGATCATCAAGCTCATCATTTCTTATAGCATGGTATTATTCCATCACAGTCTCCTATATCATAACTTGGTTCAGCCATCTCCAATTGATGGGCATTCCTTCAATTTCCGTTCTTTGCCACCACAAAGAGAGCTGTTATAAATATTTTAGAACATATAGGTTCTTTTCTTTTTTCCTTAATCATCTTGGGATGATTAAGACTTGGGAAATAGACTTCCACCCTTGACTTTCACTCACTGCCCATTGTTTGGCAAGTTTTATCATTTCTGCTGCCTCAGTCAGCCTCTCTCAGATCTTTCCCTTTCACTCATCACCCCACAATAATCCTAGTCCAGTCCTCAGGACCTCTCATCTGTACCATTATAGCAGCTACTACTTGGTCTCTCTTCATGCAATCTCTTGCCTTCTACAAGGCTCCCAAATTCATATTCCTGAAACGTAAGTCTGACCATGTCATTTCCCTGATCAAGAAGTTTTGTTTAGTATTTTAAGCTCTTCATGGCATAGCTCCAGCCTGTATTTCCAGCCTGGTCATACTTTCCTTTCCTTCTGGTACCCTAAACTCCAGTCAAGCCAGTTTACTTGTTATTCTTCTTAAGTGGTATTCCATCTCCTGTCTTTGTGTCCTTGCAAAGGCGAGCTCCCATGACTGGATTGTTCTCCCTCTTTAATTCTACCTTTTGGAACCACTAACTCCCTCAAAGGCAGCTCAAATGTCAACTCTTGAAAAAGCCTTTACTGACTCCCCCCATCACTGTGTATTATTATTCATACAGCCTATAGTTGCTTATGTCAACATATTATATACTCCCAGTAGAATATAAAGTCCTTGATGCCAGAGATCATCACACTTTTGTATTTATATCTCTAGCATCTAACACAATGCCTATGACACAGTAGATATTAATAAATGCTTAATTAAAAAAAAAACTAAGTTATCTTTCTTATTTGATATGACCAAAATGTGAGAGTCTTCTTCCTGTTCTCCTGTCTCATGTCTGTCTTATCAGTAAACATTTATTAAGTGCTAGGAATACAAAAAAAGGTAAAAGGCAGTCCCTGCCCTTGAAAAGCTTACCATCCAATGGAGGAGACAACATGAAAATAACAAGCTTTATGTGTGATAAATTGGAAATAATCAACAGTGAAGGCACTAGACGACCCCATATGGGGTTGTGACACACAATTTGAGAATCACTGAAGGGGTCACAAATGGAAAAAGTTGAAGAAGCCCTGCACTAGAGTTAAGAGGGATAAAAAAAAGGTTACCAATAGAAGGTGGGATTTTAGCTGTGACATTTGCTTCAATGTCTTGTGGCGATGATGGATATCTATGCATTTTTGACCACTCTTAATGCTTAATTAGAATGACTACATTGCTTTCTAGGTTGTTTACAACTTTACTATTTAATGATTAAAAGGGACCTCAAATTGTTATGATATCTGCCCTGGGGAAAAAGAGTCAGTTAAGGATTTTTTGAGGTGGTGTAGTATATGAAATGCTGAACCTGGAGTTATGAAGACCAATCTTGCCTCAGACACTAACTGTGTCACCCTGGGCAAGTCACTTAACCTCTCTATGCCTCAGTTTCCTTATCTGTAAAATAAAAGTGTTGGATGTTCTCCAAGATTCATTGCAGCTCTTAAACTGTGGTCCTATGACCTGAATGTTCTTCATGATATCATTTAACTGTAGCTGCCACTTTAGAACAGACTTTTTTTCCCCTCTGGTGTCTCCAAAAGTGGTTATATGGTATCAGATTGGCCGGTATGCCCTTTAAACTGAGATCATGTGAGTGGGATAGCTAAGAAGATCCAGAATGGAAAGCAATACTTTTCTTATAAATTTTATCACACTCAATTTTCTCTTTAATTTCTTTATCTCAGTTGTGGACATGGTTGGTTAAATTTAGAAACGGAGCATTTAATAACATAATGTATTTAGATATTATTGACCCTGACAAAGTACTTATTGTCTAGTGGAAGCTGGGCTCTTTTCACAATGCCACTTTTCCTTCAGACTGACACATATATTCCTGCCTTTGATATGTTGTTTCTGTGCGTTAGTCCTTACCTGTGGGATGCGTGCCAACATAGCCTTTAGGGCGGTGATGATACACCATCAGTTTGGCTACACTGGGGGTTTTATGGTGGTTTTAGCATCTCTTACTATGGTGAGCTTGTGTTTATCTGTGTTGGTGAATAGCTGTGTATTGTTTTTATGGGAATAATATGACTCCACTGACCTTAAAGCTATGTGGTGTGTTTTGATGAAGAATGTGCTCCCTTTTCATCCTCTTGGGAAAGGGAAAGTCTCATGGGTTTTGCAGCTTAGAAATATCACATTCCCAGCTTTTCCCCTGGGCAGCATGAAGAACTATCACTATGAGAGAGGGCAGAAAGATTGCAAAATCATCACACATGCTGCTGCTATCAGTCTCAGTCATCTGTTTTACATTTCATATCCATAAGAAAATGTATACTAATTTGTCCATCACTTCCATGGTGACCGCAATTTCCCCCTTAAGATATGATTGATTTTCCCTAGGCATTTCCAGTTTCTTCAAAGTGCACATCAAATTCTCAGGTAGGAACTCAGGTATTATTTTATACCGTAACAGGTAGAATAGAAAGATCAGCAAATCTCAGGTTTCCCTTTTCCATTGTCCATCATTAATATCCCTCTATGCCACTGTTCCATCACTAAATTTTAGTAGATAATTCATAACCTAGTTTACGTATTTCGAGATAGTTAAAAAAACATTTTGCATTGGGTTCACATTTTCCTCGTTGGAGGGGAAAATGCATGGTAGTGTAGCATCTTGTAAATTGAAAAGGAAGATAACTTCCTGTCAATAACTAAGGACCCCAATTTTCTCATTTCAAATATGAGGGGGTGAGATTAGATGACCTGTAATGTATCCCTTCCTGCTTTATACCTGTGATGCTATGATCCCCTGAAATCAAGCTAAAAGATTTTGATATGGAAAAAAGAAGGAAAACAGAGATCTCCCCCAGACTGTAAAAGTCATTTTTCTATGCATAAGGTTATAGTAGTTTGTGAATGAAAGAACCTGCTTATTGAATAGTTACCTTCCAGTGTGGAAGCTTCTGTTGCACATTGTGCCCCGACAGTAATTTATAATTTTTAAGAGTTGTGTAAGAGTCCCAGAGAATAAGTGATTTGTCTAGACTCTCACGGCTAATAAATATCAGAGACGGGATTTGAACCCATGTTTTTCTGATTCCAAGGCCAGCACTCTCCTAGTGTAAGGCTCTACTGTCTCTCCAGAATACATTAGCAATGATCAGATTGCTGTAGCACGAAAGTCTAATGTGAAATATGATAATTGAAGGGAAATATTTCTGACAGGCAAGCTGGCAATTCTAGAGATTGTAGAGAAGATTCCCATCTTACTGAAATCCAGTGAATTTGCAGGTTCATACCTCTGCCATTGAGGGGGTAGAGGGAAGGACTAATCTGTATTCCAAAGACAAGGTGATTCAGCAGGTTTCTGCATTCACTTGTGTCTCTGCCATATAAATTTTCTGTCTCTATAAATTTCACCTGGAATTATTCTGGTTTTTTACCCATCTGCATCTGCTTAGTTGTTTTAACTATGCAAAAATATTTTGTGATAACTCTTGCCAGCACACACACACACACACACACACACACACACACACGACTTTGGTGTAAAAATGCACTAAATTCAGTGGGTAAACAGGCCAAGAAGGAGGGTTTAAGAGGGAGAGTAAAGTTAGGAGGGCAGTGGTCAAAAGCAAAACTCACTTTACCTTCTGAGGGTGGATCATAAACAGTAAAAAGTGAAGAAGAAAGTGTAACAACTAGTAATCTAGGCCTGTTCTGGGTGAAGAGAGGAGGTGCAAAGGCATATGATCAGACCTTTTCACTTGGAGATGCCTATTGTTTAGTCCATTTATTTTCTTTACCTACCTTCTTTTCTTTCCTACCTCTTTTTTGGAAAGAGAGAAATTATAAGAGATTATGATGAGGGGAAAATAGTCTTTTTAAAAAAATTTATTTAAGACAAATACTAAAACATAAATATATAATAAGAAAAGAAAAAGAAACATAAACTTAAATATAAGATAAGAAAAAACCAAAAAATGGCATGGGCACAGCAGAATATAGGAGAGGATTCAAAATGTATAGCAATAATTTTTCATTTAAAGAAAACCTGTATATTAAATACTACACATTATGTTGAAAGCTGTCCATCTTTTCTTTGCTTCCTTGTAGGTTTTCTTTTGTTCTCTGCTGTACACTTTTTAGTTGGTTCTTTTTCTCCCTCCCTGCCTCCTACCCACTATCCCAAGGCTGTAACTGAGCATTGGATGTATTTATATATTGATATATACATACACTTATACACATATACACATACACATATATATCCATCTATACATACATATATAAACATATGTTTTCCCTAAGAGATTCTAGTCCTAATCTTTATATTTATGTTTGTGCATATCTCTTTTTTCCTATCTCTGCTAACTCCTCTACTTTACTTCTACCTGCTACCTTACCTTACTTAACCTACCCCCACTCCAGCAATCCCTCCCTTGTCCTCCCATTCCCCTAAACCTAAATCTCCTTCTATATCCCCCTTTTAACCTATTCCCACATTCTCCCCTTTAAAGATTCCTCCTTTATCCTCTCCCCCTTCCCTATCCCCTTAGAATTTTATTTCTTTCTAAATTTAGATTTTTATACTCTTCTAAATTATGTATTTCCCCTCTTAAACCCATTCCCAATGAGAGTAGGTTTCCCAAACTAACATCCCCCCTTCCCCATCTAATTCCTCTCTATTGGTTCTTCCTCTTGCACCTTATTTGTAAAAGATAATTACTCTTTTAGCTATTTACTTTTTGAAGTCATATCATACTCAGGTCTAGGCTAATTTTCCTAAGTTACTTAATTACTAGTAAACAATCTTAGACATAGGTTTTACATTTTTCATACATAAAAAGTAAACATACTATCCTTATTTAGTCCCTTGTGATTAGCCATTGGTATGTACCTTATACTTCTCTTGGCCCTTGTATGTTAAATCTTCTATTGAATTCAGAATTTTTTGTTTCTCTTTTTTGTCTTCGTTTTTTTTTTTTAACAAAGAACTGAAAGTCTGACAATTGATCAAATGTTCATTTTTTTGTCATTCAGAACTATGCTTAGCTTTGCTGGGTATGATGTTTTTGGCCAGAGGCTTAGTTCTTTTGCTCTTTGATATATAATGTTCCAAGACCTGTGATCTTTTAGTGTTGCCACTGCTAGGTCTTGTGTGATTCTAATTGTGGTACTACTATATGTAAATTGTTTCTTTCTTGTTGCTCATAATATTTGGTCCTTAATTTGGAGGTTTCAAAATTTGACTATAATATTCTTGTGAGTTTTCCAAGTAGGATCTCTTTCAGGTGGTGATTGGTGGATTTTTTCTGTTTCTACTTAGGGGAAAATAGTCTTGATAGTCAGCTGTGAATGTGAATAGAATGAACTCATCCATAAACTGCAGAACTATAGAAAAATGTATTAGAATGCAGAATCAACCAAGGTTTTGTTTTCAGGAAACACACTTGAAACATAAAGATCCAGGTAGAATTAGAATGAAGGCTTGGAGAAGAATTTATTATAACTTAAGCTATTTTTAAAAATGAAGGGTTTTTCAGTCATAATCTCAGACTACAACAATAATAGATATCATTCAAAGAAATAAGTAAAGCTACTACTTTTTTATTTCTTAAAGGCACTATAGATAAAAAAATGTCAAAACTTCATAATTTTTTTGTGTGTGTATACATATATGGAATAGCATCTTAATACTTAAAGGAAAATCTAATCAAACTATAGGGAGAAACAAAGTAAAATAATAATTGTTAGATACCTCTATGGGCCTTTTAAGAGCTAGATGAATCTAATAAAAAAAGATAAAATTATAGAGATAAATAGAATTTTAAGACATTTGGTATGATAGATTTTTGGTAATTATTAAATGGGAATGAAAAAGAGTATAAAGATATCTTTAGCTACATATACAACTTTTCCAAATTTTGATCATCATAAAAACCTCATAAACCAATGCAGAAAAGCTGAAATATTAAACATACCCTGTCCTGACCACAACACAATATGATCAATAAAGCCCACTTGAAGAAAGGAGGATTCAAACTTAAATGGAGACATAAGATGAGCCTAAAGAATATGTGGGTCAAAGAACAAATTAAAGAAATCATAAATAATTTGATCAAATGAACTGACAGCAGTGAGGCAAGCTTAGTTCATGGTAGGCACTTAATAGATTCTTGTAATAGATTCTTGTTGACTGACTTAGAAAAATCATTAGGGTACAAGTTATCTCTAAACATGTTCATCACCAAAAGGGAATAATTGAACATGCAGCTAAAGAAATTAGAAAATAACAACAAGTAGGGTAGGGAAATTTTGTGTCAAAGAAGTGAATTGACTTGCCCAAGGTCACACAGATGGATAGCTGTCCTGTCCACGTTAAGGCTTTTGTTTTCTAAATTAAACATACCCAGTTCGTTCAACCGTTCCTCAGATGACATGTCTTTTAGACTCTTCACCATTCTAATTTTTTTCTTGGGGTGTGCTCTAGTTTCTGAAGACGGTATCTCATTTGTGTTCTGACCAAGATACAATACAAAGAAACTATTGCTTCCCTTTATCGGGATATTTTGCTTCTCTTAATGCAGCTTAGTATTACCATAATTGTATTGGTAGCAGTGCTAATATTGAACTTATGGTCAACTGAAACCTCCAAGTCTTTTTTTTAAACTAAATGTTCACAAATCACCTATTTAATCATATGGTGTAGAAATTAACTGGGTATTGAAGTGCAGTGCACTGGTTTGTAGCTTCCAGAATCCCCTTTGGAAAAATCAGAATGTTTGTCTTCTGGAATCTGACACTGGTGGCACTGGTTCTGGGGTCACATAGGTAAGTTCTTTCAGTATCTTGATCTGAATCTGGAGATTTGTACCTATTTAAAGCAGTTAGCTGCCCCTTTCCCGTCTTCTCATCTGTCTTTGGCTACACCTCAGCACCATCCTAACTACATTTTTTTGATAATTTCCAATTCGAAGATCATGCTTCTTGATAGTGGAGGAAGAAACAAAATAGAGTTCTCTTTTCTCTGTCTTCTGCTAAAATAGGTCCATCTCCAGTCGTCCTGATCTGTGTCTTGCCAATGGACCCAGATGGCTCTGGAGGAGAAAGTGAGGCTGGTGACTTAGCACAGACCTCCCTCACTTAAATCCAATTCATTTTCAAGTCATGGCATCACCTTCCTGATGTCATGGTCCTCTTCAAGAACCAAGGACAGAAAAACAACAGCTGATAACATTACCTGTTACAATGAGAGGAAAGTAGCAATGACAGTGATGTTAATTCTGGAGTTGTTAGTCATTGATCATTTCTTAAGTGGCTGCTTGTATGCCAGGCATTGTCACAAGTACTCAGAATACAAAAACAAACATGAAATAGTCCTTGCTGTTAAGGAACTCTCATTCTATTGGGAGAGATAATATATACAGAAATAAGCATATGCAAAATGTGTTCAAAAATAAAATAATTCAAAAATAAGAACCTTTCCCTTTCAAGAAAAGACAGATATTATCCATTCCAAATGGAAACTTTTCACTCATGAGCACAGAACCTCAAATATAACTTCTTCTTGTACCTCAAATATAACTTCTTCTTGTACCCATTATATTTATTTAATCAGACTTGGAAATGGCAACATGCCAGCAGTGGCTGAGTGCCATCAGTCCAATTATCTTAAAGTGGGAACTAATACAGCTGATGTTTAGACTGTCAGCATAATTTGGGAAGCCAAAGGCTGGATATTAAAAGATTAACATATGTCTTTACATACCTCTTTTTGGAGGAATTTCTTGTTAGTCATTTCTGGGAAGAATGTTTGAAGTCTGCCACATGTGAACTATTTTCTTAGAAAAACATTCCCATAGCTATTGGTATCTTGTCTGTATTTAGAGATGTCAGGATGCTTTTTGAGGATTTTGGACCATCATATCATTATCATATCCATTATGGTTTTATACCTGGTCTGATTTTAGAGAATTAACTGTCAAATACAGATTGTCCCTGTGCGATGCCATTCAAAAACTGTTGAGTAATGAGTAGGAATATAGCCTTCTTTTTCTCTTCTTATTTTTGAAAGTTTTTCTTTTTGTCTTTCTTAATAATATCTGTTTGTTGGCAGTCTGAGACAGACTTAGCTTATTTTGGAATTTTCTTGCATTTCTTGATACCAAACAGTATTGTCTTTTTTTCCCTTCAACATAGTAAAAAATGTGGAAGGGAGATACCTCATGTAGAGGACAGAATCCTAGAATAAGTGCTAAAAAGTCTTGATTCTAGTCCTGACTCTCCTAATAATTAGTTATGGGGCTTTGGACAAGTCACTTTACCTCTTTGGGTCTCAGTTCCTTCATCTGTGAAATGGATATATTGAATTAAGTGATATCTAAGATGCTCTGCAGCTCCTAAAGATTTTGTGATTCTGATTCTTTGATGCTGGTTGTGCAGCAACTGGCATAGAACAAGTTTAGGTTCGTATTCAAATGTGGATTCTTCTTCTATACATGGCACTGAAAATGGAGGTCAAAACAAATGAACTAGAAAATTCTGAGGATTACATTGTGACCAGACAGACTTTGTGTTCCATTCTTGGTAGGCCAGAGAGACGACATTTTGTGCTTTCTGGGGAGTCTTTTATGTGCTCTTGCAAAGCAGCAGATTGCAAATTCAGACCTTGGCAGATAATGGAATGCACATTGAACCAGTATATGCCTGCAGATCCAAGCTTGCCCGCACAAGCATGGGATTTTGTAAGAAAAATCAGCTGTCTTGTCCATTTCTCTTTCTTCCACCCTTCAGTGTCAGTGCTGGCAATAGAGCACTGAATTTTTGGCCTTCAGGGCACTCATTTTCAAGAACTAACTTTTTTCAGTAACTAAAAATGAGCCCCCATTAGCAAATGGTAAGATGTGCAAGAAGATCAATCAAGTAAGCAACAGACATTTTTTAAGCTCCTAATTTGCCAAATACTGTACTAAATTCTGAAGATAAAAAATAAAAAAGTCAAATGGACCTTGTCTTCAAGGAGGTTACATTCAGGGTGTCAGGGAAAGCATGTACTTATTTAGATATATAGAGAATATGTCCAAGTAAATGCAAAGTAATTTTGAGAGGATATACACAGCAGCTCAGGATATCATAAAAGACATCATGTAGAAGGTAGCACTTGACCTGAGTTTTGGAAGAAACCAGGGATACCAAGAAGTGGTTAGGAGGGAGTGATTTCCAAACCTGAGGGACAGACAGTACAATGGCATGAAGGTGGGAAATGGGATGTCATTTATGAGGTAAAGAGAGACGGTTTGACTGAACTGTAGGTTTGAACCAGTTTGTGAAGGGCTTTATATGTCATAGGACCTATTTGATCTTAGAGCTAGTAAGGAATAGCTACCATTTATTGAGTGGGGGTGTGCTCTATGAAAATGTCTTTGACCGCTGTGTGACACATGGATTAGAGAGGGGAGAAGACAGGAACTATGCCTTGTGCATCTTTTTCCACCCTAGTACTGAACTCAATGGTTTGCAAATAGTTGGTACCCAAAAAATATTTGTTAAATCAGTTGCTCCATTCTCTGGAACCCTTCAACGAAAATATATCCTTTAAATAGTGTTCTTTTGTACTTTTCAGTAGTATCTTAGATTTTCCTATTGAACAGACCTCTTCTCTACTAAACAAAAATTTTATTAGCTAAGCAGTCAGTGTTGCTGAGTGGTTTTGACAGATCTCATTGGACCTTTATATATACTGTTTGGTGATAGTGGCTGCCATTTGGAGTTTAAAAAAAAAAACCCAACCCAACACTCTCTCCTTAGGCATAGAGTACAGTTGAATAGCTGTTCTTAAATATTAGTTGGGACAGATACCTCTTGAAGGGAACTGGGTGAGCTAAAGCAAATTGTGTGAAATATAGAACAATTACCCATGCAGAATTTTGCTGAGGGCCAACTTTTATCTCAACTTCTTTTGAACCAATGTGTGAGTCAATCAACAAACATTTATTAAATGGTTACTATGTGTCAGGCACTGTGCCAAGCTGAGAATATAAATACAAACAAAAAAAAGAAGATAGTCCCTGGCTTCACAGGAGCTTATATTCTAGGAAGGGGGTGGTGGTGAGGAAGACAATACACCCCCCCCCAAAGAAAGCTAAAATATGGGGAAGGGAAGGAGAAAGAAAGAACCTGCACATGGTCATAGTGGAGAAAGAAGCCCAAGGAGTCAAGAGTGCAGTCCAAAAAAGAAAAACGGAGGGAACGGAGGCCTTTCTACTTTCCTTAAAATGGAGATTCCTGGAAGAAATGACCCATCGGAGGAAGGAAATGCAGGAATGAAGTAGTCTTACGGGCTGAGAATGCTGGTGGTCCATGGTGTAACAAGAAGTCTGGAGAACTGGGAGATATCACCTGATCCCTTTAGATGCTTTTTGGGACCTCAGAAGTACACTGATGTACTTGAGCCCATCTGAACTGGTGCTTATAATATCATAGATTTAGAGCTAGAAAGAAGTCATACAGTCAAACCCTCTAATATTACAGATAATGAAACAGGCACAGAGGGGGAATTCACTTCCAAAGTCACACAGGAAGTACATATTAAAACCTAGATGCGAATTCAAAATATAATTTTTATCAATAGCCACAGTACCTGGTAATTTCAACAGTTCTGGGACACACGTGAATCCTTTCTGCCCTCATAAAAGCACAAGGAGACAAACGGTGCCTGAGTGAAGAGCTGCACTCTAATAGAAACCCAAAGGATAAGGCACTGGACAAGAAGAAAACAAACACACTCACAACACCCTAAGGGGTAACAGATTCCTGTACAAGTCTTAATAGTCATGGCTCAGCCTTTTAAAAGCAAAGGGTGCCTCTAGGGTTATAAGTAGGAATTTTTCTAACAAGGGAGCAAACAGCACAAAGTGTTCAGTCGAAAGGGGTGAGGGATTAAGGAGGTTCTTTACCAAGCCTGAGAGTCACTGATCTCCAGACTAACATTTGGTAGTTTCTTACTTTAACTAATTGTTTTTGCTAACTGGATGCTAAGCTGTTTTATATATTGCCGAAGGACTGGAAGTACTCACAGTGCCTTCCAGTTTGGTAATGTCTGACAAAGCCTAGGTCACCCCACCATACTTATGGCTTTAGGTGCTTTGCCTGTAGATATATGGCTGGTTTTTATTTTCAATTCTGGCATCATAAAAATTTAGATTCTGCAAGAAGTAGCATAGACTTAGAACATTTTTCGGCCCTCTCTTTCCTTTCTCTTTCTTCCCTTCAACATCTTCCCCATAGCTCTTTGGTATAGATCAGACTTTAGTACTCCCAAAACTACGGTGTTTGCTTGGGTATTTGGGGTCCTACCTGAAATAAAATTGGAACTTGTATGTGACTCACATCTAGTATATTTTTTGCTATTCTCTAATCATGCTACTTGAAAGACATTCATGGAATTATTTTTTTTTTCTGAGAGACAAAGGATTTTCGAATAAGCAAGGAAAGGAAAATCCAGAGAACACAAAAGTGTCTAAATTTTTAATTGTCTGTCCCATTCAGAATTGTTAGTTAGTATGTTCATTTCTTCCTCATTTCCTAAAGTTTCCCTATAGGCATAGGGGACAAAACAAGATGAGTTTTGATTTTGAAGATGACTGATCCATTTTAAAATAAAATCAGAAAGCTAGTGCTTTGAGACTGCACAAACACTAGATATAAAGCCATTCTATTTTTACTTCAAAGATAGAATAAAGTGTTAGCTTAACAAATTCTTCAGTGACTATGGTTCCATCACAAATAAATCTTAATTTTTCTTATTCCTTTTTTTTGGGGTGGGGAAGTGTCTGTTTTCCAAATTAAGCCTTTGCCACAAACGTCCTAATATTTCCTCACTTTGGTGACTAACCTTACTTTAAGATAGTCTGGCTTGTCTAGGGCAAGCAATGATTTAATCCTTGAGCAAGTTGAAAAGAATGTTGATTTATTTTTATTCCTATTTTATCTGTAGAAGCTAAAGAAATATTTTTGGGAGTTGCTGAATTTTTGTTTTCTATAATGATTTAAAAATTGTATGTAGGTATAATGCTTTATGTTTCTTTTGGAGTAACTTTTACATTATTAGCTCATTTGATTCTGACAATGACCCCTAAAAGGCAGAGTGTATAGATATTATGGTTCTCATTGTAATAGGTAAGGAAAGTGAGGCTAAGAGAGATTAAAACACTTGCTCCAACTCATACAACTGGTTAGTGGCAAAGCTCAAACTAGAACACAGTTCTCCTAAATAACTGCTTTATTGCTCTTCATCCTGAACTACATGGTAAGTCAGGCAAAATATTTCATGCTACAGTATTTTCTAAATGCGTGTCATTTTATTATTATTTTGTGATGATATAGTTATTAAAATTCTACTTATTTTGACTAATAATAATTGCATGAAACCTTTTTAAAGTCTTAGGCAGTTCAAATGACTAATTTATAGGTTAAACCTCTAAACACCTACATGTAGGAGACACAGCATGATAGAAAGCCTCTGTTGAAGTCAAGAAGATGCATTCAAATCCTACATTTGACACACACTGACCCATGTGATCTTGGACAAATCATTTAACCTCTTGGTGTTTTAGGCAGCTCTTTCAGATTATAATTTGTAAAGAAGATGCCAAATTGCCTTGCAGAAGGGATTTTCTTCATGGTAAGAAAGAAATCACAGGTTCAGTTCCTTTCCTCAATCAAGTAAGATAATAGTTGTAAAACACTTAGCATAGTCTCTGGCACAGAGTAAGCATTATACAAATGCTTATTCGCTTCTTTTCCCCCTTATCTCTGTCTCAACTTGTATTGATAGCTTTTGTTTTTACGTTATCTTAATTTCCAAATATATCCTTCTCTACTCCTTAATCCTTATAACAGAGAATTTAAAAACAAAATAAAACAATGAGCAGTGCAGGAAAACCAGCACATCAACCTTGATTAATAGCATACTGTTGAATAAAGGTGCTGGTTGTATCACATACTCATAATCACCCATTCTGCCATATAGAAAGGCAGTTGCATTTTCTGAACTTTTCTCCAAGACCAATCTTGTTCGTTTTTAATTACACAACACTGAGTTTTAGTTTTTTGGAGGGTTATTCTATTTCTGTTGTTATTGTTCTAATGTGGGACATTTTCATTGTTCTGCTTACTTCATATGTATCTTTCTGTGTTTCTTTGAATTCTTCATACTCATCATTACTTATGGAATGGTAGTATTCCATTACATTCATGTACCATAATTTTAAACACATGCAAACATATATGTCAAGTAGTTTTTGAAACTATAGTTCCCTGACAGATGACTTTAGTGATGAACCTTTCCAATCAAAGAATAGTTAGCAAAATGCTAACTATTGGAATATCTCCCAAACTCACAAAGACAGTCATACAAAAAGACTGAAATTGCTGGCAAGATATAAAATAAATTCATATTGCAAATGAGAGGAAAAAGTAGAAAGATAAAATCTTTTTAACCATCTTTATTGCATATTCATTTTGCTTACAGTCTCATCAATAAACATTCTTTATAAGGAAGTTTATTTTGTACTGTGAAGTAAGACACATAAGCAGAATTGGAGACATTACATATGGGCAAATGTTCACAATATTCCATTTTCACTGAGCACTTTACTTTTAAATTTTTCACTTTATATAGTAAGATACATATTCATTTTATTGATCAGATTGGCTGATTGATTGAATGATTGGTTGAAGATGCTATCCAGGCAGAATGCATTCAAGGAATGTAATAAAAATAAAACCTAAAGTGTAAATCACTGTCAGCCACCTTTGAGAGAAGCAGAAAGCGCCCTAGAGTTTCAGATTGAATCAATTATAGAATTGGCTTTCTGTTATTATGCCTGTGCAGTTATTGGCATGTCAATTTATCCACAGTAAATCTTGCTTTCAGGCTCTTGATGACATTATAGCTTACTCTGCTTCATTAAAGCAGCTTTTGACACTGGCATTTTCTCTGTTTACTGTTATTTCACTGGGTGGTGTGAATCTCTTTTGGAGCTGGAAGGGAAGGAGGTTGAGTGCTAAACACCTAATTACTGTCTCTACCCTAAAAAAAATGTCATATGAAATGGCAACAATAAGAGAAAGGGGAGTGAGAGGTTGGGTTGTTGAGAGAGAGAGAGAGAGAGAGAGAGAGGAGAGAGAGAGGGAGAGAGGGAGAGAGAGATCTTGGACTCAAAGGTGGGCCTCAGCCACATAAATAAGAAACACAGAAACAACAAGCTGTCAACTGATTGAACTTAATTACTGTAGAACACTCAATCAATATAGAAGTATTTATTAAGTGCCGACTAGATGCCAGACACTGAACAGAAAGACAAAAATAAACTGTCTTGTGCCTTCTAGGAGCTCTATTCTATGTGCTTTAAGGCTTATACTTTTCATACATTATCTAATTTGATTCTCACAACAACCCTGTGAGATAGGTGCTATACATTATCATTATTTATATTTTACACATCAGAAAACTGAGGCTGAGAGAGGTTAAGTGAGTTATCCAGAATCACAGCACTAGGAAGTGTCTAAGGCAGTATTTGAACCTGTCTCATTGCCCCTAAGATCAGGCATTATCTTCTTCTCCACAACTGGAACATCAATTGTGGAAACTAAATAGATGCAAAACACTGGTAACACTTGTAAGGGCAAGGTTTGTTTATGTGTGATGAAAGAGAGTGAGGAGTTGAGGATAATAACCAGGTAATGAACTTGAGAGCCTGGGAGAAAGGTGGTTCTCTTGACAGAGATTAGGAATTTCTCTAAACAGGTAGCTTGGGAGAAAATAAAATTAATTCTATTTTTGACATGTTCAGCTGGGGACATCTTTGGGACATCCAATTTGAAATGTAAAATGGTCAGTCAGCAAACATTTATTAAGTGGCTGCTTTGTGCCAGGCACTGTGCTAAGTGCTGGGGATAAAAAGAAAGGTGAAAGACAGATCCCACTCTCAAGGAGTTCACAATCTAATGGGGGAGATAACATGCAGACAGCTGTGTACAAACAAATTATATACAGGATAAATTGGAAGTAGCAGCAGAGAGAAGGCATTAGAATTCAGGAGGATCAGGAAAGGCTTTCTGAAGGTGGGACTTTAGTTGGGACTTGAAGGAAGCCAAGAGAGCTAGGAAGTGGAGATGAGGAGAAAGAGTTTTCCTGCTTATGGGGTCAACCAGTAAAAATTCCTGGAATCCAGGCATTGTCTTGTGTAAGGAACAGCAAGGAGGCCAGTGTCATTAGATTAGAGGGCATGGGTGTGTATGTGTGTGGGGAGTGGTGCTGCTGCTGCTGTAAGGTATAAGAAGACTGGAAAGTTGGCTAGGTTATGAAAAACTTTAAACACAAAAGAAGATTTTATATTTCATCCTGGACGTTATAGGGAACCACTGAAATTTATTGAGTAGAGAGGGGTACATGGTCAGAGCTGTACTTTAGGAAGATCACTTTGACAGCTGAGTGGAGTATGGACTGGAGCGGGGAGAAATTTGTGGCAGGGAGATCCTGCAGCAGTCTGTTGCAGTAGTTCAGGTATGAGGTGATGAGGGATTGTACCAGGGTGGTGTCAGCATCAGAGAAGAGTAGGGGGACATGTGTGAGAAATATTATGAAGGTATAATCAATCCACAGGCCTTGTCAACAGTTGGTATTAAAGAACTGGAGCTCAGGAAAGAGACTAGAACTGAATAAATAGATCTTTTTTAGACTAAATACCATCTATCTATGGCTTCATCCTTCCTGATTAAAAGATTGTTTTGACTAATATTTAAGTATGCTTTGCATGACTGTACATGTATAACTTATGTCAGATTGCTTGTCTTCTCAATGAGGGGGAGAGAGGGAGTGAGAGAATTTGGAATTCAGAGTTTTAAGAAATGAATGTTAAAATTGTTCTTACGTGTAATTGGGGAAAATAAGATATTAAATAAATAGGTGTTTAAAAAATTAAAAGGTTATGCTAGCAGTTGTTGTTGTTGTTGTTTGTCCTTCATTCTCCAAGAGGACCATGACATCAGCAAGGTGATGCCATGACTTGCAAATGAATTGGATTTAAGTGAGGGAGGGCTGTGCAAAGTCACAAACCTCACTCTCTCCTCTGCTGGGTCCAGTGACAAGATATAGATCAGGATGACTGGAGATAGCCCTGTAATGCAATGGGAGACCTTGGCCTTTTTAAGTTAAGGTCTTTCCCAGGTATCAATTTGACTGACGCAGTGCCCATTCAGTAAGTAAGAAATGAGACAGAGAATGGTCTCTTTTACCTAATTAAAAAAATTAATCTGGCATGGGAAGACCCTCAGGGTTTCTGCCCAAAACAGAAACAGTTGCTATTTAATACTCATGCTGAGCCATCAGGGCCCAAACAATGACCAAGTGAGGTTTGCGGTGAGATCTATTGTTGCTCAGTCAGTGAGAGCCAGAGTGATTTGGGTTTAAGGCCTGGTCCTTAAGAAAGAAATCTATCCTGTAAACCCCAAGATATCTTGCAAGGATTCAGTAATCAAAATTTATATTCCTTTGGGCAGAACACCAGCAGGTAAGGGTATGATACCGTATGTGGAAAAAGGGACAGAAGGGAAGGAGAGAAGGAAGGAGGGAGGGAGAGGAGGAAGAAGAAAAGGAAGAAAGGAAGGAAGGAGGGAGGGAGAGAGGGAACTGCCATTGCTCAACTGCAACTGGCCAGTTGGGTCCTTAGTGGAGCAAAATCTAATTGTCTTTTCTCAGACTTCATCCTTCTTGACCTATCAGTAGCATTTACTACCATTGATTGCTCTTTCTTCCTGGATATACTCTTTTCTTTGGGCTTTAGTGACACTGCCATCTCCTGGTTCTCGGATTTGTCTGATCACTTGTTCTCAATCTTCTTTATTGCCTGTCATCCATATGTATTCCTCAATTGTGAGTGTACCCAAGAATGCTGTAAGGCTCAAATAGATGTGAAGCAGTTTGCAAATCTTAAAGCATTATATAAATGCCAGTTGTTGTTGGGCGGGGAAGTTTGTTAATATTATTAGCATCCTACAGTCTGGTGATGATTTAATTCCCTGAACCTTCTACTGCACTCTTGTTTTTTATAGACCAACGCAAGAGTGTACTGGTAAATGTTTAACAACTAGGCTGGGAAAGGAAAGTGTATGTACAAATACTTTTAAATTAAATCTGCATTATTAACACTTCCTTAAGTCCAGACAGTCAACAAAACAAATTAAGCCTTGATTTTTATTGCAGATTTCTGAGGTATAAATGCTTACACTGAAAATTTAACAATAAGCTCTCACAAGTTAGTTATAGCTGGCTCCCAGTATACCTAAAGACTCTGTCTTGTGCCCTGAAGAGTAGGAGATAGAGCAATATTTAAAACATGATATCATTTGCCTTGTAAGTTTTCATGTCACTGTACCTAGAGATAGTTCAGGCAGTTCTTGTTTTCTCATTCCATTAGTAGATTATCAGGACTGGTTTCTGTTGCTGAACGCATCATGACATGTTGAATCATGAGAATTCTGGCAAGTTTTGTGTGTCAGTCTCTTCAAAAGTTCTCTTCAGGATAGCAGTTTGCCATATCCTATTTGTCTGATTCTTTGGAATAAATAGTTATGCTGACAATTTTGATAAAGTTTCTTTCTAATGTGGGCTCTGTAGTGGCAGAAGATACAGGGCAATAATATTTGCTATTGCTCTTCTTGTTGACAAGTACACAGTTAGAAGACTGGAATGGGATGCACTCCATTTTTGATAATATAACAAAAGGTGTAGGCTTTTTTAAAAAAAGGATATAAAATAAGGAAAATATGTAAAGGTAAAGCCATAGAGATAGTTTTAGAACTTCTAGTCAACCAGTACAGTATCCAGGCTTCTTCATTAATTTGTGTGTGGTCTTAGTCTATAAATGACATTATTATCAAACAGCTTATAATACCAGTTATTAAAGGTAAATACAGTGAGGCAATTTTAAATTTTGTAAATTCTGTCCTTACATTGTAATAAGTCTCACAGTTAAAAAGGAGTTTGTGGTTTACGTTCCTTGTGTAACATAAAGGCAAATGAGGCAGTATTTGTAAAGTGCTTAGCACAGTGTCTGCCACATAGTAGGTGCTATATAAATGCTAATGATAAATTATTGCTATTGTTGTTGTTATTGTTATACCAGTACAAACTCAGAAGTAAGAGACAGTTTGGCATTCTAGAAAACAGCCTGATGTTGGCAAGTCTAATGCTATGGAAAACCCTTTCTAGTGACGGTTCAGTGGCTCAGTAGAATAAGCAGTAATGTCTCATCCAGGTTGTTGATTCCAGGTGAGATATTTGATAATTGATGATGATGCTAAGACATTCTTCAGATCATAGAATCATAGCTTTTGAGCTGGAAGGAACCTTCAGGATCATCTAGTACAATCCCCCACACTTTAAAGATGAGGGAATTGAGGCTTAGAAAGGTTAAGTGAAAACTAGTAGGTCCAAGAGGTAGGATTTGAATGAATGAACTAACGAAGCATTTTTAAATTGCTTACTGTGTTCAAAACACTAAGTCAAACAGTAGGTATACAGATGGAAAAGTAAGACAGTCTCTGCTCTGAAGCAGCTCCCATTCTAATGAGGGTGACAACAAATATGGAAGCTTTCAGATGCAAGTTAGACAGAAAGGTCCCATAGTATTTAGGGGTATAGTATCAAAACAGATGCTAACACTTCTTTTTTGATGTTATTTCCACCGGTAAAATCATATCAGTGGATAGAGCACCAGGCCTGGAGTCAGGAAGACCTGAGTTTAGATCTGGCCTCAGACACTTACTAGCTGTGCGACCCTGGGCAAGTCACTTAACCCAGTTTGCCTCAGTTTCCTCATCTGTAAATGAGTTGGTGAAGGAAATGACAAACTACTCCAGTATCTTTGCCAAGAAAACCCCAAATAGGGTCAAAAAGAGTTGGACACAACTGAAATAACTGAACAACAACAAAACAACTTATGATTCTCAAGACAAATATTCTACTACAGGTTTTCATGAAACTAGATTATTTAAAAAAAATCCAAACGCTAGAGCATCATCTTCTCAAGATTTTCTTTTATCTGTCTTCAAATACTGAAGCTGCTCTTTTCAATATTAAATAAATACTCTGTGGCCAGTTCTATATTACCAAATACTGTTGCATGGTGGGAATGTAACAACAGAAGCCAAGAAAAGCAGCTCTTCATTCAGCACTCATACATTTAAGACCAGTCTTCACTTTATCCTGCTGAAGCAAGAGGTATGTCTTGCCTGTAGAATTGCCAGCTAGCTTATCTTCCAACCCCAACTGAATGGAGGCCATGAATTTCCTGATCTGATTCTCAGCAGCTATAAACATCTGTAACATTTTGGTGCAAAGATGAATGATCCACAAGGGCCTCCAGCTGTTAAGAGTCCACCAGCAATTCATTGTGGCTTCAAACAGATGTTTCTGTTTTGAACGCTGGGAATTTAATGTGTAGTTTTCCCTGTTTGCTGCCAATGATGATGGTTATTAATAACAATTCTCTCAAATCATCTAAAACCATTTATTTAATGGTACCTGTAAAACTTGTCATCTGTTGAGTTGAATAGCAGTAAGGTTTGCCTTTGAAATTCCCATTTTTTCCCCCAGAATTGCAGCCTTAAATTTTATAGGTATAGGCTGTCTATAGAGATCAAACATTATGGAATGATGTTTGTTGCTCCTTTGCAAAATCAAGGCCTTGCAGCTCCAAACACGTATGTGTTTCTCTCATTTTTAACATCCTTTTCAGGTCCAAAGATTGTATTTTCCTACTCTTTGCTAAAGAACTGAAAGAAATACCTTTTTGAAAGATTATTTTTAAATGGGCTCAGAACCTCATGTAAAACTTGGATTCAGTCTAAATTCCTTAATATTAGTCCTGCTGTTTTCATCCATCAGCAGTAAAGAATGAAAGAATTGGTAGTCTCATGGTCCAGTTCAGTTTACTTCTGGAGTATTTTTTTTCAGGTCTTGGTGCAGTGTTTTAGAAAGAATATTGATAACTCATGAAACAAAGAAAAAAAATTAAATGCCCTTTAGTTCTAAAGAGCCCCCTATTTTACTTCCTATTTAGTGGCCCAAAGTGGGGTGGAATTTGCTGAAAATCACATAGCTTTAGACCAGTTGCAAAGTTCAACTGTTGGTCACTGCTTAATATTTTGGTATCCTTGGGGAAGTCAGTTCCCTTTATTGGAAGTCATTTCCTTATCTATAACATGGAGGACTGTGATTGACTAAACGATCCTAAATGATCTGTGAGTCCCTTGTTAGATAAATGTTATGAAGATGGCAAAAAAAAAAATAGATTCTAAAATAGTTTCCTATATTTGTGAAAATAAAATCAGCTTTTTCCTAGGAGTTTGGTTAAGAAAGGAAGGAGAATTAAAGTGTCTATTCAATATTTTTTTCATTACCAAAAATAAAATAAACTTGCGGTATTCCTGACAAATATATAACAATATATTTTCACCATCAAAGACAGTGGAACTGCTACATTTGGATCCCAGCATCTTAATCATTCATAAAAGGAAGTTGAAATAATACTTAGGAAGGCAAAGTGGGAAAAAGTGACTATACTAGACCAAGTCTACACTGAGGCTGCCTCTGTTAGAGGCAGCATGTCTTCAGATCACGAAAGGATCATTTTTACAAGATATTTCAGTGGTGAAAATACCAAAAAAAGGAAAGGGGGTGTTCCCTCTCCCAAAGGGAACATCAGTCACAATTTTTACTAGCAATTTCCTAACAACAATCATTTCATAATTTTCATCAAAATGTACTTTTTATGTTGATATTACACTTAGGTGATGAGCTCTCTTACAAGAAAGAATCAACTACCTTTTGGTTAGTAGGTTGCCTTAGAGATACAGGCTGGTGTTGTGGATTGAGGGTTGACCTTGGAGTCAGAAAGAGTCGAGTTAAAGGGGGTGTGTGCTGGAACTAGCTCAGGTACTACTGATTGTTAAATTTTCAGTGAGCATTTGCTCCTCGGAAACCAGCAAGTGCTGCAAATAAAGCACCTGGATTTATTGTTTTGTAGATTGTCCATCAGTGAACATTTAAGTGCCTACTGTTAGGCGCTATGTGTCTAGACTTAAGAGAGTAATGGAGGAAATGTTAATAATGCATTAAACTTAGAAGCATATCCTACATCCATTTTTTTCTAGAGCAGCTTCCCTCCCCTACCCGCCCCAGAGCTGGATGTTAAATATTTACCAGAACACTCCTATTTCAAGCCCTGCCTCTGATACATGTTGTGAGCTTCTCATGTAACCTTTCAGTGCTTCAATAACTTTTAAAGACCATGAATTACAGGCAGGTTGCTCTCGTGTCCCAGTGTTGTGTCCCCCTCCCAAAAAAAAGTCAAAACAACCTTGTTTTCAAAAAACTTGCTATAAGAGATCTAACTTGATAATGAGATTGCTAGCATGACTAATATCTTCTGCTGCTGTGTACCCTGAGGGTGGTTAATAAATAGTTGTTCACTTATTGTTCTTGAGTAGTTGTTTTTCTTCATCCAGACCACCTCTGAAGCCTACTCCTATTGGTTGGTATATATCACAAAATTAGCAAAGAGAGCCCTGCAGTTAGCAGGTTATCTATGGATAGCTGTGGACAATATATGGATCAGGATACTGGTTGACATGTAATGAATTCGGGGTTCCTTTTATTCTACGTCAGAAAGTTTCCTTCTAGGAAAGACTTGGAAGTGCTCCAAATCACAACCCCTTAATTTCATTAGCTCTCCAGAGCAAAAGTAGTTTTGCTGTTCTGCTGTTTCTTTGTCATAACCCTATTCTCTGACCATTTCTATCTACCAAAAACATGGGCTCCACTTCTGGCTCTCCTGGCTCTGAGAGGGAGCTTTTTACCTTATCTAGCTGAGATCCAGGCCTCCTCTCAGTTTTCTACAGCCTCATCATTACATAGAAATCCCTTCTAACACCTTTTATTTGTTGTCTGCGTTTATGAGAACTTAAGCTCCTTGAGGGTCTAGACAGTGCTTTTGCTTTGTATCCCCAACATTTAGCAAAGTACCTGGCACATGGTAAGTTTTGTCCAGTACAATGATAATAACACCTACTTAGCTAAGAGAGCTACCCTGAAATTAGAAAATGTCAAATATTTGATATGCATTAATGAGTTGAAGAAATGGAGATTTAATAACAGCCATGATGATTACTTTGTATGGCATATTTTCAGGAAGTCAAGATGTACAATGTTTCAAGAAATAAAATATTAATGTACATGGCTAGTATACAGAGCACATAACTTGGAGTCAGGAAGACCTGACTTTAAGTCTTTTCTTCCACACTTTTAGCCAAAGGCTAGTTATTTTACCTCGCTGAGCCTCTTTTTCTTTGTTTGCAAAATAATAACAATAATAACATCTGTAGTATCTCATTCAAAGAGTTGCTAGACTTGAAGTCTAAAAGATGTAGGTTCAAATCCTGCCTAAGACACACAACTAATATAGTACATTGGACCATTTAGGATGTTGTACATACAGCCAAGGATGTGGGTGAATTCCCATATGTGGCACAAGGGAGGATTCCAAGGGTAGAACAACCCAGAAAAGACTGCCCAACACAATCCCTGTCCTCTAAGGCTCTTTTTAACTTGGTTGTTGGACTTCTTAAGGAATAGCAGGTCTAAGCAGAAATTGGGGTTCAGATTATAAAATTACTTTCTGTGGACTTTACTTGTTTATTCCCCTTATAACCTTGGACTTTTTTAAGAAACAGTGCCAGTCAGCCCAATGTAATTTATGTGTTGTGTTTATGTATGTGGGAGAGAAGGTATGGAGTCCGTTGGTCCACTGCAGTGTCCCTACTCTATCACTGCACAGATACTGGCACATGGTAAACATTTAATTATTGATTGACTGGATAGTCTGTTGTATTTATTCCAGAGCCGGGGTGGGGAACATGTGGCCTCAGATACACATGTGGCCCCCTAGGTCCTCAAGTGTGGCCCTTTGACTGAATCCACACTTCACAGAACAAATCCTCTTAATAAAAGGATTTGTTCAGTAAAACTTAGACTCAGTCGAAAGGCTGCATGCAAAGACTTCGAACGCCGTGTGTGACTTCAAGGCCACAGATTCCCCACCCCTGTTCTAGACCATTTCTGACTCCCCTGTCCACGGCTCCCTGAATAACTCTCTAACCAAGGCTAGCAAGTTTGACTAGTTTTATGTATTAGGGAAGACAAATTAGAACAGAATCGAGAGAACAAACAGAACACTCAATGCAGGAAAGAAACTGATCCATACAGGCAGTGGAAATAGAGCAGCCAGTGATTTTCTGACTGCAGGGAGCTTCCTGCTTAAATTCTAGACAGGGGCACAATTAATAAATTTCTTCCCCACTGAGAGCCATGACTAATGGGCAGTAGGGCATCTCATCCAGACCTGAGAATCCATTCAGCTTTCACAATAAGTGATTTTCAGTCTTTCTGCATGTAAACACTGGGGAGGAAACAAGTCTGAGGTATCAACACTGCCTGACATATTTCTCTCTCTCAAGTTAGAGAATATCTTCTCTCTAATTCTATGCCTCTCTCCTATCCTGTCTCCTTCTCATAACTCTCTACCAATCAATCTCAGTTACCTACACAAATAGCCTATCAAAATTTCTCTCCAAATCCTCTGGTGCTACAC
Source organism: Phascolarctos cinereus (assembly GCF_003287225.1). Lineage (NCBI taxonomy): Eukaryota > Metazoa > Chordata > Mammalia > Diprotodontia > Phascolarctidae > Phascolarctos > Phascolarctos cinereus. The sequence goes on along the minus strand of NW_027555847.1, from coordinate 195,547,064 downwards.
TGAGTTTGTGACCTATACTTTCTTACTGCATAGGGGTATTTATTGTAAAGTTCAGATGATGGTTTTAAAAGCACTACATGTCAGCTGTAATAATCATTATTGTTAACAGTGCTTCATTCAACCAGGTGTGCCATATTTGTTGTTTAGTCATTTTTCAGTTGTATCTGACTCTTTGTGATCCCATTTGGGTTTTCTTGACAAGTATACTGGAGTGGTTTACCATATTAGTGGAGTATTAATATCTTAATAAAAGTAAGAAATAAAATACATGGACTGATGAGGAAAAAAACTAAGCATTGCTATGTTGTCTTTCAAATATGAATAGAAAAAACAATCTTCTCATCTATGTATCTGAAGCTTGGGCTTTTAACTAGTGAGAGAGGCTGGTTGTGGCTCAGTTACTGCAAGGTAAATGACATTGTGAACAGCTGATGGACAGGTACGTGGGATGACTAAAAGAGCCAAGGGATGATAATTTCTATTTTCATCTATGTTGTGCTTTATTTGCCTCTGCAAAATGTGCTCCCTTCTCTTCTCTTTTTAGTCTGGTAGTCAGAATGATAATGCCTGCAGCACTTGAATGACTGAGTCATTCAAATGAATAGATACGTATGAGTTGTCTCCTAGAATAGAAAGTAAATAGCATTATGCTATTCAAAAACTTTTGATGACACCATGATCATTATGGGATTTGAGGGTGTGACATGGAAGGCAAGATTGTATGTACTAAGGTGAGTGGCATAGGTTTTAGACTTGTCCAGCTCCAAAATGCAAAACTGAGAACCCTGAATGGAAATTGATAAGACAAAGAAAAACTTCCTAATAATTAGTGCTGTCCAGAAGTCTAATGAACTGCCTTAAGAGTTTTCAAGCTCTTGATTACTGATGGTCTTCAAGGGGGAAAAGAATGATAGATTGTTCCTAATGTCTCAGGACCATAGATGCACTGTTGGAAGGGACTTTAAAAGTCGCCTATACTAATCTTTCATTTTCCGTTTGAAGAAACTGAGGCCAGAACAGGTGAAATGACTTGCCTACGATCACATGGCTATTAAGTGTCTGAGTGAGATTCAACCCTAGTTGAATCCCAAGTCCAGCTCTAGCACTCTGTACAATATCCCTAACAAGTAGCCATCTGACCATGAAGACTTCTTGATGTAGCCCATTCCTCTTTTGCAGGGGTATGGAATTTAAATGAATTTGTGACCAATTTAAATGAATCTAAGTTTCATGAGTTCAAAGCACTTTACCATTAATGGGCCAGATTCTATGGCTGATTAAAAAAGTATGAATTGCTCATGATTTGGAATAAATCCATATGGGCACTTGAGTTCCATTGCGTGGTAAGTCACTATGTCAAAGAGAGCAGTTTCCTTTTTCCTCACTGGTAGGATTAGACTTTCTAAATAGTTAAAGCAAACTATAATCTTCTAGAAGAGTTTCTATAAACAAGTTAATTGAATTGAGATGACTAGTTCCTGAAGTCTTAAAAGATTATCATATGCTAAGCCTGAGCTTGAAGATTTTTTTTTGCTTCATAATGCTTTTCTAAAATAAGATGGTGAAATGTAACTTTCTGGTGTTGACCGGGGCTAGTAAGTAATGCATAAAGTAGGACCAGTATTAAAGAGTGCTGCAGGAATTTAGAAACAGTGATGTTTTGTTTTGTTTTGTTTTGTTTTTTACTTGTTAGATTTCTGTGAATGTGTGATTTTGCCTCTCCCAGAATTTTGGAAACCATTTGGTAGTGATCAGTACTTTTGCAAGTAAAAATATTGAAATAGAGAGGCATTGATTTATTGAAGATGACACTAGTTTGTGTCTAAGGTGGAACTGGAGTTAGCACAGTCTTTTTATTTCCGAGCCCATGTTCTTCTCTCTACACTGCCATATTTCTCTTTCCTGAATACAACCTGAATACAACTCCCTAAGTCATTTACCCACTAACAATGAATTTTTAATATTTTGAAGAATATCCACACAAATAAAGTCAGATCTAAATAATTGGAAAAACATCAGTTGCTTGTGGGTAAGCCGAGCTATACCTATACTAATTTACTTGTTCAGTGCCATACCAATCAAACTATCAAAAATTATTTTATAGAGCTAGAAAAAATAATAACAAAATTCATCTGGAAGAACAAAAGGTCCAGAATATCAAGGGAATTAATGAAAAGAAATGCAAGGCAAAGTGGCCTAGCCATGCCTGATCTTAAATTTTTTGTAGAGCAGCAATCATCAAAAACCACTTGGTGCTGGCTAAGAAATGTAATGGTGGATCAGTGGAATAGGTTAGGTATACAAGACACAGTAGCTATTGACTATAGTAATCTACTGTTTAATAAACCCAAATACTCTAGCTTCTGTGATAAGAACTCACTGTTTGACAAAAACTGCTGGGAAAACTGGAAAATAGTATGGCAGAAACTAGGCATAGACCAACATCTTACCACCGTATACCAAAATAAAGTCAAAATGTGTACACAATTTAGACATAAAGTTGATACTATAAGCAGACTGGGAGAGAAATAAATAGTTTGCCTGTCAGATTTATGAAGAATGGAAGAATTTGTGAACAAACAAGAGACACAGAACATTGCAAAATGCAAAATGTATAATTTTGATTACATTAAATTGAAAAGTTTTTGCCCAAACAAAGACAATGCAACCAAGTTTAGGAGGGAGCAGAAAATTGGGAAAGAATTTTTGTAACCAGTGTCTCTGACAAAGGCCTCATTTCTAAAATATATAGAGAACTGAGTCAAATTTATAAGAAGACAAGTCATTTCCCAATTGATAAATGGTCAAAGGATATGAACAAGCAGTTTTCAGATGAAGAAATAGAAGCTATCTATAGTCATATGAAAAAATGCTCTAAATCACTATTGATTAGAGAAATGCAAAGCAGAACAACTCTGGGGTACCACCTCACACCTATCAGATTGGCTAACATGACAAAACGGGAAAATGATAAATATTGGAGAAGATGTGGGAAAATTGGAACACTAATGCATTTTTGGTGGTGTTGTGAAATGATCCAGCCATTCTGGAGAGCAATTTGGAACTATGCCCAAAGGACTATCAAACTATGCATGCCCATTGACCTGGCAATACCACTTCTAGGCCTTTATCCCAAAGAGAGCCTAAAAATGGGTGGTGGCAAAGAATTGGAAATTGAGGGGATGCCTGTCTGTTGGGGAATGGCTGAACAAGTTGTGGTATGTGAATGTAATGGAATACTGTTGTGCTATAAGAAATGATGAGCAGGCAGATTTCAGAAAAACCTCAAAAAACTTACATGAACTGATTCTGAGTGAAGTGAGTAGAACCAGGAGAACATTGTACACAGTAGCAGTCACATTATGCAATGATTAACTTTAATAGACTTATCTCTTCTTAGCAATGCAGTGATCTAAGATTACTCCAAAAGACTAGTGATGGAAAATGCCATCCACATCCAGAAAGAAGAGGTATGGAGTCTGAATGCAGATCAAAGCATATTATTTTCTCTCTCTTTTTTTCTTCTTTGTTGTGGTTTCTCCCATCGGTTCTAATTCTTCTTTATGACATAACTCATGAGAAAATAAGTTTAATATGAATGTATGTGGGAGCCTGTATCAATTTACAGGCCGTCTTGGGGTGAGAGTAAGGGAGAGGAGAGAGAAAATTTCGAACTCAAAATCTTATAAAAGTAAATGTTGAAAGCTAAAAATAATTAAATAAATATATTTTAAAACAAGAAAAGGAGGAATCCTGGAAAGAAAGATTTGGGGGTTTTTTGGGCTTTTTTGTTTTTTTAGAAAAGTAAAGACTGGAGCAGCTAGGTGGCACAGTGGATAGAGCTCTGGCCTTGGAATCAGGAGGACTTGAGTTCAAATCTGGTCTCAGACACATGACACTTACTAACTGTGTGACCCTGGGCAAGTCACTTAACCCCAACTGCCTTACGAAGAAGCGGAAAAAAAAAAGCAAAGACCTGCTATACAGAAAAAAAATTAATAATTTGAAGAACATTGCTGAATTTCATCTGAAGGTCAACATCCTCTGTGCCTTCTTTCTCCAAGTATTTGTTGTTGTGTTGTTCCATCATTTCAGTCATGTCCAACTCTTTATGACTCCATTTGGAATTTTTGTGGCAAAGATTTTGGAGTGGTTTCCTATTTTCTTCTCCACCTCATTTTACAAATGAGGAAACTAAGGCAAACAAGGTTAAGTTATTTGTCCAGGATCACGTAGCTAGTAAGTGTTTGAGACCAGATCTGGATTCAGGTCTTCCTGACTCCAGGCCCAGCACTCTCTCCATTGTGACACCACAATTCAACTAAATAATGAGTAGTGAACAAAATATAAATACCTAGTCTCTCCCCTTCCCTTAGTGAGAAATCAGGCTGAGTTATTAACAGATAAACTCTTCTTCCTCCTCCTCTTTCCACTCTGTCTCTCCCACCCCTACACACACACTCAGCCCTTTCCCTTTTTAATATATCTAACCCAAAAGATCTAAACATTACAGAACTAGAAATCTCAGTTTATGGATATGAGGATTCAGAGAAAAAGGATGTATTCTAATTTGTTCAGTTGTTTTTCAGTTGTATCTGACACTTCATGACCTCGTTTAGGGTTTTCGTGATTAAAATAATTTGCCATTTTCTTCTCAGATTAACTTACAGATGAGGAAACTGAGGCAAACAGTTAAGTGACTTATCCAGTATCATAGCTAGTAAATATCTGAGTCCAGATTTGAACTCAGAAAGAAGAGTGTTCTTCACTCTAGGCCCAGTACTCTATCCACTAAACCAACTAGATGCTTAAGGGAGACACAGACACACAGACACACACACACACACACACACACACACACACACACACACACACACGAAAACAAGCTATATACTAGATAAATAGGAAATAATTAAACAAGCTATATACTGGATAAATAGGAAATAATTTCTAGAGGACAGGCACTAGAATTCAGAGGGGTTAAGACTTTCTGTGGGTGAGGTTTTACTTGGGACTTCTAGGAAGCCAGTACCTGGAAGATGAAGAGGGATAGCATTCTAGGCACAAGGGACAGCTGGAAAAAATGCCTGGAAACCAGAGATGGAATATCTTGTTCCTGGAATAGTAAGGAGGTCATCTCTTCTTAGACCTTGATCCAGTAACCATCCCTTCCTCTTTTATGAATCTTCATTCTTTCTCTCTCTACTGAGTCCTCCTCAGTTTATTACCATGCTCTAACCCTTAATAAAAATAAGCAAAAAACCTTCCCTTAACTCCAACACTCCTTCAAGCTGTCCCCTCCCTCCTTTCCTCTGTTAGCAAACTCCTAATGTAATCTATATCTGTTGCCTCTGCAACCTTACCAAACTTTTCACTTTGCTGTCTGGCTTCTGGCCCTGTTGTGTTATTGAAGTATCTTCTTTTCCTTTATCACCAAATCCAATAGCTTTTCCCCCATGTCTTCATTCCCCAATTCCTTCCAGTCCACATGAGAGAATGTAAACTCCTTGAGGAAAAGAACTCTTTCAATTTACTCCTGTGTCCCCAGAGCCTTGTACCAATTAGCCATTAAAAATAAGCAAATGTTGACTTCTTATAAAATGTTGTGGGCTTGTTGTTCAGCTATAATAATAATAATACATTATACATGGATAGCACATGTACTTGCATATATGTATAATTGGATAGTCTTCAAGGTGCTTTCCTTTGATTTTCATACCAACTTTGTGAAGAAGGTATCACGGGTATTATAGTCTCAGTTTTATAAATGAGGAAATCGAGTTTCCAAGGTATGAAGTTATTTACTGGAGGTTCTATAGTAAGAGATAGAGCCTGGGTTAGAACTCAGACCATCTAATTCTTATTTAGATGCTTTTTGTACCACATGTTGCCAATGGAGACCTGCCCTTTTCCCTTAAGGAAATTAATATCAGATGAAGTTTCACTGTTTTGGAGATGGGCTCTGACATGTTAGCTCAGGATGTTCAAAAAGCAAAGAGTTTAAGATGTTCCCCCAGCTTCAGTCTCTATGCCCCACTCTTTTAAAGTTGTTCCACAGCACATAGTTGTGGCTAGAAGCTGGTGAATTGGGGTTTTGTGTGTTTTCTTAGGTTGGTTTTGTCTGTGGGTGCCCAAAGGCATCTGATCATGTTGTTTGATACAAAAATCCACAGATCTTGGGACCAACCATAGGGTGGCTTGAAAGGATGTAGTTCCACTAGGCATAGCTATGTTCAAAAAACCAAGAGCTATAAGACTATTCACTGCTGGAATTACTTAAGAAAAATTTATGGCCTACTAAAATCTTCCTTTTCCATTCTATCATCCCAGCTTGCCCTTATAGTCTGTTAGCTAATACAGTATGAGCCTAGAGATCCCTCCTGCTCCCTGGACTGTCACCAGTGCCAGCAAACAAAGTCTTTCTGCAGTTGGCACTTTTGCTGTGTTCAAACTGGTTTCACCCCAGGGCAGGCTGAGCCCGTTGTGGTGAATTGTCGGAAATGGAGCCGTGCAGGCTTGTTGAAATCTGTGGTGAGAGGCTTAGTTGGAATTTTAATTTGACATGCAATGCATGGTCCCTGTTCACAACCTTGTGAAGTTCTTCTTATCCTGATTTATTGCCTGCTTCAGAGCAGTCGGCTGTCTCTGGGCTGAAGGAAGGAAAAAATGGGAATAGCAAGCTACTTGAGGTTACTTAAAACCAAAAGCTTTGTGACCAATAGAATTGAAATCACAGGCTTGGATTTGAACACTGACACTTTTTACCTACATAGAACTCACCAAGTCATTTACCTTTCTTGGCCTCAATTACTTCATCTGAAAAATTGAATGGATTCAAATTGGTGGGTATCCAAGATCCCTTCTAGCTCTAAGCCTCATATAGGTCCAAATACTTTGGCTTGCAAAATTATTGTTCAGCAGGTTTCTGATATTTAATGGAAAAACACTTAACATCCCTGATTTTTAGAGAACACTCTAAAATAACATGCTTTAGGTAAGTTTCTGGATACTTATTGGAGAGAGTCCGTATCCTTGATAGATTGACATTAAGATATTCACTGGCCAAGTTATTTCTAGCATTAGTGACAAATAATCATGAGTTCCTGGCATAGGTTAATTTTATGGTAGTTCTCAAATCTGGAGGAGCTTTTTATGCCATAACCAAAGCATTGAGGAGAATCCTAAGACTTTCCATTTCCAGTGAAAACTGGATTCTTATAATTTTCCATATTTAAAAAAGGTTGGGAAAAGTGATGTAACCAATAACATGTTTGTTGTTAAACTGGTATTTTTATCTATCTGACAGGAAAATATAAAACTTTTGGACTGCTGGATCAGGTAACTTGTCCATCCATCATCCTCAGTGTAAAAGAGTGTAAAGAGAATGGGAGCAGATGAATTGCTCAGTTCTGTATATTTGTAGTCAGATAAATAATCAGTTAGGATCACTGTGATATAGTGCATCTTGTCTTGGAGTCAGGAAAACCTGGATTCTTAGGTCTTGCCTCTGATATATACTGCCTGTGTGGCAGCACCCTTTACCTCCCAGTGGCTCAGGGACTTGGATGTAAGTTACACGTGAGTTGCTGACTTGAGTTGATGGAGACAACTTCCATATCAAGAGACTCTTGAAATAATGAAATAAATCACAGGTCTGGTCTCAAATAATTATTCTAGTGTTCCACTAAACATCCTGCTGGAGACTTCCTTTGTTTAATCTGACATCAATCTTCCGGGCATCTTTAGTATCTTCCAGAAACCTGTGAAACACTTGTACCTTTGACCATGTCAGCAGCAAGGAGGGAGATATTCATTCCTCCAATTATTAAGGACCAGTCAACCAGCTATGAAGGCAAAATGAAATCAGCACACCTCACATTATTTACCCAGGGTACTTTGCACATGTTGTCTATTTTACCTACCTATTAACAAATGTAGTATTCCAGAAAAGATTTTTGTGTGATGAATTCAGAACATTGCCAGAAATAGCAGCTAAGGTAGGACTCTTAGCCTTCAGGTCTTTTGTAGCGCTATCATTTTCCCCTCACTAAGCATAGAACTAGGAGTGGAGGTCAGGGGAAGATGGGATTTCTGCAATTAATAGTATTAGTTCCCATTTGAACTTGGCTTCTGGGAATTCTCTGGTGTACTGTGGTCTGTTTTTTACATGTATTTGTAAGTAGCATGTATTTAGTTTCCATTTGAAAGCTTCATTTTTCAAAGGGTTAAAGGAGCCTAATATCCTTGTTCAAAAAATTTGAGAGCAGGGTTTTTTATTTATAGTTATCTCCTTTTTATAAATCAAGTCATATGGTGGGGGCAGAGCCAACATGGCAGAGTAGAAGCAGTGACTTGTTTGAGCTCTCCGCCGAACTCCTCCAAATACCTGTAAAAAATGGCTCTAAACAAATTCTAGAGCAGCAGAACCCACAAAAAAACAGAGTGAAACAGATTTCCAGCCCAACACAACCTGGATGATTGATTGGAAAGGTCTATTGTGGTAAGCTAGGAGAGCACAATTTAGCGTGGGTGTGCGCAAGCAAAGATCAGGCCTCAGTGAACCGGGAGCAGACCTCAGGGAACTGAATCAAAGAGAGCTGTGGTTGTTTTTAGACTTCTCAACCCACAAAAGCTAAAGACAACTTAGAAGGTCAGTAGGAAAGGTCTGTCTGACTGAGGTGAGAGAGAAGCTTGGTCCCAGCCCTAGTCCTGGTCAGCCCCCAAGGTGCCAGCTGCTTCTGGGGCTCTAGGCCCACAGATGGAGGGGGTGGGAATCAAGCAGCTGATCCGAGGGAGATTGCAGGGATCTCTTTGTTGGTGCTGAGGCAAAATTCTCTTGCTTTGTCCGTGCTTGGATCTGAGCATTGGTCCTGAGGTGAGGAAGAGTGCTGGCATGGTGGAGCTTGTGGCAGTGGTTCAGAAGGAATCCTCCTCACAGTTCGAAGACAGAAAAGAGTTCTTGTGGTCACTCATAGAGTAGAGCATAGGCCAGGAAAGGAGTAAACACCTCGCCCTTGATCATACCACCTTGCAAAAACTAAAAATTTACAGGTCCCAAGAAGTATCTATGAAAACAAAACCCCCAAAGTTTGGGAGAGTACATTCTCCACACTGGAAGCAGACCTCAGCCTTAACAAACAGTTTAAATTTGAAGTAATTTTCTGGGAACATGAGCAAACAGCAAAAAAAAAAGTCAGACCATAGAATCTTACTTTGGTGATGAAGAAGATCAAAACATACAACCAGAAGAAGACAACAAAGTCAAAGCTCCTACATCTAAAGCCTCCAAGAAAAATGTGAATCAGTCTCAGGCCATGGAAGAGCTCAGAAAGGATTTTGAGAAGCAAATAAGAGATGTAGAGAAAAAACTAGGAAGAGAAATGAGAGTGATGCAAGAAAATCATGAAAAACAACTCAAAGTTTGCTAAAGAAGACCCCCAAAAATACTGAAGAAAATAACACCTTAAAAAATAGCCTAACCCAAATGACAAAAGAGGTCCAAAAAGCCAATAAGGAGAAAAATGCCTTAAAAATAAGAAAAGAATTGGCCAAATGGAAAAGGAAGTCCAAAAGCTCATTGAAGAAAATACTTCCTTAAAAATTAGAATGGAGGAAATGGAAGCTAGTGACTTGGTGAGAATTCAAGACATTGTAAAACGAAACAAAAGAAAAAGAAAAAATAGAAGACAATGTGAAATATCTCATTGGAAAAACAATTGACTTGGAAAATAGATCCAGGAGAGATAATTTTAAAATTATTGGATTATCTGAAAGGCATGATAAAAAAAAGAGCCCAGGCATCATCTTTCAAGAAATTATCAGGAAAAACTGCCCTCATATTCTAGAACCAGAGGGTAAAATAGAAATTGAAAGAATCCACCAATCACTTCCTGAAAGAGATCCCCAAAGGAAAATTTCTAGGAATACTGTAGCCAAATTCCAGAGTTCCCAGGTCAAGGAGAAAATATTACAAGCTGCCAGAAAGAAACAGTTCAAGTATTGTGGAAACACAATCAGGATAACACAAGATTTAGCAGCTTCTACATTAAAGGACCACATTAAAGGAATATAATATTCCGGAGGGCAAAGGAGATAGGATTACAACCAAGAAATCACCTACCCAGCAAAACTGAGTATAATCCTTCAGGGGAAAAAATGGTAATTCAGTGAAATAGAGGACTTTCAAGCATTCTTGATGAAAAGACTAGAGCTGAATAGAAAATTCACCTTTCAAATATAAGAATCAAGAGAAGCGTGAAGAGGTAAACAGGAAAGAAATCACAAGGGGCTTATTAAGGTTGACCTGTTTATATTCCTACATGCAAAGATGACACTTGTAACTCATGAGATCTTTTTCAGTATTAGGATAGTTGGAGGGGAAAAAATTTTATGGATAGGTAGGTAGATAGAGGGCACAGGGTGAGTTGAAGGTGAAGGGGTGATATCTGGAGAATAAAAGTAAGGGATGAGAGAGGATTACACTGGGAGAAGGAGAAAGGGAGAAGTAGAATGGGGTAGATTATCTCACATAAAACAGACAAGAAAAGGCCTTTACAGTGGAGGGGAAGTGAGGGAAGGTGAGAGGAAATCTTATTCTTATCAGATTTGACTTAAGGAGGGAATACCATACACATTCAATTGGGTATGCAAATCTGTCTTACCCTACAGGAAAATATGGGGGAAGGGGAATAAGAGAGGGGGGGGAGATAGAAAGGAGGGCAGATTGGGAGAGGGGATAATCAGAAGCAAACACTTTTGAGGAGGGACAGAGTTAAAAGAGAGAATAGAATAAACAGGGGGCAGGATAGGATGAAGGGAAATATAATTAGTTTTCCACAACATGACTACTGTGGAAGTATTCTGCATGACTACACATGTATAACCTGTATCAAGTTGCTTGCCTTCTCAATGAGGGTGAGTGGGGAGGGAGAAAGGGAAAAAATTTGGAACCTAAACTTTTAAAAACAAATGTTAAAAATTGCTTTCACATACAACTGGGAAATAAGATATACAGGCAGTGAGTTATAGAAATCTATCCTGCCCTACAGGAAAATAGAAGGGGAAGAGGATGAGAGAAGGGTAGGGAGAGATAGAAGAGAGGGTAGATGAGGGGAAGGGGTATTCCACATGCATGCCATCTTGGGTTGGGGGAGGGGTGAGATGGGGAGAAAATTTGGAACTCAGAATCTTGTGGAAGTGAATGTTGAAAACTAAAAATAAATTAATAAAAATTTAAAAAAATAAATCAAGTCATACATAATTTTGAAAAACTACATTACTATTTCTACTCCTTATATACTTTGGATTTCTGGTATCTTAAATTCCCCAGATTGGTTGATTCTCTCTTTTGTCAATACCTTCCATGATCTTCACATTGTTCTGGCATGTTTCAAGTCATCAAATAATTTCCCTAATCATTCTTCTTATGCATACTAAACTTAGACTTCTCTGCATTGTTTTTAGATGTCCCTTTCAGAGGATTTATGGCTGTTGGTTATCTTTTGCTCAAAGTTATGAATTCCTCTAATTTGTCTCCCTTTCAGACATCTAGTAAGTGCTAAATTCATTTATTCAAGCTGCCAGAGGGAAAATAGTAAGCTACAATGACATATTGGCTTGCTTAGAGAGGCATGGAGAAAGATGATCATCTAGCATTAAATACCTACTGTGTGCCAGCCACAGTGTTAGCTGCTACATATACTAAAACAGAAGTGAAATAGTTCCTGCCCTCAAGGAACTTGCATTCCATCAGGGAAGACAGCATATACATATATAAGAATAAATAAAATAAACGTACAAGGTAATTTTGCAGGGATAGCACTAACACCTTAGGGAACTAAGAAAGCCTTTGGATAAATGAGGGTTTATTTTTTTTTAATAGCATTTTTACATGTCAAGACAATTTTTAGCATTCATTTTTATAAGATTTTGAATTCTAAATTTTTCTCTCTCCTTCTCTCCTCTTTCTAAGATGGTTGGCAGTTTGATATAGGCTATACATGTGCTATCACGTAAAACATATTTCCATATTAGTCACAGTTGTGAAAGAAACAGATCAAAAGGGGAAAAAACACAAAAAAGAATAAAGTAAGTAAAAAAAAATGCTTCAATCTGCATTTAGAGTCCATCAATTCTCTATCTGGTTGTGGATAGCATTTTCCATGATGAATCCTTTGTACTTATCTTAGATCATTGTGTTCCTGAGAAGAGCTGAGTCATTCATAGTTGATCATCACAGAAATGTTGCTGTTACTGTATACAATGTTTTCAGGGTTCTGCTCATTTCACTATGCATCAGTTCATACAATTCTTTCCAGGTTTTTCTGAAATCTGCCTCTTCATCATTTCTTATTACACAATAGTATTTTATTACATTCATATACCACATTTTGTGCAGTTATTCCCCATTTGATAGGCATCCCATCAGTTTCCAATATTTTGCCCCCACAAAAGAGCTGCTATAAATATTTTTGCACATGTCGGTACTTTTCCCTTTTTTGTGATCTCTTTGGGATACAGACCTACTAGTGGTATTTCTGGATCAAAGGGTATGCACATAAACGGGACTTTCTTCACTTGGAGTCTGTGAACTTTTTTTCCCATCAAATATTTTTATAACTATATTTTATACATTTAAAATGTTTACATTATGACAGGAGGTCCATTGGCTTCATTAGATTGCTAAAGGGATCTGTGACCCAAAAAAAGGTCGAGAATGTGATGTTTGAGCTGAGATTTGAAGGAAAAAACAGGTAGTTGTGAGGATGGATAGGGTACATTCCAGACTTGGGTGATTATCCAAAGATAGGAAGATGGGAGCTGGGTTGTGTAGTATGAGGTACAATAAGAAGATTAGGCTGGTTGAAGTGTAGAAAACATGCAGAGGAGTAATATGTAATAGGAATGGACAGGTATTTGGAGTCATGTGATAAAGAGCTCAAAAAGTCACAGAAATGAGTAAGTAGATTATCCTAAAGACAATAGGGATCTACTGAGGAGGAAAATGATAAGGTCAGACTTCTGTTTTGGGAAAATCACATTGGCAGCTATTTGGGGACGAATTGGCATGGGAAGAAACTCAAGACATGGAAACAAGTTAGAAAATTTTTTCAGTAGTCCAGTTTAGAGGTGATGAGGTGTTGAAATAGAATACTGTTATAGAGAAGGGGAGTGACTCAGGAGATGTTGTTGAGGTAAAAAGGACACGATTTGGCAGCTGATAAGATATGTGAGGTAAGGTAAGGTATGAAGAGTCAAGGGTGATACCAAGATTGCAAATATGACCTGCTGGAAATAAGCCTGGCCTGGGATTTTGGAAGCCATTTTGTCAAGTTACAGCTTCATTGTGTCTGAGTACATGCTTCTCTTTATGTTCAATATCTCTGCATTCCATCTGTCATTTCTCTGCTGCTGCAGCTGCTGCTGCTGCTGTTGCTGATAATAATAATACCTCACTTTTTTAAAGCCTTGTATGAAGGCCTCCCTTCTGATATGATGTGCCTAGGTATACTTTAGGAACAGCACTCCACTCTGATTTGTTTTCCCCACCAGGAAGAAATCTAGAACCCCTCTGTTACCCCTTGAGAATAGCTGCAAGTTCTTATTGCACAAATTCAAAACAAGAAAGGTTTCCTTGCAAAATAATGAACACACAGAAAGGATTCACCTTTGAGCCTATCCACAGTCAAGAAACACTACCCCAGTCAGATACTGACAATGAAATTGTACAGCAGTCTGGTCTTTCCTCTACTGTATCATTTAGTCCTGTAAGTTTCCAAGGTGAGCCAAAGACTATTACTGCAGTAGTCACAGATCAAATCAACTACTTTAGTAGGAAAAATGAGAGAGAAATGTGACACTTCTTACCATACAAGTTGCTGTCACTCTTTTCCTGGGTCTCAGAATCCTAGACCTGTGAAACACATGGTGGATAGCCTCGTCACTGAAGAGCTCATGTACTGGACAACACCAGGCACTTTTCTTGGATGACAGCCCTGAAGGATGTGGTGAAGTACCATCAAATTGCAGGTGTGGGCTTTTATGGCCACATTATTCAGCACAAATGGCACTAAGGGAATGACCTAATGTATATCAATGTGAAGAGATATTGGGATTTTGGCAGGTTGCATCAAGGAAAATTAGGTATAAGTACCAGGGAGGAAAAAAAAAAAACTCAAGAAAAGGCAGAATACATAAAAACAATTCAGTGATTGTGAAATAAATGGTAGCATGTTTTAAAATAATTTGCACCATCTTTTTAGGACTATGGTCTTAATCTTGAGTCCCTAAACTTGTCTTTTAAAAACATATTTTGTTAATTTTGTTTCAATATAATATAATTTCAATGTAATTGATTTCCTTTGTAATTCTGTATATTTTATTTTATCTGTTTAAAAATATTCCAAGAAGGAGTTCTTAGGGCTTAACCAGACTGTGAAAGGGTTCTATGACCAAAAAAAGTTAAGAGTTCCTGATCTAGACCCTACCAGTCCATTATTTATAGTATTTCCATAGGAGGGGCTCTAGCAAGGGAGGAGGTGAGGAGACGCTATAGTGGTGCTCTACCTGGGTCTCCTTGGCGCTTTCTACCTGGCAAGTCTCTGCATTGCTTTCTACTTGGCATCTCTTCCTAGGTGCCACCAATTGTTTCTCCCATTGCCAGCACTGCCTAGCTCCTCTCAACTCACCTGCATGATCCTCCATAACTCCCCTAGCTCACATCTAAGTACCTGTGTTGTCTGTGTCTCCATACGAAAGCCCAGCTCATTTGCTGACTTCCACCAGTTTGCTGCTGTCTAGTAGATGATAGTCATCCCCTTCCCCAGGGAAGCAGCTTTCCAACTGCTGGCCTATATAGCTCTTAGCTTTATTCAACTATATTTATAATATGAAACAACAAAACAACAATAGCATCTCAGGGCCAGAGTGTATCCATTCCTTTTAAAATCTATTTTTGTACACCCAGGCCTCACAGCCCTTAACTTTTCATGTCAAAAGTACTATGGTAAAACTCTCTTACAAAGTTTAAATAATTGTCTTTTGTCATCCCCTGTAGGGTGAAAGTCAATCAATATGTTTACATTCTTTCATCTCTTCCACAGGGTGTCATATCTCCAAATCATATCAACACTTGCCCCATTGGATCTTGGTGTTCCATAGAACATTCTCACTCTCTCCTACTCTCTCTTTTCCTACTGGGCAGGTGGGCCACGTTATTAAAACTACCTCACTGATTCTTTGCCAAAGATATCTAAAAGAAACATAACAGAGGTAGGGATTCTCTTGGAGCAGGCTACATGGAAAGAGCCCAAAAAATTAGTC